>NC_068295.1:43146286-43835487 GCF_025860055.1 Xyrauchen texanus | reverse complement strand
ATTGACTTATAATGGTGTAGGGCTGGCCCATGAAATGAAAAGGCATAGGGATTTGTATTGAACATAGCTCTGGATCACAGTGTCATAGAGGCGAGGGGGTGGGCTCATTTTACTCAGGCGACCAATCAGTCTCTCAGGATCATTGTGAAGCTATCAAGCCACGCCCTAGCAACCATTAAGAGCACCTTAGCAACAAGTCCCATAGACTTCTATTGAAACAGATCAAAGGGATATCTCCGGATAGAAGTGTCATAGAAACACAAAGGGTGGTCTCGTTTGACTCGGGACAGCAAACAGCCAATCATGCATCAAATCAACACTTCCTAGCCCCTCCCTAGCAACCATTGTCGAGCACCTTAACAACCAAAATCCATAGAGGGATATCTTCCATTCTGAATGTCACAGAGGCATGGGAGTTGGTTTATATCATTCATACTGACAAGCAGCCTTTGGAGATTCATGATTGGCAGCTGCCAAGCCACTCCTAGCAACTAAACAGAGTACCCTAGCAACCGTTTAGCAGTAACTATATCTCTGCACCAGAAAATCAGAGAGACTTCTGGGTTGATTTATTTCAATCAGGATGGCAAGGACACTTGATTAGTATCACTATGGTAACTGCCTAGCAACCAGATGGGGTTACCCTAGCAACCGAGTAACAAATCACATATCTCTGCATCAGAAAAGCGTAGAGACTTCGGGTTGACTTATTTCAATCAGGATGGAAAGGAGACTTCATTAGTATCACTATGGTAACTGCCTAGCAACCAGATGGGCTTACCCTAGCAACCGAGTAACAAATCACATATCTCTGCATCACAAAAACATACAGACTTCGGGTTGACTTATTTCAATCAGGATGGCAAGGACACTTGATTAGTATCACTATGGTAACTGCCTAGCAACCACATGGGGTTACCCTAGCAACCTACTAACAAATCACATATTTCTGCACCAGAACATTATACAGACTTCTGGGTTGATTTATTTATGACCACAATTTCTGTTCTTTTCAAGCAGAGCTATTTGGCGAGTTTTGCCACGGCAAGCACCACTCACATTTTCTTCAGGAAATGTACCTATCTAGTTAGTGGTGCTTGCAAAGCATCACTATTGTAATCTCACATACTTATTACTTTTTATTTTTATTTTATTATATCTCTTAACAAAACTTGACACCTAACTTCGTCCGCACCGTTTGGCGTAGACCCACGAATGAGGTGTCAAATCGAGCGACCTATTGAGGACACGTGTGCTATGACTTTTATAAGCGTCGAGTGCGGTATTTGCCCCAGGGGCAAAAAGCGGCGAAAAATCCCATAGACTTAACATTGAGACAAACTTTGGCCGTCACAGCTCCAAGCGAGGATTTAGTAGAAGCGTGTGATTTGCCACATTTGAAGAGGCTGGCAGGCTCTGTAGAGCATACCTCAATATGGGGTAAAAGTTGCACCCCTGGGGGCAGGAGCTGCCTAAAAATGCCCCAATTGACTTATAATGGTGTAGGGCTGGCCCATGAAATGAAAAGGCATAGGGATTTGTATTGAACATAGCTCTGGATCACAGTGTCATAGAGACGAGGGGTGGGCTCATTTTACTCAGACGACCAATCAGTCTCTCAGGATCATTGTGAAGCTATCAAGCCACGCCCTAGCAACCATTAAGAGCACCTTAGCAACAAGTCCCATAGACTTCTATTGAAACAGATCAAAGGGATATCTCCGGATAGAAGTGTCATAGAAACACAAGGGTGGTCTCGTTTGACTCGGGACAGCAAACAGCCAATCATGCATCACATCAACACTTCCTAGCCCCTCCTAGCAACCATTGTCGAGCACCTTAACAACCAAAATCCATAGAGGGATATCTTCCATTCTGAATGTCACAGAGGCATGGGAGTTGGTTTATATCATTCATACTGACAAGCAGCCTTTGGAGATTCATGATTGGCAGCTGCCAAGCTACTCCTAGCAACTAAACAGAGTACCCTAGCAACCGTTTAGCAGTAACTATATCTCTGCACCAGAAAATCAGAGAGACTTCTGGGTTGATTTATTTCAATCAGGATGGCAAGGACACTTGATTAGTATCACTATGGTAACTGCCTAGCAACCAGATGGGGTTACCCTAGCAACCGAGTAACAAATCACATATCTCTGCATCAGAAAAGCGTAGAGACTTCGGGTTGACTTATTTCAATCAGGATGGAAAGGAGACTTCATTAGTATCACTATGGTAACTGCCTAGCAACCAGATGGGCTTACCCTAGCAACCGAGTAACAAATCACATATCTCTGCATCACAAAAACATACAGACTTCGGTTTGACTTATTTCAATCAGGATGGCAAGGACACTTGATTAGTATCACTATGGTAACTGCCTAGCAACCACATGGGGTTACCCTAGCAACCTACTAACAAATCACATATTTCTGCACCAGAACATTATACAGACTTCTGGGTTGATTTATTTATGACCACAATTTCTGTTCTTTTCAAGCAGGCTATTTGGCGAGTTTTGCCACGGCAAGCACCACTCACATTTTCTTCAGGAAATGTACCTATCTAGTTATTTTCTATTATTTTTATTTTTCTTATTTTTTATATCTCTTAACAAAACTTGACACCTAACTTCGTCCGCTACTCGTTTGGCGTAGACCCACGAATGAGGTGTCAAATCGAGCGACCTATTGAGGACACGTGTGCTATGACTTTTATAAGCGATCGAGTGCGGTACTTGCCCCAGGGGCAAAAAGCAGCCGAAAAATCCCATAGACTTAACATTGAGACAAACTTTGGCGTCACAGCTCCAAGCGAGGATTTAGTAGAAGCGTGTGATTTGCCACATTTGAAGAGGCTGGCAGGCTCTGTAGAGCATACCTCAATATGGGGTAAAAGCTGCACCCCTGGGGGCAGGAGCTGCCTAAAAATGCCCCAATTGACTTATAATGGTGTAGGGCGGCCCATGAAATGAAAAGGCATAGGGATTTGTATTGAACATAGCTCTGGATCACAGTGTCATAGAGGCGAGGGGGTGGGCTCATTTTACTCAGACGACCAATCAGTCTCTCAGGATCATTGTGAAGCTATCAAGCCACGCCCTAGCAACCATTAAGAGCACCTTAGCAACAAGTCCCATAGACTTCTATTGAAACAGATCAAAGGGATATCTCCGGATAGAAGTGTCATAGAAACACAAGGGTGGTCTCGTTTTACTCGGGACAGCAAACAGCCAATCATGCATCAAATCAACACTTCCTAGCCCCTCCTAGCAACCATTGTCGAGCACCTTAACAACCAAAATCCATAGAGGGATATCTTCCATTCTGAATGTCACAGAGGCATGGGAGTTGGTTTATATCATTCATACTGACAAGCAGCCTTTGGAGATTCATGATTGGCAGCTGCCAAGTCACTCCTAGCAACTAAACAGAGTACCCTAGCAACCGTTTAGCAGTAACTATATCTCTGCACCAGAAAATCAGAGAGACTTCTGGGTTGATTTATTTCAATCAGGATGGCAAGGACACTTGATTAGTATCACTATGGTAACTGCCTAGCAACCAGATGGGGTTACCCTAGCAACCGAGTAACAAATCACATATCTCTGCATCAGAAAAGCGTAGAGACTTCGGGTTGACTTATTTCAATCAGGATGGAAAGGAGACTTCATTAGTATCACTATGGTAACTGCCTAGCAACCAGATGGGCTTACCCTAGCAACCAGTAACAAATCACATATCTCTGCATCACAAAAACATACAGACTTCGGTTTGACTTATTTCAATCAGGATGGCAAGGACACTTGATTAGTATCACTATGGTAACTGCCTAGCAACCACATGGGGTTACCCTAGCAACCTACTAACAAATCACATATTTCTGCACCAGAACATTATACAGACTTCTGGGTTGATTTATTTATGACCACAATTTCTGTTCTTTTCAAGCAGGCTATTTGGCGAGTTTTGCCACGGCAAGCACCACTCACATTTTCTTCAGGAAATGTACCTATCTAGTTATTTTACTACTATTGTATTTTTATTATTTTTATATCTCTTAACAAAACTCGGCACCTAACTTCGTCCCGCTACCGTTTGGCGTAGACCCACGAATGAGGTATCAAATCGAGCGGCCTATTGAGGACACGTGTGCTATGACTTTTATAAGCGTCGAGTGCGGTATTTGCCCCAGGGGCAAAAAGCGGCGAAAAATCCCATAGACTTAACATTGAGACAAACTTTGGCGTCACAGCTCCAAGCGAGGATTTAGTAGAAGCGTGTGATTTGCCACATTTGAAGAGGCTGGCAGGCTCTGTAAGAGCATACCTCAATATGGGGTAAAAGTTGCACCCCTGGGGGCAGGAGCTGCCTAAAAATGCCCCAATTGACTTATAATGGTGTAGGGCTGGCCCATGAAATGAAAAGGCATAGGGATTTGTATTGAACATAGCTCTGGATCACAGTGTCATAGAGACGAGGGGTGGGCTCATTTTACTCAGACGACCAATCAGTCTCTCAGGATCATTGTGAAGCTATCAAGCCACGCCCTAGCAACCATTAAGAGCACCTTAGCAACAAGTCCCATAGACTTCTATTGAAACAGATCAAAGGGATATCTCCGGATAGAAGTGTCATAGAAACACAAGGGTGGTCTCGTTTGACTCGGGACAGCAAACAGCCAATCATGCATCACATCAACACTTCCTAGCCCCTCCTAGCAACCATTGTCGAGCACCTTAACAACCAAAATCCATAGAGGGATATCTTCCATTCTGAATGTCACAGAGGCATGGGAGTTGGTTTATATCATTCATACTGACAAGCAGCCTTTGGAGATTCATGATTGGCAGCTGCCAAGCCACTCCTAGCAACTAAACAGAGTACCCTAGCAACCGTTTAGCAATAACTATATCTCTGCACCAGAAAATCAGAGAGACTTCTGGGTTGATTTATTTCAATCAGGATGGCAAGGAGACTTGATTAGTATCACTATGGTAACTGCCTAGCAACCAGATGGGGTTACCCTAGCAGCGAGTAACAAATCACATATCTCTGCATCAGAAAAGCGTAGAGACTTCGGGTTGACTTATTTCAATCAGGATGGCAAGGACACTTCATTAGTATCACTATGGTAACTGCCTAGCAACCAGATGGGCTTACCCTAGCAACCGAGTAACAAATCACATATCTCTGCATCACAAAAACATAGAGACTTCGGGTTGACTTATTTCAATCAGGATGGCAAGGAGACTTGATTAGTATCACTATGGTAACTGCCTAGCAACCAGATGGGGTTACCCTAGCAACCGAGTAACAAATCACATATCTCTGCATCAGAAAAGCAGTAGAGACTTCTGGGTTGACTTATTTCAATCAGGATGGCAAGGACACTTGATTAGTATCACTATGGTAACTGCCTAGCAACCAGATGGGGTTACCCTAGCAACCGAGTAACAAATCACATATCTCTGCATCACAAAATCATAGAGACTTCGGGTTGACTTATTTCAATCAGGATGGCAAGGAGACTTCATTAGTATCACTATGGTAACTGCCTAGCAACCAGATGGGGTTACCTAGCAACCAGTAACAAATCACATATCTCTGCATCAGAAAAGCGTAGAGACTTCGGGTTGACTTATTTCAATCAGGATGGCAAGGAGACTTCATTAGTATCACTATGGTAACTGCCTAGCAACCAGATGGGGTTACCCTAGCAACCGAGTAACAAATCACATATCTCTGCATCAGAAAACATAGAGACTTCTGGGTTGACTTATTTCAATCAGGATGGCAAGGACACTTGATTAGTATCACTATGGTAACTGCCTAGCAACCAGATGGGGTTACCCTAGCAACCGAGTAACAAATCACATATCTCTGCATCAGAAAACGTAGAGACTTCGGGTTGACTTATTTCAATCAGGATGGCAAGGAGACTTGATTAGTATCACTATGGTAACTGCCTAGCAACCAGATGGGGTTACCCTAGCAACCGAGTAACAAATCACATATCTCTGCATCAGAAAAGCGTAGAGACTTCGGGTTGACTTATTTCAATCAGGATGGCAAGGAGACTTGATTAGTATCACTATGGTAACTGCCTAGCAACCAGATGAGGTTACCCTAGCAACCGAGTAACAAATCACATATCTCTGCATCACAAAAGCGTAGAGACTTCGGGTTGACTTATTTCAATCAGGATGGCAAGGACACTTCATTAGTATCACTATGGTAACTGCCTAGCAACCAGATGGGGTTACCCTAGCAACCGAGTAACAAATCACATATCTCTGCATCAGAAAAGCGTAGAGACTTCGGGTTGACTTATTTCAATCAGGATGGCAAGAGACACTTCATTAGTATCACTATGGTAACTGCCTAGCAACCAGATGGGGTTACCCTAGCAACCGAGTAACAAATCACATATCTCTGCATCAGAAAATCGTAGAGACTTCGGGTTGATTTATTTCAATCAGGATGGCAAGGAGACTTGATTAGTATCACTATGGTAACTGCCTAGCAACCAGATGGGGTTACCCTAGCAACCGAGTAACAAATCACATATCTCTGCATCAGAAAATCGTAGAGACTTCTGGGTTGATTTATTTCAATCAGGATGGCAAGGACACTTGATTAGTATCACTATGGTAACTGCCTAGCAACCAGATGGGGTTACCCTAGCAACCGAGTAACAAATCACATATCTCTGCATCAGAAAAGCAGTAGAGACTTCGGGTTGACTTATTTCAATCAGGATGGCAAGGAGACTTGATTAGTATCACTATGGTAACTGCCTAGCAACCAGATGGGGTTACCCTAGCAACCGAGTAACAAATCACATATCTCTGCATCAGAAAACATACAGACTTCGGGTTGACTTATTTCAATCAGGATGGCAAGGAGCCATGTATTAGTATCACTATGGTAACTGCATAGCAACCACATGGGGTTACCCTAGCAACCTAGTAACAAATCACATATTTCTGCACCAGAAAATCATACAGACTTCTGGGTTGATTTATTTATGACCATAATTTTTGTTCTTTTCAAGTTACAGCATGCTGTTTGGCGAGTTTTGCCACGGCAAGCACCACTCACATTTTCTTCAGGAAATGTACCTATCTAGTTAGTGGTGCTTGCAAAGCATCCTATTGTAATCTCACATACTTATTTTTATTTTTATTATTATATCTCTTAACAAAACTTGGCACCTAACTATCGTCCGCTACCGTTTGGCGTAGACCCACGAATGAGGTGTCAAATCGAGCGACCTATTGAGGACACGTGTGCTATGACTTTTATAAGCGATCGAGTGCGGTATTTGCCCCAGGGGCAAAAAGCGGCGAAAAATCCCATAGACTTAACATTGAGACAAACTTTGGCGTCACAGCTCCAGCGAGGATTTAGTAGAAGCGTGTGATTTGCCACATTTGAAGAGGCTGGCAGGCTCTGTAGAGCATACCTCAATATGGGGTAAAAGTTGCACCCCTGGGGGCAGGAGCTGCCAAAAATGCCCCAATTGACTTATAATGGTGTAGGGCGGCCCATGAAATGAAAAGGCATAGGGATTTGTATTGAACATAGCTCTGGATCACAGTGTCATAGAGACGAGGGGGTGGGCTCATTTTACTCAGACGACCAATCAGTCTCTCAGGATCATTGTGAAGCTATCAAGCCACGCCCTAGCAACCATTAAGAGCACCTTAGCAACAAGTCCCATAGACTTCTATTGAAACAGATCAAAGGGATATCTCGGATAGAAGTGTCATAGAAACACAAGGGTGGTCTCGTTTGACTCGGGACAGCAAACAGCCAATCATGCATCACATCAACACTTCCTAGCCCCTCCTAGCAACCATTGTCGAGCACCTTAACAACCAAAATCCATAGAGGGATATCTTCCATTCTGAATGTCACAGAGGCATGGGAGTTGGTTTATATCATTCATACTGACAAGCAGCCTTTGGAGATTCATGATTGGCAGCTGCCAAGCCACTCCTAGCAACTAAACAGAGTACCCTAGCAACCGTTTAGCAGTAACTATATCTCTGCACCAGAAAATCAGAGAGACTTCTGGGTTGATTTATTTCAATCAGGATGGCAAGGAGACTTGATTAGTATCACTATGGTAACTGCCTAGCAACCAGATGGGGTTACCCTAGCAACCGAGTAACAAATCACATATCTCTGCATCAGAAAAGCGTAGAGACTTCGGGTTGACTTATTTCAATCAGGATGGCAAGGACACTTCATTAGTATCACTATGGTAACTGCCTAGCAACCAGATGGGCTTACCCTAGCAACCGAGTAACAAATCACATATCTCTGCATCACAAAAACATAGAGACTTCGGGTTGACTTATTTCAATCAGGATGGCAAGGACACTTGATTAGTATCACTATGGTAACTGCCTAGCAACCAGATGGGGTTACCCTAGCAACCGAGTAACAAATCACATATCTCTGCATCAGAAAAGCGTAGAGACTTCGGGTTGACTTATTTCAATCAGGATGGCAAGGACACTTGATTAGTATCACTATGGTAACTGCCTAGCAACCAGATGGGGTTACCCTAGCAACAAGTAACAAATCACATATCTCTGCATCAGAAAACATAGAGACTTCGGGTTGACTTATTTCAATCAGGATGGCAAGGAGACTTCATTAGTATCACTATGGTAACTGCCTAGCAACCAGATGGGGTTACCCTAGCAACCGAGTAACAAATCACATATCTCTGCATCAGAAAACGTAGAGACTTCGGGTTGACTTATTTCAATCAGGATGGCAAGGACACTTGATTAGTATCACTATGGTAACTGCCTAGCAACCAGATGGGGTTACCCTAGCAACCGAGTAACAAATCACATATCTCTGCATCAGAAAAACGTAGAGACTTCTGGGTTGACTTATTTCAATCAGGATGGCAAGGAGACTTGTTTAGTATCACTATGGTAACTGCCTAGCAACCAGATGGGGTTACCCTAGCAACCGAGTAACAAATCACATATCTCTGCACCAGAAAATAGTAGAGACTTCTGGGTTGATTTATTTCACTCAGGATGGCAAGGACACTTCATTAGTATCACTATGGTAACTGCCTAGCAACCAGATGGGGTTACCCTAGCAGCGAGTAACAAATCACATATCTCTGCACCAGAAAATCAGTACAGACTTCTGGGTTGATTTATTTCAATCAGGATGGCAAGGAGACTTGATTAGTATCACTATGGTAACTGCCTAGCAACCAGATGGGGTTACCCTAGCAACGAGTAACAAATCACATATCTCTGCATCAGAAAATACGTAGAGACTTCGGGTTGACTTATTTCACTCAGGATGGCAAGGACACTTCATTAGTATCACTATGGTAACTGCCTAGCAACCAGATGGGGTTACCCTAGCAACCGAGTAACAAATCACATATCTCGGCACCAGAAAACAGTAGAGACTTCAGGTTGATTTATTTCAATCAGGATGGCAAGGACACTTCATTAGTATCACTATGGTAACTGCCTAGCAACCAGATGGGGTTACCCTAGCAACCAGTAACAAATCACATATCTCTGCATCAGAAAAGCGTAGAGACTTCTGGGTTGACTTATTTCAATCAGGATGGCAAGGACACTTGATTACTATCACTATGGTAACTGCCTAGCAACCAGATGGGGTTACCCTAGCAACCGAGTAACAAATCACATATCTCTGCATCCAGAAAATCAGTAGAGACTTCGGGTTGATTTATTTCACTCAGGATGGCAAGGACACTTGATTACTATCACTATGGTAACTGCCTAGCAACCAGATGGGGTTACCCTAGCAACCGAGTAACAAATCACATATCTCTGCACCAGAAAAGCGTAGAGACTTCGGGTTGATTTATTTCAATCAGGATGGCAAGGACACTTGATTAGTATCACTATGGTAACTGCCTAGCAACCAGATGGGGTTACCCTAGCAACCGAGTAACAAATCACATATCTCTGCACCAGAAAAGCAGTAGAGACTTCGGGTTGATTTATTTCAATCAGGATGGCAAGGAGACTTCATTAGTATCACTATGGTAACTGCCTAGCAACCAGATGGGGTTACCCTAGCAACCGAGTAACAAATCACATATCTCTGCACCAGAAAACACTACAGACTTCGGGTTGACTTATTTCACTCAGGATGGAAAGGAGCCATGTATTGTATTACCTTGGTAACTGCATAGCAACCACATGGGCTTACCCTAGCAACCTAGTAACAAATCACATATTTCTGCACCAGAAAATCATACAGACTTCTGGGTTGATTTATTTATGACCATAATTTTTGTTCTTTTCAAGTTACAGCATGCTGTTTGGCCGAGTTTTGCCACGGCAAGCACCACTCACATTTTCTTCAGGAAATGTACCTATCTAGTTAGTGGTGCTTGCAAAGCATCACTATTGTAATCTCACATACTTATTATTTTTATTTTTATTTTATTTTTATATCTCTTAACAAAACTTGACACCTAACTTCGTCCGCTACCGTTTGGCGTAGACCCACGAATGAGGTGTCAAATCGAGCGACCTATTGAGGACCGTGTGCTATGACTTTTATAAGCGTCGAGTGCGGTATTTGCCCCAGGGGCAAAAAGCGGCCGAAAAATCACATAGACTTAACATTGAGACAAACTTTGTGGCGTCACAGCTCCAAGCGAGGATTTAGTAGAAGCGTGTGATTTGCCACATTTGAAGAGGCTGGCAGGCTCTGTAGAGCATACCTCAATATGGGGTAAAAGTTGCACCCCTGGGGGCAGGAGCTGCCCAAAAATGCCCCAATTGACTTATAATGGTGTAGGGCGGCCCATGAAATGAAAAGGCATAGGGATTTGTATTGAACATAGCTCTGGATCACAGTGTCATAGAGGCGAGGGGTGGGCTCATTTTACTCAGACGACCAATCAGTCTCTCAGGATCATTGTGAAGCTATCAAGCCACGCCCTAGCAACCATTAAGAGCACCTTAGCAACAAGTCCCATAGACTTCTATTGAAACATATCAAAGGGATATCTCCGGATAGAAGTGTCATAGAAACACAAGGGTGGTCTCGTTTGACTCGGGACAGCAAACAGCCAATCATGCATCAAATCAACACTTCCTAGCCCCTCCTAGCAACCATTGTCGAGCACCTTAACAACCAAAATCCATAGAGGGATATCTTCCATTCTGAATGTCACAGAGGCATGGGAGTTGGTTTATATCATTCATACTGACAAGCAGCCTTTGGAGATTCATGATTGGCAGCTGCCAAGCCACTCCTAGCAACTAAACAGAGTACCCTAGCAACCGTTTAGCAGTAACTATATCTCTGCACCAGAAAATCAGAGAGACTTCTGGGTTGATTTATTTCAATCAGGATGGCAAGGAGACTTGATTAGTATCACTATGGTAACTGCCTAGCAACCAGATGGGGTTACCCTAGCAACCGAGTAACAAATCACATATCTCTGCATCAGAAAAGCGTAGAGACTTCGGGTTGACTTATTTCAATCAGGATGGAAAGGACACTTCATTAGTATCACTATGGTAACTGCCTAGCAACCAGATGGGCTTACCCTAGCAACCAGTAACAAATCACATATCTCTGCATCACAAAAACATAGAGACTTCGGGTTGACTTATTTCAATCAGGCTGGCAAGGACACTTGATTAGTATCACTATGGTAACTGCCTAGCAACCAGATGGGGTTACCCTAGCAGCAGTAACAAATCACATATCTCTGCACCACAAAATAGTACAGACCTCTGGGTTGATTTATTTCATTCAGGATGGCAAGGACACTTTATTACTATCACTATGGTAACTGCCTAGCAACCAGATGGGGTTACCCTAGCAACCAAGTAACAAATCACATATCTCTGCACCAGAAAATATCACAGACCTCTGGGTTGATTTATTTCACTCAGGATGGCAAGGACACTTGATTACTATCACTATGGTAACTGCCTAGCAACCAGATGGGGTTACCCTAGCAACCAGTAACAAATCACATATCTCTGCACTAGAAAACAGTAGAGACTTCGGGTTGACTTATTTTACTCAGGATGGCAAGGAGACTTCATTAGTATCACTATGGTAACTGCCTAGCAACCATATGGGGTTACCCTAGCAACCAAGTAACAAATCACATATCTCTGCATCAGAAAAGCGTAGATACTTCTGGGTTGGTTTATTTCAATCAGGATGGCAAAGACACTTGATTATGATCACTATGGTAACTGCCTAGCAACAAGGAGGGGTTACCCTAGCAGCCAGTAACAAATCACATATCTCTGCACCAGAAAATTGAAGAGAATTCTGGGTTGATTTATTTTAATCAGGATGGCCAGGAGACTTGATTAGTATCACTATGGTAACTGCCTAGAAACCAGATGGGGTTAACCTAGCAACCGAGTAACAAATCACATATCTTTCCACCAGAAATTTGTAGAGATTTCGGGTTGACTTATTTCACTCAGGATGGCAAGGAGACTTCATTACTATCACTATGGTAACTGCCTAGCAACCATATGGGGTTACCCTAGCAACCAAGTAACAAATCACATATCTCTGCATCAGAAAAGCGTACAGACTTCTGGGTTGGTTTATTTCACTCAGGATGGCAAGGAGACCTGATTACTATCACTATGGTAACTGCCTAGCAACCAGATGGGGTTACCCTAGCAACCGAGTAACAAATCACATATCTCTGCACTACAAAACAGTAGAGACTTCGGGTTGACTTATTTTACTCAGGATGGCAAGGACACTTCATTAGTATCACTATGGTAACTGCCTAGCAACCATATGGGGTTACCCTAGCAACCAAGTAACAAATCACATATCTCTGCATCAGAAAAGCGTAGATACTTCTGGGTTGGTTTATTTCAATCAGGATGGCAAAGACACTTGATTATGATCACTATGGTAACTGCCTAGCAACAAGGAGGGGTTACCCTAGCAGCCAGTAACAAATCACATATCTCTGCACCAGAAAATTGAAGAGAATTCTGGGTTGATTTATTTTTAATCAGGATGGCCAGGAGACTTGATTAGTATCACTATGGTAACTGCCTAGCAACCAGATGGGCTTACCCTAGCAACAGAGTAACAAATCACATATCTCTGCATCACAAAAACATACAGACTTCGGTTTGACTTATTTCAATCAGGATGGCAAGGACACTTGATTAGTATCACTATGGTGACTGCCTAGCAACCACATGGGGTTACCCTAGCAACCTACTAACAAATCACATATTTCTGCACCAGAACATTATACAGACTTCTGGGTTGATTTATTTATGACCACAATTTCTGTTCTTTTCAAGCAGGCTATTTGGCGAGTTTTGCCACGGCAAGCACCACTCACATTTTCTTCAGGAAATGTACCTATCTAGTTATTGTTCACATACTTATTATACTTTTATTTTTATTTTATTATATCTCTTAACAAAACTCGGCACCTAACTTCGTCCCGCACCGTTTGGCGTAGACCCACGAATGAGGTATCAAATCGAGCGACCTATTGAGGACACGTGTGCTATGACTTTTATAAGCGTCGAGTGCGGTATTTGCCCCAGGGGCAAAAAGCGGCGAAAAATCCCATAGACTTAACATTGAGACAAACTTTGGGCGTCACAGCTCCAAGCGAGGATTTAGTAGAAGCGTGTGATTTGCCACATTTGAAGAGGCTGGCAGGCTCTGTAAGAGCATACCTCAATATGGGGTAAAAGTTGCACCCCTGGGGGCAGGAGCTGCCAAAAATGCCCCAATTGACTTATAATGGTGTAGGGCGGCCCATGAAATGAAAAGGCATAGGGATTTGTATTGAACATAGCTCTGGATCACAGTGTCATAGAGACGAGGGGTGGGCTCATTTTACTCAGACAACCAATCAGTCTCTCTGGATCATTGTGAAGCTATCAAGCCACGCCCTAGCAACCATTAAGAGCACCTTAGCAACAAGTCCCATAGACTTCTATTGAAAAAGATCAAAGGGATATCTCCGGATAGAAGTGTCATAGAAACACAAGGGTGGTCTCGTTTGACTTCGGGACAGCAAACAGCCAATCATGCATCACTTCAACACTTCCTAGCCCCTCCTAGCAACCATTGTCGAGCACCTTAACAACCAAAATCCATAGAGGGATATCTTCCATTCTGAATGTCACAGAGGCATGGGAGTTGGTTTATATCATTCATACTGACAAGCAGCCTTTGGAGATTCATGATTGGCAGCTGCCAAGCCACTCCTAGCAACTACACAGAGTACCCTAGCAACCGTTTAGCAGTAACTATATCTCTGCACCAGAAAATCAGAGAGACTTCTGGGTTGATTTATTTCAATCAGGATGGCAAGGAGACTTGATAAGTATCACTATGGTAACTGCCTAGCAACCAGATGGGGTTACCCTAGCAGCCAGTAACAAATCACATATCTCTGCATCAGAAAAGCGTAGAGACTTCGGGTTGACTTATTTCAATCAGGATGGCAAGGACACTTCATTAGTATCACTATGGTAACTGCCTAGCAACCAGATGGGCTTACCCTAGCAACCGAGTAACAAATCACATATCTCTGCATCACAAAAACATAGAGACTTCGGGTTGACTTACTTCAATCAGGATGGCAAGGAGACTTCATTAGTATCACTATGGTAACTGCCTAGCAACCAGATGGGCTTACCCTAGCAACCGAGTAACAAATCACATATCTCTGCATCAGAAAAGCGTAGAGACTTCGGGTTGACTTATTTCAATAAGGATGGCAAGGACACTTGATTAGTATCACTATGGTATCTGCCTAGCAACCAGATGGGGTTACCCTAGCAACCGAGTAAAAAATCACATATCTCTGCATCACAAAAACATAGAGACTTCGGGTTGACTTATTTCAATCAGGATGGCAAGGAGACTTCATTAGTATCACTATGGTAACTGCCTAGCAACCAGATGGGCTTACCCTAGCAACCGAGTAACAAATCACATATCTCTGCATCAGAAAAGCGTAGAGACTTCGGGTTGACTTATTTCAATAAGGATGGCAAGGACACTTGATTAGTATCACTATGGTATCTGCCTAGCAACCAGATGGGGTTACCCTAGCAACCGAGTAAAAAATCACATATCTCTGCATCACAAAAACATAGAGACTTCGGGTTGATTTATTTTAATCAGGATGGCCAGGAGACTTGATTAGTATCACTATGGTAACTGCCTAGCAACCAGATGGAGTTACCCTAGCAACCGAGCAACATATCACATATCTCTGCACCAGAACACACTACAGACTTCGGGTTGACTTATTTCACTCAGGATGGAAAGGAGCCATGTATTGTATTACCTTGGTAACTGCATAGCAACCACATGGGCTTACCCTAGCAACCGAGTAACAAATCACATATTTCTGCACCAGAAAATCGTACAGACTTCTGGGTTGATTTATTTATGACCATAATTTTTGTTCTTTTCAAGTTACAACATGCTGTTTGGCGAGTTTTGCCACGGCAAGCACCACTCACATTTTCTTCAGGAAATGTACCTATCTAGTTAGTGGTGCTTGCAAAGCATCACTATTGTAATCTCACATACTTATTATACTTTTTATTTTTATTTTTATTTTATATCTCTTAACAAAACTTGACACCTAACTTCGTCCCGTACCGTTTGGCGTAGACCCACGAATGAGGTGTCAAATCGAGCGGCCTATTGAGGACACGTGTGCTATGACTTTTATAAGCGATCGAGTGCGGTATTTGCCCCAGGGGCAAAAAGCGGCCGAAAAATCCCATAGACTTAACATTGAGACAAACTTTGGCGTCACAGCTCCAAGCGAGGATTTCAGTAGAAGCGTGTGATTTGCCACATTTGAAGAGGCTGGCAGGCTCTGTAGAGCATACCTCAATATGGGGTAAAAGTTGCACCCCTGGGGGCAGGAGCTGCCCAAAAATGCCCCAATTGACTTATAATGGTGTAGGGCGGCCCATGAAATGAAAAGGCATAGGGATTTGTATTGAACATAGCTCTGGATCACAGTGTCATAGAGGCGAGGGGGTGGGCTCATTTTACTCAGACAACCAATCAGTCTCTCTGGATCATTGTGAAGCTATCAAGCCACGCCCTAGCAACCATTAAGAGCACCTTAGCAACAAGTCCCATAGACTTCTATTGAAAAAGATCAAAGGGATATCTCCGGATAGAAGTGTCATAGAAACACAAGGGTGGTCTCGTTTGACTCGGGACAGCAAACAGCCAATCATGCATCACTTCAACACTTCCTAGCCCCTCCTAGCAACCATTGTCGAGCACCTTAACAACCAAAATCCATAGAGGGATATCTTCCATTCTGAATGTCACAGAGGCATGGGAGTTGGTTTATATCATTCATACTGACAAGCAGCCTTTGGAGATTCATGATTGGCAGCTGCCAAGCCACTCCTAGCAACTACACAGAGTACCCTAGCAACCGTTTAGCAGTAACTATATCTCTGCACCAGAAAATCAGAGAGACTTCTGGGTTGATTTATTTCAATCAGGATGGCAAGGAGACTTGATAAGTATCACTATGTTAACTGCCTAGCAACCAGATGGGGTTACCCTAGCAACCGAGTAACAAATCACATATCTCTGCATCAGAAAAGCGTAGAGACTTCGGGTTGACTTATTTCAATCAGGATGGCAAGGACACTTCATTAGTATCACTATGGTAACTGCCTAGCAACCAGATGGGCTTACCCTAGCAACCGAGTAACAAATCACATATCTCTGCATCACAAAAACATAGAGACTTCGGGTTGACTTATTTCAATCAGGATGGCAAGGACACTTCATTAGTATCACTATGGTAACTGCCTAGCAACCAGATGGGCTTACCCTAGCAACCGAGTAACAAATCACATATCTCTGCATCAGAAAAACGTAGAGACTTCGGGTTGACTTATTTCAATAAGGATGGCAAGGACACTTGATTAGTATCACTATGGTATCTGCCTAGCAACCAGATGGGGTTACCCTAGCAACCGAGTAAAAAATCACATATCTCTGCATCACAAAAACATAGAGACTTCGGGTTGACTTATTTCAATCAGGATGGCAAGGAGACTTCATTAGTATCACTATGGTAACTGCCTAGCAACCAGATGGGCTTACCCTAGCAACCGAGTAACAAATCACATATCTCTGCATCAGAAAAGCGTAGAGACTTCGGGTTGACTTATTTCAATAAGGATGGCAAGGACACTTGATTAGTATCACTATGGTATCTGCCTAGCAACCAGATGGGGTTACCCTAGCAACCGAGTAAAAAATCACATATCTCTGCATCACAAAAACATAGAGACTTCGGGTTGATTTATTTTAATCAGGATGGCCAGGAGACTTGATTAGTATCACTATGGTAACTGCCTAGCAACCAGATGGAGTTACCCTAGCAACCGAGCAACATATCACATATCTCTGCACCAGAACACACTACAGACTTCGGGTTGACTTATTTCACTCAGGATGGAAAGGAGCCATGTATTGTATTACCTTGGTAACTGCATAGCAACCACATGGGCTTACCCTAGCAACCGAGTAACAAATCACATATTTCTGCACCAGAAAATCGTACAGACTTCTGGGTTGATTTATTTATGACCATAATTTTTGTTCTTTTCAAGTTACAACATGCTGTTTGACGAGTTTTGCCACGGCAAGCACCACTCACATTTTCTTCAGGAAATGTACCTATCTAGTTATTTATTATTTTTATTTTCTTATTTTTATATCTCTTAACAAAACTTGACACCTAACTTCGTCCCGCACCGTTTGGCGTAGACCCACGAATGAGGTGTCAAATCGAGCGACCTATTGAGGACACGTGTGCTATGACTTTTATAAGCGTCGAGTGCGGTACTTGCCCCAGGGGCAAAAAGCAGCGAAAAATCCCATAGACTTAACATTGAGACAAACTTTGGCGTCACAGCTCCAAGCGAGGATTTAGTAGAAGCGTGTGATTTGCCACATTTGAAGAGGCTGGCAGGCTCTGTAAGAGCATACCTCAATATGGGGTAAAAGCTGCACCCCTGGGGGCAGGAGCTGCCCAAAAATGCCCCAATTGACTTATAATGGTGTAGGGCGGCCCTGAAATGAAAAGGCATAGGGATTTGTATTGAACATAGCTCTGGATCACAGTGTCATAGAGGCGAGGGGGTGGGCTCATTTTACTCAGACGACCAATCAGTCTCTCAGGATCATTGTGAAGCTATCAAGCCACGCCCTAGCAACCATTAAGAGCACCTTAGCAACAAGTCCCATAGACTTCTATTGAAACAGATCAAAGGGATATCTCCGGATAGAAGTGTCATAGAAACACAAGGGTGGTCTCGTTTTACTCGGGACAGCAAACAGCCAATCATGCATCAAATCAACACTTCCTAGCCCCTCCTAGCAACCATTGTCGAGCACCTTAACAACCAAAATCCATAGAGGGATATCTTCCATTCTGAATGTCACAGAGGCATGGGAGTTGGTTTATATCATTCATACTGACAAGCAGCCTTTGGAGATTCATGATTGGCAGCTGCCAAGCCACTCCTAGCAACTAAACAGAGTACCCTAGCAACCGTTTAGCAGTAACTATATCTCTGCACCAGAAAATCAGAGAGACTTCTGGGTTGATTTATTTCAATCAGGATGGCAAGGACACTTGATTAGTATCACTATGGTAACTGCCTAGCAACCAGATGGGGTTACCCTAGCAACCGAGTAACAAATCACATATCTCTGCATCAGAAAAGCGTAGAGACTTCGGGTTGACTTATTTCAATCAGGATGGAAAGGAGACTTCATTAGTATCACTATGGTAACTGCCTAGCAACCAGATGGGCTTACCCTAGCAACCGAGTAACAAATCACATATCTCTGCATCACAAAAACATACAGACTTCGGGTTGACTTATTTCAATCAGGATGGCAAGGACACTTGATTAGTATCACTATGGTAACTGCCTAGCAACCACATGGGGTTACCCTAGCAACCTACTAACAAATCACATATTTCTGCACCAGAACATTATACAGACTTCTGGGTTGATTTATTTATGACCACAATTTCTGTTCTTTTCAAGCAGGCTATTTGGCGAGTTTTGCCACGGCAAGCACCACTCACATTTTCTTCAGGAAATGTACCTATCTAGTTAGTGGTGCTGCAAAGCATCACTATTGTAATCTCACATACTTATTATTTTTTATTTTTATTTTATTATATCTCTTAACAAAACTTGACACCTAACTTCGTCCCGCACCGTTTGGCGTAGACCCACGAATGAGGTGTCAAATCGAGCGGCCTATTGAGGACACGTGTGCTATGACTTTTATAAGCGATCGAGTGCGGTATTTGCCCCAGGGGCAAAAAGCGGCCGAAAAATCCCATAGACTTAACATTGAGACAAACTTTGGCGTCACAGCTCCAAGCGAGGATTTCGTAGAAGCGTGTGATTTGCCACATTTGAAGAGGCTGGCAGGCTCTGTAAGAGCATACCTCAATATGGGGTAAAAGTTGCACCCCTGGGGGCAGGAGCTGCCCAAAAATGCCCCAATTGACTTATAATGGTGTAGGGCGGCCCATGAAATGAAAAGGCATAGGGATTTGTATTGAACATAGCTCTGGATCACAGTGTCATAGAGACGAGGGGGTGGGCTCATTTTACTCAGACGACCAATCAGTCTCTCAGGATCATTGTGAAGCTATCAAGCCACGCCCTAGCAACCATTAAGAGCACCTTAGCAACAAGTCCCATAGACTTCTATTGAAACAGATCAAAGGGATATCTCGGATAGAAGTGTCATAGAAACACAAGGGTGGTCTCGTTTGACTCGGGACAGCAAACAGCCAATCATGCATCACTTCAACACTTCCTAGCCCCTCCCTAGCAACCATTGTCGAGCACCTTAACAACCAAAATCCATAGAGGGATATCTTCCATTCTGAATGTCACAGAGGCATGGGAGTTGGTTTATATCATTCATACTGACAAGCAGCCTTTGGAGATTCATGATTGGCAGCTGCCAAGCCACTCCTAGCAACTAAACAGAGTACCCTAGCAACCGTTTAGCAGTAACTATATCTCTGCACCAGAAAATCAGAGAGACTTCTGGGTTGATTTATTTCAATCAGGATGGCAAGGAGACTTGATAAGTATCACTATGGTAACTGCCTAGCAACCAGATGGGGTTACCCTAGCAACCGAGTAACAAATCACATATCTCTGCATCAGAAAAGCGTAGAGACTTCGGGTTGACTTATTTCAATCAGGATGGCAAGGACACTTCATTAGTATCACTATGGTAACTGCCTAGCAACCAGATGGGCTTACCCTAGCAACCGAGTAACAAATCACATATCTCTGCATCACAAAAACATAGAGACTTCGGGTTGACTTATTTCAATCAGGATGGCAAGGACACTTGATTAGTATCACTATGGTAACTGCCTAGCAACCAGATGGGGTTACCCTAGCAACCGAGTAACAAATCACATATCTCTGCATCAGAAAAGCATAGAGACTTCGGGTTGACTTATTTCAATCAGGATGGCAAGGACACTTGATTAGTATCACTATGGTAACTGCCTAGCAACCAGATGGGGTTACCCTAGCAACCGAGTAACAAATCACATATCTCTGCATCACAAAATCGTAGAGACTTCGGGTTGACTTATTTCAATCAGGATGGCAAGGACACTTCATTAGTATCACTATGGTAACTGCCTAGCAACCAGATGGGGTTACCCTAGCAAGCAGTAACAAATCACATATCTCTGCATCAGAAAAGCGTAGAGACTTCGGGTTGACTTATTTCAATCAGGATGGCAAGGACACTTCATTAGTATCACTATGGTAACTGCCTAGCAACCAGATGGGGTTACCCTAGCAACCGAGTAACAAATCACATATCTCTGCATCAGAAAACATAGAGACTTCTGGGTTGACTTATTTCAATCAGGATGGCAAGGAGACTTCATTAGTATCACTATGGTAACTGCCTAGCAACCAGATGGGGTTACCCTAGCAACCGAGTAACAAATCACATATCTCTGCATCAGAAAGCGTAGAGACTTCGGGTTGACTTATTTCAATCAGGATGGCAAGGAGACTTCATTAGTATCACTATGGTAAATGCCTAGCAACCAGATGGGGTTACCCTAGCAACCGAGTAACAAATCACATATCTCTGCATCACAAAATCGTAGAGACTTCGGGTTGACTTATTTCAATCAGGATGGCAATGAGACTTCATTAGTATCACTATGGTAACTGCCTAGCAACCAGATGAGGTTACCCTAGCAACCGAGTAACAAATCACATATCTCTGCATCACAAAAGCGTAGAGACTTCGGGTTGACTTATTTCAATCAGGATGGCAAGGACACTTGATTAGTATCACTATGGTAACTGCCTAGCAACCAGATGGGGTTACCCTAGCAACCGACTAACAAATCACATATCTCTGCATCACAAAAGCGTAGAGACTTCGGGTTGACTTATTTCAATCAGGATGGCAAAGACACTTCATTAGTATCACTATGGTAACTGCCTAGCAACCAGATGGGGTTACCCTAGCAACCAGTAACAAATCACATATCTCTGCATCAGAAAGTCATAGAGACTTCGGGTTGACTTATTTCAATCAGGATGGCAAGGAGACTTGATTAGTATCACTATGGTAACTGCCTAGCAACCAGATGGGGTTACCCTAGCAACCGAGTAACAAATCACATATCTCTGCATCAGAAAATCAGTAGAGACTTCTGGGTTGATTTATTTCAATCAGGATGGCAAGGACACTTCATTAGTATCACTATGGTAACTGCCTAGCAACCAGATGGGGTTACCCTAGCAACCGAGTAACAAATCACATATCTCTGCACCAGAAAACACTACAGACTTCGGGTTGACTTATTTCACTCAGGATGGAAAGGAGACTTGATTAGTATCACTATGGTAACTGCCTAGCAACCAGATGGGGTTACCCTAGCAACCGAGTAACAAATCACATATCTCTGCATCACAAAAGCATAGAGACTTCGGGTTGACTTATTTCAATCAGGATGGCAAGGAGACTTCATTAGTATCACTATGGTAACTGCCTAGCAACCACATGGGGTTACCCTAGCAACCGAGTAACAAATCACATATTTCTGCACCAGAAAATCGTACAGACTTCTGGGTTGATTTATTTATGACCATAATTTTTGTTCTTTTCAAGTTATAACATGCTGTTTGGCGAGTTTTGCCACGACAAGCACCACTCACATTTTCTTCAGGAAATGTACCTATCTAGTTAGTGGTGCTTGCAAGCATCACTATTGTAATCTCACATACTTATTTCTTCTTATTATTATATCTCCGTACAAAACTTTGGCACCTAACTTCGTCCGCTACCGTTTGGCGTAGACCCACGAATGAGGTGTCAAATCGAACGACCTATTGAGGACACGTGTGCTATGACTTTTATAAGCGATCCGAGTGCGGTGTTTGCCCCAGGGGCAAAAAAGCTGCGAAAAATCCCATAGACTTAACATTGAGACAAACTTTGGCGCGTCACAGCTCCGAGCGAGGATTTCGCAGAAAGCGTGTGATTTGCCACATTTGAAGAGGCTGGCAGGCTCTGTAAGAGCATACCTCAATATGGGGTAAATGTTGCACCCCTGGGGGCAGGAGCTCCCAAAAGTTGCCCCAATTGACTTACAATGGTGTAGGACGGCCCATGAAATGAAATTGCATAGGGATTTTGTATTGAACATAGCTCTGGATCACAGTGTCATAGAGACAAGGGGGTGGGCTCATTTTACTCAGACGACCAATCAGTCTCTCGGGATCATTGTGAAGCTATGAAGCCACGCCCTAGCAACAATTTAAAGCACCTTAGCAACAAGTCCCATACACTTCTAATGAAAGACATCAAAGGGATATCTCCGGATAGAAGTGTCATAGAAACACAAGGTGGTCTCGTTTCACTCGGGACAACAAACAGCCAATCATGAATCACCTCAACACTTCCTAGCCCCTCCTAGCAACCATTGTCGAGCACCTTAGCAACCAAAATCCATAGAGGGATATCTTCCATTCTGAATGTCACAGAGGCATGGGAGTTGGTTTATATCATTCATACTGACAAGCAGCCTTTGGAGTTTCATTATTGGCAGCTGCCAAGCCACTCCTAGCAACTAAACAGAGTACCCTAGCAACCGTTTAGCAATAACTATATATCTGCACCAGAAAATCAGAGAGACTTCTGGGTTTATTTATTTCAATCAGGATGGCAAGGAGACTTGATAAGTATCACTATGGTAACTGCCTAGCAACCACATGGGGTTACCCTAGCAACAGAGTAACAAATCAAATATCTCTGCATCAGAAAAGCGTAGAGACTTCGGGTTGACTTATTTCAATCAGGATGGCAAGGAGACTTCATTAGTATCACTATGGTAACTGCCTAGCAACCATATGGGTTTACCCTAGCAACCGAGTAACAAATCACATATCTCTGCATCAGAAAAATGTAGAGACTTCCGGGTTGACTTATTTCAATCAGGATGGCAAGGAGACTTCATTAGTATCACTATGGTAAATGCCTAGCAACCAGATGGGGTTACCCTAGCAACCGACTAACAAATCACATATCTCTGCATCACAAAAACATAGAGACTTCTGGGTTGACTTATTTCAATCAGGATGGCAAAGAGACTTCATTAGTATCACTATGGTAACTGCCTAGCAACCAGATGGGGTTACACTAGCAACCGAGTAACAAATCACATATCTCTGCATCAGAAAAGCGTAGAGACTTCGGGTTGACTTATTTCAATCAGGATGGCAAGGAGACTTCATTAGTATCACTATGGTAAATGCCTAGCAACCAGATGGGGTTACCCTAGCAACCGAATAACAAATCACATATCTCTGCATCACAAAAACGTAGAGACTTCCGGGTTGACTTATTTCAATCAGGATGGCAATGAGACTTCATTAGTATCACTATGGTAACTGCCTAGCAACCAGATGAGGTTACCCTAGCAACCGACTAGCAAATCACATATCTCTGCATCACAAAAACGTAGAGACTTCCGGGTTGTCTTATTTCAATCAGGATGGCAAGGACACTTCATTAGTATCACTATGGTAACTGCCTAGCAACCAGATGGGGTTACCCTAGCAACCGACTAACAAATCACATATCTCTGCATCACAAAAACGTAGAGACTTCCGGGTTGACTTATTTCAATCAGGATGGCAAAGACACTTCATTAGTATCACTATGGTAACTGCCTAGCAACCAGATGGGGTTACCCTAGCAGCCAGTAACAAATCACATATCTCTGCATCAGAAAAACGTAGAGACTTCCGGGTTGACTTATTTCAATCAGGATGGCAAGGAGACTTGATTAGTATCACTATGGTAACTGCCTAGCAACCAGATGGGGTTACCCTAGCAACCGAGTAACAAATCACATATCTCTGCATCACAAAAGCGTATAGACTTCCGGGTTGACTTATTTCAATCAGGATGGCAAGGAGACTTCATTAGTATCACTATGGTAACTGCCTAGCAACCACATGGGGTTACCCTAGCAACCGAGTAACAAATCACATATCTCTGCACCACAAAACACTACAGACTTCGGGTTGACTTATTTCACTCAGGATGGAAAGGAGACTTGATTAGTATCACTATGGTAACTGCCTAGCAACCAGATGGGGTTACCCTAGCAACCGAGTAACAAATCACATATCTCTGCATCACAAAAACGTAGAGACTTCCGGGTTGACTTATTTCAATCAGGATGGCAAGGAGACTTCATTAGTATCACTATGGTAACTGCCTAGCAACCACATGGGGTTACCCTAGCAACAGAGTAACAAATCACATATTTCTGCACCAGAAAATCGTACAGACTTCTGGGTTGATTTATTTATGACCTTAATTTTTGTTCTTTTCAAGTTATAACATGCTGTTTGACGAGTTTTGCCACGACAAGCACCACTCACATTTTCTTCAGGAAATGTACCTATCTAGTTAGTGGTGCTTGCAAAGCATCACTATTGTAATCTCACATACTTATTTTTCTTCTTATTATTATATCTCCGTACAAAACTTTGGCACCTAACTCGTCCCGCACCGTTTGGCGTAGACCCACGAATGAGGTGTCAAATCGAACAGCCTATTGAGGACACGTGTGCTATGATTTTAATAAGCGATCGGGGGTACGGTGTTTGCCCCAGGGGCAAAAAAGCTGCCGAAAAATCCCATAGACTTAACATTGCGACAAACTTTGACGCGTCACAGCTCCGAGCGAGGATTTCGCAGAAACGTGTGATTTGCCACATTTGAAGAGGCTGGCAGGCTCTGTAAGAGCATACCTCAATATGGGGTAAATGTTGCACCCCTGGGGGGCAGGAGCTCCCCAAAGTTGCCCCCATTGACTTACAATGGTGTAGGACGGCCCATGAAATGAAATTGCATAGGGATTTTGTATTGAACATAGGATCACAGTGTCATAGAGACAAGGGGGTGGGCTCATTTTACTCAGATGACCAATCAGTCTCTCGGGATCATTGTGAAGCTATCAAGCCACGCCCTAGCAACAATTTAAAGCACCTTAGCAACAAGTCCCATACACTTCTAATGAAAGACATCAAAGGGATATCTCCGGATAGAAGTGTCATAGAAACACAAGGTGGTCTCGTTTCACTCGGGACAACAAACAGCCAATCATGAATCACCTCAACACTTCCTAGCCCCTCCCTAGCAACCATTGTCGAGCACCTTAGCAACCAAAATCCATAGAGGGATATCTTCCATTCTGAATGTCACAGAGGCATGGGAGTTGGTTTATATCATTCATACTGACAAGCAGCCTTTGGAGTTTCATTATTGGCAGCTGCCAAGCCACTCCCTAGCAACTAAACAGAGTACCCTAGCAACCGTTTAGCAATAACTATATATCTGCACCAGAAAATCAGAGAGACTTCTGGGTTTATTTATTTCAATCAGGATGGCAAGGAGACTTGATAAGTATCACTATGGTAACTGCCTAGCAACCACATGGGGTTACCCTAGCAACAGAGTAACAAATCAAATATCTCTGCATCAGAAAAACGTAGAGACTTCCGGGTTGACTTATTTCAATCAGGATGGCAAGGAGACTTCATTAGTATCACTATGGTAACTGCCTAGCAACCATATGGGTTTACCCTAGCAACCGAGTAACAAATCACATATCTCTGCATCAGAAAAATGTAGAGACTTCCGGGTTGACTTATTTCAATCAGGATGGCAAGGAGACTTGATTAGTATCACTATGGTAACTGCCTAGCAACCAGATGGGGTTACCCTAGCAACCGAGTAACAAATCACATATCTCTGCATCAGAAAAACGTAGAGACTTCGGGTTGACTTATTTCAATCAGGATGGCAAGGAGACTTGATTAGTATCACTATGGTAACTGCCTAGCAACCAGATGGGGTTACCCTAGCAACCGAGTAACAAATCACATATCTCTGCATCACAAAATCGTAGAGACTTCCGGGTTGACTTATTTCAATCAGGATGGCAAAGAGACTTCATTAGTATCACTATGGTAACTGCCTAGCAACCAGATGGGGTTACACTAGCAAACAAGTAACAAATCACATATCTCTGCATCAGAAAAACGTAGAGACTTCCGGGTTGACTTATTTCAATCAGGATGGCAAGGAGACTTCATTAGTATCACTATGGTAAATGCCTAGCAACCAGATGGGGTTACCCTAGCAACCGACTAACAAATCACATATCTCTGCATCACAAAAACATAGAGACTTCTGGGTTGACTTATTTCAATCAGGATGGCAAAGAGACTTCATTAGTATCACTATGGTAACTGCCTAGCAACCAGATGGGGTTACACTAGCAACCGAGTAACAAATCACATATCTCTGCATCAGAAAAACGTAGAGACTTCCGGGTTGACTTATTTCAATCAGGATGGCAAGGAGACTTCATTAGTATCACTATGGTAAATGCCTAGCAACCAGATGGGGTTACCCTAGCAACCGAATAACAAATCACATATCTCTGCATCACAAAAACGTAGAGACTTCCGGGTTGACTTATTTCAATCAGGATGGCAATGAGACTTCATTAGTATCACTATTTTAACTGCCTAGCAACCAGATGAGGTTACCCTAGCAACCGACTAGCAAATCACATATCTCTGCATCACAAAAACGTAGAGACTTCCGGGTTGTCTTATTTCAATCAGGATGGCAAGGACACTTCATTAGTATCACTATGGTAACTGCCTAGCAACCAGATGGGGTTACCCTAGCAACTGACTAACAAATCACATATCTCTGCATCACAAAAACGTAGAGACTTCCGGGTTGACTTATTTCAATCAGGATGGCAAAGACACTTCATTAGTATCACTATGGTAACTGCCTAGCAACCAGATGGGGTTACCCTAGCAACCGAGTAACAAATCACATATCTCTGCATCACAAAAACGTAGAGACTTCCGGGTTGACTTATTTCAATCAGGATGGCAAGGAGACTTGATTAGTATCACTATGGTAACTGCCTAGCAACCAGATGGGGTTACCCTAGCAACCGAGTAACAAATCACATATCTCTGCATCACAAAAGCGTATAGACTTCGGGTTGACTTATTTCAATCAGGATGGCAAGGAGACTTCATTAGTATCACTATGGTAACTGCCTAGCAACCACATGGGGTTACCCTAGCAACCGAGTAACAAATCACATATCTCTGCACCACAAAACACTACAGACTTCCGGGTTGACTTATTTCACTCAGGATGGAAAGGAGACTTGATTAGTATCACTATGGTAACTGCCTAGCAACCAGATGGGGTTACCCTAGCAACCGAGTAACAAATCACATATCTCTGCATCACAAAAACGTAGAGACTTCCGGGTTGACTTATTTCAATCAGGATGGCAAGGAGACTTCATTAGTATCACTATGGTAACTGCATAGCAACCACATGGGGTTACCCTAGCAACAGAGTAACAAATCACATATTTCTGCACCAGAAAATCGTACAGACTTCTGGGTTGATTTATTTATGACCGTAATTTTTGTTCTTTTCAAGTTATAACATGCTGTTTGACGAGTTTTGCCACGGCAAGCACCACTCACATTTTCTTCAGGAAATGTACCTATCTAGTTAGTGGTGCTTGCAAAGCATCACTATTGTAATCTCACATACTTATTTTTCTTCTTATTATTATATCTCCGTACAAAACTTCGGCACCTAACTCGTCCCGCACCGTTTGACGTAGACCCACGAATGAGGTGTCAAATCGAACGGCCTATTGAGGACACGTGTGCTATGACTTTTATAAGCGATCGAGGTACGGTGTTTGCCCCAGGGGCAAAAAGCTGCCGAAAAATCCCATAGACTTAACATTGCGACAAACTTTGACGCGTCACAGCTCCGAGCGAGGATTTCGCAGAAATGTGTGATTTGCCACATTTGAAGAGGCTGGCAGGCTCTGTAAGAGCATACCTCAATATGGGGTAAATGTTGCACCCCTGGGGGGCAGGAGCTCCCCAAAGTTGCCCCCATTGACTTACAATGGTGTAGGATGGCCCATGAAATGAAATTGCATAGGGATTTTGTATTGAACATAGGATCACAGTGTCATAGAGACGAGGGGGTGGGCTCATTTTACTCAGACGACCAATCAGTCTCTCGGGATCATTGTGAAGCTATCAAGCCACGCCCTAGCAACAATTTAAAGCACCTTAGCAACAAGTCCCATACACTTCTAATGAAAGACATCAAAGGGATATCTCCGGACAGAAGTGTCATAGAAACACAAGGTGGTCTCGTTTCACTCGGGACAACAAACAGCCAATCATGAATCACCTCAACACTTCCTAGCCCCTCCCTAGCAACCATTGTCGAGCACCTTAGCAACCAAAATCCATAGAGGGATATCTTCCATTCTGAATGTCACAGAGGCATGGGAGTTGGTTTATATCATTCATACTGACAAGCAGCCTTTGGAGTTTCATGATTGGCAGCTGCCAAGCCACTCCCTAGCAACTAAACAGAGTACCCTAGCAACCGTTTAGCAATAACTATATCGCTGCACCAGAAAATCAGAGAGACTTCTGGGTTGATTTATTTCAATCAGGATGGCAAGGAGACTTGATAAGTATCACTATGGTAACTGCCTAGCAACCAGATGGGGTTACCCTAGCAACCGAGTAACAAATCACATATCTCTGCATCAGAAAAATGTAGAGACTTCTGGGTTGACTTATTTCAATCAGGATGGCAAGGACACTTCATTAGTATCACTATGGTAACTGCCTAGCAACCAGATGGGGTTACCCTAGCAACCGAGTAACAAATCACATATCTCTGCACCAGAAAATAGTCGAGACTTCGGGTTGACTTATTTCACTCAGGATGGCAAGGACACTTCATTAGTATCACTATGGTAACTGCCTAGCAACCAGATGGGGTTACCCTAGCAACCGAGTAACAAATCACATATCTCTGCACCAGAAAATCAGAGAGACTTCTGGGTTGATTTATTTCAATCAGGATGGCAAGGAGACTTGATTAGTATCACTATGGTAACTGCCTAGCAACCAGATGGGGTTACCCTAGCAACCAAGTAACAAATCACATATCTCTGCATCAGAAAAGCGTAGAGACTTCGGGTTGACTTATTTCAATCAGGATGGCAAGGACATTTGATTAGTATCACTATAGTAACTGCCTAGCAACCAGATGGTGTTACCCTAGCAACAGAGTAACAAATCACATATCTCTGCATCAGAAAAGCGTAGAGACTTCCGGGTTGACTTATTTCAATCAGGATGGCAAGGAGACTTCATTAGTATCACTATGGTAACTGCCTAGCAACCAGATGGGGTTACCCTAGCAACCGAGTAACAAATCACATATCTCTGCATCAGAAAAGCGTAGAGACTTCGGGTTGACTTATTTCAATCAGGATGGCAAGGACACTTGATTAGTATCACTATGGTAACTGCCTAGCAACCAGATGGGGTTACCCTAGCAACCGAGTAACAAATCACATATCTCTGCATCAGAAAAGCGTAGAGACTTCTGGGTTGACTTATTTCAATCAGGATGGCAAGGAGACTTTATTAGTTTCACAATGGTAACTGCCTAGCAACCAGATGGGGTTACCCTAGCAACCGAGTAACAAATCACATATCTTTACACCAGAAAATAGTAGAGACTTCTGGGTTCATTTATTTCACTCAGGATGGCAAGGACACTTCATTACTATCACTATGGTAACTGCCTAGAAACAAGATGGGGTTACCCTAGCAACCGAGTAACAAATCACATATCTCTGCCCCAGAAAATAGTACAGACTTCTGGGTTCACTTATTTCAATCAGGACGGCAAGGAGACTTGATTAGTATTACTATGGTAACTGCCTAGCAACCAGATGGGGTTACCCTAGCAACCGAGTAACAAATCACATATTTCTGCACCAGAAAATCGTACAGACTTCTGGGTTGATTTATTTACAGACTTCTGGGTTGATTTATTTTTGACCATAATTTTTTTTCTTTTCAAGTTATAACATGCTGTTTGACGAGTTTTGCCACGGCAAGCACCACTCACATTTCCTTCTGGAAATGTACCTATCTAGTTATATTTATAATGCATGGTTACAGTGTAAGTATTGTTAGAAGTGGAAGCCAGTAATTATTCACAGTTGTAACAAAAATATCATATTTTTCTGCCATAAATTATATTATAGTTTGTTTACACTATTAAATAAAATAATAAATGATCCAAAAAGCCCATTCATTCACACTGATCAGCACCTGTGCATTTAGCTTTAGCCCTATAACTGCTATGGATGGGTTCGTTAGTCATTTTGTCTACTCGAGTACTCAAGGGGCAATGACATGCACATAACTGTATATATAATAACATGTCTGACGAACATCTTTGGCTGCTGAATTGCATCTTGTTGTTTCAGTGTATCGTCTATTAATTTTATAGGCCGTACTCTCACTTAACTAACTTTTGTCACCTCCTCTCAATTATGCTATGACAGGATTGGAGGAAATTGAAGGAAGTGTTAAATGTGTATTTAATGACAGGCTTTAGAAAGGAGTGGGGGATGAGTCAGGTGTGGTGAGCCTTGTTCACCTGACCAGGAGGAAGTTACGTCAGTTCCTGTAAGCAGTCTTTGCGAGTGGATGAGTGTGTTATACCGGGGACTCTGGAGAGGATGTGATGCTTTCTGGTTAGCCTATGCTAACAAGCTGTTTTCCCTCCGATGGCTAACATGTCATTGTTGAGTTCAGGACTAAACTGGAGCTTTGCACCAGATTCCCAAAACTGGTGCCTTTGAGGGGAGAGTCCCCATCAACCACCCATGTTTGTTTGGTCAGTGTCTTCCTTACATTCTCAAAGACATACCTGCCATTCCAATATACACACTCACACGTCCACTACAGTCCATTTGAATGAGTGTTAGGAGATATTTTATAGGTTTAAATGAGTTTTGGTTTAATAATTGAAGAACTTATTTTGCACAAATTGATGAGTTATGATGTTTTTTGTTTGTTTTGTTGGTTTTGATTTTCTCCTTATTCTGTATTGAAATATATTCCCAGATGAGTTAAGAATGTTTTTTTTTTCCACAAAATTGCATACAACCTCTTATAGTTTTATTTTTTGTCTCTCATTGTATGTAACGGATAGTCTATTTAGCTATCTGGGGATAATATGTAAATCACTTTGTCAGGTATATACCTGGCTGGCGCCTTATCTTACTAAACTGTTTATTTCATATTTTTTGTATTGACTGGGAGTCAATGTAATATTGTGGGAGACTGGGAGTCAATGTAATATTGAGAGCGGCTGCACAGGTACACATTCCTGATGGTCTAGAATGTACTTGCATTCTTTGTGGTTTTTCCTTGGTTATTGGCGCTTGGTCGATATGTACGTTCCGTCGATGTTTTGATCTCTTTGTATGATCATATTTATTGTCTGTATGAGATGATGATTTTAACTGTAACGTGAGGCCTTCTCACTCCTTCTCGGGACGTCGAGTCCGAGTTCCCTTGGATCTCATATGGGAGGACCTGGCCGCCAGTGGAGCGAAGAGCCGAGATGAATAAGCAAAAGCAAGAGGACAACGAGACAAGAGTCAAGAGAGCGAGTTCTTCCTGTTAGGAACTATTTGGACTGAGATCCCCCAAAGGTGTCCTGCGCCAATCAGAAGTGACTTTTAAGAGTCACATGTTCAACTGGGCTGTCTTTTCCGACAGTTGAGTTATGGTCCTTTGTTTCAGACTCTTAAACATTTCCAGCTTAAAAATAGTGCATATTTAATCATGAGCTTTTGTATCTTGCAAATGGTACAATAGACATGAAATTCACTATCATCTGCTTTCTCTCTGTAACCAAACAAATGTTTGCATACCAAATATGAAATTTTTTCATGGCTGTTATATGTGTAGGTAACAAAACATGAAAATCTCTGGTTACAAATTTATATTGGTTTTACACATCATTGCATTTTATTAAGTTAAACCTTATAGTTACCATTGTTAGTAGAATGAGATAAATCATACAGAATTAAAGATTATATTTATCAAATATAGGTGATTGCGCATCGCTACACACATTTTAAAGAGTTCCATCAGTCTATAATCATTAATTTGTCAGTTATACAAGTTAGAAGGTTGATTCAGCAAAGTACTGTGACTTTGTGTAAAATGTTCCTGGATTAAGATGAAAATGTCTAAGAGTTGTGCAAATCTGATGGTAACCTTGCAAAAGAGAAGTCTGCTTTAACTGTGTGTGGTAGATCAGGTTGCAGAGGGGCCTTTCTTACAATCAGGACGCCTGGGCCATTTGATTTATAATGGTGAAACATTCCAAACTGAAAGGCTGTTTTTTTTCCCAAGATCCAGATATATGTTGTTTCAATTCTTCTGCATATATAATCTTATAACAGTAAAAAAGGATAGTTTCATCATGCAATGTCTTCACTTAACACCAAAGCAAGTGGATATTTCAGCATGTTCAGGTAAACTTTGTGTTAGGAATGAAACTTGGATCTCGTTGTAGTTTAGCACACAACACTTCTACCATCAAGAATTCCTCGGTCCCTTTCTGTGCATGCCCAGGTAAGTGCAGTCGTGAGTCTGCGTATCTGGAGACTTCATGGAGGGAGAAGAAAGAACGACAACACACGGTTGTTTCTATTCAATCTACTCAAAGTTTATTACGGCAAGCATAAAATGTATACCTTTCATATAACAAAGAACAACCAACAGCCAATAGTATAGTGATAGCAAGACTTACGAGATGGCCAAGGACAATAAATGTTGACCGGAATAGCATGGGAACGGTAATCATATGAGGTAAAGCAGTCCTAGATATGTGTTATGTCCGACTGAGATATTTAACTCAAGGAAAAGAGTATGTGCTGGTTGGAGTGCAAAACATTCTGAGAAGAGGATAAAACAAGAGAAACTAACAGCATCTATGAAGGTCATGACTCTGGTGTGATTCTGTGATTCGCACACATACATTCATAGTTAGATGTCAAACTAAAGACAGCATGTACAATTTATATTTCTCACACTTTGTCTCTAGTGATAACACAGACTTTTGTGACATGGGGATGGTTATGTACAGGGTGATTCTGTAAATTATCAGTTTTTAAATGCAAATTTTTTAATCTGCAGAAATATATCAGTGCATTTTGTCCTGCATCCCAAATGTCATATGCAGTATTTACGCATTTACCCCATGCCCTCGCAGTGATACTGTAAACTATTGCAGCTACTTCGGATGGATTAACTGTATAAATCCATGTAAAAATCCACGTTAAGTGTAAATGCCTTTTGCTCTGCCGAACGCATTATTGACAACTGCAGCGTGAACAGACAGTATTTCACAGGCTGTGTACTCTGCATTTAGGGAGCGGCTGTACTGGTGTACAGAACTAATTATCTAAATTCTTTCTACACTGAAAAGTGTAACAACAATGAACTAACAACTATAAGCTATAAATGAAATAGCAAAAGTAGGCATTAATAAAACATAATCTTGCTTTGGTTTATATTTCCCAGTGGGTCTTTTCTTCACATTATCCCTGTAATAATTACTTGAAAGGTTTCCAAACATCTTAATGGGATAGTTCACCCAAAAATAAAAATTCTCATAAACTAATAATTTACTCACCGTTATGCCATCCCAGGAGTGTTTGAAAAATGAAGATTTTTAGAAGAATTTCTCAGCTCTTTTAGTCTATAAAGTGCAAGTGAATGGGTGACAACATTTTAAAGCTCAAAAAAACATCTCAAAAGTCAGCATAAACGTAATCCACAAAACTCCAGTGGTTAAATTCATATCTTCATAAGCAATGTTATATGAGAATCTGTGGATGAGAAAAAGATCTCTTTCACATTCTTCTTGTGTTTCGACTCATTTGTGGCTAGGAGAAGAACTTAAAAAATTATTTAAATATTGATCTGTTTCTCACAAACACCTATCATATCACTTCTGAAGATATGGATTTAAACACTGGAGTCATATGGATTACTTTTATGGTGCCTGAATTGCTTTTGGAACATAGACATTTTGGCACCCATTCTCTTGCATTATACTGAACCCCAGAGCTGAAATATTCTTCTAAAAAAGGTTCTCTATCCAAACTAAAACTAGGATTACGTCACTGTTCTGGAATGAGCAAGGCCAACCCCTGTAACCAATTCACATCTATCTGAGAGTGTATTTTTATAAAATAATTGAAATATAATGAGATGTATCATGCTGCATCAAGACTTAAGTGCTTGATACTGCCAGTACTTTTAACAGGCAGATGGCAGAGCGGTAGCACACAACAGCTGCTCCGGATCCAAAATGGTGCTATTTTGGTTTCTTAGCCTGACCTTTACGGCACATGGACATCGGAGCAACCAGTGTTCGTGTTTACCATCGCCAGACACTTCTCAAATACAAGAATCATGCAACAATCAAGCTGCATGATGATCTGCAGGAGAAGCTACACGACCTCTGCTTGCTGCGGAAAACAGGCCTCAAGACCTCGGCGTCGCCTGATGCCGGTGACCGGGGGAGGGGACGTCATAAGTGCTGTACGAGGAAGCGGAAGCACGGCAAGAGGGCGGGGGTCCATGCTAGGCTAAAAACTAACCCTAGCCGGCCGGCTCTCCCGTCTATCCTGCTCTCAAATATTTGCTCCCTCGACAATAAACTAGACTACATGAGACTCCAGAAGACTACGCAGCGTGATATTACTGCTGCTTTTTTGTTTTCCACGGAGACGGGGCTCAGCGACAGGGTTCCGGACGGCGCCATTCACACCCTATTTTGTGCCGACAGAAATGCAGCTCTGTGCAGAAAGACTCGTGGTTATGGCTAGTGTGTTTTCATCAACACGGAATGGTGCAAGAACTCTATGCTAGTCTCTAGCTACTGCTTATCGCTGGTGGAGTTTGTGACCGTTAGATGCAGACCTTTTTATTTACCACAGGAATTCACCACTGTCATTATAACCATAGTTTACATTCCCCTCAGTGCAAAAGAAGCACTCTGTGAACTGTATGGGGCTATTAGCGAACTGCAGAATGCTCACCCTGACAGACTGTTTATTGTCGCTGGAGATTTCAACAAATCTGTTTCAAAGCGAATCTCAAGACAGTGCTCCCTAAATTCCATCAGTATGTGGACTTTGCAACAAGAGGGGCGAACTCGCTAGATCTTGTTTACACAAACATCCCAGATGCACCACATCTCTGCATATCTCTCTGAACAGCGCTGTGGTTCCAACATGCTTCAAGGCCACCACCATCGTCCCCATACCGAAGAAGTCTTCAGTATAAATAAAACTTGAAATTGGCTGTAACTATGAAACCGTTAATCCTATTGACTTCAATATTTGTATGTTAAAAACATACTTTTCCTAACTAGTCTTAGGTTTTTTGCCCGATCAGAACTAAACCAGTGCAGAAATATACTCTGGAGTCTGATTATCAATAATTATCAAAAAAAGTTTACATTTCGACTCACGGTCGCGAAGGGGTATCAAAACATTTTCCAAAATGGCTATAATGCCGAAAGAAATAATATATTTTCACTAAACTCGGTACACATGTTTAGACATAATTAACTGTCACATTGTTTTAGGGATATGTCCGGAATTATATTATGTTTATTTTTAAATTATCACTGTGTGGAAGCGGGGGCGTGGTCAAGCGTCCATCCACAGAGCGAAAACGGTAAGGTCGCTTGCACCTGAGCTAGATTATGTTTAACACCTGTTTCTAATTCCAGTGAACATGGGGAGAGTGGCATATAAGCAACCACACCACTAGCAGAGAAGAGTGAGAGAGACTGGAACAAGGATGGCCACGGTGTTTGTGAAACTGATGTGTTTGTGAAACTGATGTGATCCCCTTGACACCAATTTCCCATTAAAAACCTGCCTTCTACACACCATTTGGATTACACCAATTTCTGACGCTTCCGTTCGGTTTGTTTGTAGCCCCGGCTATGTTTCAACATCTCATGGACCAAATCCTCAGGCCGCATTTGGCTTACTCTTACATGCAGCATCTGAAGGCGGTTCTGAGATCGCGGATATGAGTGGGACTCACGGCAAACCCAAAGAAGTGTGCGATTGGGCGGGTGGAGGTACGGTATCTGGGATTCCTCTTGGGCCACGGGCGGGGGGCCACTTTTAAATTCACCCAATTTCTCTCTCCCTTTTGTCTAGCAGACAGATGCTTCAGACAGAGGGCTGGGGGCCGTATTCTCGCAGGTGGTGGAGGGGGAGGAGTGCCTGGTGCTGTACATTAGCCGCAAGCGCTCACTGAGGGAGACTAAGTACAGTACCGTAGAAAAGGAGTGTCTCACCATCAAGTGGGCCTCACTCTCTGATACTACCTGTTGGGGCAGGCCTTCACCCTCTGCTCAGATCACTTTTGTAATGGCAGATCACAAACAAAAATAGCGAATTACCGTCATCTACTGAGAGTTTATTAAAGCTCACTTGTATAAGAGATTGTCTGATGGTTAATAAAAGAAAACCATTTCTTCTATGTAACAAAGAATGTTTCAGACACTTTGTTCTTAATAGATCACGCAACAGCATATTTACATTTACTATTTAAATAAAATAATTCAAAAAGTTAATATTGCCTTTTGAGTGATTTTGTTTCTGTTCTAAATATGTTTATTTCACTTCGTTATTGGGAGCAGCCAGTGAATTATTATTATAATATTTTTAAATATACAGTGTATATATTATTACAATAATTACTATCATGCAGAACTGTTTAATTTTGCCATTTCTTAGCATTAAATTAACAAATTTTTTCATGTAAAATAAATAATATTATTGGTAAAAGAAATAATTTATGTTATGTATTATTATGCAACAATCTTTAAACTTTTTATTTTTACAAAGGAGCCAATTTTGTAATTTTTGGTAGATGCATTTTTTCGAAAGAGCCATACCACAAACTAATAATTTACTATTTTCAAAAACAATGTTTTTCAATGAAATGAAATGTTTATATTGCCTATAGACTACTTAAACACAAACAAATATGCAAAAATTAATAGGTAACATTTTGCAATATGGAATTGAGTACACGCGTTTGTGCGGGTCTCCATAAAATTCATTTTACAATTGTTCATGAAAAAATTGACTTCGTTTTTGGGCTGGGCGATATGTAAAACATATTTTAATAATAATCGCATTTAAAATATCATGATGTACGATTATATTGTTAACCCCCAAGTTTGGTGAATATTTTTGCTTTATTGATTTTGCTTTAAAAATTACATACATTTATCGATACACAAAAAACTTCAAATTGCACTTTAACCTGTTGATACGCAATTCCCCTGCATGCTGTGGTGACGTCCCTCTGCTTACATATAATATATCATTTACCGTCTATAAATGTAATTAATGTTAACAAATTATATATCTTTTCAAAGGTCGTCTAGGTTACGTATGTAACCTCCATTCCCTGATGGAGGGAACAAGACGTTGTGTCGAAGAAGTGACACTAGTGGTCTCTCTTGAGCACCGAATATGCCTCTGATCTATGAAAAAAGGCCAATGAGAATTAGGCAGACATTATTTGCATACCCCGCCCCCGGACATACGGGTACAAATACATCAAGTTCATTCGGGAGTTTTCTGAGGAGCCGGAAATGGTTCCAAAAACCACAGTGGCTTGGCTCCGCAATGTGGCCGGAAGGACACAACGTCTCGTTCCCTCCATCAGGGAACAGAGGTTACATACGTAACCTAGACGTTCCCCGTCTGTCGCTCACTTCGACGTTGTGTCGAAGAAGCGACACTAGGGGTCCAATTTAAATCATGCCATGCACTGAGGCGTGTACGTGTACTGCTGACATGAGCAGGCTGGTATTTTACGTGCAAAGGTGACCAGTTGTGTCAGACTGCACTTACCCTTCCCCCAATGCCCCATAAAAGTCGTCGGAATCCTTCTGGTTGCCCTAAACAGGGCAACAAAGCGACACTTGCCTTGGTGTGATAGGCCAATGAAATGGCGTCCACCACCCAGTGGGAAAGCCTCTGTTTGGAGACAGCGTTCCCTTTCCACTGTCCACCAAAGCAGACAAAGAGCTGCTCAGAATGTCTAAAGCTTTGCGTGTGGTCCAAGTAGGTATGCAAAGCACGTACTGGACACAACAATGAAGGGGCTGGGTCTGCCTCCTCCCGGGGCAGCGCTTGCAGATTCACTACCTGGTCTCTGAAGGGCGTGGTAGGAACCTTGGGCACGTAGCCCGGTCGCGGTCTTAGGATCACATGTGTGTCTGCCAGACCGAACTCCAGGCAAGTGCCGCTAACAGAGAACGCTTGCAGGTCCCCGACCCTCTTGATGGAGGCGAGCGCGATCAGCAGGGCAGTCTTTAGAGAGAGGGCCCCGAGTCCAACTGATTCTAGCGCCTCGAAGGGGGGTCTCTCAGTGGTCCTCACGGGCCTTCAGAGATCCCAGGAGGGGAACAGGCTTGGCCGGGAAAGATTTAACCTCCGGGCGCCTCTTAAGAACCTGATGATTAAGTCGTGGTTGCCCAAAGACTTGCCATCTACTACGTCATGGTGGGCCGCGATAGCAGCAACATACACCTTCAAGGTGGAAGGGGACAGCCTCCCCTCCAACCTCTCCTGCAGGAATAAGAGCACTGACCTAACTGCGCACCTCTGTGGGTCTTCCGCCTGGGAAGAACACCAATTTGCGAACAAGTGCCACTTCAGGGCGTAAAGTTGCCTGGTAGAGGGGGCTCTGGCTTGGCTGATTGTGTCTATGACGGCAGGTGGTAGACCAGCTAGATCTTCCGCGTCCCGTCCAGGGACCAGACATGTAGTTTCCAGAGGTCTGGGTGCGGGTGCCTGAGCGGGCCCCGTCCCTGGGAAAGAAGGTCTTTCCTCAGGGGAATTCGCCAGGGAGGGGCTGTTGCAAGGCGTACGAGGTCCGAGAACCAGGCTCGGGTGGGCCAGTAGGGAGCCACTAGGGTGACTTGTTCCTCGTCCTCCCTGACCTTGCACAGCACCTGTGCAAGAAGGCTCACTGGGGGAAATGCGTATTTGCGCAGCCCCGAGGACCAGCTTTGTGCCAGCACTTCTGCCCCGAGGGGAGCCTCTGTTCGGGCATACCAGACATGGCCCCAATTCCCAGTTGACCTGCAGCCCCAAATGGCTGAGGTGCCTGAGCACCTGGTCTCTGTGAGCGCATAGTAACTTGGGATTGGGCCAGAATGAGCCGGGGGGCACGATCGGTCATTGAGCGCAGTTCCTGCAGCACATCATGAACTGGACTAAACAAGTGCAATTTTTGAAGTGCCTTGGCCTTGTGTTGGTTGCAGGAGGGGCCATGGCATGCAGGGCAGAAGCGGTCTGGGACCGCTCCACCGTCGAAGGTAGTGAGAGCGGAGGAGCGAGGAAGCCGGTTTCGGGCAGTAAAAGGTGCCCTTTACATCCTGAAAAGGACGTTCAACGCCAGCTGTGTATTTGCTCTTTTATAGAAACTAACTATTTTAGAGAAAATAACTCCTTTAACTGCGCTGTCGAAGTGCACATGGGCAAACTGCACTGCCTTGCAGAGAAGGAGAAAGCCACTGAAGTGCACCTAGATCCAACAGCAGGCAAGAGTCAGAGGAACAGGAACGGGTGTGTAACTCGCAGCTGACTGCATATATGACCATCGGCTCAGAAGAAAATTTCTGAATGTACTCAGCGTATTTCTACGCCTTTGTACCCGTATGTCCGGGGGCGGGATATGCAAATACTGTCTGCTAATTGTCATTGGCCTTTTTTCATAGATTAGAGGCATATTTGCCGTTCAAGAGAGACCCCTAGTGTTGCTTCTTCGACACAACGTCGAAGTGAGCGACAGACGGGGAACTAAGGGTTCAACATTGATATCCGATCTCTGTTTCATGATAGCAATGCTCCAGAAACTGCGATTTTAGTTATTTGTGCAAGGAGTTCAAATGAAAACATGCAATATCAAAACGGGACTTCGTACCTTTGTTATGAAAATGCGATCACCAGATGAATCCAGTTCGCTGGAAATATTTTCATTCATTTGACTCAGGATACCAAGGAGCAACCACATGGGTTACCCTAGCAACCACGTAACAAATCATCTATCTCTGCACCAGAACATTGTAGACACTTCTGGTTTTGATAATCTCAGAAACCAGAAGCATCTCCACTAAAAATTAAAATGTATCTAACTATGGAACGGCTGGACCTATCAACTTGAAATTTTGCATGCAATGTCTGTATCAAAGGTGCCATCAAGGTCTATAAGGACAGTCACGTACCGAGAACAACATAGCCGCCATCAACAAAATCATCTTTTAGCAGCTATTTGATCTAGTCCTAGTCCGTTCACCGATTGGAACCAAACCAGTGCAGAGAGATTCTCTGGCATGCCATTATTAATAAATATCAACAGATATTTTTAACCAGATGGTCACGTGACACCATGCGAGGAGCGGATGTGTGAACGGCGAGTTCTAGGCACTTTACTTGATTTAATACTATTTGTGTCATAAACCGGTGGGATTCGATACACCCTGATTCTTAACTGTTCTAGGAAGGCAGTATGTCAAAGAATTCAAAATAGAGACATTTAAAGACAGACCGAAAGCGCCAGACTCAATTTGGATTGTGAACTGAAAGAAATCCGAAATTATTGATAAATGTGTTTTATATTTTTCATTTCATTTCATTTTGTGCTGGTTCCGCCTAGCAGCTGGAGTTTGTTTTGTGTAGTATAATTTCTTCGGGATAGCTTGTGGATGAATCTGCTCGTTTTGGGTGCTTATGCCTCCCGTTGGCTGGAGTTGGTTTTGTGCAATATCTTGAAGGACGTTGGAGTGAGTTTGACTGCCCGAAGAACTGAACAGCCTGTTTTTTTTTTTTGTGCACGTTCCACTAGCTGTCCACTAGGCAGAATGTGAATTAATCTACATGTTCTTTGTGTTTATTCTGCCTATTGGCTGGAGTTTGTTTTATAGATTTTCTCCGTTATGTAATTCTGCCTCACAAAATTTGAATAGAAACCACAGACTTGAGCAATCCAACAGCAAAGTTGTTGCTGGGGCTCTGGTAGGAGTACATGGACTGTTTGAGTTTAGAGGGATGGACGCTGGTTGGCGCTGTCATGCGCTGGGTTAATGCGTACATTTTTTTTCGGTTTGTGTTGTTCTGGGGGAACTTCGGGGTTTGATTATTGCACTAATGTTGGAATGTGGTCAATTTTGTTTTTGACACTCAATCTATTTTTTCTAATATATAAAAATGTCAAATGTTAATATGAGTGGATTATCTCTCTCCATGTGGATTATTTATTTTCTTAAATGTAAGATATATGATATAGTGTTTCTTCAAGAAGCACATCTTTCCCCGCAGGAAGCTGAAAAATTTGGGAAGATGTGGGCATGTTTTCTTTAGTGCTGGCTCAAGTAAGAGTAGGTGAGTCATTATAATGATAAGTAAACATCTACGTGTCTCAAATGTCTCAAACAGATTAAAGATAAATTAGGAAGAGTCATTATTGTTTTAGCAGAAAAATTTTGGGGCAAAGGTTGATTTTAGCTAATATTTACACACCTAACACTGATGATCAGGGCTTTTTTATATATCTTGAAGGGATGTTGCTAGCCGCTGGCACCCCTCATGACATAATATTGAGAGGAGACTTTAATCGATTGATGGATTCTGTCCTTGATTATAGTGAAGCAAAAGTTTGTAAGTCCCCTAAAGCAACATTGACGCTTCACAGGATGTGTAAAAATGTTGGTCTTGCTGATATTTGGAGACTTTTGAACCCATCGGGTAGGGACAATACATTTTTTTCATCAGTCCATAAGATTTATTCTAGAATAGATTTTTGTTTCATATATCTATGTCCCTCATTTAATCTTTTGTTGATTATTCAATTGGAAACATCTTAGTCTCAGATCACGCCCTGGTGAGTTTAGAAGTGTTGCTACATATAGAGAAAAATAAATCATATAGTTGCTACATTAATGCATCCGTTTTGCAAAATTCTGATTTCCAACAAATGTTAAAGGCTGAAATCAGTGTTTATATGGAGAACAACTGGTCCTCATTATCCTCTGTGAGTGTGGCATGGGAGGCACTTAAGGTGGTTCTTAGGGGTCAGATCATACAGTATGCCTCATTATACTTTGAGTCGGGGGACAAAGCAGGGAAGCTTTTGGCTAGATATGTAAAGAAGAGAAAGTATTATTCTACCATTCCCTCAGTTAAATATGCTGGTGGTAAAATTTTTACCTTGGCCATTAATATTAATAATGCTTTTAAAGAATTCTATCTTGATCTCTATAGCTCCACATCTTCGTCTACTGATTGAACCTTTAGAATTACCTAAACTGACAACTGAGCAAAAAAATTATCTTGATTCTGAGATAACCTTAGAGGAGTTTGGCAAGGTACTTAAGGCCTTGCCTACAGGCAAGACTCCAGGGCCTGATGGCTTTGCCACTGAATGTTTTAAATCTTTTGCTACAGAACTGGCTCCACTTTTGTTACAAGTTTATACAGAATCATTAAATAATGGAAAGCTCTGACACAAGCCTGGATTAGTCTGATTCTTAAAAAGGACAAAGATCCAAGCAAGTGCAAGAGTTACTGTCCAATTTCCCTGATCCAGCTAGACATTAAAATTGTGTCAAAAATTTTGGCTAATCGATTAAGTAAAGTTATGACATCTCTTATACATATAGATAAGGTAGGGTTTATTCGAGACTGCAGCTCTTCTGGTAACATCAGGCATTTCATCAATATCATGTGGTCAGTGGTGAATGATCAGACTCTGGTCGCTGCCATCTCACTTGATGCCAAAAAGGCATTTGATATGGTAGAATGGGATTATCTTTTTAAAATTTTGGAAATGTATGGGTTTGGGAGTACGATTATTGGATGGATTAAGTTACTTTATAGACACATGGTAGCAGCGGTACAAACAAATGGATTCATTTCAGATTATATTACTCTGGATAGGGGCACCTGGCAGCATTTCCCTCTTTCCCCATTATTGTTCTGTCTTGCCTTGGAACCATTAGCTGTTGCGATAAGAAAGGAGGATGATTTTCCAGGGGTGGTGGTGGGAGGTATGGCACATTAGGTTCTGCTTTACGCAGATGATATTTTATTATTTGTCTCCAACCCTACTAGAAATATGCCTTGACACCACAGAATTATTAATTAAAGTTCTCAGGATACAGAGTCAATTGGTCTAAATGAAAATCTTTGGCTCTGACAGTGTACTGCCCACTAATGGCTTTCCAGCCAGGTGCCTTCCAGTGGCCCAAACAGGGCATTAAGTATTTGGATATTTTATTCACAGAAAATTTGTCTGATTTAGTTTAGATAATTTTGACCCTTTTAATAAAAAGGTTTTTGAGCGATGTGGGCAGGTGGGCTTCATTACATTTATCGATGATTGGGAAGGTTAATGATATTAAAATTAATTGTATTCCAAAATTCAACTACCTGCTACAGTCTCTCCCTGTTGATGTCCTAATCTCTAATTTCAAGCAATTTGATAGCATTGCGAAGTCTTTCATTTGAAATGGTAAGTGTCCCAGATTACATTTCAGTAAGATGCATAGGCCGATTGACAAAGTTGGGATAGGCCTTATTAGGTCTCAGACATTTGGCTCAGTGGTCGTGTCCACCTGAAAGAGCCCCTTCCTGATTTTGTATTGAACATTAAGTTCTTGCCTCTATTTTACCATTGCAAAGCCTTTCTATCAAACTAACAGGAGAAGTTAAATTACACCCCGTAATCTCGCATTTGCATGCTCTGTACTATTTTTGGGAATAGCATACTGCTTTTGGAAAAGGTCATTTGGCATCAGTGTATTACTCCCTGCTAATTCAGAGTATGGGGATGGAGCTTTAACTTCTATCAAGAGATTATGGGAGAAAGTTTTAAACTTGGAGGAAGGAGTGTGGGATAGGATTCTAAAAAACATCAAGTCTGCATCTAGAGACGCAAGGGTGTGCCATATGCAATTCAAGATTTTACATTGGTTATTTTGGACCCCCTCTAGATTGTAGAGGTTAGGTCTTAAAGACGCACCCTCCTGCTGGTGATGCCAATCAGAGGATGGAGACAAAACCCAAGTCTTGTGTGTGTGTTAAGATCCAGGAGTTTTGGTTGAAGGTTTAGAGTTTGGTATGTGATGTATAGGGCACTCGTTTTGCCCCATACTCTGTATTTTGGTCAATGGGGGGGTCATTGATATTGAAAATAGACAAGAGTTGGATCATAACCAGTGGTATGATTGCCAGACAGATACTTTTAAGGGGATGGAGGTTGGCTGGAGCGCCCTCATTTTAGGAGTGGTGCTCGGAGATGGGAAGGATGGTGGCCTTTTAAGAAGGGTCATTTAGAAGAATTTGAAAATTTAACCTGTTCAAGGAGAAATGGGGCGGATATCTGTCATTTATGGATGTGTGATTATTATTGTAATTTTTTTGTGTGTGTGTCTATATCATGTATGACCTCTGGGATGTTGTTGGGGGCCAGGGTGGGATTGGGAGGGTTAATAGTGGGGGTCAATGTTGATTCTGTGTATATGTGTTTTGTTTTTCTATGTTCAAATATGTGAATCAATAAAAACTGTTAATCTGAAAAAGAATTCATGTCAAATTTGCCACAACTTGTAGCAAATTTGCCTCTGATCATTTTCGCATGCAAATTAGCTTTTTGGCAAACTTGCAGCAAATTGCCTATTGTTGCCAAAAGTTTGCTAGAGGTTCACCACTAGCAGCAAAGAGCTGCAAACTTCTGGCAAACATTTGCGGTGAATCAAAATCTCATGAGAAAATAAAAATTACGAGTAAGCTGTGTCTTCATCAGAGATTGTGGAGCTGCTTTGGAGCAACTGCTCTGAATGTGCCATGCGGCTGGTCTCGAATCGCCCTCTGGGTACTTCGATGGCATACGTCACAGTGACGCAGCAGTTGTGGCATCTGAAGTCAGACAAAATTTCTAACCGATTGCACTGCTTTAAGTCCAGCACCGATCAGCCTGCACAGCACTGCATTAAGTTGAAAACACCTAACAAGTGCAACATTTGAATTGCCCCACCCTGCTGGTTGTGACATGAATCATATCTATAAATATTGGCAATACTTGATTTATAAATTCATGATTTAAGTCCCCCCTAATTGGGATGAATTTTAGCATGCCTTCTTATGGTTTTAGTTTCCTGTATATTGTATTGAAACTGATTGTGTTCATTGACCATACAGGTGCAGACGTGCATTACCTGAACGTGAAAGCTCTCACTAAAGGTCAGCTCAACTCTTCCTTCTGGGTGGTGGACAGAAAGCACATGTACATCGGAAGTGCTGGCATGGACTGGAGATCACTGTCTCTGGTAGAGAAGAAAAATCTGCATCTGCCTTAAAAGAATATTTCGGGTTCAATAGTTAATCTCAAATTATACAACATTTGTGGCATTATGTTGATTACCACAAAAATAATTGGACTAAATAAAAGAAGCAAAAATAGAGTTTACAGTGAGGCACTTTTTGGGGAGCAAATTTAGCAGGGGTTAAAGGCAGAAATGTAAGCTTGTATTTTGATAAAAGCACCTACATTCATTCTTCTGTTAAATCCTGTGTATTATTTGAGCTGTAATATTTAAATAGTTGTTTACCGGTATTATGAGTGTTACGTTTTAAAACTAGTTATAACTTTACACAGAGAGGTTAGTAAGTGGGTTTATCACACTAAAATCATGTTAAGACAAATTGTTTACATCTTGTGGCTAAACTTTTGAAACATTGAGTATTTTAATGCTTGCGGATTGGCCCTATTCACTTCCATTGTAAATGCCTCACTGTTACCCAGATTTTTGCTGGTTTTAAAATTAAGGAACTTATCAAAATTGATTTTTGTGGTAATCAATTTTATGCCTCAAATACTGTCAATTGAGCTTAACTTCTATTGAACATGAAATATTACTTTATATATTAGATATTGCAGTTATAAATATGTATATACTTTATTGTACTTTATATGTATATAATTATTATTATTTTAATTGTATGGCAATGGTTTGGCTATTGTGTTCCTATTTTAAACAATATGCAATTTTGTTGGAGGGCAAACATCATTTTAAGATGATCTTACCTGGAATAATGTTATGCGAGTGATTTTTTCTGTCGTCAGCGGCCGCCTTTATCAATTGCATGCCCCATCAGGCTGATTCCAGCCCGGCCCCGCCCTCCTCCGCTCTATAATATAATATAACCTTTTTAAGATGTTCATCAGATGTTAATTCAGTTGTGATGCTTTCCAGATGAAACACTCTTAAACAGACATCTCAGAGACTTATGTGTGTGTATCTGGGAGTTAATTTATTGAAGTGACTATCACATTACAAATGCCCATGAATTTGCGATACAGTTGCATTTCACAAAAAGACCATATATTTAGTGGCTTTTTCTCGAAGCTTGTTGATGGTAACATGATTTTGATGCTCCAAAAAGCATTAGCATCATCCATACGATTCCAGTGGTTAAATGAATGTCTTTTAAAGTGATATCACTTTTGGTGTGAAAAAGTTAAATATTTAAGTACTTTTTGACTAAATCAATGCATCCGGTAAGCAGCAGTATGCACATTCACAAGAGGGCTGAGGTTGTGTGGTCTTTCCAGTGATGGCATGGCAACGTTCCATTCATTGCAGCAGATGCTGTCTACCTCTGTTAACATTGCCTGGCATTGACTACATTTGCACCACCATGTCTCCTGAGCTCTCTGTCTCTTTGAGGCTTGTTGGTCCAGCCTCCTCCATCTCCCTATGCTCCTGATCAGAGTACTCAGGTTAAAATAAATATTGCTGTGCAAAATCGTATATCTCCTCTTCTCCTCTTAAATTAAAATCTTCTGACATCTTTGTTTAAAATTGCTTCAATTTGTGTTCGGTCTATACAGTGTTCCTCCTACTCAGTTGTAAACAGCGCTGCTCTTCCGTGTGTGTCGCACATGCGTCACTTCTCGTGTGAACATGCAAACGTCAATATGTCACCCAAGAGACCACGTGACGGCAGACCTCTCGTGAACGTGCATACTGCTGCTTAAAAGAAGCAAGTATTTATAGTTAAAAAGTACTTAAATATTGATTGTTCTCTCACCAAAAGTGATCATATCACTTTGTAAGACATTCCTTTAACCACTGAAGTCGTATGGATGACATTAATGCTGATTGTCTTTGCTTTTTGGAGCTTGAAAAATCGTGTTACGATCCAGTTCCAGTATAAGGAACTACTGAGCTGAGATATTTTTCTTCAAATGTGTTCTGCTGAAGAAAGGACGTCATACACATCTGGGAACTATAGCTTTAAGCTGCATCCGAAACCATAGGTTGTCTCTCTGATCTATCAGTCAATGACTTAACAGACAGCGTTTGCATACAAAGGTACCTTGCATACAAACAAGCTTCCTAGGCAGCACTATGTCACATCGTTGCTAGGATGCCAGCTTTTATTCAGTCCAACAGAACTACAAAGGTCTAATATTCTAGAACAAAATAAAGAGAGTTTTGTCGATAACCAAGCGTATATTTAATAACTACGCTACAACTTTCTAGTAGGGCTGCACGATTTGGACAAAAAGTCACATTACGATTATTTTGAGAAATATTGCGATTGCGATATGAATTGCGATTATGATGGTAATGTTTTCCACATGTTCAACTGCAAAAAGGCTGCTGGGGTTTTCAAACTTGAACCCTCTTAAAAAGAACCAAACTGAGCCCTTTTTTCAGTTCAACCACAAACAAATAAATATATAAACAGTGAAGACTTTTTACTGTTTAAAAAATGTATTCATCATTATGAAGGAATTTCAATGCCATTAATCCGAGCGCGTTATTGATGCTCGCATGCGCGATAGAGTAACGCGAGCGTTTTAAACCCTTGCGTGCATTATTGACACTTGCCACAGTAGTTCATTGCCGCACGAGGAAACGGGATCTCGCATCAGAGGATATGTCAAAGCACACGCAAGACAATTCTCCAAAGTCTCCCACTCTATTTAATCTCATCTGCTGCTTTTGCTCGCTCAAACATTTTGGTTTTTGGCAGTCGTGGGGTGGGCTTTGCTCTTTTGATTGAACACTAAAATGCCATTGGTTACTTACCCTTTTCCGGAAGACTTTTTTATTATAGTTTTTTTTATTATTATTCTTGTATGAACATCAACAGAAAGGCAATCATACCAGAAAGATTTACAAACAAAGACTGAGATTACAATTCAATTTACACATCACATTGTCCACAGCATACCAAACAATAAATATATAGTATAAAATAAGTAAAATAAACTAAAATAAAAATAAAGAAGGGGAATAGGAGATTTTTACATTACAAAACCAATCCTTCAACAAAGAATACACATATTTTGCTTTGGGACTTTTCATCCCATCAATGTCTCTAAATACATTGAAAATTCCTCTGTATTTCAATGTTCAGTTCTTCCTTTTTCCTCACGCGGCTTTACTTAATCGCGCATGCGAGCATCAATAACGCGCAGATTAATGCCGTTGAAATGCCTCCATAATGATGAATAAAATTATGAAACAGTAAAAAGTCATATACATTTTTACATTGTTATTATTAATAATAATCAATATTACCCAAAATCGAACCTTTTTATGCTGCTTGTTTAAACTTATTTTGCAGCTTTGAAGATTTCTGACAAGAACACATGAAATGTTCAGTTTAAAATGATTCTGACAGTCAAACATAATAAATGTCATAATGACTAAACATTAATAAGGATATGCATGTGTGAGAATAACAGTCATCCTGTGTTTGTAACGTTTGTTAGACTTAGGTGCGTAAATTAGCCATTAAATGCCTTACAATAAGCTACAATTTGCATGTAATGAATTGTATAATGTAACCACGCCTGCTAAATCACACACATCTGAATGATCATTCCTGATGTTCATGTCTTGAGCTCAAAACGCACTTACAAACACCAACAAGTGTTTGAAATAACATCCGACTTGGATCTGATGTGGATTCTGCTCACAGAATAAGGTAGAATTACATTCATTATTGAGTTACATGTGATGCTTACTCTTACGCATACTAATCACTTTCATATTAAATATAATTTATACTAAAACAAATATAGCACATGAGACAAATGTCTCATGTGCTGAGAATGTGCTAACGTGCTAACCATAAAAATATAAATCATAAAAGTTTAAGACCACTTCATGGTCAGAATGGCAACCTTTTGAATCACGCTCCCGCCAGAGAATTATTTGGCCAAAATGCTCCGTTCGACTTTTCCGAAACACTGTACTCTTCCCTGTGGAACACGGAAGCTTGATCTCTGACCCACTTTCTGTAGATCTGAATTTTAGAATATTGAGTTTGGTGTTCTGAATTTGTTCTTTTTGAAAACTTGAAGCTGTATTTTTTAAAACTGAATATTTACAGTGTAATAATTCAGAACCAAACATTTGCTGTTTGAAAATACATATTTATAAAATTGTGCCATAAAAAAAACAATTCAATTTGGTTAAATATGAAATGTTGAGGATTGGAGTTTAAAAAAAAATATAATTCAAACCTATTTAAAATACAACAAAATTGGCAAAATCACACTTATAATTCAAATACAAAAGTCTATAATTCAAATTTACACAATTCTAATTCAATTTGTTTTGACGCATTTCTGGCTCCATATAATAGTAGACCTCCGAGACAGGATTGTATCAAGGCACAGATCTGGGGAAGGGTACAGAAACATTTCTGCAGCATTGAAGGTCCCAATGAGCACAGTGGCCTCCATCATCCATAAATGGAAGAAGTTTGGAACCACCAGCACTCTTCCTAGAGCTGGCTGCCCGGCCAAACTGAGCAATCGGGGGAGAAGGGTCTCAGTCAGGGAGGTGACCAAGAACCCGATGGTCACTCCAGCATTTCTCTGTGGAGAGAGCAGAACCTTCCAGAATAACAACCATCTCTGCAGCACTCCACCAATCAGGCCTGTATGGTAGAGTGGCCAGACGGAAGCCACTCCTCAGTAAAAGGCACATGACAAACTGCCTGTAGTTTGCCAAAAGGCACCTGAAAGACTCTCAGACCATGAGAAACCAAATGCTCTGGTGTGATGAAACAGATTGAACTCTGACCTGAATGGCAAGCATCCAGTCTGGAGGAAACCTGGCACCGCTCATCACCTGGCCAATACCATCCCAACAGTGAAGCATGGTGGTGGCAGCATCATGCTGTGGGGTTGTTTTTTCAGAACTTGGAGACTAGTCAGGATCGAGGGAAAGATGAATGCAGCAATGTATAGAGACATCCTTGATGAAAACCTGCTCCAGAGCACTCTGGACCTCAGACTGGGGCGAAGGTTCATCTTCCAACAGGACAACGACCCTAAGCACACAGCCAAGATAACAAAGGAGTGGCTATGGGACAACTCTGTGAATGTCCTTGAGTGGCCCAGCCAGAGCCCAGACTTGAACCGATTGAATGTCTCTGGAGAGATCTGAAAATGGCTGTGCACTGATGCTCCCCATCCAACCTGATGGAGCTTAAGAGGTCCTGCAAAGAAGAATGGGAGAAACTGCCCAAAAATAGGGTTGCCAAGCTTGCAGCATCATACACAAAAATAATTGTGGCTGTAATTGGTGCCAAAGGTGCTTCAACAAAGTATTGAGCAAAGGCTGTGAATACTTATGTACATGTGATTTTTTTTCAAAATGTGGAAAAAGTGAAGCATTGTGAATACTTTCCAGATGCACTGTATGTATGTTCCTTCCTTTTCATTTTGTTGGATGTTGGTAATAATAGTTCCGCTTTCACTTGCTTCCGTGGGGAGTGTAATAAGGGCGACATGCTCACTCGTGAGGTAAACAAATTACAGGAGAATGAAGAGTTTCTGGACTCTGCAGGTGTTACTGTTAATGCTGTTTGCTCAGCAATCATTTAATAAAGATGTTTTAATTATACCCCATCTTGTATTCCACGTTATTATTATGATACCTGTGCCTTGCGGAGACTGAGATGCTGCTACCGCAGATAATAATAAAAAACGCTTCAGAGGATGCGCCAGTTTATTGTAAATAAAGTGTTTAGCACACATAAGCAAACGGAACCGAACTCAGAGCACTTCCATTACTCTAAGGATGAGAGGGAGTTGTGGAGCACAGAACCGCTCTGAAAACACTGTAACAATGCTCTAACTTAATATAGACTGCACAGAGCAGCGCAAATAAACTTTGAAGAGAGTGGACTATTTATTTAATTAAATCGCAGCCCTTTGCAATTTAATAAATCGCACAAGGTCATATCGCGGTTTAAATTTTATTTTGATAAATTGTGCAGCCCAAATTCTAGCTAGAAATTGAATCAAAAGTTGGGAAAGAAAATGTAATTTATACACAAACTGGCTATCAACTGCCTCTTCGGCCACCATTTTCATTCTTCAGTTCAACCGCTGATGAAGGTGTCTCAGTAAACAAAACTTTTTTCAGACTGGATCAGTAAAGCACTGTTGACTATTGCTGGTCTAAATATTGGATGATTTGTGTGCACATAACTGTCCCTGTACAACATGGGAAAACGTCCTGCAGTTTATTTATTTTATTTATGTATTTATTTATTTTGTGTTTGTTTGTATGCAGACGTATAATTGTAGTGTATATTAGACTAGGTTCAGTTTAAATTTACTTTATTTTACTTTTGCATCTTTTCTATATTCTCCAGATTAAGTTTTCTTCTACACCCAGAGCCGCTCACGGAGGATACAGTATGTTAAACCAGCCTTAGTTTGGACTGTGCCTTCTCCTACCTGCGACCTGCTTCAGTAAATGTTATATCACCCTCTTGTGGTCTCCCAATGCTGTTACACAAGACTAGATTACAGGGGCGTGTCTAGGGGGAGGCTGGGGGAGGTAGTGCCTCCCCTAGGATAAGCTCTGCCTCCCCTGAGAATTTGAGAAATAATCTGTCCATCTGTTGTTTTGAGTGTAGCCCCGAATGTATTTTGAATAGTTAACTGACAAATATGAAACCAGACAAAAGCCTATGTAAACCCCCGAAATCATAAGTTGCCTTATTTCATTGTGCTTTGGCATTGCACATACTGCATACAGCCTGTAAAAATAGACATAGGCATAATCTAGCCTATAGAATAAGTTCCTTTGCTGTCGGTAGCCTATGGGCGACTCCGTTTCTTCCTCTCTGATGAATATGCAGCAGGTAGAGGAGGAGCTTGCACAGTCGTTGACATCAACTAACGTTACTTAGTGGCGAGTTAACGGCAATTAGCAGGAAAGACAGCAAAAATTAAGCAAATGAGGCTTTGGGGATTTTTCCGAAAGAAGTCAGTGGGTAAGAATTCACATTTGTTTTTGTCCTTAAAGTCTTAAGATCATCATCTAGCTGGCTTTCACCCACAGTAGGCTAAACCTCAAGAGTTGTAGCCTCTAACCTCCCTATTTAGATTGACGCAGCTTGGTAGCTCTGAGTTAATGCAGTCGCCTCTCACGCGGACTGCGGTTCGAGCCCCGTTCGGAGCGTACTTTTCTTGTTTATCAGGTGTTGTTTTCGCTAAGGATAACCAATAAGCATTAACATAAAATGTATGTGTGACTTGTTTTGTGATATTAGTTTGTAGGAAACATACACTTTGATTTGATTAAATGGTTTTGTAGAGTGTAGCAAAGATGAGCTACAGACTGAGGAGCCAGCAGCAGCTGTGCCAGAATCAGGCATGGAAACTGGTAACAATTAATAAGTCACTTTACTTTAGAGAAAGTTAAAAGTGAAACATTGTTTATTCCAATGCTCCTAATGAAAGGATTTTGACAGATGAGTTATTCTCATAGAGATGATGAGAATTATATACAGTTCGATGCCATAGTGTGTGACTAAAGTCATTCATGTATTGCTTTAACTTTGGATCTTATACATCATTTTGACTATTTATGTCAAAAAATATAAATTATTTATATTCAATATTTTTTTTTACCTCACTTTACTCACTATAATATAACTCTTTTGTGATGACTTTATGTTAATGTACATGAAAATTCAAGAGTCATGATAGATATTAGGGCAATCCCACTGATCTGCTCTTCCCAATACATTTTCTTCAATGGTATTGGTCTACAATTTGACATATGTAGCACTTGATGAATTAGTTGTTTGAAGCTGATTTGCAATAAATGATGTGCAGTATATGTTCTTTTGCATCACAGATGATTCTGGGAGGAGAGAGGATGTTGAGGATAGTACTAGAGTGGTAAATATTTTTTTAAAAGTGCACCTGAAGTGAAATACTTTTTTCAACCAGGACAAGCCAGCATACCTACAAGTAGAGTTTCATCGACTCACACCTTTAAAGCAAATCACAGTTAAAGAACAGATTGAAGACATGTTGAGAGCTGGCATCATAGAACCCTCTCATTCCGCATGGGCTTTACCAGTTGTCTTAGTTCCTAAAAAGGATGGGAGTCTCAGATTCTGTGTAGACTACAGAAAAGTCAATGCCCTCACCGAGAGTGATGCTTATCCACTGCCTCACAGAGATTTTAGAGTCACTCTCTGGTGTATCCATTTTCTCAACTTTGGACCTTAACACTGGTTATTGGCAAGTTCCCATGGAATCTGACAGTAAGCTGAAGACCGCCTTTGTTACTTCTCGTGGGCTATATCATTTTAATGTCTTTCCAACGACTCATGGAGATAGTCCTGAGAGGGTTGGTTGGAATCATGTGCTTTGTCTATATCATTGTTTACTAACCATCTATGGATCAACATTTCTCTGATATCCAGACCATCTTGCAGAAGATAAAAACTGCTGGATTAACACTGAACCTGAAAAAATGCAAGTTCTGTCTCTGTGAGATCACCTTCCTTGGTCATATAGTCAACAGTCAAGGTATCACTGCTGATCCAAGTAAGGTGGAAGCCATCCATACTTACTCAGTTCCTCACAAGCTTAAGGAAGTCCAGCGTTTTTTGGGATTAACTGGATGGTATCATCGATTTGTACCAAACTTCTCGAGGATCACTGAACCGCTCAACACTTTGAAAAAGAAAGGTTGATAATTTCAATGGACATCACAATGTCAACAATCCTTTGATTATTTGAAAGCTTGTCTTACATTACCACAAAATTTGGGACATCCTAACCTTCAACTACCCTTCACAGTGTACACTGATGCAAGCGACACTGGCCTAGGCGCTGTGTTGACCCAGCGGAAGGAGAAAGGCAGTGAGGAAGTGATCGTTTATGCCAGTCGATCCCTAAATAAAGCAGAGGTTAACTATTCCACCACAGAGAAAGAGTGCCTAGCAGTGGTGTGGGCAATTGACAAATGGCAACACTACCTCGAACATCAATTGTTCACAGTGGTTACGGATCATTCTTCCTTGCAGTGTGTAATGAATTCCACTAATACAACCAGTCGAATAATTCCATGGGCACTTCCACTTCAAAGATTTTATTTTGTATTGGAATATAGGAAAGGAAAGTTGAATGTAGCTCCTGATGCTCTTTCACGGATGTACCACTTATCGGAGTGTAATGTGTAAATGAGTAAGAAGGAAGATCCAGAATTTCCAAGCACCCCTGAAAGCATCTGGGACGAACAACATTGTGATCCTGAAATCACAAAAATATTTCAAGCTTTAGTCAAAGACGTCTTTCTCCTTCTGGTCCTTCATATGATGTTGTCCATCAGTAGTTTCAACTTCAAAGGAAGGCCAAGGAAAACTGTAAAACAGCATGAATAAGACAATTGGGAAATTACAACAAAAACAGATGATATGTATTATTCCAAGAGAAAGATTGAGTATGGATCCAAAATTTTCCACAATCTAGTGCACTGCGCAATTTCAGTGCCAAGTTGGCACCGAAGTGGAATGGACCGTACCGCATTGTCCAACAGTTGGGTCCAATAAATTATAGAGTTGCTATAGAGTTCACAGGAGAAGATGTGCGCAATGTACATGTGTGCAATTTGAAACCCTGTTTTCCTACTGCGGAGGAATTGGAGATTCGCAACCGGGAGAAACTGCAGGAGATTTTCCAGGAGCCCTCTGACGAGGAAGAAGATTTCCTGGGATTTTAGTGTTTCTTAGTCCAACAACTATGAGTTGTTTTTCCTTGGGGTGGCAGAGCGGAATCCAGTAGCCACTTGATTATTTTGTTATGCTGTTGACCAATTAGAGATCATTTTGTGACAAACTATTTAAGGAGGGATATCGTCAAGTCGAAAGAATCGGAAGTGAACTGGTGATGTGAGAAAAGATGTCATCTGTTAGAGAACAGTGGGAGAAATGAGTCCGCTTGGAAGAGGAGTGTGAATGGAAGGAAGCGAGCAGTGACCAGATTGCATGGCTTCTTTTCTGGGATTGGATGCCATGTCGGTGTGATCGAGAGTGCAGCTGTGAAGCAAAGATGCACACTCTCTATTTCGGCTGCCGGCAGAGGTGTGTGCCCTGGATTATGCCTCTCTAACTGTTCCCCTGGAACAAGCTCGATGCACCCACATTACATGCACACGCCTCGCATCTCATACAAACAGACACGCCACCCATAATAAAAACGCAATCTTTATTTTTCTTGTTTTTATTTAGCATGTAAAAATGTATGAAAGTGAAAATGATTTGATGGGTTTGCTCTGATGAAGTTAATATTTTCTCATCTTTTTTCTTTTTTGGGGTGTTTAAGAGCATTTGGAACTAAGACAAAGTATAAGAAAGTAAGCGAAATCGCCTGAGGAAACGCCATTGCAGCCTTCGTATTCAAGTCATGGAGCTGTACTTTGAAGTTTTTTTGTTTCGTTTATTTTTTTCTCTCTCTTTGTCTTGATCCCCATGGAGGTGTGATTTAAGTGAATTTGATACTAAAAATAAAAGAGAATTTTCTGTAAATGAATTGAAGTTTTCTTGTAAGTTTAATTTGATTCTCCCTCCTTTCAAGTCCTTCGTATGTCACTGGTGGTTTTTAATAAGCTATCTGGAGTTTATTTATTGACAGGATTAAAGGCCTGTCTGGCAACCGAACTAATAAATAAAATAAAAATTCTGAAAGTTGATGAGCTGCCACGTTACAGAGTGTAATTGTGTGACATCATATTGATAGAATACGTGTAATTTTTGAAAAGCTCCAATGTGGAAATAAAATGACAATTAATTTAAAATTTAAATATGATTTCACATACTATAGCATGTGAAGTCATAAACAAAGCTTAATAGCTGAAAGAGCAATTCAGACAGGGACATTTATTTTTTATTTTTTTATTGCATTATGCTTTAATTGTCATATCAAAAGTCTGTTGAGTAAAAAAAAAAAAAATGTATAGCCAATGAACGTTCTTTCTCCAGTGCATTCTTTTAAGAACTGTTTACACTTCAGTTGAAACATAAAAGTAGTATTATGTCAGCGGCATAATGCATTACATGCTCCATACTTTTCCTGCACATAGAGCACTCCACTTCTTATCATATTTAATTTTTCTTTATCACAGGATTGTGTAATGTGTCATATGAGTCCTTTAAAATTTAATAGTGTTTCATTTGTTCTACAGATGAAGGAGTTTGGAATTATCATGTATGACTGCAGCTGTCTGGTGCTGGATCTGCACAGGATATTCAGCCTCTACTGGCAGCTGCAATATAAAGAGTTTGTGCCTTCCATTTGGTCCAAGAAACTGAGCGCATTGTATAACAAAGGCAAACACCTTCATCTGCACCTGAATGACACAGAGGCACAAGCTTACATTTCTGTGAGTCGTGTTTCATCAACACCTGTATGTTTTGCTTAAACCAGCCTAAGATGGTTTGCTGGTCTTAGCTCATTTAAGATGGTCTTTCTGGTCTCACAGCCTGACCAGCAAACAAGTGCCCAAAACTACTCTAAAACCAGCCAAATGATTTTTTTAATTCAGCAGAACTGTAATGATGTTGTTTTTGTTAAACTGTTTGTACTACTGGCGCTCTGCAGTATTAGTAGATCGGGGAATTATAAATTCATAAAGTGTGTTCTTGAATTAATATTGTTAATCCATCACAGTGTGATGTCAGTGTGACATCACAGATCATATATTTTCCTTCATACTGAGATGAAGGATAAATCGTGGCTGCTCAGTGATAACATGTAATACGATGTTTGTGATGATATCATAATCTTGGCTATCTGCACCAGTAACATTGCCTACTGTTGCTAATGGTTTTCCCAAGATATTCTATCTGTACATTTGAAGATTTGTATCATTCAAAAACAAATGTAGTCAGGTTTCATCAGTAATATTGTTATTTAGTGACTTTTTTCAGTTATAAAAATCATAAGAAACACTTCACATTAAGGTTCCATTTGTTAACATTAGTTAGCATGAACTAACAATGAACAATACTTAAGCATTTATTAATCTTAGTTAGTTAATTTCAACATATACTAATACATTTTTAAAATCAAAAGATGTATTAGTTCATGCACAATGAACTAACATGAACTACCAATGAACAGTTGTATTTGTATTAACTAACATTAACAAAGATCAATAAATGCTGTAACAACTATATTGTTAATGGTTTATTCATGATAACTAATGCATTTACTAATGTTAACAAATGGAACTTTATTGTAAAGTGTTACTGAACAAAATAAAATATTTACAGATGAAACCTGACTACATTGGGTTACATTTGTGAAAGTCATTGCAGGGTCATATTAGGTAGAACTCACTCATTAAGGTAAAAACTGTATGGTAACTTTTCACAGTATATATGTAAATCACACACATTTTTGCTTTGATGTTTTTTTATTGTTTGTGGTGATAGAGTTCTCCAGATGTTTTGTGCCCTAAAGACCGGACGAAAGACCTTGATGCCATTTTCAGAGTCATTCAAGAGGCCAAGACTTTTATTTATGTCTCTATAAATGACTATTTACCAATCCTGAACAGCATCCAAACCAGGTGAGTCCTATTACTATAACTATACCTGTGAATTATACCCTAATACAAATATTTTTGAAAAACAGCAATTGCGAGTAGGGTGGTCGATGGGGTGGCCAAGCTTCAGTCCTCGGTCACCCCTGGCCTCCCCCTAGCGCCGCCACTGTTTTACACAAGAGATCACAATGAAATCATTATGATTTAAAACAGGATTTACACAGCACAAGTGATCAATGTACAATTATAAAGAAATTAAAGACATTTACACAGCAAGAAGAAACACAGTGGCTGCCAAGAGAGCATAAGGGGACTGCTGGAAACAAACTCTGTATGTGATACAAAAATATAAAGTAAATTCATATAGATCCACAACAAGAACACACAGGCTTATTGGTTTTAAAAGTTTAAAAACTTGATTTAAAATATAAAAACTTGTATTTTTTTATTTAAGTTCAAAGCTTAATATTATTTAATACCACTACTAATTAATATAGGCTACTACCGAATAATTAATAAGTGAACATTTGGAATACTATTATGCAACAACTGTTATGACAGTGGAAAGTAGGAGAAGGCAGATGGGAGGTTCAGATCCAAACGCGGGTTTTATTTAACAAAAATGAACTTAAACAGATAGGAACAAATGAAAACATCCACGGGGGGACAAAACTGAAACCAAAACATGAACACCACGGGGAAACACGGAACTCGGGAAACACGGCAGAACGGGCACGGAGCAAACATGCATAGGGAAATGTTAGACGACACGAACATGAAACGTCAACGTGCAACGATAACGAACCACAAAGGAAAGGGAAAACAACAGCGTTTAAGTAGGCAGACACGGTAATAACAAAATCACGAACAGGTGCGGACAATAACACAGTGCAGGCAGTGATGAGGGCCGGGAAACATGGGAAATGTACTTTCTTACACGGAGAGTGAAACACGGGGCGGACAACAAGGAAAACGTGACATGGAACGTGATAAGTGATATGTGAAACAGAAAACATGGGGCAGACAACACAGGATCGTAACATAGCCCCCCCTCAAAAGGACCGGATTCCAGACGGTCTGAAGAAACACAAAAACAACAAACACAAAATGTTCCAGGAGAGGGGGGCTTGAAGAGGGGGAGAACAGACAGACCAAAGGGGGCACAAGGGACACAGAGACAGACCAAGTCAAGTCAAGTGGTTTTTATTGTCGTTTCAACCATATACAGTTAGTAAAGTACACAGCAAAACGAGACAACGTTCCTCCAGGACCATGGTGCTACATAAAAACAACAAAGGACCAACACAGGACCACATGAGACTACACAACGAAATAAAATACCTATATAAAATACCTATGTATACCTATATAAAGTGCACGTGCAAACATGTGCAAAAAGTACGGGACAGTGCAACAAATTTCTGACAATGAACAGGACAATAGACAAAGTGCAGCGCCGACCAGTACACAGTAGTGCAAAAAGATGAAATAAAAACGTAAACATAACATACTATGAGATAGTGTTCTATGCACATAGCAGTTATTGGGGTAGCAGACAGTTATAAAGTGACAGTAATTAAAGTGCAACTCAGGACATGTGTGTGTGTCAAACCAGTCTCTGAGTATTGAGGAGTCTGATGGCTTGGGGGAAGAAGCTGTTACACAGTCTGGCCGTGAGGGCCTGAATGCTTCGGTACCTCTTGCCAGACGGCAGGAGGGTAAAGAGTTTGTGTGAGGGGTGTGTGGAGTCGTCCACAATGCTGGTTGCTTTGCGGATACAGTGTTTTTTGTAAATGTCTTTGATGGAGGGAAGAGAGACCCCAATGATCTTCTCAGCTGTCCTCACTATCCTCTGCAGGGCTTTGCGGTCCGAAACGGTGCAAGTCCCAAACCAGGCAGTGATGCAGCTGCTCAGGATGCTCTCAATAGTCCCTCTATAGAATGTAGTGAGGATGGTGGGTGGGAGATGTGCTTTCCTCAGCCTTCGAAGAAAGTAGAGACACTGCTGGGCTTTCTTGGTGATAGAGCTGGTGTTGAGGGACCAGGTGAGGTTCTCCGCCAGGTGAACACCAAGGAATTTGGTGCTCTTGACGATCTCCACAGAGGAGCCGTCGATGTTCAGCGGAGTGTGTTCACCTTGTGCTCTCCTAAAGTCAACAACCATCTCTTTTGTTTTGTCCACATTCAGAGACAGATTGTTGGCGCTACACCAGTCCGTCAGCCGCTGCACCTCCTCTCTGTATGCTGACTCGTCGTTCTTGCTGATGAGACCCACCACGGTCGTGTCATCTGCGAACTTGACGATGTGGTTCGAGCTGTGCATTGCTGCACAGTCGTGAGTCAGCAGAGTGAACAGCAGTGGACTGAGCACACAGCCCTGGGGGGCCCCAGTGCTCAGTGTGGTGGTGGTGGAGATGCTGTTCCCGATCTGGACTGACTGAGGTCTCCCAGTCAGGAAGTCCAGGATCCAGTTGCAGAGGAAGGTGTCCAGGCCCAGCAGGTTCAGCTTTCCAATCAGGTGCTGGGGATTGATTGTGTTGAATGCTGAGCTGAAATCTATGAACAGCATTCGAACGTATGAGTCCTTATTGTCTAGGTGGGTGAGGGCCAGATGGAGGGTTGTGGCGATGGCATCGTCCGTTGAACGGTTTGAACGATACGCAAACTGCAGTGGGTGTAGTGAGGGGGGCAGCTGGCTCTTTATGTGTCTCATGACGAGCCTCTCGAAGCACTTCATGATGATGGGTGTAAGTGCGACAGGACGGTAGTCATTGAGGCAGAACACTGAAGACTTCTTTGGCATGGGGATGATGGTGGTGGCCTTGAAGCACGTTGGAACGACAGCGCTGCTCAGAGAGATGTTGAAGATGTCGGTAAGAACATCTGCTAGCTGGTCTGCACATCCTCTGAGCATTCTGCCAGGAATGTTGTCTGGTCCAGCAGCCTTCCGTGGGTTGACTCTACGTAGAGTTTTCCTCACATCTGCCGTGGTAAGACAGAGCACCTGGTCGTTGGGATGAGGGGTGGTCTTCCTCGCCATCACGTCGTTCTGCACTTCAAACCGAACGTAGAAGTCGTTCAGCGCATCTGGAAGGGAGGCATCTTTGTCACAGGCAACTGATGTTGTCCTGTAGTTGGTGATGGCCTGAATGCCCTGACACATGCGCTGCGTGTCACCGCTGTCCTGGAAATGACTGAGGATTCTCTGGGCGTGTGCGCGCTTTGCCTCTCTGATTGCCCGTGACAGTTTGGCCCTAGCTGTTCTTAGGGCTGCCTTATCGCCTGCTCTGAAGGCGGAGTCTCGGGACCTCAGCAGCGTGCGCACCTCTGCAGTCATCCACGGCTTCTGGTTGTAGCGTGTGGTGATGGCCTTGGAGAAAGTGACATCATCAATGCACTTGCTGATGTAGCTGGTCACTGATGCTGTGTATTCCTCCAAGTTGGTAGAATCACCATATGTTGCAGCCTCCCTGAACATGTGCCAGTCAGTACACTCAAAACAGTCCTGAAGAGCAGAGATGGCTCCTGCTGGCCAGGTTTTCACCTGCTTCTGAAGCGGTTTTGTGCGTCTGACGAGCGGTCTGTATGCTGGAATTAACATAACAGAGATGTGGTCTGAGTAGCCGAGGTGGGGCGGGGCTCCGCCCGGTCACGCGCCTGGGATGTTTGTGTAAACAAGATCAAGCGCGTTCAGCCCTCTCGTTGCAAAGTCCACATACTGATGGAATTTAGGGAGCACTGTCTTGAGATTCGCATGGTTGAAATCTCCGGCGACAATAAACAGTCCGTCGGGGTGAGCGTTCTGCAGTTCAGCTCATAGCCCCATACAGTCCACAGAGCTTACTTAGCGTTAGCGCTGGGGGGAATGTAAACTCCGGTTATGCAAACAGTGGCGAATTCCTGTGGTAGATAAAAAGGTCTGCATCTAACAGTCACAAGCTCCAACAGCGATGAACAGTAACTAGAGACTAGCATAGAGTTCTTGCACCATTCCGTGTTGATGTAAACACACAAGCCACCACCGCGAGTCTTACCGCAGAGAGCTGTATTTCTGTTGGCACGAAACGAGGCGAGCCCATCTAGCTGAATGGCGGCATCCGGAACTCTGTCGCTGAGCCATGTCTCCGTGAAAACAAAGACGCATCAGTCTCTAAACTCATGCTGCGTAGCCTGCTGGAGTCGGATATAGTCCAGTTTATTGTCCAGGGAGCAAACATTTGAGAGCAGGATAGACGGGAAAGCCGGCCGGCTAGGGTTTGTTTTTAGCCTAGCATGGACCCCCGCCCTCTTTCCGCGCTTCCACTTTCTCACACACCGCTTACGACGTCCTCTCCCCCGGCCACCGGCATCAGGCGACACCGAGGACTGGAGGCCTGGTCTCCGCAGCAAGCCGAGTACACGTAGCGCCTCCTGCAGGTCATCATGCAGCTTGGTTTTTGCATGAGTCTTATATTTCAGTAGTGTCTGGCGATGGTAGACACGAACACCGGTTGATCCGATGTCCATGTGTTGCAAAAGTCAGGCTTTTTTTAACAAAAATAGCACCATTGTGGATCCGGAGTGGCCGCTGCGTGCTACCGTGCCGCCATCTTGGATCATCGTATCAAGGAGGCACAAGGGGCATAGAGACAGACCAAGGAGGCACAAGGGGCAATTAGGCAGTCTATGGAGGCACGAGGGGCGGACAGGCATACCAGGGAGGCCGAGAGGGCGGACAGACAGTCCATGGGGGTATGAGATGGGGAACAGGTCAGATGGCCTGGGGGGCGTCCACCGGGTAGGGACAGGTTTAGGAGGCCAGGGAGGTGTCAACCGGGCAGGGACAGGTTTAGGTGGTCTGGGAGGTGGCCATAATATGGGGAAAGGTTTGGGAGGCCCGGGAGCTGGCCATTATATGGGGACAGGTTTGGGAGGCCCGGGAGCTTACCTTAAGGTAAGGGCCGGTTCCGGGGGCCTGGGAGGAGCAGTGACCACTGGGGGAGCTGGCGGAGCCAAGGATGAAGGATGAACCGTGGGGGACACTGTGGGTGGAGCAGAGGCAGGCAGAGCCGTGGGAGACTCTGAGGTGGTAAGGCCTTGGGTGGGTCAGGAGGCGGAACCGTGGTGGGCAGAGCCATGGAGGACTTCGGAGGCGGAGCCGTAGAAGGCTTGGGAGGCGGAGCCGAGGGAGGTGATGGCGTTGAAGGCCCAGCAGGCGGAGCCGAGGGAGCCACTGGAGGCGGAGCCGAGGGAGGCTTGGGAGGTGGAGCTGAAGGAGGTTCCGGAGGCGGAGCCGAGGGAGGTTCAGGAGGTGGAGCCGAAGGAGGCGAGGGCGCAGAAGGCTCTGAAGATGGAGCCGAAGGAGGCTTCAGAGGCAGAGCCGGGAGAGCCTCGGGAGGTGGAGCTGAAGGAGGCTCTGGAGGCAGCGCCGAGGGAGGTTCAGGAGGCAGAGCCGAAGGAGGCTTCGGAGGTTGAGTCGTGGTTGGCGGAACCATAGAAGGTACTGTAGGCAGGGCCGAGGGAGGCTCCGGGGGCGGAGCCATGGTTGACGGAGCCGTGGGAGCCTCAGAGGGCAGAGCAGAGGGAGGTCTCGGAGGCGGAGCAGAGGGAGGCTCCGGAGGCGGAGCAGAGGAAGGCTTGGGAGGCTCAGGAGGTTAAGCAGAGGGAGGCGGAGCCGCAGGAGGCTCGGGATGCTCGGGAGGCGGAGCCCTAGGAGGCCCGGGAGACAGAGCCGTAGGAGGCCCGGGAGGTGGAGCCGTAGGAGGCTCAGGAGGCTTGGGAGGCGATGCTCTGAGAGACTCGGGAGGCGGAGCCTTAGGAGGCTCGGGGCGGAGCCGTAGGAGGCTCGGGGGCAGAGCCATGAGAGGCTCGAGAGGCAGAGCCCTGAGTGGCGTGAGAGGCTCGAGCGGTGGAGCCCTGAGTGGCTCGATAGGCGGGGCCTTGGGTGGCTCGAGAGACTTGAGAGGCGGAGCCCTGGGTGGCTCGAGAGACTTCAGAGGTGGAGCCCTGGGAGGCTCAGGAGACTTGAGAGGCGGAGCCCTGGGAGGCTCGAGAGACTTGAGAGGCGGAGCCCTAGAAGGCTCGGGAGGCGGAGACCTGGAAGACTTGAGAGGCGGAGCCCTGGGAGGCTCGAGAGACTTGAGTGGCAGGGCCCTGGGAGGCCCGAGAGGAGCCCTGAGAGGCTCGAGAGACTTGAGAGTTGAGAGAAGCTGGCTCTTGGACGGCCATGGCCACTGGCGCTGGCTCTTGGACGGTCATGGCCACTGGCGCTGGGGGCTCTGGCTCACTGACCGTGGCTGACGAGGGCTCTGGCTCGCTGACCGTGGCTGACGAGGGCTCTGGCTCGCAGACCGGGGCAGGCGTGGGCTCTGGCTCGCAGACCGGGGCAGGCGTGGGCCGGGAGGCGGAAGCCCATCTTCTCTTCCTCCTCCGGACAGACGAAGTGGACCGCGCTGGCTCGTGGAAGGCGACTGGCATGGGGGTGAGCTCGCTGACAGGAAGCGCCATGGGTGACTGGAGAGTCACCACTGAGGGAGGAGAGGTAGGGTCCTCCTCAGCGACACCCATGGTTAACGGCGAGCCGCAGACCCACAAAGTCACCTCCACTAAGCTGCAGAGAGTCCACTCGTGCGTTGCCGGTAGCAACCGCTCCCTCAGTGAGGCGTTCAGGTTGCCCCTGAAGAAGACCACCAGGGCAGAGTCCGGGAAGTCAGAGACGTTAGCCAGCTCGAGAAAGTCGCCAATGTGGTCCTCCACCGGTCGGTCCCCTTGTTTTAGACTGAGCAGCCGAAGTTCGCTCGTTGGACCGCTGGATCCATAGTTTTGGGTGGTTCATTCTGTTATGACAGTGGAAAGTAGGAGAAGGCAGACGGGAGGTTCAGATCTAAACGCGGGTTTTGGAAACGCGCACAAAGGAAAGGGAAAACAACAGGGTTTAAGTAGACAGACACGGTAATAACAAAATCACGAACAGGTACGGACAATAACACAGTGCAGGCAGTGATGAGGGCCTGGAAACATGGGAAATGTAGTTTCTTACACGGACAGTGAAACACAGGGCGGACAACAAGGAAAACGTGACATGGAACGTGATAAGTGATATGTGAAACAGAAAACACGGGGCAGACAACACAGGATCGTAACAACAACAATAATTATTTATTTTATTTTTTTTAAGTATTTTGTGAACCGCTGTTGAGCTTCAAGTGAAATACTGTATGTTCATCTCTAGTAGTGTATTAAAAAGTGGTTTGGGAGGTCTTCAATCCTTTCTATTGCCATCTTGTGAATTGATAAATCTTTTAATATTTAAAAAATTAATCATTAATAGCATGTATTGTATTAATCCACAGCAAATTTAGTGCTTTCAAACTAAATAAAAGACTACATCTGCTGAAAATCTACATTTAAAGAATTTATCATGAAGAGTCGATTTTGTAGATGTCCGATTGTTTCTGTAAACTGAGCTTTAAGAGACACAGGGGGATCCCGAGAGGGCAGAGATTATGAGGGATCACGAGAGGTGATAGACGACAGGGGAGCTAGCCACCGATCAGGAGACCAGGGCAGAGCCTGCAGACCATGGGGGATACAGCAGACAGTACAAGAGAACGAGGCCAGGTGGGACTGAGAGGAAAGCGAGGCTAGGCGAGTTACTAGTATAGGGAACACAGGGGACTCTGGAGGAGTGCCGACCTCAACAGCAACTCAGAGTGCCTCTTCCTGAGACCCTTAGTGGCTCAAATCTTGCTATGGAGACACATGGGACTTGAGAGGGTGAAGCCAGGCCAGCTGGGGACTTTAGCGATTTCAGATCAGCTGGGAACTCGGACGAGGTCAGGGCAGCTGGAGACTCGGATGAGGTCAGGGCAGGGCAGCTGGTGACTCAGGAAGATTTGAGCCACTAGGGGACTCCGGAAGATTAACCCTCTGGGGTCTGAGGGTGTTTTGGGCCTGGAGACATTTTGACATGCCTTGACATTTGTGTTTACATATATTGTAAAATACAGAGCTGAATTTTCAGCATCATTACTGCAGTCTTCAGTGTCACATGATCCTTCAGAAAACATTATAAGATGCTGATTTTCTAATATGGGCATATTTAAAGTGCATTTTACTCATTTACACCTGAACGGATATTTGCAAGCACAAGCATTGATGATAATGAGGCAGCATAAACACTAAATAAAATATATTTCTAAACATTCATATAATTTTGTATCATATTACATATCCTATTTATATCATATAGCATACAATTTAAATACCTGCTTTAGCTGAAACAACATTTAAATGTAATTAAAACTTACTTATTAGGACATATTTCAAATGTCAATACTCTGAATCCTGGCTGGCAAGTCTGGAAACAGTTCCACTAGTAAAATATGTACATGTTTATATAAAATGGCATGTCAACTAAAGAAAACTAAATTACTTTGTAACAGACACCTGTCAGTTACTTAGTTTTTTTAAACTTTTTTACACTCCTCACCACTTGGGGTATTAGTGAGACCTATGTGCTTAGATAAAGAGACAGGTGAGCAGTAGAAGAAATGATCATGGCTGACCTCCTTGGTCAAACAAAGTCCTGGTTGGGAAACTGTAAGCTCAATTTCATGCTCAACTGTAAGTAACATGTATGTGTATATGTTGAAGTTTGATTTACTGGTGAAAGATTATTTTTGTGTTTATTGAATATAGTGGCTTTAATGCAGATAATTAACAGGAGGCGTTTTGTGTTTTGTAGAAGGACTTTTTGGTCTCTGCTCAATCAATATTTGAGCCAACTTTGTGGTCCTGTTTGGGATTTTTCCACATTTGAGTACTACTACGAGGTTCATGGTTGGAAATAGCTACATTTGACAGTTTGATTACCATTATGGACTTCTTTTGACGGGAGAGCTATATGTTTGACTACGGTCATACTTCGTTGGATTTCATTTACCATCAAACCTCCACATCATTTGACTCCTTAAAGACAGTTAAGACTTGCATCTGACTTTCACACTTTCACCTTAACTTTCTACAACAGTGAACGTTATAAAGACTGAATTATATATTGCTAGAACTTCAACTCATATACAGAACCATATATATCTTTGTGTGCAGGGTGTTTTTGTAACACTGTTTGAATATTGTCTCTTTGTTTTGAGTCTATGTTGGTGTTTATCTAAAGTCATAAAAGGTGTTTACATTGCTGTTTTTATTTACTCACTGGATTAAAACATATGTTGATGCTGATGACCCCCCCCCCCTACAAACAGATTATTAATTAGGATTTACTCAGAGTAGCACGTGTTGGTTATAACTTACTCGTCCGAAATTGTATCCTCGGCTGGATCAAGTCTCTCTTCAAAATACAAATGTTCATCAGAGTCCCGCTCTTCTTCTGATGGACATCTAATTCTTAATCTAATCAAAAGCATCACCATCATGACTTTGGTGCGTCTACGCGTCTACCTCGTGCTCCCTGTACAGTTCTTCTATTTTATCAGTTTATAATCCTCTACCGATTTAATTTTTTTTCCGAATGTAATGAGATAAGTTTCATAAATACGGAAGCAGAAAATGGCATCTAAATCAACCAAACATGCGAAGAAAGACACAGTTAACGTAAAAGACGACGTGCCCGGGGCTCATGGCGAGGTTAGCATGTCAGCCTTGACTAGACTATTGGAAGACCACAGAGCCGCTCTCTCTTCCGATTTCAAAACCGCTTTGACATCCTTAGAGGCAAAACTTGACCTCGTCCAGGCCGCAGTGTCGGACCATGGACCACGAATAACATCACTGGAATCCAACGCAGACCTCCTCAGCGAGCGAATTCACTCTCTGGAAGCAGTATGTGCCGATTTGACTGAGAACTACGCTAAACTTAAGGCCAAAACAGCAGACCTGGAGGGCTGTAATCGGCGTAATAATGTCAGGATCATTGGCTTACCGGAATCCGTTGAAGGTCCGCGGCCCACAGTGTTCTTTTCCGAGATGCTGTCCGAAATTATGGGCGAGCAGATTTTGCCGTCTCCTCCTGAACTTGATAGGGCACATCGGGCTCTGATCACTAAGACGAAGCAGGGAGGGAGGCCGAGAGCGGTAATAGTCCGTTTTCATCGGTATCAGACCAAGGAGGCGGTGATACGAGAGGCCCGTAAAAGAAGAGGATCCTTGCAGTACCGTGGCAACCCGATTGCCATCTACGATGACTACAGTCCGGAAGTTCTGGAACAGCGCGCTCAATATCGTGGGGTAATGGCAGAGCTTTATAATCTTGGATTTAAGCCATCCCTTCTTTTCCCCGCAAGGCTGAAGATCCTAGCTAAGGAAGGTGAGCAAAAGATGCTTGCATCGGTGGATGAAGCCAAGGAATTTTTGACGGCTCACCGTAGCGCCTCTTAGCGTTATGATGACGGCCGTTCAATAAACTTGAGCGGTGAGCTTATAACATTATATACTATTTGTGTCACGAAGGAGCCCGTCGTACAACACTGACTTAACTACGTTAATTTACCCTGAGCTCTCTGACATTATATAAACGGTTTACTGTTCATTGGAAGTGTTTTACATCATGGGGACATTTCTACGTCTTTAATGAATGATTGGTGCTGTTGTATTTGAGCTGATACTACTGTTGAACTAGGTTTGTTGTATGATGTATCTCGTTTATTCTTTGGTTTAATCACAAATACTTTTTGCAAGAGTTTGATTGCTATTTTTGTTTACATGGGGATATTTTTTATTTATTTTTTATTTTTTACAGTGTCATTTATCTTGGCTTGCCATGTGCTCATTATATTGGTCGAATGTTTAAGTATTCATAATTCGTGAACCAATTATAGTTATGCCATGGGTCTGCTCGTATATTAAACATACTATTTGATACGGTAATGTTATCTGTATGTTGTATAATGAGGATACTTTGCTTTAAGGGACTGAGGATTATATAAGGTAAGGCGAAATAAGGAAGTGTTCAGAACACTTAGTTCTTGTTCTAGTGGGTAGTTTTGCTGTCATTGTAATGTTCTTAGAGGGGTGGGTTGATTATGTGGGTGGGATGGGTTTTTGTATGGGATGGCGTCATGCTGACTTCATGACTTTTATGTTTGTTGTTCTTTTGCTGATGTTATGTTATTTTACTTTTTGTAATTCTTTTATTTTCATTCTCCGATCACAGGCTTCTGATAGGTATTCTTTTGGGTAGAGAGTTGAGATTTCTGAGTTGAAACGTCAAGGGCTTGAACCATCCGGTTAAGAGAAACAGAGTTCTTGCTCATCTTCGACAGCTCAAAACAGAGGTTGCCTTCTTGCAAGAAACCCATTTACGCATTACAGATCACAATCACCTCAATCGTGGTTGGAAGGGTCAGATCTTTCACTCTTCTTTCCAGGCAAGGGCAAGAGGTGTGGCTATTTTGATTAATAAGAATGTACCCTTTGTACCAAATGATATTATATCAGATAAGAATGGCCGGTATATAATTGTTGTAGGCACACTATGCAATAAGAATGTAACTTTAGCTAACTTTTATGCCCCTAATTTTGATGATGTCAGTTTTTTTAAACATACTCTCTCTCTTATCCCTGATCTAAATTCGCATTCTCTTATACTTGGGGGAGACTTTAACTGTTGCCTTGACCCAGTACTGGACCGTTCGTCATCTAGACCATGCACGGCAAACAAATCCTCCATTTTTCTAAATAACTATTTTTCTGAATATGGTATATTGGATGTATGGCGGCGCTTGTACCCCCAAAAAAGAGAATATTCTTTTTTTTCAAATGTTCATCACTCTTATTCCCGGATTTATTACTTTATTCTGGATAACGATTTAATTTCTAGAGTTCAGTCTTGTGCATATCAAAGTATTATTATATCGGACCATGCTCCTCTTACTCTTGATTTGACCTTTCTGAATTTGCCTTCCCCTAGGAGGAACTGGCGTTTCAATACTTCACTCTTGGCAGATGATAATTTTGTTTCCTTTGTTGCTGACCAAATTCCTTTTTTTCTAAGCGTTAATAAATCAGTGGACATTTCAGATTCAACAGTGTGGGAGGCCCTTAAGGCATATATTAGAGGCCAAATTATTTCATATGGTGCTAATAAAAGGAAGCTCTCTAAAGAAAAACAAATCTTACTCGCTAATGATATTTCAAAGTTAGATGAACAATATGCTAGGTCTCCCATGCCAGATCTGTATAAGAAACGTCTTAAACTTAAATCAGAGCTCGACTTGCTTTCAACCAATGAGATAGAGGGCCTTCTGAGAAGAACTAGGAGTGTTTTTTATGAAAGTGGGGAAAAATCCGGGAAAGTTTTAGCTAATCAGCTGCGAGGGCTACGTGCAAAACAAATTATAAATGGTCTTCGTCTAGATAACGGGGAGGTCACAACTGATCCAAATACTATTAATGACAAGTTTAGAGATTTTTATTCTACTTTGTATACATCTGACTCCTCTTCGCAGGGGGATATCGAAGATTTTCTCGGCCGACTAAATGTCCCCACTTTATCCTTGGATGTTCGTAACCTTTTAGAAGTACCTATTACTCAGGAGGAAGTGGCGGCTGCTATCTCTTCTCTACAATCTGGCAAAACCCCAGGACCTGACGGATTTCCGTCAGAATTCTATAAAAAATTCTCAGTACAGCTCGTTCCTTTTTTGACATCTGTTTTTTCTGAGTCTCTTAAGACTGGGACTCTTCCCCCAACGTTAAATCAAGCCTGTATCTCTTTATTACTCAAAAAGGATAAAGACCCCTTAGACTGTGCGTCTTATAGGCCAATTTCTTTTCTCAACTGTGACGTTAAAATTTTAGCGAAGGTGCTTGCCTCTAGACTTGAAGATGTCCTCCCCACTATCGTCTTTCCTGATCAAACAGGGTTCATAAAGAATCGTCAATAATTTTTTAATATCCGCCGCTTACGCAATGTGGTATACTCTCAGAACCAGGCCATCCCAGAATGTGTTGTTTCTTTAGATGCAGAGAAGGCGTTTGACAGGGTTGAGTGGGAGTACCTTTTTTTAGTTTTGGAAAAATTTGGATTTGGCCCAATCTTTCTCTCTTGGATTAAATTACTTTATAGTACCCCCTCTGCAGTAGTCCTAAGCAATGGTCTGCACTCTAGGCCATTTAACTTGCACCGCGGAACTCGACAGGGCTGTCCGCTAAGCCCACTACTATTTGCTCTAGCTATTGAGCCTTTAGCAATCGCCTTACGCCAGAGTCAGCAGATCACTGGAATTACCCGTGGTGAGACCGTCCATAAGGTAACTCTATATGCAGACGATCTACTGCTTTTTATGTCAAATCCACAAACTTCTTTACCCGCAGCTCTATCTTTGCTTGAGAATTTTGGTCGGTTTTCTGGTTATAGGCTTAATCTGCACAAGAGTGAATTTTTCCCAATTAACGAGGTAGTTACACAACTACAGTATTCAAACATACCACTGAAACTAGTAAAAAATAAGTTCACTTATCTTGGGGTCTGTATCACTCACCATCATAAGCATCTTTTTAAACATAATTTTGGCATGCTTCTCGAACAGATTAAGAAAGATCTCTCTAAATGGTCCCCTATAAAGATTTCTCTCATTGGCCGCATTAATTCTATTAAAATGGTGGTGCTTCCTAAATTTCTTTATCTCTTTCAGTGTTTACCTTTATTTATTCCCCTGTCTTTTTTTAAGTCTTTGGACTCTGTTATCTCTTCTTTTATTTGGAATGGTAAGCACCCTCACTACATAAAGCATACCTTCAGAGGCCTAGATGCAATGATGGTATGTCCTTACCCAATTTTAAGTTTTACTACTGGGCAGCTAACATACGAAATACACTTTATTGGTGGCATTATCACCTTTTGCCCAATAGACCGTCCTGGGTGGACATGGAAATAAATGCTTACAAGCAAATTTCCCTTCCAGCACTTCTTGCATCTAAACTACAGTCTACCTCTTATATTCCGGTCGATTGCCCAGTGGTGAAACACTCGTTGAGGATTTGGATCCAATTTTGAAGTCATTTGGTTTTAGGGACCCCTCTCTTCTTAGCCCTGTGTTCCGTAATCATTTTTTTTCGCCCTCAATGCAAGATGGTTCATTCAAGAGTTTGTCTCAAAAGGGGATAAAATGTTTCAAAGACTTATTTTTGGATAATGTATTTGCTTCCTTTGAGCAACTGGTATCACGTTTTGGTCTTACCAAGTCAGATTTCGTTAGAGTCTTGCAAGTAAGACATTACGTTAAGTCACTTATACCAGACTTCCCAGCAATGCCCTCCGAAAATCCTTTGGATAGGTTCCTTTCATGTAATACATTGGCCAAGGGCTCAATTGCTACTATTTGCAATTTAATGATCAATCTGGCATCTTCATCCCTGGATAACATTAAGAGAGCTTGGGAGGAAGACCTTGACAGACCACTCTCCGAAGACACCTGGAACTGTGTCCTTAAACAGGTCCACTCATCGTCAATGTGTGCTCGGCATTCACTTATACAGTTTAAAGTTGTACACAGAGCCCATATATCCAAAGTTAAACTAGCTCAAATGTTTCCTGGTACTAGCCCTATGTGCAATAGATGTCAATGTACCGAGGGAACGTTAACTCACATGTTCTGGACATGCCCCAAATTAGAGCGTTACTGGTGATCGATATTTCACACCCTTTCTGTGGTTCTTCAGCATAGATTAGAGCCAGAACCTCTGGTGGCATTATTTGGAGTTGCCCCAGAGGACGTATGGTTGTCAGCATCAATGTGTAAAGTCCTTGCTTTCTCTTCCCTACTTGCACGAAGAGCAATATTATTAAAGTGGAAAGATCCCTTGCCACCCACTCATACTCAATGGATTAGAGATATGATGTCCTGTCTCTGCCTCGAAAAAATTAGGTATTCACTAAGAGAATCGGAAAAACAATTTAAGATGTTGCGTTCTTTTCTTAACTATGTTGATAAGTCTGTTTGAATAATGCCACTACTATTGTTTTTTTTTCTTTTTTTTCTTTCTTTCATTTATTTCTTTTTCTTTTTTATTATTATTATTATTATTATTTATTTATTTTTTATTTTTTTTATTTTTTTTATGTATTTGGTTGGAGGTTTATGTTTGTTAGCATGTTTGTAAATATTGTATGCATGCTCGGTTCTTACAATTCCATTTTGAATTAATGGATAGTATGGGCGTCATTCTTAAATTGGATGGTGAGGGGTGTGGGATTGTGAATGTGATGTATATTGTAAAAATCAATAAAAACAAACTTTGAACAAAAAAGCATCACCATCACAACTGCATTATGTCCTGCATATTTCTATAGCAACTTTTAATGACCAACTGAACTTGATTATCATCAAGTTATATATTTTAGCTTCATAATGCACATTTATATTTTCTGAAGCAGCAGCAAATGTGATCCAAGGTAAAGATGGTTAAATTTAAAATATTTAAATGTTTTAAAATATTCAAAAGCTGGTTTTCTGAAAGAGAACTCCACATTGGAAAAAATAGTTCTGATAGTTTATATTCTTGAAAAATGTGCAGAACATTCTGAGAATGTCATTCAGCTAACTTTATTCATCTACAGAACAGGGTATGGCTAATTTCAGTTTGTGTAAAGAAAATGTCATGGTTACTGTTGTAACCTCTGTTCCCCGAGTGAGGGATCGAGAGTGTGTCGAAGGAAGTGACACAATGAGTCTTCTCGGATGCCGAATCGTACCTCTGAACCTGAGAAAAGGCCAATGTCAAGTTGGCAGACAGAATTTGCATGCCCCGCCCCGGACATACGGGTATAAAGGGAAGCGGGGCAGCGAATGCCAGTCAGGATTTTGCACTGAGGAGCTGAAAATGAAGCACGGCCATTTACAGTGCTAGGTCTAGTGCTGTGGCAGGAGGGACACAATGTCTCGTTCCCTCCCTCGGGGAACGGAGGTTACATTACAACATGACGTTTCCCTTCTGTCACTCTCTCAATGTTGTGTCGAAGGAAGTGACACAAGGGGTCCAGATAAAAATGCCACGCACTGACCATGTTACGTGACTGTCAGAACAGGTGCAAAGCAGGTTATTGCGTGTTAGAGGCACCTGTACCGAGTGCACATAGCCCTCCCCAATGCCCCCTCAAAGAGTTTTGCATACCACCTTAGGTTTTCCCGCCCCCCAGAGGAGGAAATAGGTGTTATATGCTTGCATGGGAACAAGCCCAGCAGCCGCGGCCTTCTCTCTCACTAAGGACGTAAAGCGGCTGGGGCCCAACATAAGTCGGGGAAGGCGGTCTTTCCCCAGAGGGAGCAGGAGAGCCTGTCAGGAGCAGCAGGTTTCCTGAGGCTGAGAGAAGACTCTAAGCACTTGTCCTGCTCTGCGCACCCGGCAGGGGGCGTCTTAGAGACTGAGGAAGAGGCCTAAGGAGACCTGTTCACAACTCGCCTCATGCCGCGCACTGAGGCGAGACCGGAGGTAAGGTAAATGTCTGGTCCGCATATGTCCTATTCTTTCAGGAGGGGAAGACCCTGCGGAGGCCACACCCTTCCAGGGGAAGGAAATGTGTGGCAAGTACACAAGGGTTGTGAAGCCAGACGTGGGATACGGCGCGGTGGTAGGTCCAGCCTAATGAAGGGGGGACTCTACAAGCATGGGGCCGAGACAGCAGGGCTGCCCGAGGGAAACGCAGGTCCGCCGACAGGGGGACCATACCATGGAAAATACATCACAGGGAGTTAGCCTGAAGAGGGAACTATGCCCGTGGAGCCCGACCCAGTACAGAGCCCTGAGACTCGTAGTGGGTCTGGCTGCGAGTTGCTCTGCTGAATTCGCAGGCCAGAAGGCTAGGGAGGAAAAACATCTAGGCAGCGATGCTCAGTGGATGACCTGGGACAGAAGCGCACTGGATCACTATGGTGAAGGGCGCAAGGTACAAGCAGAACACCTGGTCGGTTGTGCCGTGTTACCGAGTTCTACCGGCTCGGACCTGACAAAACACGGGAAGAGACAGACTCAACCCTTAGATTGTAAAATCTAAAAGGCAAAGTTATTGGGTGTTGCCCAGCCCGCTGCTCTGCAGATGTCTGCTAGGGAGGAAGCGTGGCTCAGTGCCCACGAGGACGCCACACTTCTAGTAGAGTGTGCTAGGACCTGCAGGGGGGCGGGCATGCCCTGGGTGTGATAGCCTAAGGCAATAGCATCAACGACCCAGTGGGCTAGCCTCTGTTTGGAGATGGTGTTTCCTTCCCGCCGGCCGCCAAAGCAGACAAAGAACTGCTCAGAACATCTAAAGCTCTGCGTGCGGTCCACATTGGTACGCAAAGCACGCACCGGACACAGCAACGAAAGGGCTTGGTCTGCCTTCTCCCGAGGCAGCGCTTGCAGGTTCACGACCTGGTCCCTGAAAGGGGTCGTAGGAACCTTGGGCACGTAGCCTGGTCGGGGTCTCAGGATAACTTGAGAAAGTATTGGACCGAACTCCAGGCAGGTGTCACTGACAGAGAACGCTTGCAGGTATCCAACCCTTTTGATTGAGGGCTCGACTGAATCAAGCTCATGAATCAAGCGGCTCAAATGGGGGTCTCTGAAGGCCCGAGAGGACCACTGAGAGATCCCAAGAGGGGAACAGGCTAGGCCGGGGAGGATTCAGTCTCCTGGCTCCTTTCAGAACCTGATAATCAAGTTGAGCTTACCAAGGGACTTGCCATCTACTGCGTGGTGGTGGTGTGATAGCGGCTACATACACCTTCAAGGTGGAGGGGGACAGCCTCCCCTCCAGCCTCTCCTGCAGGAAAAGAAAACACTGACCGAACTACGCATCTCTGTGGGTCTTTGGCTTGGGAAGAACACCAGTTCGTGAACAAGCGCCACTTTAGGACGTAAAGTTGCCTGGTTGAGGGAGCTCTGACTTGATTGATCGTGTCTACGACAGCAGGTGGTGGTACTAGATCTTCCGCATCCTGTCCAGGGGCCAGACGTGGAGGTTCCAGAGGTCTGGGTGGGATACCAGAGGGTGCCCCATCCCTGATAAAGAAGGTCCTTCCTCAGGGGAATTTTCCAGGGAGGTTCTGTCACGAGGAGCATGATAGTTTATTATATTATATATATATATATACATAATTAATTAATTTTATATTTCTCTCTCCTCTCTCTACTCTATTCCACAGCTTCCCTTACATATATATCCAGAAAGTATTCACAGTGCTTCACTTTTTCCACATTTTGTTATGTTACAGCCTTATTCCAAAATGGATTCAATTAAATATTTTCCTAAAAATTCTAAAAACAATACTCCATAATGACGAAGTTGTAATGAAAGAAGTTGTGTGAAATCTTTGCAAATTTATATATAAATTATTATTTTTTTAAATCACATGTACATAAGTATTCACAGCCTTTGCTCAATACTTTGTTGAAGCACCTTTGGCACCAATTACAGCCTCAAGTATTTTTGTGTATGATGCTGCAAGCTTGGCACATCTATTTTTGGGCAGTTTTTCCCATTCTTCTTTACAGGACCTCTCAATCTCCATCAGGTTGGATGTGGAGCATCAGTGCACAGCCATTTTCAGATCTCTCCAGAGATGTTCAATCGGTTCAAGTCTGGGCTCTGGCTGGGCCATTCAAAGACATTCACAGAGTTGTCCCGTAGCCACGCCTTTGATATCTTGGCTGTGTGCTGAGGGTCGTTGTCCTGTTGGAAGATGAACCTTCACCCCAGTCTGAGGTCCAGAGCGCTCTGGAGCAGGTTTTCATCAAGGATGTCTCTGTACATTGCTGCATTCATCTTTCCCTCGATCCTGACTAGTCTCCAAGTTCCTGCCGCTGAAAAACAACCCCACAGCATGATGCTGCCACCACCATGCTTCACTGTAAGGATGGTATTGGCCAGGTGATGAGCGGTGCCTGGTTTCCTCCAGACAGGATCCTTACCATTCAGGTTAGAGTTCAATCTTTGTTTCATCAGACTAGATAATTTGGTTTATCATGGTCTGAGGGTCCTTCAGGTGCCTTTTGGCAAACTACAGGCAGGTTGTCATGTGCCTTTTACTGAGGAGTGGCTTCCGTCTGGCCACTCTACCATACAAGCCTGATTGGTGGAGTGCTGCAGAGATGGTTGTTCTTCTGGAAGGTTCTGCTCTCTCCACAGAGAAATGCTGGAGCTCTGTCAGAGTGACCATCGGGTTCTTGGTCACCTCCTGACTAAGGCCCTTCTCCCCCGATCTCTCAGTTTGGCCGGGCAGCCAGCTCTAGGAAGAGTGCTGGTGGTTCCAAACTTCTTCCATTTATGGATGATGGAGGCCACTGTGTTCAGTGTTCAATGATCAATGACCTTCAATGCTGCAGACATTTTGCTGTACCCTTCCCCAGATCTATGCCTCGATACAATCCTGTCTCGGAGGTCTACTATTATGGGGTATTGGTTGTAGAATTTTGAGGAAAATGAATTTAATCAATTTTGGAATAAGGCTGTAACATAACAAAATGCGGAAAAAGTGAAGCACTGTGAATACTTTCCAGATGCACTGTATATTTACATACATACTGAATACACTACACACCTACACTTCAAATAATCACGTGCAAACCCTGTTTTTTCTTTTTGTTTGGTTAATTGTTTTGTTTGTCTTGTATTTATGTTGCTGTATTCCCATATTTTGTTCTAATAATAAAAAAAGGAAAAGAGACAAGCTTCAGGTCTCTCATGACACTAATTTTGTCACATGTGTTACGTTGGGCAAAAATGAAAACAAAACACGAAAACACTGGAACTGGGAACACAGGCAACAAAACACGAAAACACTGGAGCTGAGAACACGGGAACACAGGCATGGGAGCGAACATCAACAACATACAACCACGTTCACAAACAATCAATGAAAGACAGGGACTAAACCAAAAACCAGGATATATATACATGAACATAGAACTAAGGGGCCAATGAACAAACAGAACACCAAACAAGATAACGAGGGAAGCAAATGGCAAACTTAACGAGGGCAGGTGAAAACAATGAACAGTGAACACGAGGGCTGACAGGAAGACTATGGAGGTACAAGGGTGACAAAAGTGAAAACTAAGGAATAACAAAAGTGACAAAATTACAAACAAAGGGCAACAGTGAGACAAGACAGGGTAACCGTTACATAGCCCCCCCCCCTCAAGGATCGGATACCAGACGATCAACAAATACAAAAACGGGAAGAACAAATGACCAATGACTGGGGGCACAAAGGGCAGACAGACAGTCCGGGGGGCAACGAGGGGCAGACAGGCAGTCCAGGGGGGCAACGAGGGGCAGACAGGCAGTCCGGGGGGCAACGAGGGGCAGACAGGCAGTCCAGGGAGCAACGAGGGACAGACAGGCAGTCCACGGGGGGCACGAGGGACACGGAGACAGACCAAGCAGGGCGAGAGGGCAGATAAGCAGTCTCTGGGGGTGTGTGCTGGGAACCAGGTCAGGTGGCCTGGGGAGCTTCCACCGGGTAGGGGCGGGTTGAGGTGGACTGAGAGATGGCCGCAGAGCAGGGGCTGGTTCAGGGCACCTGGGAGGTGGCCACAGGACAGAGGCCGGTTTAGATGGCCCGAGAGCTGGCCACTTGGCAAGGACAGGGACCGGGTCAGGGGGCCTGGGAGGAGGCCACAGTACTGGGACCGGGTCAGGGGCCCTGGGAGAAGGCCACAAGGCAAGGGCCGGTTTAGGGAACCTGGGAGGTGGCCACGGGACAGGGACAGGTCTAGGAGGCCTGGGAGGCAGCCTCAGGACAGGGACAGGTCCCGGAGGCGGAGCTGAGAGGGGCTCTGGAGACAGAGCTGAGCCAGCGCCTGTAGCCTCGACCGTCCCTGAGCCAGCGCCTTCCGGGCTTTCCAGAGCCCCGCCTTCCGGGCTTCCTGAGCCTTCCAGAGCTCCGCCTCCCGAGCTTTCCAGAGCTCCGCCCTCCGAGCTTCCCAGAGCTCCGCCCCTCAAGCCTCTCGAGCCTTCCAGGGCTCCGCCACTCAAGCCCCTCGACCCTTCCAGGGCTCCGCCACACAAGCCCCTCGAGCCTTCCAGGGCTCCGCCACACAAGCCCCTCGAGCCTTCCAGGGCTCCCGTAACGATTGAGGACTGAGGCTGACAAAGGTTGAGGATCCAAGTGCAGTTAACTTTATTTAAACGAATGGAAACAAACAGAGATGAACAAACAAAACTACCACGATGGGCAAAAATGAAAACAAAACACGAAAACACTGGAACTGGGAACACAGGCAACAAAACACGAAAACACTGGAGCTGGGAACACGGGAACACAGGCATGGGAGCGAACATCAACAACATACAACCACGTTCACAAACAATCAACGAAAGACAGGGACTAAACCAAAAACTAGGATATATATACATGAACATAGAACTAAGGGGCCAATGAACAAACAGAACACCAAACAAGATAACAAGGGAAGCAAATGGCAAACTTAACGAGGGCAGGTGAAAACAATGAACAGTGAACACGAGGGCTGACAGGAAGACTATGGAGGTACAAGGGTGACAAAAGTGAAAACTAAGTAATAACAAAAGTGACAAAATTACAAACAAAGGGCAACAGTGAGACAAGACAGGGTAACCGTTACATAGGAGTAAACAAAGAACCAAGGTTTAAATACACAGACAAAGTGGAGACTGAACGAGACACAGGTGAAAACAATGATGAGTGCAGGCAGTGGGGGAGGCCGGGAATTGTGGGAAATGTAGTTTAACACACGGACAGTGAGACTCAGGGCGGACAACAGGGAAAACGTGACATGGAGCGGGATCGGTGACGGGTGAAAAGGAAAACACGGAGCGGACAACAAGGAAACGTGAAATCAACATGATAGTGAAACAGAGCACAGAGGGCAGACAACACAGGAACGTAACAACATGACACATGTTTAACTAATTATCAGAGAGCTGTAAAAGAAGCTAAACCTACATTTTCCTCTACATTAATCTCTGATAATGCAAATAAACAAAGTATTGCTCAAAACAATTGATTCTGTTTTAAACCCAATTAAACCCAATTGCTATTCTGGACATCACCCAAGAGACCTGTATAAACATTTTTAAACGTATTTACTCACAAAACTGAGCAGATTAAAGGTGCGATTGTACCTGCACAATTCGATCAACCACTAATTCCTTCCCCGTCCAGCTCTCTGACTCACTTTGAACCTGTTACATCAGTTCAATTAGCAGATGTATTCCCCAAGATTAAGTGTTCCAGTTCCAGTGTGACAGCTATTGTTATTGGGCAGGGGTGGCTCAGCGGTTGAGGCTTAGGGTTACTGACCAGATGGTTGGGGGTTCAAGCCCCAGCACTACCAAGATGCCACTGTTGGGCCCTTGGGCAAGGCCCTTAACCCTATCTGATCCAGGGGTGCTGTATCATGGCTGACCCTGCACTCTGACCCCAGCTTAGCTGGGATATGTGAAAACTAATACATTTCACTGTATATATGCAAAAAACGCATCTCCCTTGGACAGTCCCCCCTGCCCCACAGTCGCCGTGTTTGTAGCAACCGTAATGTGGAAAATACACACAGCGGGATTAACCCATGGGGGCCCATCCTGTGGAGCACCAATTCCAGTACAGAGTAATTAGTGGGTCTGGTCGGGGAATTCCTCTGCTAAATTCGAGGACCAGAGGGTTAGGGAGGAAGGACATCCAGGGAGCGTAAGTTTAGTGGACTCTCCTGGGCAAAAGAGCGCACGTGATCACCTCAGAGTAGGGAATGGTGCTATGTGCAAGCAGAACACCTAGTCAGATGTTCCGTGTTCCTGAGTTCTACGTGCTTGGACCCGAGAGAACACAGACACCGACTCAACCCTGATATTGTAAAATATAGAACAAACGCCACTTAAGGGCGTAAAGTTGCCTGGTAGATGGAGCTCTGGCTTGGTTGATTGTGACTACGACAGCAGGTGGTAGGCCACTTAGATCTTCCGCATCCTGTTCAGGGGCCAGATGTGGAAGTTCTAGAGGTCTGGGCGTGGATGCCAGAGGGACCTAGATGGCTGAGGTGCCAGAGCCACTCCCCACTCCCCATCTTCCAATATCAAATTCAAATATTTTTCCCATAACCTCTTAAGAGAAGTTAACGCCCCATCACCAAGACTCTGGATCAATAAGGAATAAAATGCTGAATCTTCATGACCTTTTCTAAATGCAGCAAGCCCCACCACGAGGGTATCTGTCGCTTTAGGGGGCCGTGTACTACTCTTGTGGTATAGATATGATGAGGTGGTATAGAATAGATGGCGCAACTGTAAGTACCTGAAGAATTGAAATCTGGTAATTGCAAAATGGTGAACCATATTTTCAAAGGATCTCAACACTCTCATATAGGTCACCAAGTGTATTAACCTCCCTCACAATCCACTATGTCCAGCAGAAAGGGGACTTATTAATACTATGGCTGTTGATTTAACGTGTTAATTCAGTGTGATTAATTTGATAAAAAAAATAACGCGTTAAAAAAATTACGGAATTAATCGCCCCCGGAACGTAATAAGGAAGATTCCTTCCTGAGAAATGCAAGCTTGTAATACCACGTGTCTACTTCAGAGGGCAGTGAGTGAAACTTCAGTTGTGTGAGCAACACACCGTTTATACAGTGAAGAAATCAACCCATCAGCAGACAGAACAATACAAACATGCGTAACATTCTTGTGTTCAAAACACTTGATAGAGCGCAAATCCGAACTAAGGGATCTCAAGTTGTGTTCTAAGTATTAAACTATATTTAACTTGACACAGTGACCTAAAAATGTTATGTTTATGATGCAACGGACACGAGACGCTACACAAGCATGTCTGACGCAGGTGTAAATTGACGGGACCTTAAACAAGCCCTCATTATAAATCTTGAACTGATTGACAAATTCACTTGTGAAATGGATTGCTGTGAACTGTATGCCAATGATTGGCAATTGTTAAATATTATGGTAGTAAACAATACATTGTATTCTAAAGCTGCTTTTTGTATTGTCTTATTAATGATTAACTCTTCTGCCACAAGAATGTAATGCATTTTAATTTTCTGAATATTTTTTATTTTATTTATATATATATATATATATATATATATATATATATATATATATATATATATATATATATATAACATTTTTAAATGTTTAAAGATAACTATGTATCATTATTTCATTATTATATATTGAATTATTTTTATTTTAGTGGCTTTCTCAGCAAATATTTGTAAATGTGATTAATTAATCTTGACACCATGTAAGTAATTCGATTAAAACATTTAATCGATTGACAGCCCTAATAATACATAATTTTGGGTTCAGCCATATGCGCAAAGCAACATTTAAATAAATGTCAGAATTAAACATTGGATATTTTTGTCCATACTGCATGCAAATGTGAGATAACGAGGTGTAACAACTTCTCCGGTTAGTATGATAGAAAGGCTTTGCAATGGTGAAATAGGAGCAAGAACTTCCTGTTCAATACAAAACCAGGGAGGGGCTCTCACAGGTGGAAGCAACCAATGTGTAAAATGTCTGAGGCCGAATGCATAATAATAAAACAAAATCTTGTGTAGGCCTAGCCCACCTTTGTCAATCATCCTATGTTACTTACTGAAATGTAATCTGGTACTTTTACTATTCCAAATGAAGGACTTCGCTATGATAGATAGGTAGCATAGCAACAAGATAGACTCAAGTTGGCGCCGAGTATGGCTGCTGCGTTGCGAGCTCCGACACAACAATGCAGGTTTTTGTTTGTTTTGTTTACAGTTTTTTGTTTTCTTGTCTTGGATGTTGTCTGTCTTATTGCATATGACAGACAAACGCTTTTGGACATTGGTTCTGCAATTACACACCGAAAACTGGACTTCAAATTCCTCAATGCCGACCCGCTGTTTACAAACACGCCAGCGGAGCCTTTTGTCTGGGCTGCCCCCCACGGAAATGTAAAAGGAAAAGAGTAAAAAGAGCCGGCGTTCTCATCAGAGTAAGACGTTGTGCAAACTGACCCCCGCTACCAAATGTTGAATCTCTGGACAATAAGCTCTGCGAGTTGAGAGCGCGGATCTCTTTCCAACGAGAGACCAGGGACTGCTGCATTATCTGCCTTACAGTAACTTGGATGTCTGCGGAGATTCCAGACCCGCGCGGTTCTCCGTGCACCGAGCGGACAGAGCGAAAGACCTCTCAGGTAAAAGCAGAGGTTGTGGTGTATGTTTTATGATCAACAAATCATGGTGTGATCAGAGGAACATACATTTTATCAAGTCTTTCTGCTCTCCTGATCTGGAATTTCTCATGCTTCTGTGTCGACCATTCTGGCTACTGAGGGAATTCACAGCAGTCATTATCACAGCTGTGTACATCCCCCCACAAGCCGACACAGACCGGGCACTCAAGGAACTGTATGGGAGTAGTGAGCAGGAAACCGTGCACCCTGAGGCCGCATTCATTGCAACCAGGGACTTGAAAACAATCGCACCAACACATCAGCTTCAACACACGAGGGGACTGGGTTTTGGACCATTGCTATTCTCCTTTCCGGGATGGCTACAAATCCCTCCCCCGCCCTCCATTTGGCAAATCAGACCACTCTTCTGTTCTGCTTCTGCCCGCTTACAGGCAGAAACTGAAACAGGACCAATCAGACTCTACGCTACAATTTTTGATCACGCGGACTGGGAGATGTTCAGGTCCGCCTCTGATGATGTCATCGAGGTTTACGTTGATAGCGTAACGTGTTTCATTAGGAAGTGCGTAGAGGACGTTGTTCTGACCAAAACAATACGGATCTACCCCAACCAGAAACCATGGGTTAACGGCGATGTTAATGCGCGGACCTCCACTTTTAATTCCGGGAACACGGAGGAGTGTAAACAAGCTAGTTTTTCCCTTCCGCAAAACTATCGGCGCAGTACAGGCACAAGATTGAAGGACAGTTCAACACCACTGACTCTAGAAGAATGTGGCAGGGAATGAATATCATCACGGACTACAAAGGGAATAAAAACTCTGCCGTGAACACTGCTGCCTCTATCTGCCTTAAGGCCATGACCTAAATACCGTTTATGCTCGTTTCGAGGGAAACAACACTGAAAAACAATAACAAATTATAGTCCCTACCAGATGGGTTCAAAAGTCTCCAAATATCTGTAAGACCAAGATTTTTAAACATCCTGTAAAGCGTCACAGTTGCTCTAGTGGGCTAACACACGTTTGCTTCACTCTTTAATCAAAAGATTAAAGTCTCCTCCAAATATTATATCATGAGGGGTTCCAGAAGCTTGCAACATCCCTTCAGGATCTATAAAAAAAATGCCCTGATCATCATAGTTAGGTGCGTAAATATTAGCCAAAATCAACTTTTGCCCCTTAATTTCTGCTACAACAATAATGACTCTTCGTAATTTATCTTTAATCTGTTTGAGACATTTTAATTGTAGATGCTTAATTATCAATGTAATTACTCCCCTGCTCTTACTTGAGCCAGCACTAAAGAAAAAATTTCTTGCGCTTAAGATTTGATATAATCTTCCTTCTTTTTATGGGGTGCCCCAACCCATTCACATTCCAAGTGGAGAGAGACAATACACTCATATTAACATTTAACATTTTGAAATATAAGAAAAATAGTGCATCAAAAACAAGATTATAAAGACCACATTCCAACATTAGTGCAACAATCAAAACCCGAACATCCCCCAGAAAAAAAAAAAAAGAAAATAGAAAAATGTACGCATGAACCCCATGCACGACAGCGCCAACTGGTGTCCATCCCTCTAAACTAAAACAGTCCATGCACGCCTACGAGAACCCCCCAACAACCTTCCCATCGGATTGCTCAAGTCAAGTGTTTCTATACAAATTTGTTAAAAATAATTACACAGCAAAAGATAATCTATGAACGTTTTAAGGCCATCCTTAGCATCTATTCTCAATTTGGACAGGAATATCAGTGCAAAAGCGACCTTCCATTGATGTAAAAGTTTCTTGCATTCCTTGAATTGATCACAATTCTCTCTTGTCGAATCCACAATGTCTGGGAACAAGAAAATGCTATGGTTCTTCAAAGAAAGCATTCCTTTACTCCTTGCCTCGTGTAACTCAAGATCTTTATCGGATGATCTCAGAAATTTGGCCAGAATTGGGCCTCCGCGGATTGCCGAACAGGAATCCTGTGAGCTTGCTCGATTTCCAGCTTATGGCCTGTATGTCAAGCAAATTCGGAAAGAGCCCATCCAGGAACTTCACCACATCCTGTCATTCTTCACCCTCAGGGACTTCGATGATACGGACATTATTCTGCCGACTACGGTTTTCATTGTCCTTCAAATTCCCCCAGACATGCTCCAAATCCACCTTGGTCTTTGCGGATTAGCAGATAATTCCCTCCCCGATGACTCCAGGTAATCGATCCATTTCTTGACATCCCCACAATTGTAACCACATCGGAGAAATTTGCCTCCATGGCAGTGATCGATAGCAATAGGCAAATTGATTTGGATCCAATAGGAGCTGTGTGGTTAAAATAAAAAGCAATTAAACACCAGGGAATGTAAGGCAATAGGACGATAATCATTTAGTTCCACAGGTTTGGAAATCTTGGAAACAGGTATAATGGTTGAGGTTTTCCATTAGTCTGGTACTATATGCTGATCTAAGAGGATTTGAAAACTGAAGTGAAAACAGGTGATAGTTGCTCAGCGACAATATTGACACATGACCACAGATATTTACCTTATTTAATTTAACAGGTACTGGTCACGTATCGACAATATGCTGCGAGAAGCCTTGATTCTGAAAAACAACATCGAAGTGCGCTTGTTAGTAAGCTGCCATGAGCAAACCAATCCAATGATGTTTAACTTCCTGTGGTCATTAGAAACACTGTGTGTGGAGTCGCTCAACTGTTCACTGGAGACGGTGAGTGTGTTTTCATATATAATCACATGCTGAAATACAGTATGTACGGTACATTATCTGTCTTTGCGTGTTATAGTTATTTATCTATCAATCAACATGTAAAGAGCTTTGATGATGTTCTAGATTTATATGTAACATGTGAGAAGTGGATTATGTATAGTTTTACATCATTTGTGGTCTATATAATGCTGTAACTATAATCCGACTATTATACATCATCATAGTGAAGTACAGTGGATACTGCTTGACAACAAGTAAACACATCTGAGACACAACAAATCACTATGAACAGACAGATTTTTCTATGGCACTTTTCCACTGTCAAATGAGTAACTCAACTTAAAGTGGAAACCTCCAGTGAATGTTTTCTTCTTCGTGTAGAAGTTCTTCAGCTCAAGTGAGTCAAGCAGCGGGCATCTCTATGGAGTTAATCACAACAGATACATGGTGACAGACACATCTGTGTATCTCGGTGAGAACAACATCCATGTTCATTCAGATTCTCAGGTCAAGCTTTAATTTAATTTATAATGAATGGATAATAAGTCATGCTGTTGTTGTTTCAGTATATACTGTACAAGAAATCAAAGGTGTGTAACACTTCTGTATTTAAGGGATAGTTCACCCAAAACTGAAAATTATGTCATCATTTACACAACCTCATGTTGTTCCAAACCCGTATGACTTTCCCTCTACTGTGGGAGAAATCAAGCAGAATATTAGCCTCAGTCCCCATTCACTTTCAATATATGGAAAAAAGATGCAATAAAAGTGAATGGTGAATGACAGCTAACATTTTGCTTTAAGCATCTCCATTTGTATTCTACAGAAGAAAGAAAGTTATACAGGTTTGGAAAGACATTAGTGAGTGAATGATGACCGGATTTTCATTTTTGTAATCATTCTGTGTTTGTGTTTTGGAAGGAAATCTGAACTGGGTGGGCAGTGAGTTCGTGTTCAGCACTGGTGTGGGTCTGGTCATCAGTCAGACGGTGGAGGAGGGGAACTCGACTGTAGTCAGCCGGATAAAAGCTGTGTTTGAACGAGATTGGCACTCGCACTACAGTAAAACTCTAAAGCCAAACAACATCCAAGCATGCATCAAACACACAGTCAAACAGCAAACAGCTTCAACTTGAGTATGTCTCTTTCAAAACCACAGGCAAACCTTTAACTCATTCATGTACATTTGCTCCATTTATATAGTACCACGCACTTTGCTTCTACATTTGTTAAATAAGAAATCTGATGCATTTCATGCATATTACTATAACTTTTGTTGATGCCTTTTAAGGTGCTGTGAGAGTTTTAAACTGAATTCCAGAGACTGTTTCTTTCTATCTTTTAATATGAAAATGGTTTCAGATGGCAGCATCACTTTGTGTCTGCAAAACAATGAATGTGCTTCCATACAAACATTATGCATTATCAGCACTGTGTATCCTTCTTGTCATTTGTTTCGAAGATAAAATTTCTCTAGATAGATATGGGGGCAATTCAAATGTTTAATCAAGTTTATACATTTATAGCCACGTATTATCTGAGCATACTTTGTCATGATTTGCACGTGTATATTTATAGATATTTAGATATGCTGGTAAATTAGCAGCTATTTATTAATTGTTTATACAATCTATAAAGACTTGTTTTCTTTTCCTTTCCACAAATTTAAATAATATATTAAACATTTTTGTAATATAACATATTTATTTGAGAAGCATTTTGAGAAAAAAAAAAAATATAACTGTAGGTACCATAAATCATATTTATTGTAGTCATGAATGTTGCAGAATGCTCATTTCAGTTTAGAGTGTTAAGAGAGAATGGGGCCAATTCACTAAACAGTTGTGCCACTTTTTTGCATGGTATTTCAGCGCAAAACACTGCTTCTTATTCACCAACCACCCGAAGTCTAGTTTAAATAGCTACAATCAGCAATGAAATTGCACTCCGTCTTGAGAATTTAAATCAAGTCATTGTCATTCCTTTCCGTGGAAACACGTCTCCTTTCTATGTAAATTAGACTTATTATAGATTGTGCTTTATTCACAAAAATTGCCTTGTGCAATTTACATCACGCTATTACCGCCAGATAGAGAACTTTTATTTTTTTTAAATCAACATTCCTTGCAGCCATTTAGAAATCACAAATTTGTTCATTTTACCCGTCCTGCAATATTCAGACAAAAGAAAGCAGTAAAGTCGAGTATGAAAGGTGATGTGTGACGAGGAGGAGGGCGGGGCTGTGAGGACACTCGGCCGGCCCTGAAACGGGCTAATCAGCCGAGAGGGGGATAAAGACGAGCCGGAGGCACCAGATCGGGAGAGAGAGACAGTGTGTGTGTGTGTGTGTGTGTGTGTCTATGTGTATATGTTTGTTTAAGTTTATTTCTACCATTAAAAATGTATGTCGACTGTTCTGCCGGTTCCTGCCTCCTCCTTGCCAAACAAACACCCTTTAGGAGCCATCGGCTAAGGCAAATCAAGCTAGCAAAAATGCCGAGGTGTCAACAAACACGGATATTATGGAGGCCATAATGAAATTTAGCAGTTCTTTTGATAAAAAGGTTTATGGTCCTCTCATCTACTCTATCAGACTTTAATGCAAATACTAGTGAATGATGCATTCGAGTAGCCATGACAGAGGAGGCAACAAAAGTTTACATTTGCATTTATGCATTTGGCAGACTCTTTTATCCAAAGCGACTTACAGTTCACTTATTACAGGGACAATCCAACCGGCGCAACCTGGATTTAAGTGCCTTACTCAAGGACACAATGGTGGTGGCTGTGGCCGATTTAGGAAAATCCTGGGGCAGGTGTTGGGTGAAGAGAATTTCAACAGACCAATTAAAGTTGACATGGCACACCGATCGTTACAGCCTCCGAAAGAGGGCCGGTCTAAGGCTCTTAATGTCAGAGATTATCATTATCAAGTATCAACAGAGACAAAAGTTTGAAACGATATGAAAGAAATACAGGGAGCATGAAGTAAGATGCTCATCGTGACAATGAGGAACAAGGAAACTAAGGTCTTTGAATCATCCTAACAGGCTGAAACATATTTACAGAACACAGTTGAAAACTGGTGAAATAAAGTAGTTGCTGCATTTCACTGTGGGGGCAAGAAGTAATTTCTGTTTATATATTCGACTTAGCGAAAAAGAAATGCTAGGTTACATTTCAGTTTTATTTTGACGAGAGGAGTGGTAAGCTATCTCAATATGTGGAATGCCATGTGGCATCGATGCAAATGTAAATTTGATGTGGGAGTGCATACATAATGGCTGCAAAATGTAATGCAAAAGTTGGGGGGGAGTGGGGACTTTGTTCGAGCACAAGGTTTGCAGTGTTTAAGGTTATGGGAAGGCTAAATATTTTAAGTTTGAGTTGGGAGGTTTAAATGTACAATATTTGCTAAAAGAGCTCAGGAAAAGTATGTTTTATTTTAAACAATGAGTAGCATAGTAAATGCTCATGGTGAAAGCACACTGAAGTTGTTATGTTGGAACGTGCATGGACTTAATAGCCTGATGAAAAGAGGAAAGGTTTATGCTCATCTCAAGGAGTTGGATGCAGAGACAGTTTTTCTTCAAGAAACGCATTTTAAAGCTACATCGAGATTTAGTACAAAAGCTCCATGGATGTCTCAAATTTACCAGTCAAGTTTCTCTATCAAAGCTAGAGGAGTGGCAATACTGATTAAAAGACGGTTCCCTTCATGCATAAGCAAACTATTAATGATAGGTATGGCAGGTATTTATTTGATTTTATGCGGGGAGACAAGGCTGTTCATGATCATGCCCCAGTTTCTCTTAATTTGAAAATGAAATAGAGCAGAAGCAGTTACGCTTGGAAAAGTGATATGCTATTGAACAATGTGAAATGTTGTGAATATCTATCAAACTAATTTGCATTCTTTTCAGAAAATAATGATAACACTGATGTATCTGATTCAGTGTTTTGGGAGTGAAGGCAGTTATCAGGGGAGATATTATATCATATCAAACAACCAAGAGTAGACAGGATAGAGCTAAAGAAAAATTAATTGATATTCTAGTAACAAACTTGTAAACAGAGTACAGATCAACAAGTAGCGAGGTCACTCTTAAGAAAATTGTAGCTCTATGAAGTGAGTATAATTCCATTCTTTCTAAGAATATTTCAAAGCAGTTTACTTGCATTAAACAATGACTGGATAGGACATAAGCCCCAAAAACTGCTTGCATGCCAATTGAAGCACACTCAGGCAGCACGGGCAATACATTAAATTCAATCTAGAGATTTTGATGTTATGTGTTTGAATCCTATTTTAGAAAGAGTTGTTAATGTTTATCCTTGGACGAGCGGGACTGTGTCAAACTTTTATAATTTCTTACTGGAAAATGTGGACAACACCATAGATAAAATAAAGCACGCTTGGGAATAGGAAATGGATTTTAATATTCATAACAACATGTGAAATGAATGCTTGAGAAATGTACATACATGTGAATATTAGACACAAACTTATTCAGTTTAAGATAATTCATAGGCTCTACTATTCTAAATTAAGGCTTCAAAGAATTTATCCCACGGTTTCTTCGCTCTGTAATACGTTTAAAATATCAGAAGGCTCTGTTTCATTCTTTATGGTCATGTAGTAAAATTCAGCCTTTTTGGGAATGTTTACTTAAATTTCTGTCTAATGCATATTCTATTAATCTGGAGCTTGATCTTTGTTTTTGGACTTGGAGCGGACCATGTTTTCTGTAATGTGTATCAAACACAGGCCATTTCGTTCTCGATGAGGCTGGCAAAAAGACTTATATTACAGATATGGAAGTTAGATTTTGTTACCACTTTTGAGATGTGGGCGATGGAATTGGGAAGCATGTTGCATCTGGAAGAATTGAGAATTATACTAAAGAACAAATAACCTACTGTTAATAAGATATGGAAACAAATAAGACTGCATCTGCAGAAAGACATAGGTGACTAGGGGTCATTATTTGTCTACAAACCTTTTTGCTAAGCCTTTTCATATACAGTATATGTATCTTATGTCTTCCAACTTCCCTGTTTATTTATATTTCATTTTTATTTTTGGGTTTGCTGATCACCAGGTAAAAAGATTGTGAAATTGTACATTGTTGCTCATTTAAGCTTTATGTCATGTTCTAGAGAAAACTTTCATATATATATTATATGATTCAATGTCAGGGGAAGGGGTATTCAGTTTACAATATATTGCTAGCATCTGATGCACTAAGCATGTACAATTAGATTATTTAGATTGGTCAGATGAACATGATTTATCATCACAATTGTACTTGAGGTATTGTGCATGTATATATTCATTTAATAAAAACTAAAATAAAGTATTTAAAAAAAAAGATTGTGTTCATTTTCTATTGATGGTATAAGCAGCAATTCATCAAATAATTATAAAATGATGGAGAAGAGCTTTATAAATTGTCATATATCCAGCATATATTCAGATGTGTAGTAAAGCGCACTTTCAGCAGCGCAACAGTCCTCAATGAATCAGCCCCTCCAAACACTACTTTTATGTCTGTAGAGCTGTTAGGAGAGGTGAAGGATTAGCTGCAATATCTAAAGATGTCTTTCAATCCAAGTGTCACTTGGTGATTACTTGACCTTTGAATATCTAAGTATTTTACTAAAAGGTGCTTCACGCATTATATTAATAATTATTTATAGGCCTCCAAAATACTCTCCAACATTTGTAGATGATTTTACAGAAATGATATCAACAACTTTCTCTGAATTTTACTGTTTTGTTATTGCTTGGGATTTCATATAGATAATCCTAAAGACAACACTGCCAAAGAAATGTTTGATCTGACTGAGCATGTAGATGGAACCAACACATAACGGATACACTCTTCATCTGCTCATTAGCAAGGGTCTGAACATGTCATCCACTATTATTAAGGACGTTGTGCTATCTGACCATTTCTATATTTTCTTTGAAATATGGATTTCTCCTGCCACTGAAGTTAGATCTGTCTCTGTCAAAAAAAAGGTACATAAACTGTAAATAAGATTGTGTTGATGTTTGATAACTTTAACTTAAAAGTAAAAAATGCTATTGATGGCATTGCTCCAGTAAAGGACAGGACGATCACTGGCAGGCATAAAGCACCTTGGAGAAACACAACAGCAGTGAAAAAACAGGAAATAAAATGCAGGAAAGTAGAACGATGTCACAGTTCCTCCTGACACTCCCAGCACTTACACTCCACGTTCTCTCTCTCCCGAATACTAATCACCCGCACCTGAAACCTGTTCCCACATCAATCAGCTTCACAGCATATAAGCTCCACTCTGCCGTCACTTTTTGTCTGGTCTCCCACGTTGATCACAGACTCACTTACCTGCGTCCAGAGCTCCTCGCTCCTTCATTCTAGCAACATTCTACGTAGTTCTCCTCTCCAACGCTCCTGCGTGTTCAAGCTCCTCACTCCATCGTCAAGTTCCCGTGATCTCCTCTCCTTTGCACTGCGGTGTGCACTCAGGTTCACCAGCTCCCCTTAATCCTTCAATAAACTACACCTCCGGGTTTAACACTACCATCGAGTCCGAGTATCTGTTACAAACGATTGTGGCAGAAAACACAACTTGACGTCAATTATAATATATATAAAGACATGATTTCAATTTGGAACTAGTCACAGCTAGGCAGACCTTCTTCTCAAACATTATTAATAGTAATATAAACAACACCTGCTCTCTTTTTGCTACTGTAGAGAGACTAACCACCCAACAGAGTTTCCCTATGAAATGCTCTCTGACAGCAAATGCAACAAGTTTACATCTTTTTCAATGATATTAGAATGGAGATCAGCTCATCCTTATATTGCTCAGACAGCACCCACCACAAAAACTTCAGAAATTATAGTCACCATGTCTATTTTGAGGCAATTGATTGTAAAACCCTGGAAGAAATAGTACAGCATCTTAAAATGTCAACCTGCTGTCTTGACACACTCCCCACATCATTTTTCAAACATGTGTTTGTAAAAAGAAAAGTTAGAAATAGTAAATTCATTACTCCTTTCAGGCACGTTTCCGAAGTCCCTGAAAACTGTTGTTGTCAAGCCCCTTCTTAAAAATAGCAATCTAGTTAATTCAATATTGAACAACTACATACCCATTTCAAATCTTCCTTTCATTGACAAAATCATTGAAAAGGATATTTTCATTCAGCTGAACAAATTCTTAATCTCGAATGGCTACTTGGACAATTTCCAGTCTGGTTTCCAACTGCATCATAGCACAGAGACAGCACTCATAAAGATCCTTAATGATATTCTGCTAAATACTGATTCAGACAAAATATCAGTGCTGGTATTATTAGATCTCAGTGCCGCTTTTGACACTGTTGACCACAACATGTCTAAAAGAAAAAACACAACAAATATACATTGAGACAACATTTAACCCCCATTATTACCCCTCCTCAATCACCAGCCCCACCCCGACCCACATTGAACACCCCTGTGGTCACAAAACAGAATACACACACACAAAAAATTTAAATAAAATATTCATATACAATTAAAACTAAACCTCTCTCTCGCCACAGCCCCTCCCCGAAAGTACCCCAAAAGCACCAAATACCTTGCCCACTTCCTAGCAAACAAATCTCAAACCCGCAGCCCTCTGCTCAACATCTTTTCAAAAGCTGCTACCCTCCACAACTCCGCACAACACTCCGGAAATGAGAAAGCCCCAACTGACTTCCATCCCCTTAAAATAATCTCCCTGCCAATCATAATACTGGTCAAGTTTTTGTGTGTTTGTCCCACAAATGTATGACTGCCCCATTACCCAGAATACTGAGTCTGGGCCAAAATTTAATTAGATTGCCCAAAACATCACATATGACACTCTGAACCTTCAACCAAAACTTGGTTGATCTCAGCAGACACCCAAAAAACATGGGTTGTGTCTCCATCTTCTGATTGGCATCGCCAGCAGGTGGGTGTGCCTTTAAGCCTATGCAATCAACAGGGTGTCCAATAGAATCTATGTAAAATCTTGAATTGCAGAAAGGGGACTTTTTAATACATAATTTAGGGTTCAACCATATGCTCAAGGCAACATTTAAATAAATGTCTGAATTAAACACTCTGGCCACTTTTGTCCATACCGAGTGCAAATGCGAGATAATGATGTGTACCTTAACCTCTCCGATTAGTCAAGTCAAGTGGTTTTATTGTCGTTCAGCCATATACAGTTAGTACAGTACACAGCGAAACGAGACAACGTTCCTCTAGGACCATGGTGCTGCATAAAACAACATAGGACAAACAGAACCACATGAAACTACACAGACTAAATAATATTCCTACATAATATTTCTACATAAAGTGCACATGCAAACGTGTGCAAAAAAGGTATGGGACAGTACAATAAATTACTAAAAGGAACAGGACAATAGATGCAGTAAGAGACAGTGCAGCATAAGAGATCAGTACACATTTGTAATGAATAGTGCAAAGAGATGACACTTTCTAAAAATGCCAAATGTAAACATAACATGCTATGAAAGTGTTCTATGCACATAGCAGTTATTGAGGTAGCAGCCAGGTATAAAGTGAAAATTAATTAAAGTGCAACTCTGGACATTTGCAGAAGTTGGATGGTGTACACATGTGTGTGCCAGTCCAGTCTCTGAGTATTGAGGAGTATGATGGCTTGGGGGAAGAAGCTGTTACACAGTCTGGCCGTGACGGCCCGAATGCTTCGGTACCTCTTGCCAGACAGCAGGAGGGTGAAGAGTTTGTGTGAGGTCATCCACAATGCTTGTTGCTTTGTGGATGCAGCGCTTTGTGTAAATGTCTTTGATGGAGGGAAGAGAGACCCCGATGATCATCTCAGCTGTCCTCACTATCGACAGTGCAGCATAAGAGATCACTAAACATTTGTAATGAATAGTGCAAAGAGATGACACTTTCTAAAAATGTCAAATGTAAACATAACATGCTATGAAAGTGTTTTATGCACATAGCAGTTATTGAGGTAGCAGCCAGGTATAAAGTGAAAATTAATTAAAGTGCAACTCTGGACATTTGCAAAAGTTGGATGGTGTACACATGTGTGTGTCAGTCCAGTCTCTGAGTATTGAGGAGTATGATGGCTTGGGGGAAGAAGCTGTTACACAGCCTGGCCGTGAAGGCCCGAATGCTTCGATACCTCTTGCCAGATGGCAGGAGGGTGAAGAGTTTGTGTGAGGGGGGTGTGGGGTCATCTACAATGCTGGTTGCTTTGTGGATGCAGTGCTTTGTGTCTTTGATGGAGGGAAGAGAGACCCTGATGATCATCTCAGCTGTCCTCACTGTCCTCTGCAGGGCTTTTTGGTCCGAAATGGTGCAAGTCCCAAACCAGACAGTGATGCAGCTGCTCAGGATGCTCTCAATAGTCCCTCTATAGAATGTAGTGAGGATGGGGGGTGGGAGATGTGCTTTCCTCAGCCTTCGAAGAAAGTAGAGATGCTGCTGGGCTTTCTTGGTAATAGAGCTGGTGTTGAGGGACCAGGTGAGGTTTTTTGTTGAAACATTTGTTGAAATTCAGGATTTTGCAAAAGGGATACATTAAAGCGCCAACTATATGATTTCTTTTTCTCCATATGTGGCAACATCTCTAAACTCACCTGGGTGTGATCTGAGACTAACCGTGCTTTCACACCAGAGGCGGCGAGAGAGTGAAATCGACCGGAAGTCATTCATTTTCAATGACAGCCAGCGTCTCTCGGCGGCGAGAAGACGCTGGCTGTCATTGAAAATGAAGAGAGTCTTGGGCGGTGTGGGTGTCAGATGAAAGTTCAAGTGCAGTTAAAATTATGGTAATGAGCTGTGACGTGGTTCGGCGGCAACCTATTGGAACATAGAAGTGCTTCTCTAATGAAGTCTAGAGAACACACCCGTGTAAACTTTGGTTCCCACCAAACATTAGTTCCGAAGATAAAATGGAGGAGAAACTAATTATTGCCGTGGCTAGTTTCCCAGTAATATATGATCTGTCCCTGTTTGCTTACAGGGATATAAAACAACCAAGACCACAGTTATTATTACAAATGTATTTTATTTTGATAACAAACAACTATAATTTTAATTACTTTCTGCCATCGATCGATTTCTTATTTTCACATTTTAAAGAGTTCATGAGGATATACGCTACTTGTGATAGGTCGGCAAAAAGTAAATGGTCGACATGTTTGGATGTTTAAATTGCGGCCCCTATAAATATAGTTCACAAAACAAAGCATTCTGAACAAATGTTGCTGCCTATTTCAACTACGTCAGAGAGTCCACGAGCGTCTTCGAGCGTTGAAGGCAGGGCAGCCAGAGCGAATTTTGAAGCTCTCGCCGCTTCTGGTGTGAACGCACGGTAAGATGTTTCCAATTGAGCAATCAACAACAGATGAAATGAGGGACTTAGATATAAAAAAAAATTGACCGGCTGATACATGAGTGCAACAAAAGAGCCAATCACTCCAATGTCCAGAAACAGATATTTCACAAAACAAACTCCAGGCCAAATGAGGCATAAGAACCAGAAATGTGCAGATTTATCCTCAAGCTGTCCTGAAGAAATTATATTACACAAAACAAATTCCAGCTGCTAGGCGGAACCAGCACAAAAAGAAACAATAGTGCCCAGCTTCCTCAAACAGTCGAGTGTATGTTCAGTGAGACAAGTCCAATAAACAGCAACATGAAAAACAATGGCTTACTCACTCCAATGTCTTTATGAAAGACAATGCTTGCTGTGGGCATGTAAATATTTTGCTGCCATCCCTATCTTCTCAATTTGTCCGGAAACATCAGTGCAAAAGCCGTTGATGTAAGAGATTCTTACATTCCTTGAATAGATCACGTTTCTCTCTTGTCGAATATGCAAAGCTGAGAACAAGAAAATGCTGTGGTTCTTACAAGAAAGCTTTCCTTAGCTCCTCACCTCACGTAACATGAGTTCTTTATCAGATGATCTCAGAAATTTTGCCAGAACTGATCAGGGCTGTCTCCCTCAGTTGATCTCCGAACCAGGACCCAGTGAGCTCGCTCAATTTCCAGCTTATGGCCTGTTATGTTGAGCAGACACGGATGAAGCCCGTCTGGGAATTTTACCATATCTCTGCCTTCCTCATGCTCACGAATTCCAACAATTCAGACATTGTTTCATCGATTACGATTCTCCAAATCCTCCAGTTTTTCCCAAATGCATTGAAAGTCTGTCTTGGTCAGCTAATTCCCTCTGCGATGATTGAGTCCCTTGTCTGGGGTATCAGCTTGAGTACATAAGTGTCTTTTAATAACTCCAGAGCCCAAGGATTTCGATTCTTTGACATATTGTCTTCATAACACAGTTAAGAATCAGGGTGTATCGGAAGTCACGTGACGCCCGATACACCCTGAACAGTGATGAGGAGATGTTGCTGCCCATTCTAACCACCTGACGTCTGCCTGACAGGAAGTCCAGGATCCAGCTGCACAGCGAGCTGTTTAAGCCCAGAGCTTCTCATCAAGCTTGGAGGGCACTATTGTGTTGAATGCTGAGCTGTAGTCTACAAACAGCATTCTCACATATGTGTTCCTTTTTTCCAGATGGGAGAGAGCAGTGTGTATTGTAGATGCAATGGCATCATCAGTGGAGCGGTTGTTGCTGTAGGCAAACTGCAATGGTCCAGAGAGGTGGGCAGCACAGAGCAGATGTGATCTCTGATTAACCTCTCAAAGCATTTTCTGATGATGGGGGTCAGAGCAACAGGATGCCAGTCATTTAAACAAGTGATTTTTGATTGCTTTTGTACAGGCACAATGAAGCATACAGACAGGGAGAGGGACAGGTTGAAAATGTCCGTAAAAACACCAGCCAGTTGGTTCGCGCAGGCTCTGATGACGCGGCCCGGAATGCCGTCTGGACCTGTGGCTTTACAGATGTTCACCCATCGGAAGGATCGGGTTACATCCGCAACAGAGACGGAGAGTGAATCAATGTCTGTAGCGTCGGCCGCGAGTACTCTCTACACGAGGGCGGTGTTATTGTCCTCGAAACGAGCATAAAATGTATTAAGCTCATCCGGGAGAGAGGCAGCGGTGTTTACGGCTGAGTTTTTATTCCCTTTGTAGTCCGTGATGATGTTAATTCCCTGCCACATACTTCATATGGTTGAACATAATAGTTTTATAATTTTCCTGGATTTTTATAAAGCCTTTGATTAGGTTGAACACAATTTCATTTTTAAGTCAGTACAAAAATTTGGTTTTGGTGAATACTTTAAAGTGGTTAAAGCTCTTTATTAAAACTTTAGTAGCTCAATTAAATTTAAATGTGGCACTTCTAGATTTTACTTGTCACATGGAATAAGACAAGGTTGTCCAATATCCCCTTATTTGTTTTTATTTGTTTCTCAGATATTTGCATCTGTTGCTTTTTTTGCTGACAGACCACTTTTTTTCAAGATGCTAACAAAGTTCCTTTAGCACTAGAGTATGTTCAGCAATTTTCCAAAGCATCGGCCTATACTTGAACCTATTAGAATGTGACTTATTGTCCATTAAAGAGTGTAACCTTACAGAAATATGTAATATTCAAATTAAAGATTAGATATCCTATCTAAGAATCATTGTAATGAGAAATTAATCAGAAAGATGCTCTTTAAATTTCAAACCATTAATTGAGAGTACACAAAAAAAGGCTATATATGTGGCTCCAGCAAGATCTCTCTGTAAAGGGTATAATTTTACTAGCTAAGGCTGACATATGTTGCTCTCTTTCTCTAAATTTGAACAAGTTCACCATTAAGAAAATTGACAAAATGCTCCTCAACTTTGTGTGGAAGAATACTTTGCTGTGGCAACTTGACGTAGCAGGGCTGGACCGTGGAGCAGAGGCGGGCCTGGACCGTGGAGCAGAGGATTGCTTATGACATGGCATGAAGCAGTCTGGGGCTTGGCTGTGACATGACATGGAGCAGACTGAGGTTCGGCTGTGACATGGCATGGAGAAGTCTGGGGCTTGGCTGTGACATGGCATAGAGCAGACTGAGGTTTGTCTGTGACATGGCATGGAGCAGTCTGAGGTTCCGCTGTGCATGGCATGGAGCAGTCTGAGGCTTGGCTGTCACATGGCATGAAGCAGACTGAGGTTCGGTTGTCAAGTCAAGTCAATTTTATTTGTATAGCGTCTTTCACAACACACATCGTTTCAAATCAGCTTAACAGAAGATCTGGCATTAACCCTCTGGGGTCGATGGACGCGCGGTGCGTCCTGCTGGATATTTTCGTCATTACAGCGGAAACAATTTAAAATACTTTGTCATTTTTGGGTATACAGATAAGTGTAAGACATCATTAGAGACTATAAAGGGTCTACTTTTATTTGTGTACACTCACAATAACAACAAAACCTTGTGCTTTTGTAAAATAAAGAAAATAAAAGGGTGAGCTTTCAGCAGTCTCCGTGTTCGCGAGCATATTTGTGAAACATGTCACAAAAATTAAACTCTGCAAATACTTATCACACAAACATGAAACAAATGTCATAAGAAAGCTTAAAATTTCTACTTTTAAATAAAACAATTCAAATAAAATATTTTCCTGCAATGTAATCTGTATGAAACAAAGCGATGTACTTTTTTTACAGGCTCAGCTCATTATAGCTAATGTGATCACACCCACCAGCAGAGCGCGCTATTCATACGCTAATGTGCTGAGACGATCAATGAAAATGGTACACGCCCCCGACAGTGAGGTTTGATGTAAACACAATTCATTCACTTTACTGCTCGTTTGTAATGATACACATGTGAGGAAACTCCTGGATAGTAAGGAAGAGTTAACATTTTCCTCAGAAGAAGAGCGTGACTCCGATGAACATTTGTATTTTGAAGAGAGACTTGATCCAGCCGAGGATACAATTTCAGACGAGTAAGTCATTTAGATTTCTTTAGTTGACATGCTATTTTATATAAACATGTACATATTTTACTAGTTGGACTGTTTCCAGACTTGCCAGCCAGGATTCAGAGTATTGAAATGTGACTCCTAATAAGCAAGTTTTAGTTACATTTAAATGCTGTTTCAGCTAAAGCAGGTATTTCAATTGTATGCTGTATGATATAAATATCATATCTAATATGATATAAAAATAATATGAATGTTTAGAATATATTTTATCTAGAGTTTATGCTGCCTCATTATCATCAACAAAGCTTGTGCTTGCAAATATCCGTTCAGGTGTAAATGAGTAAAATGCACTTTAAATATGCCCATATTAGAAAATCACCATCTTATAATGATTTCTGAAGGATCATGTGACACTGAAGACTGCATTAATGATGCTAAAAATTCAGCTTTGATCACAAATTGCATTTTATTATATATTCAAATAGAAAACTGTTTTTTAAATTGTAAAAAGTGTTCACATAATGTTTTTACTGTATTTTGGATCAAATAAATCCATTCTTGGTGAACAAAAGAGACTTCTAAAACTTTTATACGGTAGTGTAGGTATAAAATTAAGTAAAGTCTTTATGTAAAGAAAATTTATTGTCAGATTACTTTTAAATTAAATCTTGATTTTGATCATTAAGTCTCTTCACATTCATTCTCTTTCTGTCACAGTCCTCAGTGATGGGCCCAGGGGAGGGGTCTTTTGTCTCCTCAGGTGTGAATTACAATCCATATTCATGATAGTTCACGCCTCCTCGCATATGACCTTTCTAACACTAAAATTGTCTTACAAAAGTTAAAGTACTATATTGTTTTGTATGAATAAGTGATCAGGATGGTTTTCACATCCTTTTGTAGCAAAAACTCTAGGCTACAAGATCCAGTTTAGTTTGCGTTATATGGCCTTATTTCAATGAATTACAAATTTTTTTTTCAAAAACCACGCATAAACGTTATTTTCTCAAAAATACAAAACTGTACATACATGTTGCTCACATATTATTGTAGCCCAGTTTGTGCTGAATACAGTGTTATCAGACATTAGCCATTAATATGTTTTTAAGCAACGGAAAAAAGCACAAATGTCAAGGTATGTCAAAACTTCTCCAGGGCCCAAAACACCATCAGACCCCAGAGGGTTAATATGAGTAGGTTATCTCTCTCCACATTGAATGTGCATGGGTCGGGGCACCCCATAAAAAGAAGGAAGGTTATTTCTTTTCTGAAGTGTAAGAAATATGATAGTGTTTCTTCAAGAAATGCATCTTTCCCTGCAGGAAGCAGAAAAATTTGGGAAGATATGGGTGGATAGATTTTCTTTAGCGCTGGCTCAAATAAGAGTAGGGGAGTGATTATACTGATAAATGAACATCTACAATTATTGGGAGGCACTTAAGGCAGTTCTTAGGGGCTGGATAATACAGTATGCCTCATTCACCAAAAAATCCAAAGCATGTTAAATTGTAGAGTTGGAAAGGAATATTAAAAGTGCCGAGCTGATGTGCTGGATGTCGTTTGATGGCCTCAGAGAATTGACCTGATACAGATAAAAAACGATTTTGTCACTCGACGTCGTGTCGATTGTAGTGACACAAGGGGCTTCATACGGGTATAAAAGGTGGGGATCGTGCATCTGTTCAGTCATATTCTTTCTTCGGAGCCAAGCGGTTGTGTGATCAGCGAGCTAAGACATTCACTACTGTTCCACTCACCTCTAAGAGCATTGCTGTTGGATCCTATGCGGCATTACCAGCCGCTTTTCTCCCTTCTCCGGGTTTTCTGCGGGTGTGGTTTCCAGCTCTCGGCTCCAGCATAGAGCTCCCCGCAAGAAGCCGATGCCCCGTCTAACGATACCCTTTGTGGACCCAAAAGGCTCCCAGGCGTTCCTGAGACAGTCGACTCGGAGCGAGATGGAATCTAAGGAGTTGGCCACTAGACCACTCCATCCCCCGGTGGAGGGCCAGCAGGGAAACCTTTTCCCACACCCCGACTGGGCTGTGGTACCCAAAAGAGCAGCTTCCTCACTCCTTGACTCACCTAGCCGGTGCTCAAAAATGTCGTTCTCATTGTGCCCTGGCATCAAACTCTTACAGTCAAAGTGGCACTATGGACGTAGACCTTTCCCCTCCACATCCACAACTTTACCACATGCACACCCCTGGCAGGCCGGTTCTGACGAGTCCAGAGGATGCCTCAATTGGACCTCCTCCTCAATCACTAACCCGCCCCCTGCCGGGTGTGCAGAGCAAGGTAAGTGCTTTGAGTTTTTCTCGATTTTGCACCGACACCGACCCTTTCTACGGTTCGCATTCGAGGGCCGAGCATACCAATGCTCCAGTGCATACCAATGGTCCTCCCCTTCATCAAGTCAAGTCAAGTGGTTTTTATTGTCATTCAACCATATAAAGTTAGTGCAGTACACAGTGAAATAAGACAACGTTTCTACAGGTCCATGGTGCTACATAAATCAACATAGGACAAACACAGAACCACATGAGACAACACAGACTAAATAACATTTCTACAACAATGCACATGCATATGTGTGCAAAAAGTATGGGATAGTACAATAAATTACTAAAAGGAACAGGACAATAGGCACAGTAAGAGACACTGCAGCGCCGACCAGTACAAATTTGTAATCGGAGTAGTGAAAAAAGTTGACACTTTCTAAAATGCTAAATGTAAACATAACATGCTATGAAATAGTGTTATGTGGACATAGCAGTTATTGAGTTAGCAGCCAGGTATAAAGTGACAATGAATTTAAGTGCAACTCTAGACATGTGTAAAAGTTGGATGGTGTAAAGCTGAGTATGTATGTCAGTCCAGTCTCTGAGTATTGAGGAGTCTGATGGCTTGGGGGAAGAAGCGGTTACACAGTCTGGCCGTGAGGGCCCAAATACTTCGGTAACTCTTGCCAGACAGCAGGAGGGTGAAGTGTTTGTGTGAGGGGTGTGTGGGGTCATCCACAATGCTGGTTGCTTTGCGGATGCAGCATTTTGTGGTAATGTCTTTGATGGGGGGAAGAGAGACCCCAATTATCTTCTCTAAGTGGTCTACCACCAGCTTTCATAGACAAGATAAACCAAGCCAGAGCTCCCTCTACCAGGCAGCTTTACGCCCTAAAGTGGTGTCTGTACGCAAACTGGTGTTCTTCCTAATCTGAAGACCCACAGAGGTGCGCAGTCGGGCCAGTGCTCTCATTTCTGCAGGAAAAACTGGAGGGGAAGCTGTCCCCCTCCACCTTAAAGGTGTATGTTGCTGCTATAGCGGCCCACCACAACGCAGTGGATGGTAAGTCCCTAGAGAACCACAACTTGATTATCAGGTTTTTAAGAGGCGCGCAGAGGTTCAATCCTCCAAGGCCATGCCTGTGCCCCTCATGGGATCTCTCCGCGGTCCTTACAGGACTTCAGAGAACCCCCTTCGGGCCGCTAGAGTCAGTCCAGCTAAGTGCCCTCTCCCAGAAGGTGGCCCTCCTGATTGCACTCACTTCCATCAAGAGGGTTGGATACCTGTAAGCATTCTCCTTCAGCGATACCTGCCTGGAGTTTGGTCAGGCAGCTCATGTCATCCTAAGACCTCAACCGGGCTATGTGCCCAAAGTTCCTACAACCCATTTCAGGGATTAGGTAGTGAACCTGCAAGTGCTAAGGAGGCAGACCCAGCCTTATCCTTGCTTTGCGTACCTATTTGGACCACACACACAGAGCTTTAGACTCTCTGAGAAGCTCTTTGTTTGCTTTGGCGGATAGCGGAAAAGGGAACGCTGTCTCCAAACAGAGGCTCACCCACTGGGTAGTCGATGCCATCGCATTGGCCTACCGGATCCAGGCCATGCCCTAATGGAGGGAACGAGACGTTGTGTCCCCCTTGCCACAACACTGTACCAAACCACTGTAATGGTCGAACATTATTCTCAGCTCCTCAGTGCACAACCTGACTGAACAGATGCATGATCCCCGCCTTTTATACCCGTACCCAGACATGAAAATTCTGTTCGCCAATTTGGCATTGGCCTTTTTCATATTCAGAGGTGTCCGAGGCTCCCGAAAGAAGCCTCTTGTGTCACTACAATCAACACAACATCTCGTTCCCTCCATCAGGGAACGGGGGTTACACTAGTAGACGCTTGTATGTATTACACCTCATTAGCTCATTATAAGAGCTAAAACGTAATTTGCATGAAAGTTTCTGAATTTCAACATAGAAATGTGTAAACTTCATGAAACATCTCTCAAAAGACCTAAAGCAACTTGCAGCTCAGAAGGTGGTTTGGAGTCATTTTCAGTCACAATTCTCTTCCTTTTCAAATAAATATGATATTTCACGAACGTCATTAGACATTACTTCCTGTAACAGTGTAGTACACCCCCCAAAAAAACTGTCAAATTTAAAAGAGGTCTTAAACCCCGCTGCGTTTCAGTGGCAGGTAGGGAACTCCTCCGCCCCTGGCAGCGGCCCTGACCGCTCCAGGCGGTCGGCGGCCATCGTCCTCTTTCAGGCGGCTGGGCTCCTCGTCCCCCGGCAGATGGCCACGATGAACTCTACTACGGCGTATCCCTCCTCCTTCCCGGGCTTCGGCACCAGTGTAAAGGGATCAATGGAAAGGAGGAGGCGAGAACCGGCTTTTCAACATAAATAATAGTTTAATGATAAACTTAAAAGACAACAGAAACACACACGACGGACATATCCGTAAACGATCTCTCTCTCTCTTTCGCACGATCCCCTGCAGTCGACCTTTATCCCTCGGAGGCTTAATTAACCTAATACGGGACCGGGTATGTAGGATCACGACCCGGCCCCGCCCTCCGCCCTGCCACAGTCACTTGAAGGCAGCATGCATTGCAAAGGAAACAATTAAAAGTCAAAATGCATAATTACAGCATGTTTGCATACATTTTACCTCATTAGCTCATTATAAAAGCTAAAACGTCATGTTTTTGTTTAGATTAGTTATGTGTTCATATAAGTTAAATAAACTTTTGTGTACATTCTTACGAGGTTGTAAATCTATGTAAATTTAACGTTTCAATCACAGCTCCATGCTAAGAAGTGATTGCTCCAAGCTAGAGAGTTATTTTTGTGTGGCCACGAAAAATATTCTTTGAGAATTGATAGATGATCAATACTGAGTATATCAATACTGTTCAATACTGCCAAATTAACAGTGTACTTTAAAAGAGTATGTTCTTAAAGAGTGGCACACACCGTCTTTTTAAAGATGCCATTCCGGCTGTGTGTTATTCCTGGTTGCGGTTGATATCTCTCGCCCTCTGATGGCCACGATAGTTGTCTGCAAGACTTCTTTAGTGGATGCATCATGTCCTCATTGCGAGGCCATGACCATGGCAATGTTGCTGTTGAGGCTCACTTTCGTAAGAAAGCAAGCCATCCCAGCCACTCCCTGCCTCGGTCCTTCTACCTATGGTTGTGAGGCCAGCACGGTGAGCACTCAGATGAGGGTGCCGGCTCGCCGAAGCATCGGAGAGTGGCGTCCTGTCTGACGCTGGACATGGGCTTTCCCCCTCAGGCGTGGTCGACACTGTTGGATATGAAGTCCCGCACATGGACCCAGTCTCAAACAACATTGGTCGAAAGTGGCCTATGACTGATGACATCATCTTGTCAATAAAACCATCAGACAGTTGTAGTTCGGACTCTCTCTGTGCTAAGCTCTGGCTGGCTGATAAGGGACATCTGTATTGTGCATATACTAAAGGAGATTTCCCTCCTTTTTGGACCAAGAACAAAGAGACCACGTTTTTCTAACCTTACTATTTGGCCACGGTAGAGTAAGTTTAACTTAGCTTTGTTCAAGTCTTCTAGTATACTTATAATAACCAGTTCATTTTTCACTGCAAGACAACAGTAAATTTATTTTGAAAAACGGAAAGGCAACCAGCTTCTCCCTCTTTTTCTCTTAACGTTGACTACCTCCTGCATTCTATTCCACTGCTGGATTCAAGGAATTAAGTTTTATTAATACTGAGTTTCTCCTGACTGCTCAACGCCACAGAAATACGGAAAACCCTAATGAAATCTCACACAGGATTTGCAGAGTAAGGCTTGATATCTGGGCAGATTTAGTTTAGAAACTGTGATTTTTCTTGTGCAACTAAATCTTATGTTTGATTCTAAATACTGATGTTTTGATTTTGATTTTGTATGTTGAACTTTGTTCGCTGTTTGCTATTTTGAGTTGGGAGATTTTCAGTTTTGGGTGAAGTTTTGTTGAGTGATCTGAACTAGTAATTCAGTCCCGTTGTTACAAGTGGTTACCCTCAATTAGATTGCATGAACCTCTTTGCTCTCTCTCTCACCCTCATCTCTAGTTTAGGATTTTCTTGTTATGTTTTGTGTTATAGTATAGGCTGTGTTCACTACTGCTTGATTATAATAAATCTTGTTATATTATAATAAGAAGTACTCCTGGTTGTTTTTTCTTGAATATTGGGTTGAAGCCAGCCTCTGCCACGTCAAGAACTCCCATTTTACCTCAGCATACTGTTATTTTTATTGGTGTTAGAAACTAACTGTAATTAGATTACTATTAGATTTTTACAGCAATAATTTAACTAGTTCCTACCCTTTTTGATTAATAATCAAAATACTCAACCTTCAGGGTAGATTTTTATGAGACTCGATCAGTAACTTGCTTTCGTTCTTCTCTCGTCAAAGAGTGGAGCCCCGAGGATAGAATTTAATGAGTTAAATTCTATTATTTAATTTAAATATGAATTAATAATTAATAAATATGAATTATTTCTGATAGTAAAATTTATCTAAACAACCAGTAGCACCTACACCATCGTGGGTAGTGAGAGCGGAAGAACCCACGAAATGGGACCAGGCAGTAAAAGGTGCCTGCCACGACTTTGTGTGCTCCTCATGCACCTCCGGGAAGAAAATAACTAGGGCAGAGCATGGCTGTGTGCGGCGCTCTGAACCCAGGAACCAATCGTCCAGCCATGAATGCTCAGGCGGGGTGGATGTTTCCACTCCAGCCCGATGCTCGCGGCGGTCCGGTCAAGCATGGTCGTCATCTCTGTGTTGGCCTCTGACTGGGCTATCGTACCAGATGGTGGGAGCCCAGTCAAGCCCTCAGCGTCAGACTACAAAAGCCTGCTCTCCGATGCTGTGATCGATACCTCATCCTCATCTCGAGCCCCGAATGAGACATTAAACCAGCCCTGGGGCGAGCCGCCAGATTCATCCATGAACTCGACCGGTGAAAACGAGCATGCTGGGGAATGGGAGGTTTGTGGGGATTCACCCGTTGGAAATGCTCCCATTGAAGCCCCAAAATCGACCCCAGCACTAGCCGCTGCGGCCTTGTGCATGTAAGCAGAAGGACCAGGATGGGGAGCGGCTGGAGTGGCTTTCCCTCTATGAAAGAAAGAAAGCAGTGATCTCAACATTGCCATGGTCATGCTCTCGCAGTGTGCGCAGTGAAGAAAAAAATGTTTACTACAATCATAGTTACTATGGTAATGCACTAGTTACAGCCAATTTCATGTTTTGTTTGGTATTTTAGTGCCACCATGTGGTAAAACCACGCAAACTTTTCTGGGCCACCAAAGATTGACCTCTTACATAAGCATGCCAAGCTTGGTGAAGAGATCTCATTTCCTTCAAGAGTTATAGCCATTTATGTAAAATTGGCGACTCCCACTTCCAATGTTTTCCGATGCCGTAGCCATCTTGAGTCGAAAGTTCAAACTTTTTTCGATAACTTTTGTTAATGAGACTACATGGAATCGTTTGGCACTGGTTTGGTGGGACCAAGGACTAGTTCGCAAAAGTAGGTTTTACGAAAAATCAAAAATGGTGGAAATCGAAGATAAACATTTTGTTTGGTTTGAGTCTGTGACAAATAGTCTAGGAGTTATGGTCAGTTATGCGTTTTTGATCGCTGTAGTGCCCCCTATTGACCGATTTGGCCGCGTCCATGTTTCTGAGTAGCGAGCAATACTACTACCATCTGACCAAGTTTCAAGTCTCTAGGCCTTACTGTTTGCTCTGCCCGATCAGTTTTATGGCAGTATAATAATAATAATAAATATAGCAATTAACGGGGTTCAAGCAATTTATGAACTTTCAAAGTATGCAAATAATTTATTTGTATATGTATATGTACTTTGTAAGTTGCTGAATTTGCAAACTGGTGTTAAATGTGACTGATGTCTTTTGTTCAATGATCCTGAAACAGGATAATTGTTATGGTGGTGATTTTTTTTTAAAGCCATAAAAAGCACTCAAACTCCAAAAAGGTTTTAGAAGTTTGAATATTTATTTTAGGAATTATAGGCTTTTGGGTACACTTGGTCAAACTCACATGATAAATGCAACCCCTCAATAACTAAATAAATATCTAACGTTCAAATTTACTTTGATAATTATTGACCTAGGGAGTCCTAGATGTAGTTCACAATAACGAGTATGTATCATTGGATAATATACAATAATTCACACATCATTTAAACAGCCATTTTGCTGAAATATGATTGGCTGCTGGTGATATGAGCCATTTTTGTTGTTGTAGCGCTTTTGTAACATTTGGCCTTTTTGTTTGGTAGATATTGTCAATAAACACAAAATGGATGACACCTGACCAATTTGTTGGCTTTTATGTTCGCAACGCTTCGACAAATCAAAATTCCTTTGATAACTTTTTGTCATGAGGGTTCATAGAGTTCCAAAAAGTTGCTTTTTTAGAAAATTAGAATACTGGAAACATTTCATAAACTGCCATAAAACGAAGATTTTGTAGGTCTTAGTGCAAGGAATTAGAGAAAAAAAATATTTTGAGATTATTCAACTCGGTTGGAGAGTTAAATGTGAAAATGTAAATGTCCTTGTTATAGCGCCACCTTGTTGCTGATTTTCATAAAACTTGGTACACTGCCTCATTCTAACACCGTCTACAATTATCTCAAGTTTCGTAACAGTCGGCCATTCACATTTGATGTTATTACCTGCTGAAATTTGATTTGCTGCTGGCGGCCATGTTTTTTTATTTGTCTGACTGATATTGTAGGATATGTTAGCCTTTTGGCCCCTACAAGATGAACACCAATTTTCATCTTCATCGATCATACGGTTGCGGAGTTATACATTTTTTTGTTGTTGTAGTGCCCCCTATAGGCGTATTTTTTTGCGACATTGCGTGCATCCTCAGAATGTCATGTTGTCTATGTTTATCAAGTTTGGTAACATTTGGCCTTTTCGTTTGGTGTATATTGGTCAATATGTACAAAATGGATGATGCCTGACCAATTCGTTAATTAATAAAAACATTTACCTTTTTGCTAATTACTCCGCATCAGAGCATATTAAAATCAAAATGCTTTTTACCTCTAAATCCTTGCATCAAGTCCTACAAAATGTATATCTCAGATTTATTTAATTTTATAAAATGTTTCTGCCATTCTAATTTACTGAAAACCCTACTTTTCCGAACTCCTACTAGGGTTTTAATCAAATCTTCACCAAACTTGGCCCAGATCAGCACTAGACCATGCTGCAAAACGTTATCGAAAAAATTTTGATCCATTAAATCGTCTAGAAAATACAATCCAATATATTTGACCCATGTGGCCCATTATAATTAATAGTCCTGTATCTTTGTTGGCAAAACTGTGTAAATATGGAAAACAGGACATTGAGGAATCTGAAAAATGTCATTGATTTATGATTAACAGCAAATTTTAAATAATCAGCCATTTATGACTTATGAAAGCTGTAATAATATTTTTGTCCACCAGAGGGATAAGAAATCATTTTAAGTCTATAGCTTTAATGAGTTTATGAATGCATATAAAATTATTTGAAGAAAGTTTTTATACTGACAATGTCTTTTTTTTTTTTTTTTTGACAATGAAATTTTAGGGGTCCAAGCACGAAGGTGCAGGAACCATTGTATTTGTTCCTATTTTCTTATTATTATTCATATTTTTATAAAAAAAAAAAATTCTGCCCTAATAGTGTCTGGGCATCAGAGACCTTAGGTCGTAGAGATTCCAAACTTGGCAGGATGGTTCCAAATCCCCCCACTACTCAGTCGAACAGACACTGTCTTTGTCCAAGGTGCAATCAAGGTCTATGAGCAGTCGCATATCTTTAAAAACATGGCTGCCATCGGCCAATAAGTTTTATGTAGGATAAAATTAGGCTGATTGGAACTAAACTTGGAGGTTTGTGCAAACCTGGAAAGAAACTGGCCACCGGGAGGTGCTATGGTGTTTCACATGCATGTTAATTGTTGTCTATACCCCTATTTTTTACAAAGAAACTGTTTATTCATTCCATACTGTAGATCTCATTCTGAACAATTTTGCCTCAAGTACCATTGGTTTGAAATAAAACAATCATTCAATACTTGAGATTATTTAAAAAAAAACCACACACATTCTCAAACTAGTTGTAGGCCGTTAGACCAATCAGAACCAAACCATTGAAGAGTCCCAATGTAAAAAGTTATCAAAGGAAATTTTTACATTTCATTATCAAACGGTATGCCAAAACGTAGTGGGTGTGGCCACATTTATTACAATGGTTATAACTTTTGAAAAGATTGAGATATTATCACCAAATTAGATATACTTATGTATGGGATAATTCTGAGGATATTCACAAAAAGTGGATAGCTCTGCTTCTTGTTGGCCCTATAATAATTAAAAAATATTTCTAACTACTAATTGGCCTGTATCTTTTAAGCGAAAACTTCAAACCCCCTATCCCCTTGCAAAATAAGAACAAAAAAGTAGGCTATATATGGGAAAAATAGAGAGCTAAGGGTTCCCCTTCTGTCGCTCTCTTACGTTGTGTCAGAGAACGACACTAGGGGTCTCTCTTGAGCGCCGATATTCACCTCTGTACTATGAAAAAAGGCCAATGAGAGTTGGCAGCCAGTATTTGCATGTCCCGCCCCCGGACATACGGGTATTTAAGCGGCGCAAATACGGGAGTTCATTCAGAAAATTTCTTCGGAGCCGATGGTCGTGTTTGCAGTTTGCTGCGTGACTACACACCGAGTTCCTGCTATCCTCTGCTGCATGCTGTTGGATTCTGCGGCGCACAACAGCGGCTTTCTCCTGGTTGCACGGCTGTGCACTTCCTGCCCCTGAGCGCATCGACAGTTGCAGAAATAAGAAAGATCTCTCACGAGTCTTTCTTTCATAAAAGAGTTATTTCCTTCTAAAAGAGTAATTTCTCTAAAAGAGCAAAAACACAGCGGCGTGAACGTCCTTTTAAGGACGCGTCTTTTTAAAGATGCCCTTCCGCCCCTGTGTTGTTCCTGGATGCGGTAGAGTACTCTCCGCTTCCGACGGCCACAGGCGTTGTCTCGTGTGTCTGGGCAGTGATCACACCGAGGCTGCGTTTGTGGATGATTCATGTTCTCACTGCGAGAACATGACCATGACAACGTTGCGGTCGCGGCTTGCTTACAATCGTAAGCAAGCCACTCCAGCCGCCCCCCGTGTCGTTCCTTCTTCCCACGGGATTGAGGACGATGCGGCTGGCGATGGAGGCGATTTGGGGATGGCAGCGGGTGCAGCTCCGCAGGGTACGCCCCCTCGGACCACCCGCGCCCCGGCACGCTCGTTGACTCCCGTCCTCGCTCGAGGTGGCGGCGACTCGCCTCCCAGCCAGTCTGCCTACCCTCAGGCGATGGAAGCAGATGAGTTCGCCGCGACATCGGAGGGCGTGGGCTCTGACGCTGAGGGCTCCTCTGGGCTGCCGCCTTCGGGCTTGCACGCCCAGCAGGAGGCCGACGTGCAGATGTCCGATATGCTTTCCCGGGCAGCCAATAGCGTGGGCCTGGATTGGAACCCTCCATCCTCCCCGCAGCCATCACGGCTAGACGATTGGTTTTTGGGCGTGGGGCGCTGCTCACAGCCTCGACCCCCCAGTACCTTTCTTCCCGGAGGTGCATGATGAGCTGACGTCTTCGTGGAGAGCACCCCTCTCCACTCGTCGTGCCACCTGCTCATCCGCCCTCGCCACCCTCGATGGCGGAGCGCGCCACGGGTACACGGAGATCCCCCAGGTGGATAGAGCTGTTGCGATCCATCTATGCCCGGAAGCACTACCACCTGGCGGGGCCGCCCTGTACTCCCTTCCCGGTCCTGTAGAGCAACATCCTCGCTCACCGCGAAGGCCTACAGCGCTACCGGATGCGCCGCTTCGCCCTGCATGCCATGGCTCTCCTGCAGGTCCATCAAGCCAAGGCACTCCGCAACATGCACGGGGTGGCCCTGATCCCGACACGCTGCAGGAACTGCGCTCAGCGACCGACCTCGCCCTGAGAGCGACGAAGGTCACAGCGGGCACTTTCGGGCAGGCGATGGCCACTCTGGTGGTCCAGGAACGTCAGCAATGGCTGTACTTGGTTGAGATGCGTGAAGCCGACAAGACTCGCTTCCTCAATGCCCCTGTCTCCCAGTTCGGCCTCTTCGGCGACACCATGGAGGACTTTGCCCAGCAGTTCTCCCTGGTGAAGAAGCAGACGGAGGCCATTTCTCACATCATGCCACGCCGCAAGCCTGCCGCCACGGCCCAGGCCCCATCTGCTCACCGAGGGCGTCCTCCTGCGGCCAGAAGACCTTCTGCTCCGCCCCAACCTGGGCCCAGCTCTCAGCCCCAGCGTCGAGCAAACCGCAGGAAGCGTACGCCCCTGCCTCACGGACTCCGTCGAGGACCCGGAAGGCTCCCAAACGTCCCTGAGACAGCGGACCCAGAGGACGAGAAGTTAGCTCCGGAGATGGTGAGACCGCTCCGTCCCCCGGTGGAGGGCCGGGAGGAGAATCTTGTGTTTTTTCATTTGCCGCACCCCCTGACGGGGGCTGCGGTACCCAAATTCTCAATAAAAGAGCTATTTCCTTTACCTCTGGGTCACATGGCCCGCAAATCAGTATCAGTACAAGGTCCTCCCCTTCGGCCTGTCTCTGTCCCCTCGCGTCTTCACGAAGGTCGCAGAGGCGGCTCTTGCCCCGCTACGAGGAGCGGGCATACGCATACTCAATTACCTCGACGATTGGCTCATTCTGGCCCCCTCGCAGGAATTACTATGCGCACACAGAGACCAGGTGCTCGAGCACCTCCGCCGCTTGGGGCTTCAGGTCAACTGGGAGAAGAGCAAGCTCACCCCAGTCCAGAGCATCTCTTTTCTCGGTTTGGAGTTAGACTCAGTCTCAATGACAGCACATCTCTCCAACGAGCGTGCTCAGTCAGTGCTGGAATGCCTCGCTTCCTTCAAGCCAGGCACCGTGGTCCCGTTGAAAAGTTTCCAACAGCTCCTGGGGCATATGGCATCCTCCGCGGCGGTCGCGCCACTAGGGTTGATGCATATGAGACCACTTCAGCATTGGCTCCAGACTCGAGTCCCGAGACGAGCATGGCGCCACGGCATGCACGGCGTGGAAATTACCACTGCCTGCCTCCAAACCTTCAAACCCTGGACAGACCTCTGCTTTCTTCGGGCAGGGGTACCCTTGCAGCAGGTGTCCCATCACGTTCTGGTTACAACCGACGCCTCCAAATTGGGTTGGGGCGCCGTGTGCAACGGGCGCGCAGCCACAGGCCGGTGGAACCAAGGCCCGCTGCGCTGGCACATCAACTGCCTAGAGCTGCTGGCCGTTCGTCTTGCCCTGAAGAAATTTCTTCCGATGATTCGTGGCAAACATGTCCTGGTCAGGACAGACAGCACCACGGTGGTGGCTTACATAAACCGCCAAGGCGGAGTACGCTCCCCCCACATGTCACAGCTCGCCCGTCGTCTCCTCCTTTGGAGCGACTGGAGTCGCTGCGCGCCGCCACTCACATCCCCGGCAACCTCAATGTGATAGCGGAAGCGCTGTCAAGACAAACCTTGCCTGGCGGAGAGTGGAGGAGAGTGGAGGCTCCACCCCCAATCGGTCCAGCTGATTTGGGACAGGTTCGGCAAGGCCCAGGTAGACCTGTTTGCCTCCCAGGAAACCTCCCACTGTCCGCTCTGGTATGCCCTCACAGAGGCTCCCCTGGGGACAGATGCTCTGGCACACAGCTGGCCCGTGGGGCTGCACAAGTACGCTTTTCCCCCAGTGAGCCTTCTTGCACAGGTGCTATGCAAGGTCAGGGAGGACAAGGAGCAAGTCACTCTGGTGGCCCTCTACTGGCCCAACCGGACGTGGTTTTCGGATCTCACGCTCCTTATGACAGCCCCTCCCTGGCGAATTCCCCTGAGGAAGGACCTTCTTTCTCAGGGACGGGGCACGCTCTGGCACCGCGCCCAGACCTCTGGAAACTCCACGTCTGGTCCCTGGACCGGGACGCGGAGGGTCTAGCCGGCCTACCTTTAGCCGTCATAGACACTATTAACCAAGCCAGAGCCCCTTCGACCAGGCATCTTTACGCCCTGAAGTGGCGTCTGTTCGCGAACTGGTGTTCTTCCCGAGCCGAAGACCCGCAGAAGTGCGCAGTTAGGTCAGTGCTCGTGTTTCTTCAGGAGAGGCTGGAGAGGAGGCTGTCCCCCTCCACCCTCAAGGTGTATGTTGCTGCTATCGCGGCCCACCATGACACGGTAGACGGCAAGTCTCTTGGCAAGCACGACTTAATCGTCAGGTTCCTAAAAAGTGCCCGGAGGATGATTCCCTCCCGGCCTAACCTATTTCCCTCCTGGGATCTCTCGGTAGTCCTGATGGGACTCCGGAGACCCCCCTTCGAGCCGCTTGACTCAGTTGGACTCAGGGCCCTCTCTCTCAAGACTGCCCTGCTGATCGCGCTCGCCTCCATCAAGAGGGTCGGGGACCTGCATGCGTTCTCTGTTAGCGACGCCTGCCTGGAGTTCGGTCCGGCAGACACTTTCGTGATCCTAAGACCGCGACCGGGCTACGTGCCCAAGGTTCCTACCACACCCTTCAGGGATCAGGTGGTGAACCTGCAAGCGCTGCCCCGGGAGGAGGCAGACCCAGCCCTCTCACTGCTGTGTCCGGTACGTGCCTTACGTATTTACCTGGACCGCACACAGAGCACCAGACGCTCTGAGCAGCTCTTCGTCTGCTTTGGGGGACAGCAGAAAGGGAACGCTGTCTCCAAGTAGAGACTCGACAACTGGGTTGTCGATGCCATTTCCCTGGCTTATCACACCCAGGCCGTGCCCCCCCCCTTTGCGGGTCCGAGCCCACTCCACCAGGAGTGTTGCGTCCTCATGGGCACTGGCTAGGGGCACTGCCCTAGCAGACATTTGTAGAGCTGCGGGCTGGGCAACACCTAACACTTTTGCGAGATTCTACAATCTCCGAGTTGAGTCAGTTTCGTCCCGTGTTCTCTCAGGTACCGAGCCCGTAGAACTCGGTGGCACGCCGACGATCTGACCGGGTGGATCGCTTGCACCCAGCACCCTTCCCCTAACCAGGGAAACAGTGCGCCTTCTTCCCAGGAGATCCCAGGCTTGGGACACTGGTTGGCTCCTCCCCTAGCCCTTGCGGGTCGCAGTTCTGTGGAGGGACTCGCCGACCCAAACCACTGCGGGTACCGCTAGCTACCCTGTACTGGTATAGGGGCCCCACAGGTAAGGCCTCCTGCTCGGACTCCCCCTGTGTGTAAAACCACGGTTCTGTCCCCTCACGTGAGTTGACGCCGTGTTTCCCTTAGGCAGTCACAGCTACCTCAGGTGCCGTGCTGTGTGCTCCCCCCTCTCTGAGGCTGGTGCTACCACCGCACTACTGTTCCGCATAAGGCCTAGGTATAGGCCATGCGATGTATGTAACACTCAAATTTGCCTCCCCTCCGGGTAGGTGTGGCCTCCGCAGGGTCTTCCCCGCCCTACCAAGGGCTAAGACCCCCTTCCCTCAATGCGTGTAAGGGCCCCAGCTGTAGTTGCTCTATGCGAGAAACATAGAGAGAAAAGAGGCCCAGCCAGGCTGGCCCGTTCCCATGTTGGCGGCCGTCACCTTGTTCCCCCTCCGGGGTAACGATAAGGAATCCTGATGGCTTAAATGGGGCATTGGGGAAGAGTGCGTGCAGCCTGATACAGTTGGTCGTTCTGCACGTAGGAATACCTGCTCGCTCCTGTATCAGCGGATCACGTACACGGCTCAGCGCATGGCGCTTTTAAGTGGACCCCTAGTGTCGTTCTCTGACACAACGTAAGAGAGCGACAGAAGGGGAACGTCTAGGTTACGTATGTAACCTCAGTTCCCCGATGGAGGAACGAGACGTTGTGTCCCCCTTGCCACGTCGCTGAGCCGAGCCCCTGTTGTGGCCGGACCATTTCCGGGTCCTCAGAAAAATCCTGAATGAACTCCCGTATTTGCGCCGCTTAAATACCCGTATGTCCGGGGGCGGGACATGCAAATACTGGCTGCCAACTCTCATTGGCCTTTTTTCATAGTACAGAGGTGAATATCGGCGCTCAAGAGAGACCCCTAGTGTCGTTCTCTGACACAACGTCTCGTTCCCTCCATCGGGGAACTGAGGTTACATACGTAACCTAGACGTTTTAGACATACGATTTTTCATCATGCAATAAATACAATGTCTTGTCTTTAAATTTTCAATCAAATTTTTATGTTTAGCTTGTCAGGACCAACTTGTTTGATGGCCTGTTTGTGTGAATTTACAATGGAAACAACATGCTGTTACACACAAATTTATCAATAGTGGTCACCGTGTTTGCAATCTGTAAGACTGCTGGTGCACACTAAAGTTACATTTGGTACCTTTGCATCTCAATGTGGGCTCGTTGCACTACCATTTTTGAACAAAGATTTCCATTAGGAAAACGACTGGTGCTGTGATGTTCGAGAGGGCAGCAGTTTCTCCGACCCACATGCTCATATCTTGATCATACCAATTGCAACAGAGAGGCTCCTAGTTTAATGTACTGTTTCTAACATGTTGTATTTTCTCTATGAGGATTGTTGCAGTGTTGTATAATTGCTTTATTATTTGTAAAATTGTTATTATATGAGTAAAATAATTTCAACAATCAACATTTGTTCTCCTTAATCTGATTTATGTTGCCTTTTTATTTTTAAATAATTTCTAACATTTGCAATATTGTGAGATAACATTTAGAAAGGAGCTTAATGCAGTGATTACATTTATATTAGTGCTGTCGATTTAACGCATTTAATTCAGTGCAAAAAAAATCACGCGCTAAAAAAGATTTACGCAAATAATCGCACTGCCCCTGGACCATAATAAGGAAGAGAAATGCAAACTTGTAGTACCCCCTGTTTACTCCAGAGGGCAGTAAGTGAAATTACAGCTGTATGAGTAACACACAGTTTATACAGTGAAGAAAACAACACTTCAGTAGGAAGAACAACACAAACGTGTTACGTTCTTGCGTTCAAAACACTAAGGGATCTCAAGATGTGTTTAAAGATTGAGTATTAAACTATATTTAACTTGAAACAGTGACCTAAACATTTTATGTTTATGATGCAATGCACCCGAGACACTACACAAGCATGTCTGACGCTGGATTGAGATGGTGCAAAATTTGGAAATTACCCATAAATATTTAATCACGAATAAAATCAAAGAAATTTCCTTCAAACTTATTTATAAGTACTACCCCACTAATTATTTTCTTGTAGAGAGATGTAATTGTGATATTGATATATTCTGTACATTTTGTGGTCTGCGGGCAGAAACATTTTTTCATTTATTTTGGAGTTGTCCCTACTCGACTTGTTTTTGAATTGATTTCTGCAAGATTGTTAGAGATCATATTATTCCCAGCTTTCAACTTTGTTTTGAAAATGTTTTAGTGTTTTTTTTAGCTATGACATGTCTCTTCATAAGGAATATTATTTGATTAATGTTCTGCTTTTGTTGGCAAAGTTTTGTATTCATAAATGTAAGTATGGTGGTTCTAAACCATTACTTTTCATTTTTAATTCAGAGGTTCAGCAATACCAAAACAATTTCCAATTTGAGTAACAAGAAAGCTGTAAAGGATATTGAAATATGTAAACAATTTGATATTTTTCTTAAACAGTTTATTTAATTTCCTTTTTGTTGTTGTTTGTTTTAATATACCTCTTAGCTCTAGATGTAAAAGTTTTGTAAGCATTAAAAAAAATATATAAAAACAAAGGTCTGACGCAGGTGTAAATTGAGGGGTCCTTAAATAAGCCCTCCTAATAAATCTCAAACTGATTGACAAATTCACTTGTGAAATGGATTGCTGTGAACTGTATGCCAATGATTGACTTATGTTAAATATTATAGTTTTAAACAATACATTGTATTCTAAAGCCAATTTTTGAATTCTTATAAATGATTAAGAATGTAATGCATTTTAAATATCTGAATATTTTTTATTTATATATATATATATATTATATGTATGTTATACGTAAATTGCTTTCCTTGTAAAATTGCTTATGATGCTAAATTCTCAATTGTTGATGCTTACATTAAAAAAATGGTGCCTACATTTTTTAATAGAGTATCTTAGTAAATTTTCATAAAGAATTATATAACCCCAATCAAGCCCCTGACTTCACAAACCCACTGTTTGCCGAATAGTGCTTATATTTGTAACGAAGACTCAGGTTGAGTGGGATCCATATGCGGTTTATTACAAGGAAAATCACAGTGGAACAGGCAAGGGTCGAGAACCAGGTAAACAGAGTTATAAGTGATAGGCAGAATCGTAATCAGACAGGCAAAAGTTCAGGGCAGGCGGCAGACAGCAATAATAATGTTCCAGGTAAACAATACAAAGGCAGGCGGCTAACAGACGTAAACGGAGGTACAAGGCAGGGTCGATAACACAGACAAGAATTGCAGGTAATAATAACGCTCAGAAATGCAGCCGGGGCAAACAAGACTTCGCAATGAATGAATAAACAAACAGGGTTTAAATAGAGGAAGGTAATAGGCAACAGCTGTAGATGAATCAGACCAGGAGAGTGGGTATATGGGAAATGTAGTCTAAAAGTAAATATTTAGGAGAGCTAGATCTCCGGTGGCCACTTGGGGAGTTTTCACTGATATTCGTGACAAAGTCCCCCTCCTGCGAGCGGCTCCTGATGCGAGGACACATCCGACGTCGAGGTCTACCTCTGTGCCGAGGGGCCGGTTTTTCCGGATTGAGTCTATGAAAGTCCGAGATGAGATTGGGGTCGAGGATGTCATCAGCTCTGACCCAGGATCTCTCCTCCGGACCGTACCCCTCCCAGTCTACCAGGTATTGGATCTGACCTCTCTGACGTCTGGAATCTAGTAGATCTCGGACCAGGAAAGCCTCCTCGCCATCCACTATCATGGGAGGTGGGCCAGGGTTAACGTCTTCCTCCTCAGCTCTCGGGCCACTGGCAGGTTTCAACAAGGAGACATGGAAAGTAGGAGAGATGCGATAATTAGCAGGTAACTCAAGGCGAAAAGACACAGGGTTGATTTTTTTTTTGGATTTTGAAGGGACCTACGTACCTGGGACTAAGTTTCTTGCAGGGCAAACGGAGGCGAAGATCTCGGGTTGAAAGCCATACCCACTGTCCGGGAACATAGTTAGGATTCTGACAGCGGTGGCGATCTGCTTGTTTCTTAGACCTTTTTACAGCCCGTTGAAGATGGACGTGGGCCTGGTCCCACACAGCCTCGCTGCGCTGGAACCAGCTGTTCACAGCCAGAACTTCAGAGGGTTCACCGGACCAAGGAAACAAAGGAGGTTGGTACCCCAGAACGCACTGGAAGGGAGTTAGTTTCGTGGAGGGCTTGAGGATCGAGTTCTGTGCATATTCAGCCCAAGGAAGGAAACGGCTCCAGTCAGTTTGGTTGTGATGACAGTACATACGTAGAAAATTTATTATTTCTTGATTTAGTCGTTCCGTCTGACCATTAGACTGAGGATGGTATCCTGAAGTGAGACTAATGTTGACGTTTAACAATCGGAAGAACGCTGTCCACACCCTGGAGGTGAATTGGGGACCCCGGTCAGAGACGATGTCCTCTGGAAGCCCATAATAGCGGAACACATAGTGGAAGAGGTGTTCAGCGGTTTCAAAGGCTGAAGGGAGTTTAGCCAGGGGTATTAGGCGACATGCTTTGGAGAATCGATCAATTACAGTTAGGATGGTGGTGTGACCTTGAGAGACTGGTAGGTCTGTTACGAAATCAATGGCGATGTGAGACCATGGTCGTTGTGGGATGGGTAGAGGTTGAAGCAGGCCTGTCGGAGGTTGTCTAGGGGTTTTAGCAATATTGCAAGTATGACAGCCATTTACGAACGTGTTGACGTCGGCCTGTAGAGTCTCCCACCAGAATCGATTCCTCAATAAGTGTATCGTGGAGGTAATGCCAGGGTGTCCAGAATTTGTGGAGGAATGTACCCAGTGAATTACCTTTTCCCTTAGGTTGGGTGGTACGAACGTGCGATTGGGTGGGCATCCAGATGGGGGTGGGTGATGTGTATGGGCCTGGGAGATTTCTGCCATAACATCCCACTGAACCGGGGCTAGAATCAGTGTGGGAGAGATGATGGGTTCTGAAACGAGATTCTGAGGAGGGGAGTCGTGTTGGCGAGAGAGTGAATCAGCCTTGACATTTTTTGATCCAGGGAGGTAGGAAATAGAGAAATTAAACCGGGTGAAGAATAATGCCCATTTGGCCTGTCTGGGGATGGTCAGTGAGAACTAGAAACGGGTGTCTTGCTCCCTCCAGCCAGTGCCGCCATTCTTCAAAAGCCGCTTTCATAGCCAGTAATTTGCGGTTGCCTACATCATAATTTCGTTCAGCGGGGGAAAGTTTGCGCGAATAATAAGCACATGGAAAAAGCTTAGGGGGATTACCTTGACGTTGGGAGAGGATGGCACCAATGCCTGTGTTAGACGCGTCAACTTCCACCACAAAGGGAGTGTTGGGGTCAGGGTGATGCAGGATCGGTGCCGAGGTGAAGCGTTTTTTTAACTGGCTGAAGGCCTGGAGGGCATCGGTTGACCAGTGCGGTTTGGAGTTTACTCCTTTTACCATGGCAGAGAGTGGAGCAGCGACGGTACTGAAGTTTCTAATGAACCTTCTGTAGAAGTTGGAGAAACCTAAGAAGCGTTGGAGTTCTTTCACGGTAGAGGGTTGAGGCCAGTTAAGAACGGCACGTACTTTCTTCTCGTCCATAGCCACCCCGTCAGGACTGATGATGTATCCGAGGAAGGCAATTGAAGTTTGATGGAACTCGCATTTCTCCGCTTTGGCATATAACTGATGTTTCATGAGTCGTTTTAATACAGCCCGGACCTGTTGGACGTGCTCCTCCAGTGAATTGGAATAAATCAGGATGTCGTCGATATAAACTATCAGACACCGATTCAACATATCCCTAAACATGTCATTGACGAAGGATTGAAACACAGAAGGGCTGTTGGACAAGCCGAACGGCATAACCAAATATTCATAGTGGCTGCTGGTGGTGGAAAAGGCTATTTTCCACTCGTCCCCCTCCCGAATGCGGATTAAGTTGTAAGCGCAGCGTAGGTCGAGCTTAGTGTAAATCTTAGCAGATCGTAGTTGTTCTAAGGCTGCGGGGACCAGAGGTAACGGATATCGAAACTTGATTGTGATATCGTTCAGGCCGCGATAATCAATGCAGGGACGGAAACCCCCGTCCTTCTTACCCACGAAGAAGAATCCCGCTGCTGCCGGTGAAATGGATGGACAGATGAAACCCTTGGCTAACTCTTCCTCGATATACTTCTTCATGGCATTAGATTCGGGTTCTGATAGGGGAAAGATTCTGCCTCTGGGTGGTGAAGCATCGGGTATCAAATCGATAGCGCAATCACTTGGACGATGAGGCGGTAATTGTGAGGCTTTGGATCTGCTGAATGCTTCACTCCAATCTGCGTATTCTGAAGGTATTTGTGGTGTTTCATCAGTTTCTTCGAATACCTTGGTGATGCGCACGGAAATGGGGGTGACAAGTTCTAAACATCTATTTAAACAGTCTGATCCCCATCGTATGATTTGTTTGTCTCGCCAAGAGACTTGTGGGTTATGAATTTGCAGCCAGGGTAAGCCAAGAATAACTGGATTGTGAGGAGAATGAATAACAAAAAAACGAATGATCTCGGTGTGTAAAACCCCAACTCGTAATGAGAGGTCAGTTGTGGAGTAAAGCACCTGACCAGTGCCTAGGGGGCGCCCATCTAACGCTGCCACTGTCAAAGGAGGGTTACATGGAATTAGTGGGATATTATGTTGAACAGCTAAGGCTTCATCAATGAAGTTACCGGCCCCCCTGAATCCAACAATGCTTTAGTGAAACTATTCCCCTCTGTACAAGTTATATTTATGGGCACATTTAGACAGGTAGTGGATTGAATAGAGAGAATAGGTAAACTCACCCCGTGCTTGTATGCTTGAGAGGGTCGCGTCGGGCAGTTTGCTCTCAGATGTCCCGATTGACCGCAATAGAGACAGAGATGGTGGTTAATGCGGCGTTCCCGCTCCTCCTGGGAGAGATGTGTTCGGGCGATTTGCATAGGTTCAGGGTCTTCGCTGAAATGATCCACAGGGCTGAGAGGTTTGTTCCATCTACCTGGTCTCCTGGCGCGAATGAGATTGTCAATTCGAATAGCCAGGTCAATGAATTGGTCCAGAGTGATGCCCTCATCTCGACATGCCAGCTCGGACTGTACTTCAGTGTTCAAACCCTGGCGAAAAAGCAGCTTCAGTGTATCCTCTACCCAAACTGTTTGCGCTGCCAGAGTGTGGAAGGATAACGCGAAATCAGCTGCTGTCTGGTTTCCCTGATGGAGTTTGAGCAGTTGCTCCCTGGCGCTCCTTCCTCCCTTAGAATGATCGAAAACCTCAGTCAGTCGCTGAGTAAAGGCTTCGAATGTGGTTTGGTTTAAACCTTGGTTTGACCAGACAGCTGTCGCCCATTCAAACGCTCTTCCTGTGAGCAGCGAGCACAGTAGAGAAATTTTACTCTCATCAGAAGGATATGCCGCGGGTTGTTGGGATAGGAACATTGAGCATTGCATTAAAAAAACCTTGCATTTGGACGAAGTCCCGTCAAACTTCTCTGGAAATGCTAGACGCGGGTTGGTAATTGCAGTGTCGTGAGGAATAGCGATGGGCACCGGAATGGGATGTGCTGCTACAGGCATTGGTTCCGGCGTGGGCTGGTGGAGACTTTGTACGGATCTCATTACCTCTTCCATCATTGAGGTTAGACGGCCCAGCTGGTGCTGGTGAGATGCCAGTAAGTTGCCTTGTACAGAGAGCTCACCGGTCACCCGTGCGAAGACCGCTGGATCGGTAAGTGGCGAAGTCTTCTGTAATGAAGACTCAGGTTGAGTGGGATCCATATGCAGTTTATTACAAGGAAAATCACAATGGAACAGGCAAGGGTCGAGAACCAGGTAAACAGAGTTATAAGTGATAGGCAGAATCGTAATCAGACAGGCAAAAGTTCAGGGCAGGCGGCAGACAGCAATAATAATGTTCCAGGTAAACAATACAAAGGCAGGCGGCTAACAGACGTAAACGGAGGTACAAGGCAGGGTCGATAACACAGACAAGAATTGCAGGTAATAATAACGCTCAGAAATGCAGCCGGGGCAAACAAGACTTCGCAATGAATGAATAAACAAACAGGGTTTAAATAGAGGAAGGTAATAGGCAACAGCTGTAGATGAATCAGACCAGGAGAGTGGGTATATGGGAAATGTAGTCTAAAAGTCAATATTCAGGAGAGCTAGATCTCCGGTGGTCACTTGGGGAGTTTTCACTGATATTCGTGACAATATTAAACTTATACATAATAGTTTTAATTTGTATCTTGTTATATGTATCTGTTTATTTTACTTAATCTGATTGTTCACTGTATTAATATCCATTTATTTTTATAGCGTTTTGATATATATACTTTGCAGCGTTTTTTTATATATACTTTGCTTTACTCTGGCACTAGGCAATGTCAGTTTACATTTTCAAACATTCCTTTTTTGCCATTAATTGTAATAAAGCATCAAAAAGAAGTACTACAACACACAATATGCCCATTTAGACATCCAATATCACCATGATCGACTCAGTCTGGGACTACATGACGACACAGAAACAAAAGAGCCAGACAAAATCCATACATCTGTGGCAAACTCTCCAAGATGCTTGAAACCGCCTACCTGCAAACTTTACTGTGAAAAATGTTAGTCAGTTGTGAAGAAATGCTGTATTTTCAGGATGTTTAAAAAAAAAAAAAAAAATACCATGAATAGTTTTTATTTATCAATTAACTTCTATTAACTAAATCAATCAATGTTTTCTTTGACCATTCTTTGCAACTTTTGTCCTAATTACAATTGATCACAGTTTTTAAAGTAGTTTACAGGCAATATTTTGTTTTTTTTTATATTTATTTTTACTTTACATTACAAAGCATAATATCATACTTTTTGCTGCACTATATATCATAAAAACGTATCGTTCCTCTTTATTTTCCATTAAAGAAATCTATTCCAACGTGGCCAGATTAGCTCAACAAATAAAGACGCTGACTATCACCCCTGGAGTCACAAGTTCGAATCAAGGGCGTGCTGAGTGACTCCAACCAGGTCTCCTAAGCAACCAAATTCACCAGTTGCTATTTAGGATACAGTCACATGGGATAACCTCCTTGTAGTCACCATAATGTGGTTCTTGCTCTTGGTTGGGTTGAGTTTTGAATGGATGTTGTAGATAATAGCATGAAGCCTCCACACGCAATCCCTCTGCAGTAACACGCATAACAAACCATGTGATAAGATGCAGGATTGACGATCTCAGAAACGGAGGCAACTGAAATTCATCCTCTGCCACTTTGAGGCGAGTCACTAGGATTTAGAGTGTATTACAAAGTGGGCATTCCAAATTGAGAAGAAAATCTAAAAAATCTGCACCCGCTCTGACACGCAATACAGATCCTGATTCATGAACAAACCGATTATTTTCAATAAACCTGTTCAGTCAAAAACATCATCTTAAGTAAATCAAACAAACCACTGCCACCTGATAGTCTCTATCATCAATTTAGGCTAACAATGTTTATAAGAAATGCAGCCCTAATCTGATTGCATCTCTTCTTAATCAACAATTGACAAATTCAATAATCCCTTTTAAGTAAACAACTCATTAAATGGTTTATATTTCTCAAAATTATCACATTTCCAAAAAATACACAAACCAAAACACAACTATACCAATTAGGGCTGCACGATTTGGGGAAAATGTTATAGTGTGATTATTGATGTTAATATTGCAATATGTGATTGTGATATAATAAACAAATGGTATTGAGTCAACTTGATTGGTTATCAAGGAAAATGCACAAATAGATTAGATAATGCTGAAATGTGTATTTGTCAACTCAAACATACAAACTAGCAACAACAACATCTATAAACGCAGTGTTTTCAAATTAAAATATTTTTACAAAATTAAATAATAACATCTTTGCATTACTGCAAACTTGTTATTTTCTCAATATTACACGTAAATAAAATGGAACAATAAATAAGAACATACAAATTTTCACGAAAATAAGATTGTCCAAACCAACAGGGACATTTAATCAGGATGTAACATGAACTTTGTATAAACTCTTTTGAAAAGGAAACTGGATATAAAAGTGTGGTTCACTCAATCAAACCACTAAAACTGTTATTGTTGTGTATATACACATACACACACATTTTGAGATTGAGAGACAAGCGTCTCGTATTAGAGAGCGCATCAAACGGCGGAACTTTATAGCTCTCCCAGTTTCGACTCTTCCGCGACTGGTTGAAGCGCACCGAGAATGACAGTTTTGGAGTTTGTGTTTATTTACATGGCACGTTCCCATAATATATTAACTTTAATTAAGGATAAAATAAATATATATTGCAAAGCTGTGATATGTGTTTCTATCAGATACTCGAGCTGCAAACAGCGGGTGTGAGAGAAGAGCGTCTCCGTGTTAGAGTGCGCATCAGCCGGCGGAACTTTATATCTCTCCCGGTCTCGAATCCCACTTAGGTTAGTTCTCTTCCACGACTTTTTGAAGCGGCTCTGACCGCACGGAGATTGACAGTTTTGGAGTTTGTGCTTATTTACATGTCACACTCCCGTATTATATTAACTTTAATTATTGATGAAATAAAGACATATCGCCAAGTTTCTGTGTTATTTTTTCTGACCACCATTTCAGTGTCGGTCTGCTTGGCATCTATCTTCACCTGATTTCCACGCTGAACACTGGAAACTCACATGACCACACGTGCCACTCCTTAAATAGAGACTGACTGGTCATCTTTTTATTAGCTGTGTAGAAAATGGGCAAACAGTTCTCAGAGAGAATGGGCGGTCACGCCCACACATGCACTTATTTATATAATATAATCGCAGCATTTTGCCTTCATATAATCGCACAGACTGACATCGTGTTTGCGATTACGATATGATTAATCGTGCAGCACAAATACCAATGTAGCAACTGAGTTTTGGCCAAATCTGGCTGACATTTTGCACTTCTGGTTTAGTTCTGTCATTGGGTTTGTAACACCGTGTGAAACAGCTTGAAATGTATTCTTGCATGACTAAGATCAGCCATGAGAAACAAAGAGGCAAAAATAACTAATTTGACTGAAGCCTAGCTTAAGTCTGGTCATCCAAACTGGCTGACTTATGGTGTAACATTTGCTTACATGATGAAGAAACAAAAGACACAAATTTGGCTGAATTCTGGTAATTCAACTTCTTATTCTTGTTCTTCTTTTGATTATATTGGCCACTTACTCAGAAGTATTACCAGGAGCCACTGTACAATTTTGTACATTGTATATATATATATATATATATATATATATATATATATATATATATATATATATATATATTAGCATGGGAGATGAATCTATATTCAATATACAATAAATAAACAAAACAATTAAATACAAAAATAACCAACTATCTAATCCTGGCCAAACTTTGGTTTCAACCAAACCAATGTATTCAACTCCTCCAGCATACACACAGATTTCTACCAAGCCCAAAGCTGAACATTTCTACACCACAAGCACTATATCTTGTACCCTAAACCCGTGTCATTTTACTCATTCGGTGCAAATGTAACTACAAGAGACAAGAACCAGCTGACCAATATATAAAACCACCAATCACAGCTTACTTTTCACATGACATAAATACATTTCAAATCAATATAATACAATTATTATTGAATTACTTATTTTTAAACAAAATTCATCAGTATTTTATCAAACTACACAATAATGACTGTAAGAGATATATATATATATATATATATATATATATATATATATATATATATATATATATATATATATATTACAGTGTAATATTCTGTAAATGCTTAATCTTCTATAAAAGTTTTTTGAAACTATATGTGTTGTGAAAGGTGCTATACAAATAAAAATGACTTGACAATAAACAGCTGCAAACGGTTGTTGAAAGAAATAGCTGCAAAATGTATTTAAAAATGTTAACTCGCTGCTACTATACATGAAAAACAAACAACAGAACAGCTCAATGGAACTCTGCTCTCTTCTTCCACAAACAATACAAAACAGTTGGTTATTACGTTTTTCATAGATTACTCACATATTGCTTTCATCTCTTTACCTACTCATTTACACACACACTAGAATTTGTGATATAAGATGAAAGAATTTATTTTAACATCGGGCCATATGTCATTTCTTAATTATCAGCATACGTATTTTACATTGCAACATAAAATAAGCAGTTTCATATGAGTTATAGCAATGTACAAATACACATAACCTATGTTCACATATAAGCTAATAATTATACAATTTCTAGCATTATTTGGTTTTAGTTTCATTGCTATAGACATCTTGCACATTAGACTTTCAACACAACATTTCTCAAAATTACATAGTTTCATAAGTTTGAGGGCCACATATGTTTATTATAGAAATACTTATTTGTTTAAAATGAAGTACTTCAAATAAATACTTGTCCACTTACAAAGTTTTGAACTGCAACTTCTGTCTACACATTGCTTACTGAAGGATCATATGCAGCCTATAAACACCATGCACAATATCTATTCTTTTGAATTTCACTGTTGGTCCCAAACCTGCTTGGACCCCGAATGATGCCGCTTGCAGCCATATTTATTATTATTTTTATTATTCTGCCCTAAAACTGATTGTGCAGACCAATCCGTAAGTTGTAGAGAGCTGAAACTTTGATGGAAGGTAGTCCCCCAAGTACTACAGCGTATCAACGTTTCGGCCCGATGGCCTCAAGGTGGCGCTATAGTGATCCAGTTTACATTTTGGCCCCAGAACTCCTAAACCCTTTGTCGCATTCTCATGTGTCTTACATCATAACAGAATCTTATCCGAACAGAACGTATATCTCAGATTTAATTTGCATAATTTGAAAAACATACTTTTTCGAACTCCTCCTACACAAATGTCTGAACAATTCGTTGGCTTATATCTTCGCAACGATTCGACAAATCAAAAATCCTTTGATACATTTTTATTAGGAGGGTTCATAGTAGACAACCCAATTTTTGTGCGAATCGGACATTCGGCCTAGGAGGAGTTCGAAAAGTATGTTTTTCTAATTATGCAAATTAGCAAGAACATTTTCATGACGGAAATGAAATCAGATATACGTTTCGTAGACCTTGACTAAAGGATTCAGTGGAAAAAATAATTTTGATCCTAGCCCTTTCGGTTCCAGAGTTAAGACCACAAATACAAAAGTGCTTATTATAGCGTCACCTAGTGTCCGATGGGTTTGTGTGTGGGTGCCTGAGTAGTAGGGGGGATTTCTGACCATCCCACAAAGATTGGTGTCTCTGCGACTTACGGTCTCTGACGTCCAGACACTTTTAGGGCAGAAAAAAATAATAATAATAAATGTAGCTGCTAGCAGTAATTAACAGGGTTCAAGCCTTTTAAGAACTTTTCAAAGAATGCAAAAAATTTATGTATTTGTATATGTACATGTACTTTGTAAGTTGCTGAATTTAACTGGTGTTAAATATGACTGATGTCTTGTGTTCAATGATCCTGAAACAGGATGATTGTTATGGTGGTCATTTTATGAACTTTTTTAACTGTTATAAAGTCACAAAAAGCACTCAATCTCCAAAAAGGTTTTAGAAGTTTGAATATTTATTTTAGGAATAATAGGCTTTTGGATACATTTGGTCAAACACATATGATAAATGCAACCACTAAATAAATAACTTAAGTTAAAAAAAAAAAGGTTTTTCTTTGATAATTATTGAACTATGGAGTCCTAGATGTATTTCACAATAGCAGGTAAAATTGGATAACATACAATAATTTACACACCATTTATACAGCCATTTTGCTGAAAAATGATTGGCTGCTGGTGGCCATGTTTTTTTATTTGTCGGAGTCATACTGTAGAGTATTTAAGCATTTGGCCCCTTAAAGAAGCATAAAATTTTTCAACTTCATTGATAATACAGTTACGGAGATATGAGCGTTTTTTTGTTGTAGCGCCCCTATAAGCTAATTTTTTCATGATTTTGTATGCAGACTCAAAATATGCTGTTTTACCTGTGTATTAAATTTCATAACATTTGGCCTTTTCATTTGGTAGATATTGGTCAACAAGTACAAAATGGATGACTTCTGACTAATTAGATGGCTTATATCTTTGCAACGCTTGGGCAAATAAAAATTCCTTTGATAACTTTTTGTCAGGAGGGTTCTTAGTAGACACACCAATTTTTGAGAGAATGGGTTATACGGCCTAGGAGAAGTTCGAAAAAGTAGCTTTTTTGGAAAATTAGAATATCAGAAACGTTTTATAAAATGCCATAAAATGGAGATATACATTTTGTAGGTCTTAGTGCAAGGAATTAGAAAATAAATTTTGAGATTATTCAACTCGGTTGCGTAGTTAATGGTAAAAACATAAATGTAATTGTTATAGCGCCACTTTGTTGCCCATTTTCATAAAACTTGGTACACAGCCTCATTTCTAACACTGTCTACAAATATCTCAAGCTACCTAGGTCAATACCGAATCGACGGCTAGGCTTACATGGGAGAGGTTTTGATGCCTCTCAAGTCAAGTCAAGCTTTATTAAGATCCCTTAAGGGCAATTTGGGTGCAGCACAGATAAACAGACACAAACTGACACATACAATACATCATAATAGCAATAACAATACACATTAAGGATTTCAAATACAATAAATACATAAAATATAGAATAAAAAATATAAAAACCCTTAATAAATACCTTTAAGACTTATTTAGTAGTCTAATTGCACTCGGAACAAAGGAGAATTTATATTGATTATTTTTAATCTTTGGTAATTGATAACGAGGAACTGAGGGCAGCATGGAGAACTCTGGGTATAAGAAGTGTTCACTGTCTAAAATCACAGAGTGTGCTCGACTCAAAACATTTCTGTTGAACAGACCTGTCAAGCATCTTTGCTCTTTGCCTATGATCTTCCCACTGTTTCTGACTAATTTATTTAGTGCATTTTTGTATTTCACACTAAGATTTCCAAACCAGCAGCTAATGGAAAAGGACAACACTGGCTCTATATAAGACTTATAGAACAGTTCCATCAGTGTCTTGTCTATATTAAATGATCTAAATTTTCTAAGACAATAAATGCGCTGCTGTCCCTTTTTACACAGGGCCTCTGTGTTCAAGTCAAACCGCAATCTTTTATCAATAATTGTCCCCAGATATTTATAGCTTTCCACACATTCCACCTTCTTGTTCTTAATAAATGTGTCTTGGGAAGGATGTGTTTGTGTTCTGAAGTCAATACTCATGTCTTTTGTCTTGGATACATTGAGCTGCAAACAGGCATCATCACACCATTTTACTGAAATCATCAACCACTGGACCATGGCAGATTTCATTGTCTTCTAGAAGACTCACAATGACTGTGTCGCTCTGCGAATTTTAAAAAATGCCTATTTTTATGTTTACTTATACAATCATTTGTATATAAAATATACAATAAAGGAGACAAGACACATCCTTGAGGAGAACCTGTAGATGTTATCAGGGGGCTGAGAGACTACCATTTACTCAGCACTCTTTGAGTTCGTTCAGTTAAAAAATCTAAGACCCAACCTACCAAGTTAAGATCAAGACCAAAATTAGTAATTAACTTATCTGCTAAAATATGTGGTTGTAGAGAATTAAAAGCAGATGAGAAATCAATAAATAAGAGCTTGGCGTGTGTTTTACTACCCTCTAGATGCTGCAATACTATATTTAGTAGAGTTGCTGTTGCGTCCTCAACACCTCGCTTAGTTCTGTAGGCAAACTGAAGAGGGTTTAACAGATTCTTAGTTTTACCTAACAATTCTTCTTTTACTAATTTCTCAAAGCATTTCATTATAAGGGATGTTAATGCTATTGGCCTAAGGTCATTTAATGTTACAGCATGTGCAGTTTTCGGCACTGGCACTACAGTGGCTTCCTTCCAAAGTTTTGGAACTCTCTGGAGGGCAAGTGATATTTGAAAGATATTACAAAACACTGGTGCCAATTGTTCTGCACAGACCTTAATCAAACGCCCTCCGATTTTATCTGGACCAGGGCTTTTTCTCACATTACAACCCTTGAAGACTTCCATCACAGACAATTCATCAAAAAGTTATAAGCACAACCATAACTCATTTTAGATTTCATAGACTCTGTCACAGGACCAAATTCAGGCACATCAAATCGTAAATAAAACTTATTTAAGTCCTCTGCCAACTGACTACTAGAGTCATACCCAGGTAATTGAACTTTCTTGATCTCACACCCTTTAATTCCGGTTATGAGCGTCATCCCCTTCCAGATAGACCCCAAACTGTTCATGCTCAACTTTTTCTCAAGATTTATTTTGTAATTTAACTTTGGCTTAAATGGGAAATTAAACTTGAGGGAATTTGTGAACCATGGCTTATTGTTTGAGAATATTTTAACAGTCTTACGGGGGATAAGCATCTCTTCACAAAAGGAGATATAATTACTAATGACATCTGTAAGCTCATCTATATTCAAGCAAGAGTCATAAAAAACATCCCAGTCCGTACACTCCAAACATCCCTGCAAGGATGCAGTAGACTCCTCAGACCACAAGCTGATGTTCTTAGTCTGTGGCTGTACACTTTTTAAAACAGTTTTATACACAGGAACAAGTAAGACAGTATTATGGTCCGATGACCCCACTGGAGGCTGAATCAAAGACTTATATGCATCCTTAATTGATCCATAACAAAGGTCAAGAGTTGTATTTTGACGTGTGGGGCAGGACACATATTGATAAAAATTCCGCAAACACTGCTTGATGGAACATTTATTAAAATCGCCCAGGATCAGGTTTGGAGCATCTGGAGTAATAGATTGCAGTCTATGCACAACACTCCCAAGGGTCTCTGCTGCATTTGCTTCATTTGCTCTCGGATGTATGTAAACCACTGTAACAAAAAGTTGAGGGAATTCGCGGGGCATGTATTGTGGTCTAAGTGATACAGGGAGCAGTTCAAGGTCTTTAGTGCACACACTCTCTCTCACAGTAACAGATCTGCACCATTCTTGGTTGATATACATACAAACGCCTCCCCCTTGTTTTTTCCCCGTAACTAGAGGACAACGATCCGTGCGAAAGGGAGTACCAAAACCGTCAATAATTACGGAGTTATCAGGGTCGCTACTTTTTAGCCACGACTCAGTAAAAGCCATAATACAGGCATCTTTATAAGCATGTTGGAAACGTACCGTTGCCTGCAGTTCATCAATCTTACTCCTAAGGGACTGGACATTGGCCATGACGATTGACGGGAGAGGAATCCGGTTTAGACATAGATTTCTCAGCCTCACCCGTACCCCTCCTTTCTTCCCTCTCTTCCGCATTTTCTGAGAGTTACAATCCCGAGTGGTAAAAGGTCCCGTATTATTATGAACACCGTTTCCATGCGGCGGGCATTGATCCACAGGATAACGAACATTGTAAGGCTGATGCCACTGAAGAAGAAACTCTCTGCCATACTGGATCCTCACCGGCTGTTTAACAGGTGATGCATCCAGACAAGCAAAAAGTAGGAATATAGCCCACAGTAGGACAATAAACAGCACATCCATATTGAAAAACTTGTCCCCGTTGGACGTAATTCAACAACAAAAGTCCCCTCCCCCCAAAAAATAACTCAAATAAACTTTAAAACAACAAACACTCGACAGACTTTAAAATGACTCGGTTACTAACGTAACCTCGGTTCCCTGAGAGGAGGGAACGACTATTGCGTAAGTAGCTTACGCTATGGGAAAACTCCGTTTCTCGAGAAATATTGAAGTCTTTATGTAAAATGCATTGCAGCTGCACAGCAGACAGTGATGAGCGAGCGGGGCACCTTTGAGTGCGTCCAGGACCGTGGCCAGGTCCCAGATCGGCACCGAAGGTGGGCGAGGAGGGTTCATCCTCCTAGCGCCTCTTAGGAAACGAACGATCAGATCGTTTTTTCCTAATGAATGTCCTTTATCAGGATTGTGTGACGCCGCTATGGCAGCCACATAGACTTTGAGCGTGGAGGGTGTGCGGCCCGCCTCCAGCAGCTCCTGCAAAAAGGCGAGTACACTTGGTATCTCGCACGTTTTGGGGTTCAAGCTCTTGGTATCACACCAGTCACTGAACACTTTCCACTTTTGGGCATACAAGCGCCTCGTAGAGGGGGCTCGCACCTCAGTAATGGTTTTCAGAACTCCACTGGGGAGGTTCACGGAAACCCGTTGAGGGGCCATGCATGGAGGGCCCACAGATCGGGGCGGGGATGAAGAATCATCCCGCTGGCCTGTCCGAGGAGGTCTTGCCTCAGCGGAATCGGCCATGGGGCAGATTGCATCATCTGTACCAGCTCTGGAAACCACGTCTGGTTTTTCCAGAGTGGGGCTACCAGGAGCACTGCACATTTCACCTCCCTGATCCGACTGATGACTTGAGGCAGCATCGCGATCGGGGGAAAAGCATACAAGGGGCGGCTCGGCCAAACTTGGGCGAGCGCGTCCGCTTTTTGAGAAGAAGAGAGGGCAGTGCTGCGTTTTCCTTGGAGGCGAAGAGGTCGACCTCTGCCTCGCCAAAGGTTCGCCATAACCACTGAACCGTCAGAGGGTGGAGAGACCATTCTCCTGGGAGAACTTTGTCTCTGGATAGCATGTCCGCTCCTTGGTTCAGGACGCCTGGCACTTGCGCTGCCCTTAGCGAGCGCAGGTGGTGTTGTGACCATAGGATGAGCTCCCTGGCCATAGAGTGCAGGGAGCTCGACCTGAGTCCACCTTGGCGATTTATATACGAAACTACCGTCATGTTGTCCGTTCGGACCAGGACGTGTTCGTTTCGCAGGTATGGAAGCAGGGCTCTGAGAGCCAAGGCGACCGCTTTCATTTCCAGACAGTTTATGTGTAGGCGCTTTTCCGGGTTTGACCAAAAGCCGGAAACAGGCCTGCCCTCGTAAAGGGCCCCCCATCCTATTTTGGAGGCATCTGTCGTGATCATTTTTCTCCGCGTATTCACGCCCAGACTCACGCCGGTTTGATACCAGTTTATGTCTTTCCAGGGCGTCAGGGCTTTTATACAGCCGTGATTCGCTCTGATCAAAAAGTGGCCCGAGCGCCACGCGTGAGTGGGGACACGGCTCTTGAGCCAGCGCTGGAGAGGACGCATGTGCAACAATCCTAGCTGGAGTACAGCTGATGCCGAGGCCATGAGACCGAGCATTCTCTGAAATCGTTTGACGGGGGTGTGCGCGCCCGTTCTGAACGATGTTGCAAGGCTTCGAATAGAGAGCGCGCTCTGATGAGAGGCGCTGTCATCTGCACTGAGTCTAGCACTATTCCCAGAAAAGAAATATTCTGGCTGGGGATAGCACGCTCTTTGCAAAATTTATTCTCAGACCCAGGCATTGTAAATGGCTGATAGTCCAAGATCTGTGTGTCATTAACTGAACCTCTGATTGTGCTATGATTAGCCAGTCGTCGAGGTAATTCAGTATCCGCACTCCCGCTGTCTCAGGGGAAAAGTGCCGCATCCATACATTTCGTGAATGTACGGGGGCCAATGATAGGCCGAATGGTAGTACTGTGTACTGGTATGACTGTCCCTCAAAGCGAATCTCAGAAAGGGCCTGTGGTGAGGCGCTATCGGGATGTGAAAGTAAGCGTCTTTCAAATCCACTGATAGAAACCAATCCCCGGGGCGAACTTGCGCGAGGATATGTTTGGTTGTTAACATTCTGAATGAGCGAATCATTAACGCTTTGTTCAGATGTCTGAGATCCAGGATGGGGCGAAGGTCACCGTCCTTTTTCGGGACGAGAAAAATAGCGGCTGTAAAAACCTGCCTCGCTCAAAGAGGGAGGAACAGTTTCTATAGCGTCCTTCTCTATCAGTTTGAGCACCTCGGTGCGTAGAACATGTGACACATCTTTCCTCACTTTCGTCTCGACCACCGCTGAAAAGCGGGGTGGTCTGCGAGCGAACTGAAGTGAGTATCCGTGTTTTATTATGTTCAAAACCCATTTCGGCATGTCAGGGATTTTTTCCCAGGCTTCTGCTCGCACAGATATGGGCTGAATGCCGGCTGGGGGCATGTCGCAGTGACGTATGGGCCCCGCCGGCAAATCGCTTTGTGCTAACACAGAACCTACGGCTCTCAGAGTCGCAGGTGCGCGCTGAGCAGCCGTATTGAGTGCCGAGTGCAGAGGTGCGTGTGAGAGTACAGGCACATGCGCTATTTCCGAAATGCTCACAGCATGAGTCGGAGAGGTGCTTGAAACTGTATGAACAGTGTTTTGAAGTGGGGGTGCATTCATCATTATGGGCACGCAGCCACATTCATAAAGCTTTCCGCATTTAGCGGGGAGTTTCTTAGCTCGCGCATTGCATCTGTGATGTTTGCGGCATAGCTGTTTGAAACTGTGTGGGTAGCTGTGTGTAGGGGTGCGTGCAATACGGCAGGCACACGCTACACTTATAGCACTTCCCGTTGTTACTGGGGAAGTGTTTATAACTGTGGGAACAGTGCTTGTGTGTAGTGGTGCATACATGACAATAGGCACACGATCTACATTTTTGAGACATCCAGCCTGAGCTGGGGAGGTGTTTGGCACTGTTTGGACAGTACTGATATGTGGGAATGCGCACTTTAGTGTGGACATGTGAACCCTTAGTGACACAGGCAGAAAATGACTCTTTTGGTGATTTCTGTGTGTCACCGTGAAAACGGCGTTTGATTGCAGGTGAGCGAGTTTTATGACTGGCCCATTGACTGCTGTATAGACATTTCCAGCCGCCTGTAAGGGGACTGGGTAATGTTTTAAATGTTTGCGAGGGAGTGGTCCGGCATTTGCGAGACGCGTACTCCCTCTCTTTCTTCCTGCTGCTAGGAAGACTTACGAGGCTCTGTGTTCAGGGTGATTAGGGGTCGAGGGCCTCGTTGCTCCTGCGGCTTTCTTCGGCCAGCGGAACGCAAGCGGCGTCGAGCGTCCTTTTCAGGTCTGCTCTTCGGCTGGGAGACGGGCGGCTCTGCCCTGGCTCGCTGCTGCTGCTGGGGCGGTTTTTGAGATGAGTTGGAGCGCTTAGGCAGGAAGTGATGCATAGCTTGCGAATCTTTCCGCGCCTCAGTGAAGTGCTCCATGAAATCTCTCACCATAGGTCCGAACAGGCCGCTCGGAGTGACAGGTGCGTCAAGGAAGGGTGCCTTATCCGCGTCCTTCATCTCCGTTAGCGTTAGTCACAGATGTCGCTCAAGGACGATCAAATTAGCCATGGCCCGGCCAATGGATTGGGTGGTGGCCTTTGTGGCTCACAGAGCTACGTCCGTAGCACTGCGCAGGTCCTTAAAAGCGTCGGGTTCAGGTCCAGACTCGTCCATAGAGCGGAGAAGTTTGGCCTGAAACACTTGTAGAACCGCCATCGAATGCAGCGCTGACGCAGCTTGACCGGCGGTGGCGTATGCTCGACCGGTGAGAGCTGATGTGGTTCTGCACGGCTTCGATGGGTGAGAAGCTCTGGCCTTCCATCCAGCGGTGGAGGGTGGGCATAGATGGTTGGCCACAGTCTCCTCTAGGGGCGGAGTTGCCTCGTAGCCTCTTTCTCTTGCGCCGTCCACTGAGGAGAGCGAAGAAGAGAAAGAAGGCTTTAGGCGAGCCGAGTGCGGGGCTTTCCACGACTTTGTGAGCTTGTCGTGCACCTCAGGGAAGAAAGGAGAGGGTCTCTGTCGGGGGGCCTGCCGGCGCCCCTGCAGGAACCACTCATCCAGCCGTCTGCGGGCGGGTTCTTCCGGAGAAGACCAGTCGAGCCCGAGGTCTTCCACGGCCTTAGACAGGATACGGACGATCTCCGAGTCCATGCTGGTGCCCGCGCTCGTGTCCGCTGATGCCGATGGCGCGGGGTCGAACGAGCCCGGCCAGTCATCGGATGCAGCGTCAAGAGAGAGGCTGTCATCCTTTCCGTCGTCGTCCCCTGATGTGCCAAACGATCCGCCCTGAATGAGTGCAGCTTCTGCATGGTCCAGACCCAGGCAGCGAGTGCAGATGGTGTGCCGATCTCCGTCGGAAAGAGGGCCTCTGCACGAGGCGCAGGCTGAAGGCATTTGAAACAACGCCTGGAAAATAACTCTTTTACTCTTAAAAGCGTCGCGGGGGCGAACGCTTGTTCAGTAAAGGATATGCGATGTGCGCCGGATGGCGTAGCAGAAGGCTTCGAAAGCGGCTGAAGATGCCGGCGTCCTCTCAGCAGTCCCGCTGTAAGCTTGTCCACGGCGGCGAAAGACTCCAAAAATCCAGAGGATCCAGCGAAGAGAAGGTCTTCGCTGAAGGAGATTGAATCTAAAAGAACTGGCATGACGGGACGTTCATTATATAGCCCTCATATGCTAATTTCAGCAGGCTCTGAGCGCTCGAATGCGGGACGCGCCCCATTGGTCGCGGCGTTCTAAGTCGCCCCGTCACTGGTTCGAGCAGTTGCCGCTGCACAGCCAATGACCGAGCTGCCTCGCTCATCACTGTCTGCTGTGCAGCTGCAATGCGTTTTACATAAAGACTTCAATATTTCTCGAGAAACTGAGTTTTCCCATAGCGTAAGCTACTTACGCAATAGGAGAGACCTCTCGATAGGGAACAACAAACACGCGACAGACAAGTCAGTTTGCTCCTGTTTCTGCTGCTGGTCGCCACGTGCACAGTGCACAGTCTGTTCATTGAATCAATGTCAGAGTATGAGGGATAAGAAACAGAGTCAGGGAAGTGTTTACACTTTCTAGCTGACTTGGGACCAGTGAGAGAATTGCCAGCCATACAATAATAAGAGTAACAGTGTTAGTGTTACTGTGAGTATGACAAATATAAACAAACAATGCATACACATTCATATATACTGTCGTGTTCTTTTTTGAGGACACGAAGTCAAGTTTTCAAAGTAAAAATGTAATTTATTAACAAGAAAGACTAAGTACAAAAATCATTCAGCCAGCTGGGGATCTAGTCTGCTTCACCCGTGTGCTCCGCTCAAAAAGACCCCGTTTCTCCTGTGTTCCCTTCTTTTCTACATTTCTGACCCAGGGTGTATACCTTCCCAGATAGCAAAAAATGTCCGCACGGCTTCGTTTTGCCGCCGTCCCCAAGCTGTCGGCTATAGGTGCGTCTCACTCGCGGGGATGAAGCGTTTGCCGCCGAATTCGTCACGCCCATTTCCCAGATAGCAAAAAATGTCCGCACGGCTTCGTTTTGCCGCCGTCCCCAAGCTGTCGGCTATAGGTGTGTTCAGACGGCGGGCCGCCCGCTTCATTTTCTCTGGCGGTTGCCTCGCGGCAATCGACCGCGGCCGGCCGGCGGCAAGCCGCTTTGAAATACGAGGACAGCTTAGACTCTCAAAATCGACCAGCCATGTTGGCTATTCTTATTTTTTGCTCCAAAGCCATTAGGGTTTATAACAGATTCTTGACTCTTGATTCCATGATAAGGTAAGGTTTAGGAAATGACATTTAAATTACTTTGAAACTCTGAAGCAATTATACAGTAATATATGTAAAATATATTGAATTATTTATGCACAGGTGAAAATTGTTTACATTTATTTGATTGATGCACATTGAGACATGCACCAATAAACCAAAAATAATTCCTTTTTGTAAAACCTACTTGGCAATAAATATCTTTCTGATTCTGATTAGGTTTTAAAATAGATATTTAATACAGGGTATGAACAATTTAGCAGAATAAATTGATGAAGTTAGACTTTTCACCAATGCCTGTATCAGTGAACAGTGAAAGACATCTGCAACATGGCCAAAATATCGGGTAGCCTATACTTTAATTATTTTTTATTAATTTGCAACCATGGTGATAGCTATCATAAACATGAAAATCCCTGTTTTGACGTGAAGGATAAACTCAATGAAAAAGCGAAATTATCCTCTGGTTTCACAGTTGCACAGAAATTTCGTTTATGTCTACATTTTTTCCAACCTCGATTTTTTTTGTTATTTTACCTTTTACAGGTTTTGCAATTTGACCTGTACAAATGTTTAAGAAAGTGTTAAAGTCCCTGTAAAGGTAATAAAAAAAATCTAAACGCATTATAAATGTTAAAAATGTCCCACTGGGGCCACCTGTACATGTAGTAGACCTAGATATAAATGTCATAGTTTAGTATTTGAAGGTCCAGGACTGACTACTTTATTCTTTTATTCTGGGAACCCCTGTAGGTGCAGATCAAACCCTAATGCTGCGACGTCTTGGGAGTTTGGCGATGTTGTGCATAGCATGGACGACAAAATGCTATGCTGCAACGTTTCAGTGCCAATGTGTCTGTTGGAGAGTTATCCCTGACAGGGGATCTGTTACTCCCCCCTAGACACCCAGGAACATTTGGCGTTGCTTGACAACAGTTTGAGGCAGGATAAAGAGCTCCAGCAACGATTTGTAAGTGTGCCGATTTCGTTTATAACGGTATAGGGTAATCTAAAAAATACAATTAAGATCGTACACTGCATATTCTACAGTCTGAATCCACAGCCTGTCACATTTTAAATTTATGAGAAGCTTCAGAGAAATGTAATTTGTAACATGTTTTTTTGTATTTTCAGCTTCGGTTTTTGGCAATCAAATGTGGGAGGGACCTAAAGACAACTGTGTGGCTGAATGCTTCAGAGTATCTTCTCTAATCACCTTTCCATCAATACAACCTGGACTGGTGTAGGGGATAAAGCATGTTTTAGAGACATGTTCCTGAAGACCATTGTTCAAAGTAAGTTGGATATTTTTTTATATTTAAGTAGATGTGTATGACCTTATGCCATTCAAATGGAATGACAGATCTTTATTTTCTACAGGAGCCATCCGGAAGAACCCGGCAACACAGGATGCCACTGATGAGGCGATCCAGGTTAACGTTACGCGTTACCTGAAAGGAGCATCTGAACATGAAGGTGGAAAAAGGCGCCGCACAGCTGAGAGGGACCCACAGCCGACCCCTTAAACCTAGGCTGACTACTGACACCCCAGCATCACTGACAACTGGAACCCTTTCTTTATCCTGCAGTCAGTAACATCAAGACCCCTAAAAAGCCTGCTAAAAGTGTCAGACTACACTCACCCAATCCACACTGTTCACTGTGGAAATTGCTCTTTTGTTTTTTTTTTTTCTCTTGACCCTGCTTTGAGGGCAGCTCCTTGGATGAATATGGGATGGTTTGTCCTTTTATACAGGCATACGAGGAATCACTGAAGATATGCCAATTTGCACTGCCTCATTCTGGAGGTCGGGGAAAACCGGTGATTCTTAGCCCAGAAGTCCCCAACCTCTCCAGACATTCTGATTGGCTGTGTTCTCTACAGCCAGATTTTCTGCTGTTAATTATATTTATTCCCACTTGTTGTCATGTGTAAGTTGAATGTCAAAATGTATATTATACCTGCACATTCCTTGATACCAACGATCTCAATTATTTCATATACAATTTGCTGCTTATTTCATTGTTACAGTGCTTATCTATTCTATTTTTAAATATAGCTTGTAAATCCTAGATTATACATCTAATACTTGATATTTGCACATTATCTGGTATCAAATATTCTACTTACCGTGACTTTAGTATTGGCTTATTTCATTCCGTCAGTGCTTAACAATTCTATTATAGTTTGTAAATCCTATTTCATACCTCTGATACTTGATATTGCACATTAACTAGTACCAAAAATTCTACTTTCATTCCATCACAGTGTTTAACTGTTATGCTATTGTTACATATAGCTTGTAAATCCTTGTGCCACAAGTCAGCATTGCAGTTATAATGGTATATTCTACTCCAGAGCTTTACTCTAAATTATTACCACTTAACCTATTGTTAGAAATTACTTGTAAATATGATGTTATACCTCAATTTATTTGGTATCCTGCACTTTCTTTGGTACCAAATATCCTCATTGCTTGTGTTTACTGGTAATTCTTTTCATCCCAGAGCTGACCTCTTTATATTATTAACAATTATTGTAAGTGTTACAATAGTGTTTTTTTAAAAAAAAGAAATTGGAAACCTGCATGTTCTTTTGTGTGTGTGTGTGTGTGTGTGTATATATATAATGTTTGTATTTTTCTGTTATTTATATTTCAGTGATCTGAGATCTTGTTTCAATGACAGTTACTGTGCTTTGAAATGTGGAATTAAAACGCCAAATGGAAATTTGTCTGGTTTGATCAATCATTATTCTTGATAAACTGCATGCTATAAATATATGATATTGTATATATATATATATATATACAATACGCGGCGGCAGATCGCTCGGAAAAAGCGTTTGCCTCCGACGGTCCGCCTTCGATATAACGGCGGCGGAGCGGCGGCTGGCCAGCGGGCCGTCCGCGTATCGAAGGCGGTAGGAAGGCGGCTGGCTGCCGCCGGCGGACCGCCGTCGAACGTGTTTGCGATATCGCCATTCTGCCGCTTCTACTGCCGCCGGTGCACCGCCAGCGGACCGCCGACTTCTTGCTATCTGGGTTTGTTCTCAGGTTTACACTCTTTTGATTGGCTTATTTTTGCCATCGGGGCATCTCCAATATTCTAAGAGATAAGTTCCACTCATTCCGTTGGTTTGTTTTTGCTGCAGTGGGATTACTGGTTTTGCCTCCCATTGGTTCATTCTTATCAGTTTTTTGCCTAAAGAATTTCCAATGTAAACTGTCTCTAGGTTCCCCTCATTTCCTGTGTCAGAAATGCAGCTGCACTTTCCTTTTAGCATTTTTGGTTTTACATATAATTTCTAGTTAGTTACACACATCATTCATCATTTGCAGGGCTTAAAGTATTCCGGCCGGGGGCCGGATTTCCGGTTTGAGGGCAGGTCCGGCCTCCGGCGCAGGCAAAATGTATTAATCAGGCTGCAAATTACAGTCGGACGCACTTTCGGCGCGGACGCGCTTGGAAAAAACGAGTGCGCCGCTTCCATTATGAGCGCGCATACCGCTCGGCTGCATTTGAAACTGGGAACTTCAATGCGGTTTAATATTTTCGAGTCAATTGATTTCACCTACCAATCATATGAGAGGAGCGCAGCTCTAACTAACGTCACAAGCCTATCAGAAGCAGAGCAGGGCGGGTCCTGGCAACAGTGTGATTGAGATCCATACCTCACGTTAGCGTCGTCGGTGAAAGCATGGAGCGCAGAACTCCAGAAACAACATTAGGTGACTTAATGTCATCATGGATGAAAAGAAAGAAAGGATGTGAGTTGGTTGATTTCGTAAATTAGCTCAGGTCAGCATAATCATATTTTCTGTCTACACCTTTTGATGTTAGCCTTACGTTGACTAAGCTAACATTAACATACACTTCTGCTAGGTAACTTCAGACTGTTAGTTAAATATTTAATGTAGAACATTCTGTGTAGCTTACTAAAAAAAACATTATGTGTAGGCCTACCATGAAAACGAGTCCACTTTAAACCACTTCATTTTCTGTCAGCAATGTATGACAAGTAACGTTAGTGCTGTCAATAACGTATGCGATTTCTTTTTTTTTTTGTCCAGCTTTAATGTTTTAAATATTTAACACAATTAAAGCTGTATCCGTTCTTTGTCATTCTTTAGCTCTTATTAGTTATTAGTTTGTCCACCAAATGCTTTAAACCATTAATGTGCGACAAGACAAAAGAGAACGCACTTCAGTAAATGTCCTCCTCACACACACACACACACACACGAGGCACAAAAATTCGCGAACCAGTATCGAATTCTCTTTCGCGCTTGAACGAACAATAACCCTTAAATGAGTTAAATAAAATCTTAAATGGAAGTAAAGAGTAGTGAGAGAATGAGACGCGTGAGATCCTGTCACCAGCTGTAGATCTTAAAGTGACAGTAGCCACTAATTCTGTCTGTCAGTAAAGTTAACCAAAGAACAAAGGGAACAGAGAAAACTACTAACTACTCTTTGACTAAAGAACGCTTGTAGCTTTAATAAGGATTAATCTAATTTAATTTATAATTTATGCATTGTGGACTATTTTATAACCCTAAAATTTAGTATACTAAATAAAATATCAGTGATACTGGCCTTCATTAATAAAAAGATGCCATTAAGATACAGCCGTAATACTTAAAAATAAATGGTTCCATTTGAAGATAAGTCCGTCTGTGCAAAACAATGTGCACCCCCCCCCCACTATAAGCCCTGCATTTGTTAACATGCATACTTTGTTTAAGATTAGTCACACACATATATACTGATTAAGATTGCAACACACAACAATACCCACTTAAAACAGCGGAATCAGCGCGAGTCAAAATCATCTCTCTCCCTCTCGCTCGTGCATTTAGCAGCTGACGTTTGAGTTTAGTGTGAGCGAGTGAAGGAGAGCGCATTTTACTGAATTTACGATGTTACACATATAAACCTTCATAAACCCGTTAATCCAAAACGCAAATACAGTTATTTTGTAAAGTAAACCTGCTTGTAATTGACAAAGTTGTCAAATGGGACAGTTTGCAACCGTGCAAGGTTTTAATCATTTGCAGTGTATTTAACATCTAAGTTCAAAGCGAGCGGTACAATATGCAATGAATCCAAAATAATTACAAAGTGCTTTTCGCTCTTGTTCTAGAGTTTCTTTTCAAGTGTCAGGTGATGTTTCTTCAGTATTAATTCTCCTGTGCCACCACGAACAGAGGTGGATCATAAAGCAGGCATCCGGGCATTCAGACGATTAAAAAAACAGCTTAAAAAAAGGTCTGAACAGCGTCTGCTCTCTGCCTCACATTACTTCAGGTGGATTTTTCACAAGCGACAAATTGGCAAACAAAAGTGCTAGCTAATGTTTATTTTGCAAGTTTCAGTAATTTGCTTAAAATTACAGGCTAGCTGCCTGTCCGAAGAATACAGTCATGTCATTTTTTCCAGAAATAACTAGCAATACTCCTACAAATAAATGCTTCGTAACTAAAACGTTTTGACTTTCAATAGAAAATATAGACAACATATGTTAAATAACGTTCTTACCTTGCAAAAATCGCCTCAGTTTTCAATTTGAAGCAGTAAGTCCAACACTGGAGTAAATCACCCATGATATCCCCTCTGTTTTTTTTTATTGTCAAGGCAAAAATGTACAGTTGTACATTTATAAATTGCATATACAAAAAGGCAATAATAATATAAGAAAAAAAAAATATATATATATATATATATATATATATATATATATATATATATATATATATATAATATTTATCCTAGTTCACGGCTCATACAAAAATATTCTCATAATACCTTAAAAAAGAAGAACATTTCTTATCCGTGAGCAATTTTAAAGATTTGACCAAGTACTCCACATCAACTAAGACTCGATCAGTGGTCAGATCAGTAGAAATAGTGACAATATATATATAATAAAATGTAAAAAAAAAATATATATATATATGTTTATTAAATCCTGTTTTCCAATCCTGTTTTCCTGAGATAATTAACTATTTCTCTTTGTATTGTTGACTGCCCTGAGGCGCAATTCAAAAGGTTTGGTAAGGTGAAATTTATTTAATCCATATTTCTCAATTTATTTAATAACTCCTCTTTTTCCCTTGTAAACATTACACAATGTAATAACACATGTTCAACAGTCTCTGCTTCACAACATGTCAAGCACAAACCTGTTTGATGTTTCCCTATTTTGAACAATGAATGATTTAAGCCAGAATGTCCTATTCGGAGCTGAGTGATAATTGTATCCCTTTCCCAACTTGTTTTTGGATATTGTATAGTGTCCTCCCTTTTCTTCCTTGTCCCACATTTCTTGCCAATTTATATTCATAAGTTCTCTTCTTTAGTGAGTGGTATATGAACTTCAACATCCATATGATCCATTGCCTGTTTAACCAGTTTGTCCACTATTTAATTTCCTTGAACTCCCACATGTGCTGGTACCCAAAGAAATCTCAGGACCTTCCCGTTTCTGAATTCTAAGCAGATGTGTAAAAATCTCATATACTAAATCTAGTCTTGATTCAGATTGCCCATTTAATAAGCTACTTAAAGCTGATAGAGAGTCTGAACAGATAACAACCCTCATTGGCTGTACTTCCTCCACCCATTGCATAGCTAATAAAATCGCTATTAGTTCTGTTGTAAAAACTGATATATAATTAGTTGTCCTTTTTTGAATGCTGAATTTAAACCTCTTAATAAATACTGCTACAGCTGTTTTTCCAGATGTAGGATCCTTTGAACTATCAGTGAATATGTGGAGCATTGACGAGTATTCCTGATCTAAATACTGCTGTACAATAACCTCCTTAGGTGTATATGGTTCATTCTTAATTTTGTATTGTAGATGGAAATCGACTAAAGCCACGGGGAACAACCAGGGAGGTATATTTGGTCCTACAATTGTTGGACTAACTAAAATTTCAGTAATTCCCAGATTCATAGCCTCTTTATTAGCTGTCCAACCAAAGCTTCTTATATTATTATTCCAATACTCCCAGCACTCTTTTAGTATTTCCTTAACTGGGTGTGTCTCAAAATGTCCTCTCATATTAATCCAATAATTAATTGTTAATTTTAACTTGCATATACACATGGGCATTTCTCCAACCTCCACTTGCAGCATTGTTATTGGAGAGGATCTGAAAGCACCACAACATATTCTTAACGATTGTGCCTGTACTGTTTCAATTTTCCTCATCAAGGCTAATGACGCAGACCCATTGTGGAACGGAGGGGGGGCGGGGCCGGGCTAGAATGTTGCACACCAGGTCCCCAATCGGCCTGATGGGGGCGCGCGAGGGATAAAGGCGGCCGGTGACAACGGTTCGAGAGAGAGAGAGAGAGAGAGAGAATTACGGGCTTGTCCATCATGTGTGTGTTTATGTTTGTGCTTTTGTTTTGAGTTTAATTAAATTATTATTTATATTGACAAGCCGGTTTTCGCCTCCTCCTTGCCCATCGTAACCCCCTTACACCTATATATTATATATCCATAATCCAGTACTGACCTGATCAATGCACTATACATTTGTAGTAAAGATATTCGACTAGCTCCCCATTCCATAAAGCAAGCATCTGGGCATTCAGATGGTTTAAAACTTGCGCATTAGTATCAGTTGTCGTTACAGATAGAACAGAGGACTAATCTATGCGGCTCTGATTGGCCATTGCCGTTTGACTATCTTCCACAAGCACCAAAATTGGCCAAAAAAGTTATTGATATTTAGTTAAAACTGTACTATTGCCAGCTAATGTTTATTTAGCAAGTTTAACAGAAATTATTATTTATATTGACAAGCCGGTTTTCGCCTAATCCTTGCCCATCGTAACCCCCTTATACCCATATATTATATATCCATAATCCAGTACTGACCTGATCAATGCACTATACATTTGTAGTAAAGATATTCGACTAGCTCCCCATTCCATAAAGCAAGCATCTGGGCATTCAGATGGTTTAAAACTTGCGCATTAGTATCAGTTGTCGTTACTAATAGAACAGAGGACTAATCTATGCGGCTCTGATTGGCCATTGCCATTTGACTATCTTCCACAAGCACCAAAATTGGCCAAAAAAGTTATTGATATTTAGTTAAAACTGTACTATTGCCAGCTAATGTTTATTTAGCAAGTTTCACATAAATTTTAAAAAGAGGCTAGCTGCTTGTCCGATGAATAAAGACAGTCATGTAATTTTTTTCCAGAAATAATTAGCATTACTCGTACAAATAAAAGCTTCGTAACTAAACCGCTTTGACTTTCAACAGACAATATTGACAACACATTTTAAATAATGTGTCTTACTTTGAAAGATTGCCTCAGTTTTCAATTTGAAGCAGTAAGTCCAACACTGGAGCAAATCTCCCAGGATATCCCCTCTGTCTCCTCCCAGGCAAATGAAGGATGACGATGATGACGATACATTTATAATTCACGCCCAGTAACCCCTTAACCAATCATATGTGCCTTTAGCTTATTTTGTCATGAGTATCATGAGTCAGTTTTCAGAAATAAAATCGGTGATTGGACGGCGAAGACACTGAGACAGGAACCATGGGAATAATTATTCCCATATTTGAACGCTCTGGCTGTGAAGGGTTAAAGGTTCTTAACAAAGATTGAAAACAATAGGGGTCTTTTGCCCTTTCGGGGGCCTTTGGGGGAAACATATGTGTCCGTTTCATATTTCTTTTTGTGAACTGGAACATCTTAATGTGAAAATAAAACCCAGATGTTTAGATTTCAATGACAGTCTGAGGGTGAAGATGTAAATACAGTTGAAATCAAAAGTTTACATACTGTACACCTTAGCCAAATACATTTAAACTCTTACAAATTCTCACAATTTTTAATCGTAGAAAACATTCCCTGTCTTAGGTCAGTTAGGATCAGTACATTATTTTAAGAATGTGAAATGTCAGAATAATAGTAGAGAGAATTATTTATTTCAGCTTTTATTTCTTTCATCATATTCCCAGTGCGTCAGAAGCTTACATACACTTTGTTAGTATTTGGTGGCATTGCCTTTAAATTGTTCAACTTGGGTCAAACGTTTTGGGTATCCTTTCACAAGCTTCTCACAATAAGTTGCTGGAATTTTGTCCCATTCCTCCAGACAGAACTGGTGTAACTGAGTCAGGTTTGTAGGCCTCCTTGCTCGCACACGCTTTTTCAGTTCTGCCCACACATTTTCAATCAGATTGAGGTCAGTGCTTTGTGATTGCCACTCCAATACCTTGACTTTGTTGTCCTTAAGCCATTTTGCCACAACTTTGGAGGTATGCATGGGGTCATTGTCAATTTGGAAGTCCCATTTACGACCAAGCTTTAACTTCCTGGCTGAAGTCTTGAGATGTTGCTTCAATATATTCACATAATTTTCCTTCCTCATGATGCCATCTATTTTGTGAAGCAAACCCAAAACATGATGCTGAGACCCCATGCTTCACGGTTGAGATGGTATTATTTGACTTGCAAGCCTCATCGTTTTTCCTCCAAATATAACGATAGTCATTATGGCCAAAATATTATTTTTTTTTTTACATCAACATTTTTATTTAATCAGACCAGAGGAAATTTCTCCAAAAAGAGAATGGCAGTTTTGGAGCAGTGGTTTCTTCCTTGCTGAGCAGCCTTTCAGGTTGTCTATATAGGACTTGTTTTACTGTGGATATAAATACTTGTCTACCTGTTTCCTCCAGCATCTTCACAAGGTCCTTTGATGTTGTTTTGTGATTGATTTGCACTTTTCGCACCAAACTACGTTCATCTTTAGGAGACAGAATGCGTCTCCTTCCTGAGCGGTATGATGGCTGTGTGGTTCCATGGTGTTTATACTCTCGTACTATTGTTTGTACAGATGAACATGGTGCCTTCAGGCATTTGGAAATTGCTCCCAAGGATGAACCAGTCTTTTTAAAAAAAAAAAAAAAAAGTTCTTGAGTTCTTGGCTGATTTAGTTTGATTTTCCCATGATGTCAAGCAAAGAGCCACTGAGTTTGAAAACAGGCTTTAAAATACGTCCACAGGAACACCTCTAATTGACTCCAATTAGCCTATCAGAAGCTAATTGGCTAATTGCCTAAAGGTTGACATCATTTTCATTTACCGGAAGCCCTCAGGTGGCCATCTTACTTGTCCCTACTGACAGAGGGCATCAACCGCCAACAGACGAAACTCTCAATATGACCCGATTTGCGGCGTTTAATCACGATCTGTATAATTTGTCAACATTATTTACTCTTTTTTTGACTAGAATATATAGTAAATGTGAACTCATTTAAGCAAAGTGACATCAGTTCTGTGTGTGGGGGGGGAGGGAGTGTTTAAAGTTATGAGATCAGTGATTGTTAATAAAAATGTCTAGCTTTGTGTTTATATTGTAACTAGACCGTACCTCTTCAGAATAAATCCAGAAGAACCAAATATAAAAATGTAGTATAGTATATACACACATATGCACACTTAAGGAAATCATACATCTATATTTGTTCAATAACAGAAGCTTCCAAGTACACACAAAAATTGACTATTAAACTGAACAATACAATAAAAATTTGAAGATATATGGGGACAAATCTGCTAATGGATTTAACAACAATCTTACAGCAAGGCAATTTAAATCAGCTTTCAAAACAATAGTAGAAAGACATGCCATCAGAACTAGTGGCAACTGTTCTCCACCGGATAGCACAGTGACACTGGAGGCAACATATTCTAATATGCTGGCATTGCAGGCAAAGTGACATTCAGCCTGAAACAGAAGACACAGAGAAAAACATCACCGTAAGTCTTCCCAGCTTGTCCATGTTCAAAGAGGCTGTGGTGGGGTACATAGCAGGCTTTGCAGTGAAAACAACTATGAAGAAGATTCAGTGCACTACCTGTTTATCAGCACTCAGTGTCAAGAGCTCTTCCCAAGATGAACACACTGATCGACATGAAGTACAGAGGTGGACTTATCAGACGCCCGCAGAAACTCTGATGACTCTCAGTCAGCGTCCTGAAAGTCTGCAAGAGAGCTGAGAGATTTCTTCAAAAGCACATACACACAAGAACTTGAGGCACACATGTTCAACCTAGAACCATACAACAATCACATCTTCATACTCAGTGCATTGCAGAAAGCTGCACTAACATCAGGCTCCACTTCATTGCTAAGGAAATATGTGCTTGCATCACACACCAAACGGCTTAGGAAAACTCTGGGCAAGCTTGTACTGCAAAAAAAGTATGATATAAAGATTAGGGGCCGGTTGCACCAACTATATGCAAGTTACAACTTAGACCAGTTGTGGCTTAAATGGGCACTAAGTCACAATTTACGCACTACTAACTATTTGAGCGTTGCACCATTAAACCTAGGTAGAATGTAACCCTACATATAAACTAAATATTTACGGAAGACTCCAAATGATATTTTATGACATCAATGAGTTGATGTTTTGCGTGACAGGCATCAATCATTTCGACATACAGTATGACGTTGACATTACGAGAGAGTGAAAAAACCTTACTTTAAAAGCATCTCTTCAGCATGAAACCAGTCAAATGGGAATTCCTCCGCTGAATTTGCGGACCAGAGGTCTAGGGAGGAAAGACATCCAGGGAGTGTGAGCCTAGCGGACTTTTCTAAGAGAAAGAGCACACGTGATCGCCTCAGTGGATGGGAAGGGCGCTATGTACAAGCGGAACACCCGGTCAGCCATTCCTCATTACCGAGTTCTACGTGCTTGGACCAGAGAAAATACGGGATGAGACTCAACCCTGAGATTGTAGAATCTTGTAAAGGTATTGGGTGTTGCCCAGCCTGCCATTCTGCAGATATCTGCTAGGGAGGTACCGTTGGCCAGTGACCACGAGAATGCCACACTGCCCGTATAGTGTGCTCGAATCCACAAGGTGGTGGACACTGCCTGGGTCTGATAGGCCAGCCATGGCGTTGACGACCCAGTGGGAAACCGCTGTTGGAGCCCCTTTCCGCAAGTGTCGCTGACAGAGAATTCTCGCAGGTCCCCAACCCTCTTGATGGAAGCGAATGCAATCAGGAGGGCTGTCTACAAGGAGAGGGCTCTAAGCTCGACCGACTCTAGCGGCTCGAAGTGGGGTCTCTGAAGGCGTGAAAGGACCATGGAGAGACCCCATGAGGGGAACAGGCATAGCCTGGGAGGGTTAAGGAACCTGATGATCAGGTTGTGCTTCCCTAAGGACTTGCTGTCCACTGCATTGTGGTGAGCCGACATGGCGGCTACATAGACCTTCAAGGTTGAGGGGGACAGCCTCCCCTCCTGCCTCTTCTGCAGACATGAGAGCACTGACCCGACTGCGCATCTCTGCGGGTCTTCGGATCGGGAAGAACGCCAATTCGCGAACAAGTGCCACATCGGGCATAAAGCTGCCTGGTAGAGGGAGCTCTGGCTTAATTGATCGTGTCTACGACAGCAGGTGGTAGGCCATTTGGATCTTCTGCAGCCCGTCCAAGGGCCAGACATGGAGGTTCCAGAGGTCTAGGCGCAGATGCCAGAGGGTGCCCCATCCCTGAGAAAGAAGGTCCCTTCTCATGGGAATCTGCCAGGGAGGTGGTGTCGCGAGAAGCATAAGATCCGAGAACCATGTATGAGTGGGCCAATAGGGGGCCACTAGGGTGACTTGTTTCTCGTCATCCCTGGCCTTGCACAGCACCTGTGCAAGTAGGCTCACTGGGGGTAATGCGCATTTGCGTAGCCCCTGGGGCCAGCTGTGTGCCAGTGCACCTGTCCCGAGGGAAGCCTCTGTTAGGGAGTTCCAGAGCAGGCAGTGGGAGGTCTCTTGGGAAGCAGGTCCACCTGTGCTTTGCCAAACAGCTCCCAAATCAGCTGGACCACCTTGGGGTGGAGCCTCCACTCTCCGCTGAGCATGCCCTGTCGCAACAGCACGTCCGCTGCCGTGTTGAGGCTGCCCGGGATATGAGTGGCTTGCAGCACCCTGAATCTAGGAGCCAGCAGCTGCGTGCCCATTGCACATGGCGTCCCAACCCATTTTGGAGGCGTCTGTGGTGACCACGACGCATCTGGACACCTGCTGTAGGGGGACTCCTGTCCACAGAAAACAGAGGTCTGTCTAAGGGTTGAATGTCTGGTGTCAGAAAGAGGTGATGAACACGTTATGTGCCGCGGCGCCATGCCCATCTCGGGACTTGAGTCTGAAGCCAATGCATCAACCCGCTGAAGATGTCATATGCCCCAGGAGCATCTGGAACCGCTGCAGTGGAACCGCTGTACCATGTTTGAGCGAACTTAGGCAGTTCAGCACTGGCTGCGTGCACTCGCTTGTGAGGCACGCTGTCGTTAAGACTGAGTCTAACTCCATGCCGAGAAAAGAGATGCTCTGAACCGGGGAGAGTTTGCTCATTTTCCAGTTGACCTGAAGCCCTAGACGGCTGAGGTGCCTGAGCACCTGGTCCCAGTGGGCACACAGAGACTCTCAAGAGTGAGCTAGAATCAGCCAGTCATCGAGGAAATCGAGTACGTGGATGCCCACTTCCCTTAGCAGGGCAAGAGCGGGGGGCACTAAGGGACGATCATGTATGACATACCTGGTGGGGCTTTGCAGCTGGGGGAGCAGGTAATATTATGTCAGGGTGCAAAGTTGCATCCCGAAACAGTTGTGCTGAGAAAAATACTCAAAGCACATACCTTGCTCCTTGTACCTAGCTGGGGACGGGAAAGTGACTGAGGAGGAGGTCCTATGGAGGCGGCCTCTAGACTCATCAGAACCGGCCCGCCAGGTGTCTACAGTCGAAGTTGTTGAGGCGAGGGGACCGCGTCCATGGTGCCGTGACTGTAGGTGCTTGCCGCCAGACCGCCGTGAGAACGCTGTGTGGGGGCACCGAGTAGTAAGTATTATATACCTTGTGACAAAAATGATTGATGGGTTATGATTGATGACATAATTGGTGCACCTTTGACCTTTGCTTCCGGTCCCCTCCCCTCCCTACCCTACCTCCGGCAGATGTACAGGATGTGATATGAAATGTTTGGTCAGCGGTTCTGTACAGGAAGTAGTATGAAGTGGCTGTTCTGATACCCCCATGCTGTAGCTGTGCCATCTGTGTATTTAAAAGGAGTAGACAAAATATTAATCTTTAATGATGTACAATGTTTAATGGAAAACTGAGATGACAAAAATAATGGTATAAGACTAAAAATAGTGATTGATTAAATAATTCAGTGATGAATTCATTGAGATGTTTTTTCAAAAACAATGATAAAGTAAAGGTCATTTTATTTGTATTATTATTGTAGAACATAAAAAGTGGTTATTAGGTTTAAAATGTGTTTAAATGATGTGTCTTTAATGGGTGCAATGTTTGGTGACAAAACCTGGTATAAGACTTTCTTTTTTTAATTTTTACCAGAGGCTAAAATGTTTCTAAACAGTGACTGAAGCAAACTCATTCAGATGTTCACTTTAAAATAATGAAAAAACGAGATCGTCAAAATGATATTGGGGTTAGATTGATGATAAGAAACCCCCTCCGGTGGGTGTTGTGTAAACAGCGTAAACAGCATTTTCGCTTAGGAAGTATGTGTACTTTTTAAATAATCATTTAAAACAGTAAAATGTGTTTAAACTGATAAAACATTTTGGGGTTGTGTCACGACGTGTAATGTGATGACCCGGTGGGAATCATGTATTTTCATGTGTGTTTTTTAAAGTAATTATTTAAACAAGACGGCAGTAGTTAATATTATATACTTTGTGTCAAAATGATTGACAGGTTATGATTGATGACATAATTAGTCCCCTTTGCTTCATATTCCCCCACTCCCCCCTCTCTCCCTCCCTCCAGCATGTGTACAGGGGTGTGGTATGATGTGTTTGGTCAGCTGTTCTGATATACCCCTGCGCTGTAGCAGAACCCATCTATGTATTTAAAAGAGTAGACCAATTATTAATCTTTAATGATGTGCAATATTTTATGGAAAACTGAGATGTCAAAATAATGTATGGTATATGACTAAAAATAGTGCTTGATTAAATAATTCATTGTTGCAATCATTGAGATGTTTTTCAGAAACATGATAAAGTAATGTGTGTGGGGATCATTTGGTTTTTATTATTATTGTAAGACATAAAAAGTAGTATTGTGTTTTAAAATGTGTTTAATGATGTGTCTTTAATGTATGGAAGCTTGTTTCCGCCACTGAATAAAAAAAATAAAAAAATAATTGCGACTTTTTATCTCACAATTCTGACTTTTTTTCTCACAATTCTGACTTCATATCTCGCAATTGTGAGATAAAAAGTCAGAATTGTGAGATAAAAAGTCGCAATTGGGAGATAAAAAGTCGCAATTGGGAGATAAAAAGTCGCAATTCTGAGAAATAAAGTCACAATTGCGAGATATAAAGTCGCAATTCTGAGAAAAAAAGTCGCAATTCTGAGAAATAAAGTCGCAATTGCGTGTTATAAAGTCAGAATTGCGTGATATAAAGTCTATATCTCAGAATTCTGACTTTATATCTCGCAATTCTGACTTTTTTTCTCAGAATTGCGAGATATAAAGTCAGAATTCTGAGAAATAAAGTCGCAATTCTGAGAAATAAAGTCGCAATTCTGAGAAATAAAGTCAGAATTGCGAGATTTAAACTCATGATTCTGACTTTTTTGGCTCAATTGATATTAACTTTGACCTTCTCGCACCATATGAAGCCACGAGATGTGACAACCACACGAGAGTCTCTTCCGTTTCATCGTCAACAACAGAGCTTTGTTGGACATTTTCCAGTGACAAGGTACGATCATATTTACTCTTTGGAATGATAATCCTTTACCATACGATTATCATGTGTTAATAAAATACGTTGGGCAAGTATAAAATGTGACTTTATGTAACGTGCGCGTGCTAAGGTTGTCTATTACGTAGCCTAATCTTCTTGGTTTTGCGTTTACAAAGAGTGATTTAATAAAATATCAATAGGTTACTGTCATTGAACCAAAACTGCTTTGCCTCAGGAGAGGAGCTTGCTTTGTTAAGCACAGCACATTGACCATAAAGATGCAGATATTTGGTTTTATGGCTTACATACTTGGTCTAGGTTTAATATTGGCTACCAGCCTCAGTTTGCTCTCGTTATTAATTTCCATTAAACTATCATTACAGGATGGACGAGTTTATCTTTTTTCTGAGGGAGAGGAACATTCCAGAAACCACCATAAAAAGGCTGGAGGATGACAAGGTAATATTGAACCAAGAAATTAACCCACTGAATAAATTAAAGAAATAGTTCACCCAAAAATGAAAATTGTCATTATTTAGAGGAAGTGACCATTTTAAACCCACCTACCATTTAGGCCTACTTACAGGTTTATTTCTTACTGAGATTATTTAATGTTTATTTTATAAAATGTGTAGAATATAACATTAAAACAAACATGTGGGCTTATCTGGAACATATGTGGGCTCAAATGGTATATATATTGAATATATTCCTTAAAGGATTAGTTCACTTTAAAAAAAAAATGTTCCTGATAATTTACTCACTCCCATGTCATCCAAGATATCCATGTCTTTCTTTCTTCAGTCGAAAAGAAATGAAGTTTTTTGAGGAAAACATTTCTCCATTTAATGGACTTCAATGGCACCCAAATATTCCAATGTTCAAAGAAGGTTCAAATGTCAGTCTCAATGCAGCTTCAAATGCTCGACACAATCCCAGTCCAGAAATAAGGGTCTTATCCAGCTGAAACAGTCGGTTATTATCACACACAAAAATCAATTATATACTTTTTAACCACAAATGCCCGTCATGTAGATGCATCACGTATTACGTCATCGCGTTGGAAAGGTGTGTGTGTAAATGTGTGTGTGTGTATATATATATATATATATATATATATATATATATATATATATATATATATATAGTGGATAGCATAAGTGAACACACCCATGCTAAAGTTGACTAAAAAGAGGAATAAAAAAATAATCTTTTGGAAATTTATCTTAATGCCTTAATTTAAAAAATTAGGAGAAATCCAACCTTTATGGACACCAATTTTCTTTGTGAATGAATAATGTATCAGTAAATAAATAAATGTTCTTCCTTAAAATACAGGGTGCATAAGTCAGTACACCCCTATGTTAAATTCCCATAGAGACAGCAGATTTTTATTTTTAAAGGCCAGTTATTTCATGGATCCAGGATAATATGCATCCTGATAAAGTTCCCTTGGGCTTTGGAATTAAAATAACCCACATCATCACACACCCTTCACCATACCTAGAGATTGGCATGGGGTACTTTCCATAAGATCATCTCTCAGTGCAAATCAAACCAGCTATTAGGCTAACTGAAATAACACCATTAAGATCAATTTCCAAAAGATGATTTTTTATTCCTCTTTTTAGTCAACTTTAGCATGGGTGTGTTCACTTATGCTATCCACTGTGTGTGATATATATATATATATTTTTAGAAAATGACCGATCATTTTGCTAGATAAGACCCTTATTTCTTGACTGGGATCGTGTAGAGACTTTGAAACTGCATTGAGACTGACATTTGAACCTTCTTTGAACATTGGGATAGATGGGTGCCATTGAAGTCCATTCTGTGTAGAAAAATCCTGGAATGTTTTCCTCAAAAACCTTAATTTCTTTTCGACTGAAGAAAGAAAAGCATGGATATCTTGGATGACATCGGAGTAAGTAAATTATCAGCATTTTTTTTTTGGAAAGTGAAATAATTCTTTAAATAAACCTAATCTGGAATGTAAAAAGCTATTTATTTATTTTGTCAGTCAATGACAAAACATTAGTGTTTCAAATTAGATATTAATATTTAATTTTAAAGGGGTCATGAAATGGAAAATCAAAATGTTATTTATACCTAAGAGGTTACTATTCAATAAAAACATTCTGCAAGTTTCATACCAAGTTTCAAAGCTAACTTCTCACTTTAAAATATGAGTTTGTATTTTCCACACTTTTGAAGTGCTAGGATTTGAAATGTCACAATTTTCCTTTGTATGCCCCTTAAAGGGATAGTTCACCCAAAAATGTAAATTCTGTCAGTAATTACTCACCCTGTTGTTCCAACCCTGTTGTTCCATCCCGTAAGACTTTCGTTCATCTTCAGAACACAAATGAAGATATTTTTGATTAAATCTGAGAGCTGGATCACTCCTCCATAGGCTTCTAGGGGGTTGACACTTGTTCCCCGAAAAGTTATTAAAGACATCGTTAAAATATTCCAAGTGACTACAGTGGCTCATTCTTAAGTTTATCAAGCGACGAGAATACTTTTTGTGCGCAAAACCCCACCAAAAATAACAGCTTTATTCGACTATTCATTTTCTTCTGTGTGGGCCTGAGTGAGTTCAAATAGTGTAACAGCATAGTGTAACTATTGGCCGATGCAGAATCATGTGTGTGATTCTGGCCAATAGTGAGCCTACGTTCTGACGTACAACCCAGAAGCGCTGCGCTGTTACACTAGATTTCAGATTTCATCAAAAATATCTTAATATGTGTTTTCCGATGATGAACGAAGGTCTTACGGGGTTGAACAACATGAGGGTGAGTAATTATTGACAGAATTTTCATTCTTGGGTGAACTAACCCTTTAACATGCAAATCAAGGAAGTGTGTTGTTAACGTCCTTTAGGGGCATCACTGCACACTTGTTACTGGGGCAAGCCCAGGTGAAATACCGCTGTGGCCCAGTAAAATATTGTCCTGAGAATAATTTTCCCTGATAACATTTCATCAGTCATGTGTTTTTTTTCTTATTTATCGGCTGTTCAGATTAACAAAAGTGATGCCAGATGTGTGAATTAATCACCATTAATCTAATTCAGAGGTCTTCAATCCTGCTCCTGGAGGGCCACTGTCCTGCTCCTGGAGGGCCACTGTCCTGCTCCTGGAGGGCCGCTGTCCTGCAGAGTTTAGTTCCAACCCGAATCAAACACACCTGAATCAGCTCATCAAGCTCTTCAGGATCGCTTGAATATACAAAGGCAGGTGTGCTGAAGCAGGTTGGAACTAAACTCTGCAGGACAGTGGCCCTCCAGGAGCAGGATTGAAGACCTCTGATCTAATCGTTCAATATACTATTATACCTTGTAGGAAATAAAACTTTCAAATGTCTATCATTTTTTTGCGATGAAGCAGCTCTTTATTAGCTTTTTTTTTTACTACTTTATTAGCTTTTGAATGAAAATGACCCATTTAATGACCCCTTTAATACTTACTGTTTTAATGGATGACTATTCAGACATCTGTAAGACAACATGGAAAACCTAGATTTCGGCTTAATAGGGTTACTTCCACTGTTTCAAACCTGTACTGTTATTCTGTCAATAGAACAAAAAAATGTAAGAATTGAAGGATCTTAAAATGTTCTTTATATTTTTCACAATTACAGTAAGTGTATTGACCATTTCAGCACAAGTGCAGCCAGGAAGCATGCAAGCAGAGAAATGTCAAGTTAAGATTATTGAATAAGATGAGAGAGAACTCTTGTGAGGAACTATACACCTTATTTTGCAACATGGAAGTACGCTATTTTCTATGAATGTGTGAGACTTCAAATTCATTAGCCGCTACAGGGAATAACTAGAAGAATAACAAAGCTCAGTAAATTGTAAAACTACTTGTACTAGAAACCTGTTTGTTCATGATTATAATAATTAATTTAAATAACATGATTGTAAATACCAGTTTGCTATATCAAGCAGCATAACTTAATGTTTTTGTACAGCTAAAATAACTGGAAGTGGACAACACAACACATTAAAGTTACTAAAGGCAGAGCCGTTCTTACATTAAAAAATAATGTGGATACTTCTGTGGGGAAGTTAATCTAATGTAAAAGCACTGATATTTAATGTAAAAATTCTAAAACAAAGCTATGATTTTTTTCTACTGATACTAACAAGCCTATAGCATGTTCTGCTCAGAAAGGCTTGAATGCTCAATTGTGTGGCAAAAATTACGAAGATAACCTTTGCCTTTTATAACTGATTTTTATTTTTGGAAAACAACAGCTCAGACAATTGTTTTTTTTAGTAAATTATAAAATGTTCCCTTTGTGCGAACAATTTCTTGAATGCAGGTATATGATAAGTAGGATTAACCCAGACCTAGATGCTTGTATGAATTGTATGAAAATAAGCAACTTTTGGTTTATGTATTGCACAATACTGAAACATGTGTTTATTTACAGATTGATGTCAGCGTCCTACTGCTAATGACTGATGACCAGATGAGAAGCTATTTTCCTTCATATGGAGACAGACTGGCAGTTTTGGGATTTTGTAGGAGGCAAGAAACTGAGCCAACTTGCAGGAAGTCAAAGCTGTTTGAGCGCCTCAAATCAAAACTGAGCAAAAGACAAAAAATTAACAATTCACAAACTGAAAACCAAACAACTAGAACAAACATTTCTCAGCGTACTGCAAGAAAAGTTGAGATTGGGTGGATGCACTATGATGGACAGGGCTTTGTTCAAATGAGAGCAAAAAAAGGAGGGGAACAAGGAAGTTGAGTGTGCCAAAAGACTGGAAAAGGAAAGAACTGATTGAGGAGGCAATTCGTTTGTTTTTCCCAAATGAAAAAAATTCTCATGGCAGTGTTTCTGAGTTTGAATTGGATCTTACAAATTATCAGGAAGTGTCACTAGATGATGAAACTACAGTGGGGGAAATGTATAATACATCCAAACTCACAATGATGAGGTTCTACCTCACAACAAAAAAGATCGAGAAGGAAGTGGAAACAGAAAGTGGAGTGGAAATATCAGATTCAGACACAATAGAGGACTTGCACAGAAATAACCAGGATCAAAGTCTTCCCACTTCTTCCAGAAGCTCTTTCAAGCTTCAGACATGGATGTAGTTTTTGTGGACAGTACAGCTAACAATGACGTGTCTCCCTTACATTCCACGGAGGATCAGAATGTTGCAGATGATCTGAATGTCCCTTTTCAAAGTTCATCAATGAACTCACTAGATTATTTGGATGCAAGCGATGTAGTGACAGTTTTAACCGGAGACATCACTGGAATAGATGAACAAACTTTAGATGACACTTTGCCTCTGAGCCCAGAATCCATAGTTCCTCACAAAAGAATTCTTGTTGTGCATCGCGGACATATATTTTCTGAACTTATTGCACATTTCTGTGATGAAACCCTTGCACATACACAGAGTGATGTAGAAGTGAAGTTGCTCCTCCCAAATGGACAGTTTGAGATGGGCCATGACTTTGGTGGAGTGTTCAGGGATTGCCTATCAGAATTTTGGCAGGAATTTTATGATCAATGCACACTGGGGAACAATTTTAAAGTTCCCTTTCTTCGGCATGATTTTGGGAAAGAAAAGTGGGAAAGTGTTGCCCGAATAATTCTATTTGGCTGGGAGAAAGAGAAGTATCTCCCAATAAAACTTGCACCTGTCATCTTGGAGCAAGCAATACAAGGATCTGTCAAAAGTGATCTGATTGACAACTTTTTGAAGTATGTCTCAGAAAATGAGTGTGCTGTGTTAGAAAGCTGCAGAACAGACTTCTATAGTGCAGACCAGGAGGAATTAATCGAGATCTTAGACAACTACAGTTGTCGGAGAATTCCAACAGAAGAAAACTTCATGCAAGTTTTGAAAGAACTGGCACACAAGACTCTCATTCAAGAGCCTGCTTATGTTCTTGAACAGTGGATGAGCATACTTGGACCTCTGAGTAAGGACCTTCAGGAAATTGAAAATGTGTATTGTGCATTACAACCAACAGTGAGGAAAATTGTTTGATCTTTCAAATTCCCTGAAGCAATGAATGCACACCAAAAGGACATTTCAAAGCATTTGACAGCTTACTTGCGGGAGTGTGATGCAAAACGACTGTCTCTGTTTCTGAGATTCTGTACAGGATCAGATTTGTTTATAGACAAAACTATAACAGTTGATCTTACAGACCTTAAAGGGTTTGAGAGAAGACCAGTGGCACACACCTGTGGCTGTTTACTGAGGCTTTCAGTACACTATGACAACTACCCAGATTTCCGATCTGAAATGAACAAAATTCTTGAAAGCAATGTCTGGGTAATGGACATCATTTAGTTGCACTGGCACATGACTTGGATACTGGCAGAAACTATTTATAGCCAGCTCATATCCAATTTTGCATGGGTCATTCTTCATACACTTATTTTACACGTGTACTGTATGCATAGAGTAAAACATTCACTTCAATTTGAATGTTATTTATTACAGGTTACACCTAGTTATTTCAGGTTATGTTGAACAACCTTTTTTTTCTGAAGATTTATTTTGCTAATGACTTTCAATAGTGAAAAAATGTAATTATTTAGTTGCAATCTACTGTTTGCGTTAAATTGTACAAGTTGTTCATGTTAGCTCGTCAGTCAGATAGATGGCTTTGAACTGTTAAAATTAGTTAATGGTTCATTCTTCATACATTTACATACAGGTGAAACTCGAAAAATTATAATATCGTGCAAAAGTTCATTTATTTCAGTAATTCATCTTAAAAGGTGAAACTAATATATTATACAGACTCATTACATGCAAAGTGAGATATTTCAAGCCTGTTTTGTTATCATTTTGATGATTATGGCTTACAGCTTATGAAAAACTTTTCACAATATTCTAATTTTGAATTTGGGGTTTTCATAAGCTGTAAGTCATAATCATCAAAATGATAACAAAAAAAGGCTTGAAATATCTCACTTTGCATGTAATGAGTCTGTATAATATATTAGTTTCACCTTTTAAATTGAATTACTGAAATAAAAACTTTTGCACGATATTCTAATTTTTCGAGTTTCACATGTACTGTACATTTATTTATACATAAAGTAAAACATTCACTTTAATTTGTTTACTTACAGTAGTTGTTGCTGGTTATGTTGAAATTCAAAACCTTTTTTTATTATGTTTTTAGATCATTTATTTTATATTTTGTTAATGATTTTCAATAGTGAAATATCACATTGTTTAGGTGCAACCTACTTGTAACGCTGTCTAAGCAAGGACGACTGGAAGCAAGACTTCAAGACACGGTAAGCCTTTTAATTCCCCTTTTTGTGCCAACAGTATTCACAATTTCTTTAGTATTCACAATTTCTTTGTACTCGAATGCTGAGTTCGTTGTCCGTCTCTGTCTCCCTCTGCTCTGTGGCTGCTGACTTTTTAACCGCTCTCCTCGCTCTACTGCAATTAGAGACAGGTGTTAGACATAATTTAGCCCAGGTGTGAGCGCCCTTACCGCTATTCTCTCCCGGACGGGCGCTTGACCACGCCCCCGCTGCCACATACCCCCACCGCCCGACTCAGGCCGGGGCGTCATCCAGCCTGCCTACCACTCCCCCCCCATTTCTGGAGAGGAAGTCGGTGGCAGCCATCTGCACCCCCGGTCTGTGGACCACCTTGAACTTAAAAGGCTGGAGGGCCAGATACCAACGGGTGATCCGGGCGTTAGTATCTTTCATGCGGTGGAGCCACTGCAGTGGGGCATGATCCGAACAGAGGGTGAAGGCCCGCCCCAGCAGGTAATACCGGAGGGTGAGGACCGCCCACTTGATGGCCAGACACTCCTTCTCCACGGTGCTGTACTTAGTCTCCCTTAAGGAGAGCTTCCGGCTAATGTACAGCACCGGGCGTTCCTCTCCCTCCACCAGCTGCAGAGTACGGCCCCCAGCCCTCTGTCTGAAGCGTCCGTCTGCAATACAAAAGGGAGAGAGAAGTCAGGTGCATGCAAAACCGGCCCCCCACAAAGTGCAGCTTTAACCTGCGTAAACGCCTGTTGGCACTGCTCTGACCATTGGACCGGATCTGGAGCCCCTTTTTTAGTGAGGTCAGTCAGCGGGCTGGTGACGTCCGAATAATTAGGCACAAATCTTCTGTAATAGCCAGCCAGCCCCAGGAACTGCCTCACCCCCTTTTTGGTCTTAGGTCTAGGGCAAGTCGCAATCGCCGCGGTCTTATCAATTTGGGGACGCACCTGGCCATGACCCAAGTGGAACCCCAGATACCGTACCTCCACACGCCCAACCGCAGCACTTCTTGGGGTTTGCTGTGAGCCCGCCCGCCGCAGCGATCTCAGGACGGCCCTCAGATGTTGCATGTGCCGCTGCCAATCATTGCTATAAATGATAATGTCATCTAAATAGGCAGCGGCGTACGCGGTGTGCGGTCTGAGGATCCGATCCATGAGTCGCTGAAACGTGGCTGGTGCCCCAAACAAACCGAAAGGAAGCGTCACAAATTGGTGTAATCCAAACGGCGTGGTGAAGGCTGTTTTCTCACGGGACATTGGTGTCAAGGGGATCTGCCAATAACCCTTTGTTAAATCCAAGGTCGAATAAAATCGAGCAGTACCTAACCGATCGAGCAGTTCATCAACACGGGGCATTGGGTACGCGTCAAATTTAGATACCGCGTTGACTTTTCTGTAATCCACACAGAATCGAACAGACCCATCACTCTTGGGAACAAGAACAACCGGGCTGGACCAATCACTGTGGGATTCCTCTATTACGCCCATATCAAGCATTGCATCTAATTCTTCCCGTACGATTTTCTTTTTATGTTCGGGTAAGCGATAGGGGCGGCAACGCACCACCGCGCCCGGCTCGGTCTCGATGTGGTGCTGTATGAGGTTTGTACGGCCCGGTAGAGGGAAAACACGTCCGCAAATTCCTTTTGTAACTCAGAAACCTCTGTGAGCTGCCGCGGTGAGAGTTGGTCCCCACAAGTAACCGGAGTGTTGGGATCGTAGTTTTTGTTTATCTCCGGTCCGAGCTCCGCCCTCTCGGAACTACCGTGGCCAACGTCACAGAGGCCGCCTCCTCCCTCCATAATTTCAGGAGGTTGAGGTGATAAATTTGACGCGCCCCTCTATCGGTACGTTTAACCTCATAATCGAGATCCCCACTCGTCGTGTGACCTCAAAGGGTCCTTGCCACTTGGCGAGTAATTTAGAGCTCGATGTTGGGAGTAATACGAGTACCTTGTCTCCCGGTGCAAACTCCCGTAGCCGAGCACCCCTGTTATACAGCCGGCGTTGGCGTTCTTGAGCTTGGAGCAAATTCTCCTGTGTTAGTCAGCCCCAGTGTGTGGAGTTTTGCTCTAAGATCGAGAACGAACTGAATTTCATTTTACTGTTAGAAGGTCCTCCTCCCACGCTCGCGGATGACGTCAAGGACACCGCGGGGCGTCGCCCGTACAGTAGCTCAAACGGGAGAACCCGGTGGAGGCTTGCGGGACCTCTCGTACTGCAAATAACAGGGGTCTAGCCACTTATCCCAATTCCTAAGCGTCATCGTGTACGCAATTTACTGAATCATGTTCTTGAGCGTTTTATTAAATCGTTCCACTAGGCCATCTGTCTGAGGATGGTAAACGCTAGTCGCGAATCGATTTGATGCCCAAGAGCTCGTAAAGTTCGCGAAGTGTTACGTGACATAAAAGTCGTGCCTTGATCGGTGAGGATTTCTTTCGAATCCCCACCGGGAGATTATCTTGAAGAGTGCCCCTGCAACACTACGTGCGGAGATGTTGCTCAGAGGCACTGCTTCCGGATATCGCGTCGCGTAATCCACTAGGACTAGCACGGCGATGTCCGCGTGCTGACCGTTCTAATGGCCCGACGAGGTCCATTCCAATTCTTTCGAAGGGGACCTCGATTAATGGTAGAGGGCGCAATGGCGCTTTTGGGGTGGCCGGTGGGTTAACCAGCTGACATTCACGGCACGCCGCACACCACCTGCGGACGTCACCGCCAATGCCCGGCCAATAGAAACGGGCTATTAGACGGAGAAGTGTTTTCCGTTCCCCTAGGTGACCGGCCATGGGATTATAGTGAGCCGCCTGGAAAACCATTTCCCGGCGGCTCCGTGGAATCAATAATTGTGTTACTACCTCCTTTGTTTGAGCGTCCTGCGTCACTCTGTATAACTGGTCTTTAATAAGCGAAAAATACGGATATGAAACGGCGACACCCGGGCGGAGTTGTTGACCATCGATTACTCTCACTTGGTCAAAAGCGTGCTTAAGGGTTTCATCCCGCGACTGCTCCAAGGGGAAGTCCCCTCCGGGAATTCCGGAGAGGAGGAGGGTCCACCTCGCCCCTTCCCACGTCACTCGGAGCAGCAGAGGACGGCCCCGGCTCCGCCTCCCCGCCAAAGCATCGCACATCACACATCCCTTTACTTCCATGCAGGACCCATCCGCACAAACCCCTCCAATAATTTTCTAAAATTCGGCCAATCAGTACCCAAGATTAGCGGATGGGTGAGGCGGAACTAACCGCTGCCTCCACACTATGTCTTTCTCCCCGAATTTGATCGCCAGAGTCACCACGGGATACTTGTGAATATCCCGTGCACACACCTTACCCTCACCAGTTTAGCTGAGCCCAGAGCCCGGGTTGAACCAAGCGTTGGTGGATGGTGGTCTGGTTGCAGCCGGTATCCAACAAAGCTTGGTATGTACCCCCTGGATCCTTACCGAATCGGTACGCTCCAGCTCGATCGGGGCAGCCTGCGGGACATCGGAGACCCGCACCACTGTCCCTATTTCCATCAGCGGACACTGATCCCGGAAGTGGTCCGGTCTCCGCACCTCCAGCAGACCGGCCCAGGCGCTGTGGCCGCACCCGTGCTGGCGGGTGCCCCCACCTGAGGAGGAGAGCGGCTGAAGGACGGGAAGGGCTAGGCGGGTGTTCCCAAGGCCGGGAAGCTGGTCTCACAAGCGCTCCACGCCTGCGGGGGCAGGAACGGACCCTGGGGAGAGAGCAGAGCGAGAGGGAAGAGGGGAGGGAAAAAAACAGGGGAAGACACAGGGGAAGGGGAGACAGAGAGAGAGGGCTCATCCGCCCTGGGAATCGCCGCCATGTGGTCCTCCGCGAGTCGGACGGCTTCCTCCAGCGACGCCGGGCGGTGGCACTGGACCCACTCGGCCGTCTTCCGGGGCAAACGCTGGACAAACTGCTCCAGTACCACCTGGTCGACTAGCTCCTCGACGTCGCGGTCCCGCGCGAGCAGCCACCTCCGACAGGCATCACGGAGCCGCTGGGCTGAACGCAAGCGGGCGGTTGGATTTATCGAGCTTCAAGGCCCGGAAGAGCTGGCGACTTTCTTCCGGGCTCCGACCAACCCGTTGCAAGATGGCTTTCCTCAGATCGGGGTAAGCCAGGAGGCTTGTTGCCGGCAGCTGTTGCGCCGCGAGTTGTGCTTCCCGGACAGGAGAGGGACTAGACGGGCTGCCCACTGGTCTTGGGGCCACCCCCAAATTTCCGCCGTTCGTTCAAACAGATCGATGAACGCTTCTGGGTCATCTGCCGGCCCCATCTTCTGTAACGCTGGTGGGGGCAATGTGGCTGGTGTCCGGGGTCGCGGCTGCGGTTGGAGCGGCCTCCTGGCTGAGGAGGCTCGGATGGCGTGCGGTCCTCTGCTTGAGCCCGCATGATCTCGAGAAGCGACGATCCTGGTCTTGCCGGAGCTCAAGCAGGGATTGTTGGTGGCTCTGATGGAGTGTAGCGAGGGACTGGAGGACTTCCGCCAGCTGGGAGGACTCTACGGGCGATTCTGTTCCATCCTTTGGAAGACAGGTGTTCCTAATAATGTCCCGGTTTCGGCACCAGTGTAACGCTGTCTAAGCAAGGACGACTGGAAGCAAGACTTCAAGACACGGTAAGCCTTTTAATTCCCCTTTTTGTGCCAACAGTATTCACAATTTCTTTAGTATTCACAATTTCTTTGTACTCGAACGCTGAGTTCGTTGTCCGTCTCTGTCTCCCTCTGCTCTGTGGCTGCTGGCTTTTTAACCGCTCTCCTCGCTCTACTGCAATTAGAGACAGGTGTTAGACATAATTTAGCCCAGGTGTGAGCGCCCTTACCGCTATTCTCTCCCGGACGGGCGCTTGACCACGCCCCCGCTGCCACATACCCCCACCGCCCGACTCAGGCCGGGGCGTCATCCGGCCTGCCTACCACTCCCCATTTCTGGAGAGGAAGTCGGTGGCAGCCATCTGCACCCCCGGTCTGTGGACCACCTTGAACTTAAAAGGCTGGAGGGCCAGATACCAACGGGTGATCCGGGCGTTAGTATCTTTCATGCGGTGGAGCCACTGCAGTGGGGCATGATCCGAACAGAGGGTGAAGGCCCGCCCCAGCAGGTAATACCGGAGGGTGAGGACCGCCCACTTGATGGCCAGACACTCCTTCTCCACGGTGCTGTACTTAGTCTCCCTTAAGGAGAGCTTCCGGCTAATGTACAGCACCGGGCGTTCCTCTCCCTCCACCAGCTGCGAGAGTACGGCCCCCAGCCCTCTGTCTGAAGCGTCCGTCTGCAATACAAAAGGGAGAGAGAAGTCAGGTGCATGCAAAACCGGCCCCCCACAAAGTGCAGCTTTAACCTGCGTAAACGCCTGTTGGCACTGCTCTGACCATTGGACCGGATCTGGAGCCCCTTTTTTAGTGAGGTCAGTCAGCGGGCTGGTGACGTCTGAATAATTAGGCACAAATCTTCTGTAATAGCCAGCCAGCCCCAGGAACTGCCTCACCCCCTTTTTGGTCTTAGGTCTAGGGCAAGTCGCAATCGCCGCGGTCTTATCAATTTGGGGACGCACCTGGCCATGACCCAAGTGGAACCCCAGATACCGTACCTCCACACGCCCAACCGCGCACTTCTTGGGGTTTGCTGTGAGCCCGCCGCCGCAGCGATCTCAGGACGGCCCTCAGATGTTGCATGTGCCGCTGCCAATCATTGCTATAAATGATAATGTCATCTAAATAGGCAGCGGCGTACGCGGTGTGCGGTCTGAGGATCCGATCCATGAGTCGCTGAAACGTGGCTGGTGCCCCAAACAAACCGAAAGGAAGCGTCACAAATTGGTGTAATCTAAACGGCGTGGTGAAGGCTGTTTTCTCACGGGACATTGGTGTCAAGGGGATCTGCCAATAACCCTTTGTTAAATCCAAGGTCGAATAAAATCGAGCAGTACCTAACCGATCGAGCAGTTCATCAACACGGGGCATTGGGTACGCGTCAAATTTAGATACCGCGTTGACTTTTCTGTAATCCACACAGAATCGAACAGACCCATCACTCTTGGGAACAAGAACAACCGGGCTGGACCAATCACTGTGGGATTCCTCTATTACGCCCATATCAAGCATTGCATCTAATTCTTCCCGTCACGATTTTCTTTTTATGTTCGGGTTAGCGATAGAGGCGACAACGCACCACCGCGCCCGGCTCGGTCTCGATGTGGTGCTGTATGAGGTTTGTACGGCCCGGTAGAGGGAAAACACGTCCGCAAATTCCTTTTGTAACTCAGAAACCTCTGTGAGCTGCCGCGGTGAGAGTTGGTCCCCACAAGTAACCGGAGTGTTGGGATCGTAGTTTTTGTTTATCTCCGGTCCGAGCTCCGCCCTCTCGGAACTACCGTGGCCAACGTCACAGAGGCCGCCTCCTCCCTCCATAATTTCAGGAGGTTGAGGTGATAAATTTGGCGCGCCCCTCTATCGGTGCGTTTAACCTCATAATCGAGATCCCCACTCGTCGTGTGACCTCAAAGGGTCCTTGCCACTTGGCGAGTAATTTAGAGCTCGATGTTGGGAGTAATCACGAGTACCTTGTCTCCGGTGCAAACTCCCGTAGCCGAGCACCCCTGTTATACAGCCGGCGTTGGCGTTCTTGAGCTTGGAGCAAATTCTCCTGTGTTAGTCAGCCCCAGTGTGTGGAGTTTTGCTCTAAGATCGAGAACGAACTGAATTTCATTTTTACTGTTAGAAGGTCCCTCCTCCCACGCTCGCGGATGACGTCAAGGACACCGCGGGGCGTCGCCCGTACAGTAGCTCAAACGGGAGAACCCGGTGGAGGCTTGCGGGACCTCTCGTACTGCAAATAACAGGGGGTCTAGCCACTTATCCCAATTCCTAAGCGTCATCGTGTACGCAATTTACTGAATCATGTTCTTGAGCGTTTTATTAAATCGTTCCACTAGGCCATCTGTCTGAGGATGGTAAACGCTAGTGCGAATCGATTTGATGCCCAAGAGCTCGTAAAGTTCGCGAAGTGTTCGTGACATAAAAGTCGTGCCTTGATCGGTGAGGATTTCTTTCGGAATCCCCACCCGGGAGATTATCTTGAAGAGTGCCCCTGCAACACTACGTGCGGAGATGTTGCTCAGAGGCACTGCTTCCGGATATCGCGTCGCGTAATCCACTAGGACTAGCACGAAGCGATGTCCGCGTGCTGACCGTTCTAATGGCCCGACGAGGTCCATTCCAATTCTTTCGAAGGGGACCTCGATTAATGGTAGAGGGCGCAATGGCGCTTTTGGGGTGGCCGGTGGGTTAACCAGCTGACATTCACGGCACGCCGCACACCACCTGCGGACGTCACCGCCAATGCCCGGCCAATAGAAGCGGGCTATTAGGCGGAGAAGTGTTTTCCGTTCCCCTAGGTGACCGGCCATGGGATTATAGTGAGCCGCCTGGAAAACCATTTCCGGCGGCTCCGTGGAATCAATAATTGTGTTACTACCTCCTTTGTTTGAGCGTCCTGCGTCACTCTGTATAACTGGTCTTTAATAAGCGAAAAATACGGATATGAAACGGCGACACCGGGCGGAGTTGTTGACCATCGATTACTCTCACTTGGTCAAAAGCGTGCTTAAGGGTTTCATCCCGCGACTGCTCCAAGGGAAGTCCCCTCCGGGAATTCCCGGAGAGGAGGAGGGTCCACCTCGCCCCTTCCCACGTCACTCGGAGCAGCAGAGGACGGCCCGGCTCCGCCTCCCCGCCAAAGCATCGCACATCACACATCCCTTTACTTCCATGCAGGACCCATCCGCACAAACCCCTCCAATAATTTTCTAAAATTCGGCCAATCAGTACCCAAGATTAGCGGATGGGTGAGGCGGAACTAACCGCTGCCTCCACACTATGTCTTTCTCCCCGAATTTGATCGCCAGAGTCACCACGGGATACTTGTGAATATCCCCGTGCACACACCTTACCCTCACCAGTTTAGCTGAGCCCAGAGCCCCGGGTTGAACCAAGCGTTGGTGGATGGTGGTCTGGTTGCAGCCGGTATCCAACAAAGCTTGGTATGTACCCCCCTGGATCCTTACCGGAATCCGGTACGCTCCAGCTCGATCGGGGGCAGCCTGCGGGACATCGGAGACCCGCACCACTGTCCCTATTTCCATCAGCGGACACTGATCCCGGAAGTGGTCCGGGTCTCCGCACCTCCAGCAGACCGGCCCAGGCGCTGCGGCCGCACCCGTGCTGGCGGGTGCCCCCACCTGAGGAGGAGAGCGGCTGAAGGACGGGGAAGGGCTAGGCGGGTGTTCCCAAGGCCGGGAAGCTGGTCTCACAAACGCTCCACGCCTGCGGGGGCAGGAACGGACCCTGGGGAGAGAGCAGAGCGAGAGGGAAGAGGGGAGGGAAAAAAACAGGGGAAGACACAGGGGAAGGGGAGACAGAGAGAGGGCTCATCCGCCCTGGGAATCGCCGCCATGTGGTCCTCCGCGAGTCGGACGGCTTCCTCCAGCGACGCCGGGCGGTGGCACTGGACCCACTCGGCCGTCTTCCGGGGCAAACGCTGGACAAACTGCTCCAGTACCACCTGGTCGACTAGCTCCTCGACGTCGCGGTCCCGCGCGAGCAGCCACCTCCGACAGGCATCACGGAGCCGCTGGGCGAACGCAAACGGGCGGTTGGATTTATCGAGCTTCAAGGCCCGGAAGAGCTGGCGACTTTCTTCCGGGCTCCGACCAACCCGTTGCAAGATGGCTTTCCTCAGATCGGGGTAAGCCAGGAGGCTTGTTGCCGGCAGCTGTTGCGCCGCGAGTTGTGCTTCCCCGGACAGGAGAGGGACTAGACGGGCTGCCCACTGGTCTTGGGGCCACCCCCAAATTTCCGCCGTTCGTTCAAACAGATCGATGAACGCTTCTGGGTCATCTGCCGGCCCCATCTTCTGTAACGCGGGTGGGGGCAATGTGGCGCGGGTGTCCGGGGTCGCGGCTGCGGTTGGAGCGGCCTCCTGGCTGAGGAGGCTCCGGATGGCGTGCCGGTCCTCTGCTTGAGCCCGCATGATCTCGAAGAAGCGACGATCCTGGTCTTGCCGGAGCTCAAGCAGGGATTGTTGGTGGCTCTGATGGAGTGTAGCGAGGGACTGGAGGACTTCCGCCAGCTGGGAGGACTCTACGGGGCGATTCTGTTCCATCCTTTGGAAGACAGGTGTTCCTAATAATGTCCCCGGGTTTCGGCACCAGTGTAACGCTGTCTAAGCAAGGACGACTGGAAGCAAGACTTCAAGACACGGTAAGCCTTTTAATTCCCCTTTTTGTGCCAACAGTATTCACAATTTCTTTAGTATTCACAATTTCTTTGTACTCGAACGCTGAGTTCGTTGTCCGTCTCTGTCTCCCTCTGCTCTGTGGCTGCTGGCTTTTTAACCGCTCTCCTCGCTCTACTGCAATTAGAGACAGGTGTTAGACATAATTTAGCCCAGGTGTGAGCGCCCTTACCGCTATTCTCTCCCGGACGGGCGCTTGACCACGCCCCCGCTGCCACACTACTGTTTACATACAATTGTACATGTTGCCTCTTCAGTCAGATACTGTAGATGGCTTTGAACAGTATAATATGTTCTTAATTTAACTTTGTGCTTGTATACAAATGGGTGTCACATTATTGTGAACCTTTAGTACATGCTATAGGTTAAACATTTGAACAGTTTTATGAAATTGTTTTATTGAAATCGTTTTACTGTGGTTTGTATTATTCTTAATTGTACCACATGTTATCATGTTTGGTTAACCACTATGCATAAAATACCAACACAACCTGCATGGTACCAATGTTTTTTTGTGCATTAAATATGGAGTGAGTTCCACAAGCCAATAAATAATGCACATCAAAGTTTGAAAGTCTGACTGTCTTTTTAAAGAATATTCCAATTCTGAACTTTTAAAATCTATTTCAGTTGTAGCTCTCTATAGAGGCACACAAAACATGACAGCCAATGTACCATGTAAAATTATTATAACCATTTAGGTCCATCATGAGTATTAAATGGAGAACATACAGGCTGCCATTCTAAGAACGAAGTTTAAGGTTTTGTTTGGAGCAACGTACCAAGGTTACATAGTTAATAATCTAAATACCATAAGAAATACAGTTCCAATTAAAATTTATTTCAGAGACAAATAACATCAATTTACCTATAAACCCATTTATGTTCATATTTTCAATCACCTGCCCTTTTAAAGTCTTCAAAGTCAAGGTTAAACAGAAGAGAAATCCATCAATTTTGAACAGTTTCAAGCCATAAATACATTAGTTTTGAGGTTCAAAACATTGCCTTGTACATCTAAAAAGGCTTGCTGTGCTTCATTTGTATTCAAGTTAGGCCTTGAAGAATTGACAGTATAATGTATCGCAAACACGTGCAAAATCATACAAAGAATGAACATTTCTGTAGATGGAAAAACATAAAAATCTAAAAATAAGGCAAACTTTTTACAATTGTTTAAAAGTGTTTTAATTACATCTAGATGCCTCTTATTCTGATAGTTGTGCTTTTGTCATGTTATAACTCTGAAAATAAGCAGATAACGAGATCTCAATTTGACAGCATGCTGGCAGCACCACTCAAGCCGTCAATACTCTCTGTTGCCTCATGAATGGTTGTGACCTGTAATAAAATGGGGGGGAAAACAGTTACATGAAATATTTAAGGGACAACTTTAAATGTAACAAAACAGTGTTACAAAATAATTTAAGACAAATGCCAAAGGAATAAGAGAAAGACTATTTGAAATTTTTAAGTTTATGGGCAGATGGTAGATTTAAAAATTGGGATTTCCTATAGAAAATAGGTAGACTGTGTACAGTTGAGACATAAGTACAGTTGAGACACCTTAAAGGGATAGTTCACCGAAAAATGTAAATTCTGTCAGTAATTACTCTCCCTCATGTTGTTCAACCCCGTAAGATCTTCGTTCATCTTCAGAACACAAATTAAGATATTTTTGATTAAATCTGAGAGCTGGATCAGTCCTCCATAGGCTTCAAAGGGATTGAAACTTGTTCCCCGAGAAGTTATTAAAGACATCGTTAAAATAGTCCAAGTGACTACAGTGGCTCAATCTTAAGTTTATCAAGCGACGAGAATACTTTTTGTGCGCAAAAACAAACAAATAAAATGAATGAATTGAAATGGATGAATAAATAAACATTTTGCCCAATTGTTATTTTCTTTATTTGTCTTTATTTATTATATTTGCAATGAACGTTTAGTTACCTTTACATCATTAAAAATGGGTGTCTCAGCCAGGCCAGCTGACAGTCTTGCCTGGGCCCGGGACAAGATAATCTTAGATGGGCCCCCCCATGCCCAGATCTCTCCTTTTCCCTTGCTCTTCCTCTCCTGTTCCCCTCCTCCGCTCTTCCTCTCCTGTTCCCCTCCTCTGCTCTTCCTCTCCTGTTCCCCTCCTCTGCTCTTCCTCTTCTGTTCCCCTCCTCTGCTCTTCCCCTCCTCTGCTCTTCCTCTCCTGTTCCCCTCCTCTGCTCTTCCTCTCCTGTTCCTCTCCTCTGCTCTTCCTCTCCTGTTCCCCTCCTCTGCTCTTCCTCTCCTGTTCCTCTCCTCTTCCTCTCCTGTTCCCCTCCTCTGCTCTTCCTCTCCTGTTCCCCTCCTCTGCTCTTCCTCTCCTGTTCCTCTCCTCTGCTCTTCCTCTCCTGTTCCTCTCCTCTGCTCTTCCTCTCCTGTTCCCCTCCTCTGCTCTTCCTCTCCTGTTCCTCTCCTCTTCCTCTCCTGTTCCCCTCCTCTGCTCTTCCTCTCCTGTTCCCCTCCTCTGCTCTTCCCCTCCTCTGCTCTTCCTCTCCTGTTCCCCTCCTCTGCTCTTCCTCTCCTGTTCCTCTCCTCTGCTCTTCCTCTCCTGTTCCCCTCCTCTGCTCTTCCTCTCCTGTTCCTCTCCTCTTCCTCTCCTGTTCCCCTCCTCTGCTCTTCCTCTCCTGTTCCCCTCCTCTGCTCTTCCCCTCCTCTGCTCTTCCTCTCCTGTTCCCCTCCTCTGCTCTTCCTCTCCTGTTCCTCTCCTCTGCTCTTCCTCTCCTGTTCCCCTCCTCTGCTCTTCCTCTCCTGTTCCTCTCCTCTTCCTCTCCTGTTCCCCTCCTCTGCCTCTCCTGTTCCCTTCCTCTCCTCTTCCTCTCTTGTTCTTCTCCCCTCCTCTGCTCTTCCTCTCCTGTTCCCCTCCTCTGCTCTTCGGAAGAAATAATTGTGTCAGGCTCTTATACTAGAGATGCACCAATTACAATTTTCTAGGCCAATTCTGATTTTAGCCGATTCCGTTGTTCTAACCACTTTACAGCAGACTTCCATTTTTTTTTTTTTTTTTTATAAAACACCATATACTTTTACCCAAACTGAATAATAAAAACACATTTAAATGGGTACATTTTCTATAAATGTTTTCATTTTTTTTCTGACATAGCCTACTGCAGTTCTTGTTAAAACATACTAGACATGCAAAATCTGTGCATTTTGGGCACTTTTTGTGTGAAATCATATTTATTTTTTGTCCATCAAAAGTGTGCTTTCACTTTTAATTAAGCATGAGCAGCGCAGCAAAAATAGACTCGGATCTGGCCCATTATCTGTTCACCGATGCCAACAGTGACGCATTTCAGCCGGCTTTTTATTTCTCATCTCCATAAATATATCTAGTAGTAAAGCTAATGCAAGGGCTAGAAATCAATGAATTCTTTGCTAATACTTCCTCGTCATCATGGAGAGCGCAGTTCGCACCGCTTTCTCCTTTCCACAAGCGCGTGCTCTCCCGTGGCGTCTGTCGTTGCTATGCAACAATGAACTTGCGCGCCTGTAAAAGCGAGCGCCGGCGTCGCTATTATGAGCTAATATCCAAAATATTTCCATATGTGTCTCTTTCCTCCTTTCTTATCAACAAGTGGATTTACAGCCACCACATCAGCAGCACCGCCGGTCGCAATGTCTCAGCACTTTTATGAAGAGGACGCAACTGCACGTTGGCTGCGCTGTTTCTTACCTTGCTCTACGTTGACTTTACTAACGTTAGTTCCAGCTTCTCCGTCACCACCTTTTTGAAAATATTTGTTTAGGACATCTCGAAGGCCTCTATTTTCTTCTTCCCTTCTTCTCTTTTCTTTTCTTTTCTGAGCACCAGACTTGTGCTGACCGGACATTTTTATCGTAACGTTAGCCTACTGAACTTCAAATCAAATGACAACATCAAATTTTTGTTTTGGGGGTGGGCGGGGGTTCTTCACCACTATTTCAAGGACAATTAGGAAGAAAACAAATAAAAAGCTTTTATGTAACTCAAATATTAGATATTTTTTCCACAAATATGCCTATTTTATTTATTTTTTAACAATTATTCCATAATTGAATGAGGGCCCAGTTCTGGGCCCCCCCCCCTACCCTGGGCCCGGGACAACAGACCCGTTTGTCCCCCCCTGTCGGCGGGCCTGGTCTCAGCTATACCACATATGGGTACAGTTGAGACAAAGTTGAGACAAAAAGCACCTTATTTTTATGAGCTAATTGTGGAAAATATAAACTACTTATGGGTATTATTGATTGATAATATCTTAGTCTACAAGCTAATGAAATGTCATGTGGCATGTCATGTGGAAATTCACTTCTTTTCAGTATCTATTTTTATGTGAAAAATCAAAACGCAAAAAGTGTCTCAACTGTACTCAGTCTACCCTACAAGGCAAAGACAATAATGATGAAGACTTGCTTTTAATTAGCACAGCCAGCCAGTTTGAGGCAAATCCTGTTCCTTGCAGAACTTTGCAAATGTTGTTCTTCTTACCTCTTCAAACAGAAGAGCATGTGCCGCTGCGATGTTCCCTCCAGTGGTCCAAGGTTGCTGGGGTAGGAAGAGTAACTTGGTGAAAGGCTGCAATTCAACACCTACAGACACAGATGTCAATTTCAAATTTCACAAGTTGTATAGCAATTAAAATATTTTTGTCATCTGAAATACTAAAACAATTGAAACAATATCTTTACAGCTTATAGTGATGTTTATTAATTTATTAATGTGAATCTAGTCCTCAATGTCCAGTCCTTGAAGGATCAATTCACGAAGCTGGAGGTAAAGGTCTGTAATTTCATAAACATCATCTGACATGACAAGGTTATGCTCAGTCATGAGTTCTACACACAGTTGAAAGACATCCTCATCACAAGGGTAGTCTTTAAATAAACACTCCTCTTGGCAAATATTCAGTTTTGTTTGTTCAATTGGATGCAAGAAATTCTGCACTCCATATAAGCTGGGAACAGCAAACATTATTGAAGGTCGACCACTGGGAGCACGAGGGTTGTGAGTTGGCCGTATCCTGTGGCAATTCCAGGCACTGACCGTTTCATCAAGCTCTTCCTTCATAAAAGAAAGGAAACATATAATAGGCTATATATGTATATATTAAAACATTGTATTGTCAAATGAATTAACAAAATTGCACATTATACATCAATAAATAATATTAAGTTATTATCCAAATTCAATACTCTATAACCACTCTGATAGTGAACAAAATTTGTTACCTGTATAAAATGTTGAAAGCAAAACTGGATGAGAGATTTATCAATGAAACTGTCAACAAAGTGTCCATCTTCTTTTAGTTGTTCAAAATGATCCATCCAAAACTGTATGCACTGGCTTCTCAAAGTGGACCACCATCGTTCGATTCTCTGGTTCCCAGTGCTTGGACCAAGAGTGACACAATCAGCACTTGCAGTGTCTCTGAAGAATTTTTGCATCTCTGCTATATGAGTATTTTCAGTTCCATGGTCAATGCGAATTCTTTGTGGAAATCCGTTATTCTCAGCAACAGCAAGTACAAAATAACCTGCAATTACTCGTGGGTCGTTGTTCGTTTTGTATGCCTCAAGCCAGATCATTTTTCTGGAAAACCCATCAATGCATCCGTTTATACATATTCCGTAAGGTTTTAATTTATCATACCCGTCAATATGCCAAACATAATTTGGCCCGCGACTGTTATATACTGGCGTCGGCGTAGAGCGACCATGAGCACGTAGATCAACTCCTTGTCCATCTAACAGTCTCATCAACTGACGGACAGTTTCTCTGTCTGTAATAATTCGGACATCCAACATTTTTGGTGCATCCACCGATAGCCATGTTGCCGTCCCGATGTCTGAAGCTGCTGGTGTATAAAATATGCCACTTCAGCTTCTTCAGTTTTATTAGCGTCTCGCCACAACTGATTCTTGCATAACGTTCTCTCAAGAGTCCGGAGACTAAGATTAATGTTGTGTGATTCCTCCAATAAAATCAAGATTTCTCTATTTGTGAAACCGAGCCGAAAATAATCCTCTATAATATTTTCCATTCTATGCTATAGAATGCAATCCAAGTTCCAACCGTCTATTGACACGTCTTTGATGGTGTGATGGCAATATAGGAAATGCGAGCAAAGTCAGAATTACGAGTTTATTTCTCAGAATTGCGACTTTATTTCTCAGAATTCTGACTTTATATCTCGCAATTCTGACTTTATTTCTCACAATTGCGACTTTATATCACGCAATTCAGACTTTATAACACGCAATTGCGACTTTATTTCTCAGAATTGCGACTTTATATCTCGCAATTGCGACTTTATTTCTCAGAATTGCGACTTTATATCTCGCAATTGCGACTTTATTTCTCAGAATTGTGACTTTATTTCTCAGAATTGCGACTTTTTATCTCCCAATTGCGACTTTTTATCTCACAATTCTGACTTTTTATCTCACAATTGCGAGATATGAAGTCAGAATTGTGAGAAAAAAAGTCAGAATTGTGAGATAAAAAGTCGCAATTATTTTTTTATTTTTTTTATTCAGTGGCGGAAACAAGCTTCCATATTAATGGGTGTGCAATGCTTGGTGTCAAAACTTGGTATAAGTCCTTTTTTTTTTTTTTTTAAACAAAATGGTGAAAATGTGTTTTCTAAAACAGTGGATATTGGATGAACCAAAAATCATTCAGATGTTCACTTCTGAATTAGTTTAACAAATAGATGTATTATTATTAAACATAATATTTCATTTAATTGTACTTCTAACAAAATGTGTTTCTAAACAGTGGATATTGACTGAGCAAACTCAAAGGATGATATTCACTTTAAAATAATAAATAAATAAAATGTTAACAAATGCAAATGGGGTATTTTATCAGAGTCTAATAAGTATTTTAAACCAAATGCTCAGATTGTCAAAAAACATCAAAGTCACTTTAAAATGATGAAAAATTGTTTATCAATCTTAATCTTTGATATTAGATTAACAAACACAATAATTCATTTTAGTTGTACCACTAACAAAATGTCTTAAATTTTAAACAAAATTTTATGTAGTTTTAACACAAAAATATTACATTAGTTCTGTGCAGTCCTTTCATGAGCAAGGCCAAGCAATAATGGTTTAAGAAAGACGACAACAACCATCCGGTGGGGTGAGCCTAAACGATATGTTAATTTCAGATCAGTATTTCTCTTAGGAAATATGTGTGTGTGTGTTTTTAAAATAAGCATTTAAACAGAAATTGTGTTTTAACCTCACAAGGCATTTTATGTTTGTCACTACACGTAATTTGCTGTTTGGTGTCATTTGGGCATCCCGCGCTCTAGGTTGTTAAATAATTGTCTACATCGGCATTTTCCAAAATAAATGTCATGTAGGGATAACTTTTTTTTTCTCATGACCTGATGGCTAGACATACAACCGGCAGCTGTGTGTGGGAAATGATTGATCTAGCTTTGAAAGGCATTTTCTTTGAAATGCCTTGCCTTGAGGGGGAGGGGGAGGGGGGGTTTCCGAGACCCTGTGTTTGTAGGCACAAGGATAATAAGCCCCCCCCCCCCCCAAATCCCATGAGGTTGAATACCACAGAGTGGTTCCTCCCTGTTTAAAATGAGATTTCTTTTTATATGACATTCATTTGTGAGTAATTACGGGACGGAGAAGGCAGCGGTATTAATACCTGGTATTATTCTTAAAAATGTCATTAATTTTCAGAAGTATGTATGATTGTACATTGATTGTTAAAAATATTTGTACTTTACAGTTTTAACTTGGTTTTTAACAGGATTTTTTATCTGTACGTAATTCAGAACAGATTAATGAACATGAAAACCTTGATCGCCTTGATCAGCTGTGTAAGTTTAAGTAAAGATCTTTTTTCATGTATTTACATGTTAGATGTGTTTAGACATTATACAAATATATTAATTTTTATTTTCAGTGTGTTACGTCCCATGACGTAATATTTAGTGTGTATGTGGTGCTGGTGATGTTTTTTTTTTATTCCCTCCTTCTGTTTCTCTCTCTCTCTCTCTCTCTCTCTCTCTCTCTGCCATGCAGCACTCCAAACCATCCGCAGCTGATGCTAATTAGTAGGAGTGTGTATAAAGCAGCAAAGAAACTGGGTTCAGAGAGAATCCCTCTTCAGCTATCACAGACACATTGGTGTTATCTGCAGTTGTGAAATCTGTTGTCTTGAGTATAGTGACTCTTTAGACTGTGTGAGTTTGAAGAGTAAAACCGTGTAGGGAGACGGGCGCCAATTTGTTTGGATTATCCACTCCTAAACTTTTCTCCTGTTTATTTTTCGTTAGTCAGGGAGAGAGGTAAGATAACTGTCTTTAATTTTGATTTCTTTTTGTTAGGGAATTTAACTGGGTTTAAACTTTAGGAAGCCACTGTTTTGTTTGTTATTTTGGCCTGGCCCTCTCCTGACGATCTGATTATTATTTTAATTTGTTTACCTGTTTACTGATCTTTGTTTGTTTTTATAAATATATTGATTAAGCCTTTAATAAAAAGAAAACAATTAATTAAGCATACTCTTTCAGTTTCCTTTTATGACCAGGTGTAAATCAAAGGGTGCTGTGTAAATCTTTTGTACATAAATGTGAAGGACAAATAGAGCTGGGATAGAGGAAGAGGAGACTTCTCACATTTATCGAGTCAATTCTTTTTTGTTATATCTTTTTTATTATTTGTTATTTGTCGTTGCTAATTGAAGGATTTGTTACTTGTTTGCAAGCGACTCTACTTTGGTGAGTACTACTTATTTTCTTGATTGCTGGCTGTTTTCTTCTTTGGGTAAAAGAGGAGAGTGTAGGCCTAGTGTGTAGTAGGGGATTAAGAGATGGAATTTGATCTGCTCTCGTTTACTCTTGCACCGACTATTGAAGTCTTTAATCGCTGTAGAAAGAAAGATCTTATTCAGTTAGCATAGTTTTTTAACATCGGCATTTTCAAAGAAGCTGCCAAACAGGTCATTAAAAAAGAGTTGCATGACAAATTGGTAAGTGATGATGGTGAGGAGGTAGAGCAACTTAAAGCTGCAGCAGGTAAAGAGATGAATAGTGTAGGTCCACCTGACACTGACTCTTTAGCTTTTCAAGACCCTCGGTTGGCAGTGAAGTTAAAGGAGTTAGAGCTGGAAATAAAGAAGCAGGAGTGTGAAGCTCAGATGATTAATTTGAGAACCGTTAAAGCGGAGGCTGATAGGGATATTAAGTTGCAAATGTTGGCTTTAGAAGCCCAGCGTGCTGCTGTACAACCAGTCCCTTTTCCATGTACCAAAACCTCTTCGATTTCCTCTCCTACATTGACGGCAACTAGTCCTTTGTCCGAAGGGCATAGCCATGTATTTACTGCCATTCCTTTTGACCCCAGTAGATATATTAAACTAGTGCCGCCGTTCAGAGAGGCGGAAGTAGATTCCTACTTTGTGATGTTCGAGCGAGTTGCAGGAAAGTTAGGATGGCCAAAGGAGATGTGGGCTCTATTGTTACAGTGTAGTCTCACTGGAAAAGCGCAGGAGGTATGTTCTGCTCTACCAATCGAATCTTCTCTTGACTATGACATAAATAAGGCAGCAGTTTTACGCGCGTATGAGCTTGTCCCTGAAGCTTACCGGCAAAAATTTCGGCGCCACGTGAAAACAGCCAGACAGTCTTACGTAGAGTTTACAAGGGAGAAAAAAATCCTCTTTGATAAATGGTGTCTCTCTAGCAAGATAACGACTCTGGAACAATTGCAGGAGTTAATCATGCTAGAAAAATGTAAGAATTGTGTGCCAGAGAATGTGGTAGTTCATTTGAACGAACAAAAAGTCACTTGCTTGTCTAACGCTTCTGTTTTGGCTGACGAGTTTGTATTAATACATGCACAAAATTTGCCACACCGTATTCAGGCAATTCGTTGAATGTGATGCCTCATGTAGTGCGCCCTGCTAGAGCAGAAAATTGATGTGTTGGTCCGTGGTATTGAGATGCGCTGTGCTACTGTACCTTTGTATACGGTTCACTTAAAGTCAGGTCTTGTAAGTGGAACTGTTAAGCTGGGTGTCCGCAGGCAGTTACCTGTAGAAGGTATAGACTTAATCATAGGGAATGATTTAGCAGGTGGCAAAGTTTTTCCTTCTCCAATTGTGACATATATCCCAAGTGTAAAGGAGCAGTCTAATCTATCTACCTTGTATCCTTCAGCATTCCCTGCATGCGCAGTGACCCGTGCACAGGCACAAAAATTCAAGGAAGTGGTAGATCTCGCTGATTCCTTTCTAGTCCCTGACACTACCCCATGTGAGTATTTGCTCGTCCAAGAGCCTGAGCTTTTACCTGATCCCAGTTTAGAGTCAAAAACCCCCTTAAAAATGGGTTGAGAACATTTGATAACTGCTCAGAGAGAAGACCCAACGCTAGCTAAGTGTGTTAAAGCTGCAGATCTTGGGCAAGCGCCTAATTCTGGGGTTATGTATTTCTGGGATCATGGACTACTGATGCGTAGATGAAAACCAGACGAAGATGATGAGAACTGTCAGGTGGTCCAGCAAATTGTGTTGCCTTCAGGCTATCGCCTGCATGTGTTGAAGCTGGCTCATGAACACGTAATGTCCGGTCATCTAGGAGTGACAAAGACCTACTATCGAGTCTCCAGATACTTCTACTGGCCTGGTATAAAGTCTGCTGTGTCTGCCTTTTTCAAAGCTTGCAAAAAATTGCCAACTCACAGGAAAACTGAACCAAAGAGTTCCTTTCGCTCCTCTTACGCCAATCCCTGTGATGTGTGAGCCCTTTGAACGACTGATCATCGATTGCGTGGGCCCATTGCCTAAGTCCAAGGCAGGACATCAATATATGTTAACTATCATGTGTGCTGCAACACGCTTTCCCGAAGCAGTTCTGTTACGCAACCTGAAATCCAAAGCAGTTGTGAAAGAGCTGGTCAAGTTCTGTTCCACTTTCTGCCTGCCAAAAGTAATCCAGACGGACCGTGGCACGAACGTTACGTCAAGAATGTTTGAACAGATTCTGAAGGAGCTTGATATAAATCATCAGTTGCGTTGGTCCATTGCCTAAGTCAAGAATGTTTGAACAGATTCTGAAGGAGCTTGACATAAATCATCAGTTGCGTGGGCCCATTGCCTAAGTCCAAGGCAGGACATCAATATATGTTAGCTATCATGTGTGCTGCAACACGCTTTCCTGAAGCAGTTCTGTTACGCAACCTGAAATCCAAAGCAGTTGTGAAAGAGCTGGTCAAGTTCTGTTCCACTTTCGGCCCGGACCGTGGCGCGAATTTTACGTCAAGAATGTTTGAACAGATTCTGAAGGAGCTTGACATAAATCATCAGTTACCCAGTGCTTACCACCCAGAGTCACAAGGTGCGATTGAGAGGTTTCATCAAACTCTTAAAACGATGCTGCACAGCTATTGTGTTGAGACGGGGAAAGACTGGGACGAGGGTCTCCCCTTTCTTCTGTTCACTGTGAGAGAGACAGTGCAAGAATCTCTAGGCTATAGTCCAGCAGAACTGGTCTTCGGTCATGTGGTGCGAGGACCGTTAAAGTTGATGAGCGAACAGCTGTTGGCTGAACATCCAACACCGGTGGCTATCCCTGACTATGTCCAGTCTCTCCGTCAGAGACTTCATGAAGCTCGTGAAGTAGCAGCAAAACATCTTGAAACAGCACCTGACCGCAGACTTAAAAGCCGTTTGTGCCACATCAACATGCTGAAAAGGTATGTGACCTCACAATGTAAAAGTGAAACAAAGTGTGACAAACCCACAGATGAAGCGAAGTGTGAGACGGCAAGTGTGCCAACCTCCACTGTTACTATGGTTACCAACTATACCATGGAAGAAGACGGATTGTGTAACAGAGAAGTTCAAGTTTCCTCCACACGATTACAGAACTCTGCCATTCTAAACGACCTCAAGAGTTACCTTGCTCATCTCGGTGAAAGTCAAACTAAAGAACTGGCTGATTTGCTGCAAAAGTTCCCTAGACTGTTCTCAGATGTGCCTGGAAAAACTACCTTGTGTTCCCATGACATTGATGTTGGAAATGCATCCCCCATCAAACAGCATCCTTATCGAGTCAACCCCCAAAATCGTAACATAATGAAGGCGGAAGTGGAGTATATGCTGCAGAATGGATTTGCTGTGCCGAGTCAGAGTCCCTGGAGTTCGCCCTGCTTATTGGTACCAAAGCCTGACTCCACCTATCGCTTCTGCACTGACTTTCACAAAGTCAACAACATCACTAAAGCAGATTCCTTCCCACTTCCTAGAATGGAAGATTGTGTGGACAGGGTGGGTAACGCTAAGTTTGTAACAAAGCTAGACCTACTGAAAGGATACTGGCAGGTGCCTCTGACTCTGCGTGCATCAGAAATCTCAGCTTTTGTCACCCCAGACAATTTTCTGCAGTATTCTGTCTTAGCTTTTGGGATGCGAAATGCTCCCGCAACATTCCAACGTTTGATGTATAATGTGTTGGCAGGTATGGAAAACTGTGACGTGTACTTGGATGACGTGGTTATCCATTCATCTACCGGGACAGAACATCTATCCACCCTTGAGAATGTTTTTCAGCGCTTTGCTGATGCCTCGTTGACCGTGAACCTTGCCAAGTGCGAAGGGAATGATCTGCTATTTGGGTAAACAAGTGGGCCAAGGAATGGTGAAGCCTGTCGAAGCCAAAATTGCAGCTATTCTTGAATACATTATTCCTTCTAATAAACGTGAGCTGCGCAGGTTCCTTGGAATGTGTGGATACTACCGTGCTTTCTGCCCAAACTTTTCTTCAGTTGTCTCACCACTAACTGATCTGCTAAGCACTACAAAGAGGTTTATCTGGACACCCAGTTGTGAGGATGCTTTCAACGCCACAAAAGACTTGCTCTGTAGCGCCCCAATACTCAAAGCCCCTCAATTTGATGCCCCATTTAAATTGGAGGTTGATGCCTCAGCTACAGGAGCTGGTGCGGTCCTGCTGCAGGAGGACAATTGTGTAGAGCACCCGGTTTCATTCTTCTCCAAAAAGTTCTCAAGGTGCCAGCAGAACTATAGTGTTATTGAGAAGGAAGCATTGGCAATGTTGATGGCACTACAGCACTTTGAAGTGTATTTAGGTGGTAGTGTTGCTCCCATAGTAGTGTACACCGATCGTAATCCGTTAATTTTTCTTGAGTGCATGTCTAATGCGAGTCAGCGGCTTATGCGATGGTCTCTCGCCGTTCAAGAGTTTAATCTTGACATCCGTTACAAAAAAGGCTCAGAAAATGTTGTTGCGGATGCGTTGTCTAGGTCATAAATGTTTAAAAATTTATGATTACAATAACATGTGAATGCTCTTTATTTTTATTTTTAATAGTGAAAGTGAGTTGGTGACTGCTTATTATAAATAACTTGTGTTATTTATAATCTTATCGGTGGGGGTGTTATGTCCCATGACATAATATTTAGTGTGTATGTGGTGCTGGTGATGTTTTTTTTCTCTCTCTCTCTCTCTGCCATGCAGCACTCCAAACCATCCGCAGCTGATGCTAATTAGTAGGAGTGTGTATAAAGCAGCAAAGAAACTGGGTTCAGAGAGAATCCCTCTTCAGCTATCACAGACACATTGGTGTTATCTGCAGTTGTGAAATCTGTTGTCTTGAGTATAGTGACTCTTTAGACTGTGTGAGTTTGAAGAGTAAAACCGTGTAGGGAGACTGGCGCCAATTTGTTTGGATTATCCACTCCTAAACTTTTCTCCTGTTTATTTTTCGTTAGTCAGGGAGAGAGGTAAGATAACTGTCTTTAATTTTGATTTCTTTTTGTTAGGGAATTTAACTGGGTTTAAACTTTAGGAAGCCACTGTTTTGTTTGTTATTTTGGCCTGGCCCTCTCCTGACGATCTGATTATTATTTTAATTTGTTTACCTGTTTACTGATCTTTGTTTGTTTTTATAAATATATCGTCACCTTCCTAAAATAATTGCCTAAGTCATTTTTTGACAAAAATGATTTTTTTGCATAAGTCATCTCCTCATGATGCTGGCCACCTTTGGTAAAATCGCCCACATCCTCAGTTGAACAGATCACGCAATTCTACCTTTTTGAGTGACATTATCAATAAATATCATATATTCAATTATTGGTTCAGTGTTTTGTGTTTTCTGAGAAAAGTGAAAAAATGACTTAGGCAATTATTTTAGGAAGGTGACGATATTGATTAAGCCTTTAATAAAAAGAAAACAATTAATTAAGCATACTCTTTCAGTTTCCTTTTATGACCAGGTGTAAATCAAAGGGTGCTGTGTAAATCTTTTGTACATAAATGTGAAGGACAAATAGAGCTGGGATAGAGGAAGAGGAGACTTCTCACATTTATCGAGTCAATTCTTTTTGGTTATATCTTTTTTTTTTTTTTAATTTGTTACTCCCTCTTTAAAATACCCTAGACTGGAGAGGGAACGTAACAGAACCTGAGCCGTTAATTAATAATACATCAGATCAGGACAAAGCCGTCAACAGACATGCTCTGAAGGGTAAATATACAGTCAGGTCATCAATATTGGGACATCAACACAATTCTAATCTTTTTGGCTTGAAATGAAACGAACAAGATGTGCTTTAACTGCAGACTTTCAGCTTTAATTTGAGGGTATTTACATCCAAATCAGGTGAACGGTGTAGGAATTACACTTTTTTCTCCCACTTTTTAAGGGACCAAAAGTAATGGGACAATTGGCTGCTCAGCTGTTCCATGGCCAGGTGTGTGTTATTCCCTCATTATCCCATTTACAAGGAGCAGATAAAAGGTCCAGAGTTCATTTCAAGTGTGCTATTTGCATTTGGAATCTGTTGCTGTCAACTCTCAATATGAGATCCAAAGAGCTGTCACTATCAGTGAAGCAAGCCATCATTAGGCTGAAAAATCAAAACAAACCCATCAGAGAGATAGCAAAAACATTAGGTGTGGCCAAATCAACTGTTTGGAACATTCTTAAAAAGAAAGAACGCACCGGTGAGCTCAGCAACACCAAAAGACCCGGAAGACAACGGAAAACAACTGTGGTGGATGACCGAAGAATTCTTTCCCTGGTGAAGAAAACACCCTTCACAACAGTTGGCCAGATCAAGAACACTGTCCAGGAGGTAGATGTATGTGTGTCAAAGTCAACAATCAAGAGAAGACTTCACCAGAGTGAATGCAGAGGGTTCACCACAAGATGTCAACCATTGGTGAGCCTCAAAAACAGGAAGGCCAGATTAGAGTTTGCCAAACAACATCTAAAAAAAAGCCTTCACAGTTCTGGAACAATATCCTATGGACAGATGAGACAAAGATTAACTTGTACCAGAGTGATGGGAAGAGAAGAGTATGGAGAAGGAAAGGAACTGCTCATGATCCAAAGCATACCACCTCATCAGTGAAGCATGGTGGTGGTAGTGTCATGGCGTGGGCATGTATGGCTGCCAATGGAACTGGTTCTCTTGTATTTATTGATGATGTGACTGCTGACAAAAGTAGCAGGATGAATTCTGAAGTGTTTCGGGCAATATTATCTGCTCATATTCAGCCAAATGCTTCAGAACTCATTGGACGGCGCTTCACAGTACAGATGGACAATGACCCGAAGCATACTGCGAAAGCAACCAAAGAGTTTTTTAAGGGAAAGAAGTGGAATGTTATGCAATGGCCAAGTCAATCACCTGACCTGAATTCGATTGAGCATGCATTTCACTTGCTGAAGACAAAACTGACAAAACCCAAGAACAAGCAGGAACTGAAGACAGTTGCAGTAGAGGCCTGGCAGAGCATCACCAGGGATGAAACCCAGCGTCTGGTGATGTCTATGCGTTCCAGACTTCAGGCTGTAATTGACTGCAAAGGATTTGCAACCAAGTATTAAAAAGTGAAAGTTTGATTTGTGATTGTTAATCTGTCCTATTTCTTTTGGTCCCTTAAAAAGTGGGAGGCACATATACAAACTGTTGTAATTCCTACACCGTTCACCTGATTTGGATGTAAATACCCTCAAATTAAAGCTGAAAGTCTGCAGTTAAAGCACATCTAGTTCATTTCATTTCAAATCCACTGTGGTGGTGTATAGAGCCAAAAAGATTAGAATTGTGTCGATGTCCCAATATTTATGGACCTGACTGTACATTATTTGGGGTATACCTGTATATCGATCATACATTATTGCTAAAAACAAAAATGTATTTTCTGTGTTTGCAGATATTTCAAATGTGGATTTATTAGCACTTGTGACACAAACAAATTTTGTGACACCCAAACCAAAGTCTTCAATGTCCCTCAGTGCACGGAGACGTAACAAGGCTGTGAGTCCTATTCCGAGGCAGTCACGAAGCAATTGTAATGCATGTCCAGTTGGAAGCAGTGCAAGAAGCAATTTTGGTAAAAAAAAAAAAAATCTATGAGCTTATCAGGAGAACGGAGAAACGAGCAAACACCAATACATGAAGTAGAATCGTTGTTAAACGAGTCATCTGGTGAGTATTATTTTTACGCTAACATTTGTTAAAAATAAAAAATAGTAATCAGTCGCTAATACGTATGCTATATTTTCATTCATTATATAGATCTGTACAATAACCGTTTGCAAATTGCCGAAGATTCCACAGCTATCTTTGATAACACAGATTTTGTGAGAAATTGGGATGCTGTCAGTCAGTCTGGCATAGGCCCGGACAACAGCGACAATGCGGTATCAGCTTTTGAAATCCCAGTGGTTTCAGAAAATGGTGACAACGGACAGCCCCTGTTGCTAAACGTTGTGGGAGACGTCATTTCGGAGTTTAACAATGTGTTGGATTGTACGGATGACAATATGTGCTACCAGGAGTGTGTGAATAGACTTTGTGACTGTGTCCACATGGTTATGTCAAATTCAGAAGAACAAGGAAGCCTCATAAGGATTATTCTCGATCGAGTTGGTGCCAATCGCGAGGTTTTAAATAAGTACAAGAGGGTTCTTCAGAATTCCTGCAGAGAAAAATCATCTCATGGTTAACCTTTTAGCTAACATAAATAACGCTGTTACAGATGATAGAAAAGAAGTAAATGTGTTTATGAATGTTTTGTTTAAAAGGGGGGGGGGTATGTTTTGTTTTATTTATTTGATCTGTGATTGTTTTTTCATAAAGTAGATTTGTGTAGTTGATGTATTATCAGTGGAGAATAAATTGAAAAATATTTTGCCAAGATGTCTGGTAGCGATTACGTTCAGACAATGAATTGCATGATTGTCAACCAGATTTTGAACAAAACCCTTCACCAAGAACTGGATACGATCGTTTGTCAAATATTGAACAGCTACAAATCATAATTGATAATCAGCTGGGTGTTTTCGACCCATCCTATTTGGATTTAAATGCTAGATTAGAGTCTATTATTCAAAAGCAGAGAAGCTGTGTAAATTATTCTAATAACGACAAAGGTTGCGAGATGGTTGTAACGAAATATTAAACCTCATCACACAGACCGACAATGTCTAATCTAAACGATGCAGAGACACAAATATCAGACCTCTCGCAATCTAATGTCTGCAAAAGATTAGAACAGTTGCTCAAATATAACGATGGCTGGAGTCCTCACGACCTAATCTTTGTGAAAGATTAGAAGCGATGATAAAATTGCATGAAGTTGATAACAATGCGGGTGAAGTTTTTGTTGAGCCATTACAGGATGGTGGTGCAAACAATACTTCTACAGACACTAATTTGAGTTTAAGTCAGAACGATACTTAAGCATTGGTTAGAAACGGCTGAATTTTAGGCGAATACACAATTATTCCAAGACCTCGGTTTAATGGTGTAGAGATACACAGATCTCTAAATCTAAGGGATTTATCCTCTACAGATTTTGCGGCATACAGTACAGCTGTGCATACAGGTTTGTCAGAGATTGTGTCATTTTCCAGAGAGTTGGGGGATGAAAATTGTTTTATTAACATTTCACTAAGGTCCCCCAGTCTGAAATCTAATGTAAACTGTGTATTATTGCCTAATAATTCCTACAACAAAAGCATTTTCGTGGAACGATTTGAAAAAATTATGCAGAGCAATATGAAAGTGTTGACTGACGAATGTCTGCAGTTAAACGCATCCATAGTCAGAAATGGGAACGGCGGAGCTCGTCGGAAGCTGGTTGATATAGCACATGATGATGTTATTATAAGGAAACAAATGCATTTATTCTGTCCTGTCAATACGTCAAACAACCTGTGCTTTTCAATTTGCATCGCGTATTTTCTCGAACCGCAGATTTCACAAAACAAATTAGAAAGACGGGGCGAAGTCATTCAGTCTGCGGCTGGTTTCACACCTCAGAACAAAGTAGGTCTAGGCGACATTGTGAGATTTGAGCAGCCATTAGACATAAAAATTGTTGTCTTTCACAGGTCAAGCGAAGGAAAGTTAGAAAAATATAAAACTTCTGATGAACCACACCCCAAAACAGCCTATATTTACATTCATGATTCTCATTATTACATGATAAAGTATCTGAAAACATTTATAGGTTCTGCATATGTGTGTGATTTCTGTTACACAGGGTATACGAGCAGACAAAATCATTGCAAATATGTATGCTCTGTATGCTGTGATACCCAGTGCTTCAAACACCCTAAAAGCACAATACACTGTCAGGACTGTTTACGCTATTGCAGGTCTAGCTACTGTTTTAAAGCCCATAAAATAGTACCCACTACAATTGATAATTGTGGTAGATCCCCTTGTGATACTAGAAATATTGTCGTTAATGCGGTAAACGTTACCACAATGCCAAAATTCCAAAACCTCATAACTGTCCAAATGATCAGTGTTTTTATTATTGCGGTGATGATGTAATCAGCGGCGGTCACCAGTGTTTCACACAGCCTACCAGACCCAAGGAACATACAGATCGCTACATTTTCTATGATTTTTAAACACGTTGTGATAATGGAAAGCATGTTGGTAATTACGTTTGTGCCATGACTTTTGAGGGTGAGACATTTGAATCTGGAGATGAGGATTGTGTGAGACAGCTCATTTGTAGGTTTAGACAGCCGAGATACAAAAATTACATGTGGATAGCGTACAATGCAAGAGGATTCGACAAAGAGTATTTTTGCAACGCAGGACTCAAACTTAACATAGTAATGCAAGGACGTAGAACAATTTGCTTGTATGATGAGTGTTTTAGGCAACGTTTTATCGATTCTTACCTATTTCTCCACATGGCTCTGTCTAAGATGTCTTCTGCATTAAATTTTCAAAATAAAGAAAAGGGATTCTTTCCACACTATTTCAACAGACAGGAGAGTCAGACTTATATAGGCCCATACCCTGCGAAAAACTACTACGGGTACAAAACCATGACTGATAGTACCAGGGCAAAATTTGATCGGTGGTATGAAACAGTCAATGGTAAAGTCTTAGGTTTCAGAAAAGAGATTGGCCTCTATTGCATGAACGATGTTGTTTAATTACATGAAGCGTGCATTAAATTTAGGGATGAATTCTTGCGATGCACACAGATAGATCCTTTCAGCTATGTGTAATTTGCTAGTGGCTGTATGGGGACTTTCAAGACACAATTTCTCTCTAGAAATACACTGGCTCTGACACATAATAATGCATATGTCAATCAGTATAAGACATTCTCTAACATCTCTATTGAATGGCTTGAGTATATGAAAAATGTCCACGACGTAGACATACACCATGCCCTAAATCATGGCGAAGTGAAATTTGGAGGGTACTTTGTTGTTGGTTATTACGAAAAAGATGTTATACGTACGTAGCGCTCTAGAATTTGCAGGATGTTTTCACCATGGTCACGAATGTCGTTACAGACCTGACTATACAAACCCCCTGTCAAATGTTCCTTTTGGAGTGCTCAGGAGACAGTTTAATGAAAATATTGATGTTTTGCAAAACGCATACTGTTTACACATTGAGGTGATGCATGAATGTGTATGGAAGCAACTTAAGCAAACTGACCCTCATGTAATTGCATTTATGGCCACTTATTGGGCGCCTGAGAGACTGAAACCGTGTGATGCACTGTTTGGGGATCGCACAAATGCTTACAAGCTGTACCACATGACTGCAGAAAATGAGAGGATCAGATATATTAATTTCACGAGTCTTTATCCTTACTGTCAGGCTCGAAAAAGCTACCCTGTTGGACATCCTGAAATAATCTTCAAGGATTTTGAACCCCTTGAAAATTATTACGGTCTTATTAAGGCAACAATGCTACCACCACGAAAACTACTACATCCGGTACTTCCTTATAGATGCGCAGGGAAACTCATGTTTCCTCTGTAGATCATGTGCTGAAAAACAAATCAATGTTACATCTTGTATGCATACAGATGAGGAGAGGTCTATCTCAGCATGCTAGGTGAGCATTGAATTGTTAAAGGCACTTGAGAAAGGGTATATTGTAATCGAAGTCTCAGAGGTATGGCGTTTTGCAGAGAAATCGAAAACACTGTTTTCCGATTATGTAAAGACTTTTCTGAAGTTTAAACAGGAGGCCTCAGACTACCCCTCTGACGTAGTCACCGAGTCAGTCGAAAAAGCCTATATCGATGATTACTTTAAAAAAGAAGGGGTTAAACTCGATCCTGCAAAGATCTGTAACAACCCTGCGCAGAGATCTATCAACAAATTGTTGCTGAATAGTCTGTGGGGGCGTTTTTCAATGAGAGAAAATCTACCCACTTCTAGGCTTTTGAAAGACCCAGAAGACTTTGCGCACATCATATTTGAATGTCAGTATGATGTTAAATATTTCACATTTGTGTCTGACGATATTGCCCTTGTGCAATATCGCCATGATGATGGAGCCATGTACACCACACGGGATGTGAATATATTTCTGGGGGCCTTTACAACAGCACATGCACGGTTAGAATTGTATAGCCTTATGGATAAACTGGGTGACAGATTGTTGTATAGCGACACAGACGGCGTTATCTTTATCACTAGAGATGGCAATTGGGAACCTCCTCTGGGTCCTTATTTAGGAGATCTGACTGACGAAATCGGCAATGATGATCACATCACAGAATTTTGCTCAGGAGGGCCTAAAACATACGGATATTGCACTGCGAAAGGTAAAGTGTGTATGACAGCAAAGGGTATAACGTAGAATGCCGAAAATTCCATGGCAATTAGATTAGACACTTTGATCGGTCTTGTTGACAGTTATGTAAAATCACATGACACCAGACACATCCTAGCCTACACAGACAACATCGTGAGGAATAAAAAGAATTTCACTTTGCAAAACAAGTCAGTTGTTAAAAAGTTTAAAGTGGTATATAATAAGAGGCAGCTATTCCCTGATTATACAATGCTACCATATGGCTACTAATCATTTTTTAAATCGCTGCAGTGTGCGGGAGGTTGATGGTTTTGATTTTAGACTTCAACATCCTTTTTCATGTGTAATAAGTGGACCTTCAAATTCTGGAAAGTCTTATTTTGTAAAAATGTTTTTGGAAAATGCTGTAAATATGATTTCTAAAAAGACTGAAAACATTGTGTACATTGGTTGCCAGCAATCATAAATGTATGATGAACTGTATAAATTGTATAACATTAAATCCAGCAGAACCATCAGTTTGAATACAAATTATTTAATATTGTTTAAGAATCCTCGCGATAACAATCAGTAAATGTGTTGGGAAAACAAATGTACCCCAGAAATACAAAATATTTTATGGAATGCTATCAAGATTCTACCAACCAGCCTTTTGGATACCTCATGATAGACTATAAAGCAAAAACCCCTGAACATTTTCATCTCAGAACGGGGTTACTTTCAAACCAGCCAGTAGTTTACATTCAAAAAAAGAAAACCGTGATTTTGGTAAAATGTCTGCTAGACTATCTAGAAACCTACCCCTGTTAAAACTGCTATTTAAAGCAATCCCCGATGCAAAGGTGTCTTATTATGCAATCAGCATCTGACAAGCTCATTTTAACATTGTGTGATATTGCGTTTAATGTACTCTTTGGCACAATCCCACTAACGACCCAGCAACACCGCCGGTTGAAGAGGAGAAGGACTGAAATGAAATACATAGCCAATAAACAGATTGATGTATCCAGAAAAAAATGCTTTATCAACCAGAAAGGAGGATTTCTTCTTCCGCTCTTGAGCATAGCAGCCCCGTTTATTACAAGCCTGATAACCGCTAACAAGGTTGAAGATGGAGTATGCTGAGAAGCTGTTTTTAGTTCCTTAAAATCAAATAGATAAACTGAAGATGTCCAATACCCGAGAGTCTATTCAACAAACCGTGGAAGACGATCTGGATGTTGCTATAAGAAATATTTTGAATAAAGACAATTTGGATACTCATGAGAAGGCTAAGCTTTACACCTCGGCTTTACAAAGATTTTTAACGGTAGTTAAACAGGGTGATCGAGATAGTAACACATTAACGCTTGCATTAACATCCCCCAATGAGTCTCACAAAGAACAATCTGTTAACCCTGTTGAAGATATTATAGCAGATGTATTGAAAAATGTCCCATTGAGAAGTGTGAAAAATGCAAGATACATCATGGATAAAAATGTCTAAAGCCAAAGAAATGGCATCTTGGAATGATTCGGGGGAGTTTGTATTTAAAGGTATTACTTACTATACAGGGGTCGCACATGATGGATCTTATAAAGACTATTAAAGTAGTATTAAGTACAATTGCTACTTTAAACATCCCCTATTCAACAGTGCCAAACCATACAGTTAGACGTGTAATAAGTTCATTTAAAAACAAACAGTCTACATCGCCCTCTATGGAGCAAAGAATGTATTTAAGTACACCTTCTTCTAAAGATTCAGATGCATCACTGTTTAAATCACCGTCTCTTGATTAAAACGTGTGGCTGTCATTTTGATATTGTATAATTGTTTATTCATTTTTGTACAAATTAATCATATGGTGTTCAATAAAGCTATGACATTGGTACATTTGACATTGTGCTCTTTTTATTTATTATATATATTATAAATTTACATTTACAAATCATGTATGTAACATAAATATTTCACCCATTTGCACACAATGAATACACTTAAATGTAGTACTATTACAATGAGTTTTTAATAAAATCATCACTATAAAGCATCATAACATCATCATAAGCACAACCTCGAATCATATGATATAGAAAGAAAACACAATGATGACAACATATGAATATTGAATTTGTGTTTAATTTGTTTTTAGAAAGTCAGTGATTGATACAGGAAAACAAATAAAATCAGGACTATTACCGAAACTGTCAAAGAAAAATGCTGAACCATCCTTATGTAAATTGCTAACCAGTGTTCACCGGGGAGATGTGCCGGGTCTGTGTTGATTATGGCTGACGTAGGTAATATTCGTAAGGGGTCCTTTGGTAAATGATCACACGGTAGCACTCCAAGAAAATGCGTGTTTTGTGTGATTCTGTCTATAGCCACTGTAAGTTGTATGGCATTCATGTTTTCAATTAATAGTAGTCAACAAGTACCTGTCTTCGGTTAGAAACTTCAATGATGTTGTCAAAAACAGCATAAACAATCAGATTAATGGTTCTTGGAAGCGGTTGTCTGAACCGTACTTTTAGTCTGATATTCCCAGACTTAACAAGCGAGATGTGTTGGCTGCATTCTTCGTCTGGAGTGAGGTTAAAACCATAAAGTGTATAACCCTGCAGAAAATCTTCTCTGTCGATTACCAACGCTTGGTTTTTTAGATGTCTTCCAGACGAAAGTGCAAGCTGGTAAAATTCTCGCACGGCGGTGCCTGCTCCAAAGTCAGGTTGTAATGGTTTGGCGGGGTGTTGCTGACATCCACATAAACAGCTAGAAACTCCAGATCGTAATGCTTAAATGCAAAGGGGTTTTTATTGTATGACCCTGTAAAAGCATCATTATCGACCATACCCAATATGATAGATTTGGGTAATGTACCTAAAAACAGGTTTTCCTGGTTTGATACACGGCCTCCAGCTGGTATGGAGAAATTTTTCAGGCAGACCCTATCAATGGGGTATTTGGCAGTGCTTGAGAGTAGTGCTTGAGCGTGTCCCGTGATACAGATACTTTTTTAATAAACAGAGAAGCTGTCAAAATGTGCAGTTTGTATGCTATAGCATCACTCCTCATTAGACAAAATTCATCTTTGCCTTTTGTCAGATGGATTTTAATGTCCACCCCATTAAGCATTAGCTTTTCTTGAAAGAAAATATCACAGTGTATGGGTGATAAAAGCTCAACTGCTGCACTTTCGTTGCTAAAGGCAGCCCTCTTTGTCAGACCAATGTTAGCCCCTGCCGGATCGCCTACATCCTTATGTCCAGCAGAATCTTTGTAAAATAAACCTGCTGAGAAAACACTTTCCAATGTATCTTTACAGTAGTTTAAAAGGCATTCTATAATACATCGATAGGGATAAGTGTTTGTACTCTGTGAAATTAACCTATCACCAAGCGATACATCAACCTGTGAAAAAATAGTGTTTCCTGGATAATTGACCAGTCCAACAGGAGTCCCATCTCTGATATTTGAACCGTCAGGATTTGTGATTTTAACACGCATGTAAAGCAGTGTATTATTCAAATCTATATAATCTTCACCATTCCCTGCTATGAAAAATTCCAATGGAGCGCTGTTCGATATTGCAGATAGCGGAGGGAATTCAACCTATGTGTTTTTTTCAATAGCCATCTGAGTCATCGGTACTGTAAACAGATCCAGTTCGGTGTGTAGTAGTGCCATGGTTTAGAATATAGTTTTAACAGATGAAACGCACTTCATAGCTCTCTTTCGTTTTCGTTGCCTAACTGCGGTTTTCTTGGGGTGTTTCCTGGTTTTCTTTACCGCCTGACCACTCCACCCCCTCCTCATTCCAGGTGGTTTAGACCTCCGTTTACGTAACTTAACCATTAACCCCGAACCGTCTTGAGATTTATCATTATTATTAAAGGAATGTGTCATAGCTTTGGTAACAACGTCGCTGACTATGTTTTTAGCAGCGTTTTTAAGATGTGGTTTGGCTATGCAGAAACCTCTTTTTAAAAACGGAAGAGCCATTCGAAACAAACCCCTGAAAAGGTCGCCGAGCCCCGCCCCATACATGACTCCTCCCCCAGAATATCCTGGCATTCCACAGCCTGCTTGAGTTCTATAAAAGTTTACCATTTGGTAAGGATTATAATACACCATTTTTAAAGGATTGGTTGTTTCACAGGCCTGAAGTGTAGTTTAATGACGACTTTGCCGTAAGAAAATGGCACTTCCCTGTTTCTGTCGTCTTTGAGCTCAATACAAATCTCTCCAATAGAATTTTTATTCACTGACACGTAGTGCACTCTGTCGTATGCAACACTGACCATTTCACGATCCGATCCGGTTATATGTACACATCTCAAAAGCGGAGCATGTGCATCCCCCACAGATTGATATTCGATAACATCTGTGTACAGGTACATGGTGTAAAACCCTCCGTTTATGTCTGCTTGGTGTGGCGCGTACACTGGCGTAAAACCGGTTTCGACGCGTTCATTTCCAGTATACTCATTTACAGATACCAATGGTTTCTTCGGCATTACACCCAAAATAATGGCTAGTTTACCGTGGAATGTTAAGGAACTTCCTGGTGAGGATATCATGAACACTTTGTTTTTCACATGATCGTAGCCAAGACGTACATGCCGAGGTAGCAAAGAATTTAGGTCCTTAATTAGAAATTGTACATGCTGTCTTTAGTTTGACATCTAACTATGAATGTATGTGTGCGAATCACAGAATCACACCACACACACAGAGTCCATGACCTTCATAGATGTTGTTAGTTTCTCTTGTTTTATCCTCTTCTCAGAATGTTTTGCACTCCAACCAGCACATACTCTTTTCCTTGAGCTAAATATCTCAGTCGGACATAACAAATATCTAGGGCTGCTTGACCTCATATGATTACCGTTCCCATGCTATTCCGGTCAACATTTATTGTCCTTGGCTGTCTCTCAAGTCTTGCTATCACTATACTATTGGCTGTTGGTTGTTCTTTGTAATACGAAAGGTATAAATATTATGCTTGCCGTATTAAACTTTGAGTAGATTGAATAGAAACGGCTCTTAAAACGTATTTATTCTCTAGTGCTTTTAAATAAACTGCTTGATTGATTGTATATGAATCTTTTGAATGAATTATATCAGGTGCTATATGTATAAACCTGTCTTTTGCCTTGTCTGTTTCAATGCTTTTAAATTGCATATTGTAATATTGTACAGCACTTTGGCGCAGCTCTGTTGTTTTTAAATGTGCTATAGAAATAAAATTTGATTTGACTTGACTTGACTAGAAACACCGTGTGTTGTCGTTCTTTCTTCTCCCTTCATGAAGTCTCCAGATCCGCAGACTCACGACTGCAATTACCTGGGCATGCACAGAAAGGGACCGAGGAATTCTTGATGGTAGAAGTGTTGTGTGCTAAACTACAACGAGATCCAAGTTTCATTCCTAACAGTTTGGGGGCTTCGTCCGGGATACCTCACAAACAGGTAGGGTCAATTTGTTTGTTGGGGTATCTCTGAACCGTATAGTGTGCACGTGGTGGACTCCCTAAGGAAAAAGGGAACGGTTTTGCTCTGCTAAGACGCAGAAAGGGAGCTGATCACTCCATATTTTGACCAGTGCACATCGAAAAATTAATTTAATAAAAAATAATTAGGAAAGGGTTTCTCTGCATCAGTGCGGCTCTGGAAAGGGAGCTCTAGCAGTTTAACATATCCTCACTAAGGTGGGAAGAGGACGGAGGCAGTCCTAGGGAAACAAATTAAAATTAGAATTAAAAAATATTGAACTTCCAGAACTATTGAGGAAAAGAAAAAAAAAAAAACAGCTGCATGCCCAGATCTGCAGGCGTTGGAGGCTGTGTGTTTGGAGAATTATATGTTGTCTATTATATCTGTTATATGTTTGTTATTTGTTGGGACTGTTATTTGGTATTTGTTGGCATTTTGAGGTACTTATGAGAGTATCCGTGGGGATGGGGACTGAAGTGTGATTGCATACGGGAGTGTGTGGTGCATCCTTTAAAATAGAAGGAACACAAAGTGTATGTTGTATGTGTCCTATAAATAAAGGGACAAGTGTGAGTACAATCCCGTGAAAGGGATACGATGAAATGAACGAATGCTGGGAATGAGAGCTGTCTTGTGAAACTTTAATTAAGGGAAAAGTATAAAAACGTTCAGAAATATTGGCTTTGTGGATTGATCCTGTAGGCATTAGAACTGTGTGTTAGAACTGTTATTTGTTATATGTTGACATTTGATGTGTTTGAAGAGCTATCTGTATTGTTGAGCAACAGCTGAACGTAAAAGCTTCTGAAATTATTGGCTGATTAAGTAAAGTTATAAAATTTTTAGACTACTATATACTGTATATATTTACGCTCTGATACATACATGGGAAATGTGCAAGGTTACAGTCACACCTCGATGGTTGAAATTGATAAAATGCAAGTGCAACTTGGCACTCAAATAATAACATTTCCATTAGATAAATAGAATCAAAAACCGCTATTGGCATGGTTGCAGATCAGAGGGCCCCTGGTTTTCAACACAATGCCAATACGCAATGAAGAACATGATAAAAGGACAGACGGTCTGAAAGGAATAAACACCTACTGACCCAGTTACAATTTTGGAGGGCAAAAATACCATCAGCTGTGACTCAGCCATCAAATTACAGAAGTTGGATTACTTTTGAATTAACACTATTATGGCATAGGCATAATAGTACTGTACATGACCATAAAATTGTGATTGCGATCATGAAATTCCTATTGTAATTATGTTTAATACTGCATACCACTGTTGAAAATGTTAACTGTAATAATTGTTCCACTAACTATGACAGAGGCACTAGCAATCAGCCATAGAAAGGAAAAAACGAAAAAACTTAATTAGATCAATTCATGAGTAAATTCAAATCTATGGTTAAAAAGGGTGAAAGGACCCTCAGTGGGATTATAAATACATAAAACAGTCATACCAGGTGTGGAAGAAAATAAAACAATTCTGGGACAAAGGTCCTGAACAAAAAGAGACTAATCAAATGCGTGCAGCGGTCTCTGTTTCAAAACAAGCTGCCTAAATATGATATTCTAGTGAACAAAGCTTTAACCCCTAGCCTCCCAAAGACACCATGCGCACTGTTATATCCCAATTTAACACAATTTAAAGGGTAACTCATTTGCTGCAGCCGCGGACGTGTTCGATTCAGATTCAAAAAAGACAGGAACGAAGGTACAACAGCTGCATTTCCTTTATCAAGAGCCCAGACGAATATCATATCGTTTCAATAACATTGTCAGATACTATATGCAAAGAATTACCATATATAAACAGCATACCTTTATCATCGATACAGGCACATCTAAAAGTTCATTAACAGCGCATTGCTATGAGGGCTCTATTACGGGACACACTCTAAACTTTGTGGGAATTAATGGCATTCCAGTTAAGTGTCATATGACACCGAAATTACCCATAAAATCTCCAGATAACACAAACTTTTTTAAAATGCATGATTTTGTGATTTTGCCTGACTCTCCGTTCTGCCTGTTCCGTTCGAAAACGTTTCTATGATGCAGAAAAGTTTAGTAAAAGATATTGGCGTAAAACTTTTACAGGCAAACCCATCCGAATCTGATATTCAACATTGGGCCTTGAATGAAGTGAAACCTGATCAGAGTAATTTGTTAAGAGACAAGCAGCGTCGTCTGGCCCTGCCCAAAATGGAATTACACCAACAAGTGTAACTGAACTCTCTCCCTTTGAGATACAAATGGGTAGACCTTTCCCGACCCCGTGGGTCAAAGGTCGCGCTGGCTTTCTCTCAACAGGTGACACGGAGGTGGTGATCGAGGAATATGTGGATTCTCTAATCAAAACTTTGAATGGCATTAATGATAATATCTCTCTCTCTCCCTATACCCACAGATAAACCCACTCACCCATTTGTTCCAAATCAGCAGGTCCTAATCCACAGATTGAAACCAACAAAGTCTGGAGAACCACGATACCAAGGTCCGGCAACGGTCATACCATGACCCGAACAGCAGTCCTGACCGATCTACAGCCACAGTGGATACACGCAAGCTGCGTTAAGCCAGCACGAGAGGAGGGACTGAAAGGTGACTGTTGAGTATGGAATGAAATTAATCTCATTATTATTAATGAATGCACACACAATTATGCATGTACTAGATACATTTTGTGAATGTATTTTACTAACCACAAACAAATGCCATTTGATTTGAATCTGTGGAATTCGAGATTGAATGATTGTGCAGCGATTTGTACAAATACAGACATATTTGCAAATAAACATGGTCTGTTCTACATTAATAAATCAAAAATTGCTCATGCAAAAATGAATCCGTGCATTTGTGGATCAGAAGACACGCGTGCATTTATTGATTCCATGTTCGAGTCGATCCTGTTCGGTTCATTTGGATTTTGAGACTTTCTTTCCGCATTTTCAGCATTGAGGATCCACACGCAACTGAAATGCAAGGCAGGCAGCTACCACTAGATGGCAGTCGCAGAGAATTACCGAGTTGGCCTGCCCTGGTTTGAGAACAGCTGATAATGGACATTGTTGGCATTTTCCCGAAGAACCTTTAAAACATGGATAATACCATTTTAAACCAACAAGCTGGTTGGGTAAGTAACACTAATCTTTTTTCTTTTTTTTCTTTTATTGCATACTGAAAAGAAGAAAAAAAGTAACTTCCTATAGACTAGCAAGTTAAAAACAATGTACATTTGATATATTTGACATATTAATTACATTTTATAAATATTCATTTGATGAGATATTAACAAAAAAATGTTGGCTCTTCATTATGTATGTTAGATTATTGTTTAGAGTGCGAGCTGATCAGGGAGGAGAGAATGTTGGCGTGGCTCGTCTGATGTTTTCTGTACGTGGAGAAACTGCAAGAAAAACAAAACTAAGGACACTTGTGACAAATGTCAAAAGGTAGTGTGTGGGATCTACACATGGAAGGTAGAGAGTACATGTGTTGACTGTGAGTAATCGATCCACAAGCGTCAGTGAATGATGTGCGGGGTTTGCCCCCAAAACAACCAGATGCCTTGTTCAAGTGAGCCCACTTTTAGGAGAATTCGTTCATAATGATTTTACAGCATACTATTTTCATTTTAGTTTTACAGCATGATATTTTTGCTCACAGTAAAACAAATATTGCTTTCTAAATCAGTTCGTTTTCCCACAGTTTAGCGAATGTTCATATTCTTTATTAACTGTTTTGGCCATTTTGGGCTTGGCCTATATGTGTTTCATACATGTCTAAGGTTTTTACTATGCATTGAAATACACATTGGTGATGTTTTTATAAGCTATTGTATTGATTTGTTTTTATTTTACAAAGAAAATAATTTAATATAAATAATCAAAGTTGCATCTGTAATCAGCTACAATAGCAAGTTCTGTGATTTTCGATGAACTAATACATTTTCACATTCATTAGAATTTAAATTTCGTGTCCTGGTGTTTATTATTAATATAACAGATTAATTTATTCATGGATTTCGATTCCAGTGGTGGCTGCATAGCATTGTTTCCAATTCGTGTTGTCCAAACATTTCCAAGAACTCCAGAGCGTTGTAAAGTCCAAAAGTCAACATGTTTTGAAAGAGGATAGATGTAATAATTTCCCAAATTCACAACATGTTTTTATCTAACGAAATATTCCGCCTCAATCCATGTTTGTTGGCGTTTAAACTTTCAAAAACATTTTCACTGTGGTGAAAAAACTTGCTGGACACAAAGCGAGGCACGCACCTTCCGGGGCAGTCTAGCAGCTAATATATATATATATATATATTTTGTATAGTCTAGCACTAGTATATATTAGAAAAAAAGATTGTATTATATTGGACTATCTACGTTTGCTTGGCGCTCCATGCTCCATTTAATCCATATTATTCTATTTTATTCTAATTGAGGATTTTGTTCGAGGATTTTGACATTTTTTAGGGTGATGACGTCATAAAATATGACGACAGACATTAGAAGCTTCATTCTAAAACCTCAATAGAAGTTTCGAATGTAAATATGACATGACATTTGATACAGTCTAGTATGAACGGTCAGAATGACCGCTATGGCCATTCTAGTAGTTCTAGAATTCCGGTAGTTCTCGTGTTAAATGCACGTACAAGTCTATTGCTTGATTAGTGTCCTTTGGAAGATCAAAGCGTGTCTCAGCCATGACAGTATTACAAATGTCATAGGCCTAGACAGTAATGTCTTTGTATTGAAGGCCAAGTTTAAAATATCTCTATAGATTCATGCGCATCCATGCTCTCAGTATCTTTGAGTAAATGAATTGTGCAATGACACAATCGGAAAAGAGCTATACACACACCGGAAACTCCAACGCGTGCGCACGCGAAAGTCTCTTTGATTTTTTTTTTTTGCACAGGTCACTTCGGGGGCTCCGACCATTAGGAAGATGCTCGTGGAAATTCTATAACTACTACAATGGCCATAGCGGTCATTCTGACCGTTCATACTGGACCAAATGTCATGTCATATTTACATTCGAAACTTCTATTGAGGTTTTAGAATGAAGCTTCTAATGTCTGTCGTCATATTTTATGACGTCATCACCCTAAAAAATGTCAAAATCCTCGAACAAAATCCTCAATTAGAATAAAATAGAATAATATGGATTAAATGGAGCACGGAGCGCCAAGCAAACGTAGATAGTCCAATATAATACAATCTTTTTTTCTAATATATAATAGTGCTAGACTATACAAAAAATATATATATATATATTAGCTGCTAGACTGCCCCGGAAGGTGCGTGCCTCGCTTTGTGTCCAGCAAGTTTTTTCACCACAGTGAAAATGTTTTTGTAAGTCTAAACGCCAACAAACATGGATTGAGGCGGAATATTTCGTTAGATAAAAACATGTTGTGAATTTGGGAAATTATTACATCTATCCTCTTTCAAAACATGTTGACTTTTGGACTTTACAACGCTCTGGAGTTCTTGGAAATGTTTGGACAACACGTAATTGGAAACAATGCTATGCAGCCACCACTGGAATCGAAATCCATGAATAAATTAATCTGTTATATTAATAATAAACACCAGGACACGAAATTTAAATTCTAATGAATGTGAAAATGTATTAGTTCATCGAACATCACAGAACTTGCTATTGTAGCTGATTACAGATGCAACTTTGATTATTTATATTAAATTATTTTCTTTGTAAAATAAAAACAAATCAATACAATAGCTTATAAAAACATCACCAATGTGTATTTCAATGCATAGTAAAAACCTTAGACATGTATGAAACACATATAGGCCAAGCCCAAAATGGCCAAAACAGTTAATAAAGAATATGAACATTCAGCTAAACTGTGGGAAAACGAACTGATTTAGAAAGCAATATTTGTTTTACTGTGAGCAAAAATATCATGCTGTAAAACTATCATGAAAATAGTATGCTGTAAAATCATTATGAACGAATTCTCCTAAAAGTGGGCTCACTTGAACAAGGCATCTGGTTGTTTTGGGGCAAACCCGCACATCATTCACTGACGCTTGTGGATCGATACTCACAGTCAACACATGTACTCTCTACCTTCCATGTGTAGATCCCACACACTACCTTTTGACATTTGTCACAAGTGTCCTTAGTTTTGTTTTTCTTGCAGTTTCTCCACGTACAGAAAACATCAGACGAGCCACGCCAACATTCTCTCCTCCCTGATCAGCTCGCGACTCTAAACAATAATCTAACATACATAATGAAGAGCCAACATTTTTTCGTTAATATCTCATCAAATGAATATTTATAAAATGTAATTAATATGTCAAATATATCAAATGTACATTGTTTTTAACTTGCTAGTCTATAGGAAGTTACTTTTTTTTCTTCTTTTCAGTATGCAATAAAAGAAAAAAAAGAAAAAAAGATTAGTGTTACTTACCCAACCAGCTTGTTGGTTTAAAATGGTATTATCCATGTTTTAAAGGTTCTTCGGGAAAATGCCCACAATGTCCATTATCAGCTGTTCTCAAACCAGGGCAGGCCAACTCGGTAATTCTCTGCGACTGCCATCTAGTGGTAGCTGCCTGCCTCGCCTTTCAGTTGCGTGTGGATCCTCAATGCTGAAAATGCGGAAAGAGGGACGAGGGCCAAGATGGCGCCTGTGTAAGTCGTGTTTTCAGTAGCTCTTAAAAGTTTATATGCAATTCTTGACCTAACCGATCCTCATGTGATTAAATTCGATGCTAAATACTACAAAGTTAAGAACCCTTACAACTGGATTTTTCTTGAAGATGATGGATGTTTACTATACCCACTTTCTTGGAAATTAATCTGTAGGCCTATGCTATTTGAGAAGTGACTGCTCTTTCCGTCGGTTATAACTATCGGTCTTTTCCCTCATCGAAACATGGAAGACGCTTTACCAGTAAAACGTGTGCATGATTACGCAATGTCGCCCGTGCAGACGGATAAATCGGCTCTTTCAATGTTACCTGATACTCCCACCAAGAGTCCACAATCGAAGATACGACGCCATACTACAGAGCCATCGAATGCTGTTCTCTTGGAAGCAATTGAGAAACTTGGGAAAAAGCAAGACGATTTTTTAGAGAAGTTAACAGCAATTGAAAACTCTGTCTCCTGTAATTCAAACCGCATCGCTGAACTCGGATCTGAAATGAACGCGATCTCGGACAAGGCCGATTTTGCTGTTACAAACTCCACTGTGATGAAGGATCAACTAAAGACCGAAAACAAACAACTTTGGGAAAAGCTGGATGAATTAGAGGCATACAAAAGGCGGTGGAACCTAAGGATTGCTGGTATTCCTGAAGTGGACGGTGAGAACGTAAAGATGGCTGTGATGGAAATACTGCGCTTTGTTTCACCATCTCTAGCAGATGTTCTCCAGTCTTCCATCGACGTGGCCCACAGGCTTGGGAAGAAAGGGCTCACTCAACAGCCTCGTCGCATTATTGTGCAGTTCACCTCTCGCACACACCATGACCTCATCTGGGCCGACGCAAAGCGTTCCGAAATTCTCAAACAAAAGAATGTCAGGATAACGGAGGACTTAACACAACGCGCAAGGGAGGCTCGAAACAAACTGTGGCCACTTGTGAACCAAGCTAGACTGGAAGGTAAACGTGCAGGGTTTCAGGGTTCAGCTGCCATCATCGACGGGAAGAAAATTACAGCTGACCACATATAAGTGACTCTTTGCCGTGTTTCTAACATTCTGTGAGGTTTTTCATTCTCGGGGAACTTCTTGTAAGGGTGCCAACCTAGGTTAGAGAAACGTTAAACTTGTTCTAATTAACGTTATAATGAGGAGGTCTGGATAAGTGTTGCACTCACTTTTGGTCTACCTTAATCCATTTAGAAGTTTTAGTTTTACTTACTATATAATAGATTTTGCTTTCACGTTCTTGTTCGTTTGTTTTTATGTCATTTAAGTTAAACTGTTTTTCACTTAATGTTAGGGGAATCCGAGACTTAACCAAACGTAAAGCTTTATTTCTTTTTTGTAAATCGAAGTGTAGAGATGTCTATTTTTTACAAGAAACGCATTCAGTTGTGAAAGACGAAAGTTTCTGGTCTAATCAGTGGGGGAGTAAAATATCTACTGTCATGGTTCCAATAATTCTGCTGGGGTTATGATTTTATTTAATCAACACTTTAATTACACTTTACTTGAATCACATTGTTCAAATGAAGGCAGGTGGTTAATTATTGTTATCCAGTTTGGGGAAAACATTGTTATTCTAGCAAATGTCTATGGCTTTAACCGATCCAGTCTTAATAGTTGTCTCTTTACAGATTTAACCTCCAAATTAATTTCTTTAAAAACAAAATACCCATCTACATCACTAATTATGGGTGGGGACTTTAATGAGGTTCCTGATTTATGCTATGATAGATTTCCTCCAAAATATGGCATTACTAATGTCAACAAAATAATTAGTGATATATGTACCAGTCTCTCTTTGGTAGATATTCATAGATTCTTACATAATGACTCTCCCCCTTCCTTCACCTGGTTTAAATCTGATTTGACACAAAAATCACATATTGATTTTTGGTTAATATCTGATAATCTGATTTCTTCTGTTAAATCATGTTCTATTTCCAATGCACCCTTAACTGATCATGCAGGTATCGAGTTAGAAATCTCTGACATTAAACATAACTTATTTAGGAAACCAGGGTATTGGAAATTGAATAGCTCTTTATTAAACAGTTCTGATTATTGTTTGGGTATTAAAGGCATAATTGATTCTTTTAAAAAAAAATACTAATATTTCTAGTACCTTAAACTGGGAATTGCTTAAATATGAGTGTCGAAAGTTCTCCATAAAATTTAGTAAAGATCTTTTAAAGTCAAAAGGATTACAATTTGAATTTATATGGAAAGAAATTAACCGCATTACTTGTCTTCCCAACCCAAATGATGCAGATAAAGAAAGTTTATACCTATTAAGAGAAAAATTAGACTCCTTTTATATAGAAAAGGTTAAAGGGGCCTTCATTAGATCTAGAGCCAAATGGCTAGAAGCTGGCGAAAAAAACTCTGCATACTTTTTCAATTTGGAAAAAAAAACGAGCTGAACTAAAAAAAAATTTCCTCTTTGTATATTGATAACACTCTTATATCAGATGATAAAATAATTTCAAAATTTGTTTCAGATTTTTACCAAAAATGATATACATCATTTTTTAATCCTGATTCAAGTAGTTTATTTTTTAACAAGATACAGCCTTACATTCCTAGTATAAATATAAACAGCAAAAACCTTTGTGAAGAGGAGATGTCATTGAAAGAATTAGATGATATCATCAAAAAAACACCACTTAACAAAAGCCCAGGACCCGATGGTTTACCTTTTGAGTTTTACAGATGTTTTTGGGAAGAAATTAGAGAGTTTATTTTGAATGTGTTCAATGAATGTGCAGCAAATGGAGAACTTACAGAATCTATGAAACAAGGAGTAATAACACTAGTTCCAAAACCAAATAAAGACGTTTTGCATTTAGATAATTGGCTCCAATCACACTGCTCAACTCGGACTACAAATTGTTAGCATCTCTATACGCCAATAGGTTAAAACCATGCTTGGAGGAAATCATATCTGTCACACAGTCTGGATTTATTAAAGGAAGAAGTATTTCAAACAATATTAGACTGATCTTAGACCTTTTAGATTATTCAGATTTGGTCATGAGGAAGCTCTTATTTTGTTTTTAGATTTTTGTAAGGCTTTCGATACAGTAGAGCACAATTTCATGTATCAAGCTCTTAATTATTTTGGTTTTGGCCCAACTTTTACAAATATGATGCACACACTTTACAAAAATATTTCTAGTAGTGTCTCTTTATCTAATGGTACGCCTGCTCGTTTTGGTATCCAAAGAGGCATTAGACAGGGATGTCCTATTTCCCCATTTTTATTTTTATTAGTAGCCGAAACTTTGAATCTTTACACTCTGCATTGCTCTTAAATCAAAGGTATTGAAATAGGAGATTTCACTTTAACTATTAGTCAACTCGCTGATGACACTTGTTTATTTTTGAAAAACAAAGATCAGATCCCTGTTATTTTGGAGGCACTTAAATTGTTCTCTGATGCCTCAGGTCTAAGTGTGAATCAGGCTAAGAGTGAGATTATGGCTGTACACCAACTTGAAGACTCAAATATATTTGGAATACAGGTTAAACAATTAGTCAGATACTTGGGTATTGTAATTAGTAAATCAGATTCTGAGAGACTAACACAAAACTTCTTGAAAAGATTACAAAAAACAAGAAATATTTTTAACTGCTGGCTCCAAAGAAATTTATCTATTCAAGGTCGTGTGTTGATTTCAAAGGCTGAAGGCATCTCCAGAGTTGTATATCCAGCATTATCTCTTTATGTAGATTCTAAAATGTGTGCTGCAGTTGATAAAATCTTATTTAAATTTATTTGGAGAGGTAAGACAGAATATATTAAAAGGAAAACCATAATTAGAAGTGTATCAGAAGGAGGACTAAATGCTTTAGACTTTGACACTATCAATAATATATTTAAAATTAATTGGATCAAACATTGTCTTTGTGATAATAGCCTTCCATGGTTTTTCATTCCCAATTTAATCTTCAAAAAATGTGGTGGTCTTAATTTTCTACTTGCTTGTGATTTTAAATGTACTAAACTCCCAATTAAGTTGTCCAACTTTCATAAACAAGCTTTGATTGCGTGGAAATTAATTTACAAACACAATTTCTCTCCCCATTCATGTCTTATTTGGAATAATCAATATGTACTATTCAAAAACAAGACCATTTTTTGGAACGATTGGTTTGACAAAGGTTTAATTTTTGTTGGAGATTTGATAAATCAATCAGGTGACCTACTTAATTATAATGAATTTATTAATTATATTGGGACAAATGTATCTTCTAAAGAATACTTTAAACTTATTCGTTGTATCTCCCCGAAAGTACTTTATCTTATAAAAAAGAAAAGATGTATAATCCTGTAACTCCAAGTTTTCTTCCTAGTCTGACTGTTGGGGGCCTTTCTATTAGAGATAAGAAATTTAATAATATATATATCAGAAGAATTTTAACCAAAGAAAAAAGTTCTTCACCTAAGGCAATGGTGAAGTGGAAACAGGTTTACCACTTTCTGGTTTTTAAAAATTTGTGGTCTGATATAAATAAATATGTACTCCCTAATAAAGTTAAAGAAACTCACTTTAAAATAATATACAGATACTATCCTTGTAATGACTTTATTAGTAAATTTAAAGAAGGGTTTTCACCACTATGCAGTTTCTGTAATGAAAAAAATGAAACAATAATACACTTATTTTTTAGTTGTAATTATACTAATTTATTTTGGTCCCAAGTTTCTTGGTTTCTTTTTGAGTTATTTTATAAATTTGTCACAATAACTGAGGTAATGGTCTTGTTTATGGATTGTAACTCTGATTTATTGGAAATGAATAATATAACGAAACTTCTCATTTTATTTGGAAAATATCATATGCATAAAGCAAAATGTATATCCACTGTACCAAATGTTAGACTATTTTCCACTGATTTGAAGATGTTTTATAACTCTCTCTTCAATACAAAACAACCGCAAAGCTCTAAAGACATCAAAACTGTTGAAAAGGATACTTAATGTATTAGAAAGATGATTGATATGTGAAATAAGATGCAGAATTGTGATTTTTTTTTTTTTTTGTTTGTTTCATGGATTCAAATGTCTCTGTATTTCCCTTTAACGTTTTCTCAATAAAAAAAAAAAACAAACAAACAAAAGAAAAAGAAAATGCGGAAAGAAAGTCTCAAAATCCAAATGAACCGAACAGGATCGACTCGAACATGGAATCAATAAATGCACGCGTGTCGCCTGATCCAGAAATGCACGGATTCCTTTTTGCACGCGGAAATTGTCACACTTTAATACAAAGCAGAACATTTATACTCACAAACATGACTTTATTTTTACAAATTGCTGCACATTTATGTAATTCTTAATTCTACAGACACCGGTTGAAAAGCATTTGTTTCATTGTATAGTGACACACATTTACGAATCGTGTTCACGTTAATGAAGAGCACTGGCTTGTTCGTTAGTTGTGTATGTGTGGGTGGAATGCTGTAAACTGCGAAAAGGAAGTCTCAAAATCCAAATGAACCGAACACGATCGATTCGAACAATATGTCAATAAATGCACGCGTGTCTTCTGATCCACAAATGCACGGATTCATTTTTGCATGAGCAATTTTTGATTTATTAATGTAGAACAGACCATGTTTATTTGCAAATATGTCTGTATTTGTACAAATCGCTGCACAATCATTCAATCCCGAATTCCACAGATTCAAATCAAATGGCATTTGTTTGTAGTTAGTAAAATACATTCACAAAATGTATCTAGTACATGCATAATTGTGTGTACATTCATTAATAATGAGATTAATTTCATTCCATAGTTGAGTGCGACCCCACTGAAGGAGCTGAACACGCAGCGTCAGAACGTAAGTTTATAGGTCTGGCTAATCTTGTTCTGTAATTTGAAATTCGGTTTTCGGGGTAAAGATCTAATGAAGCATTGCATGGCAATGTAACATAAAACCCTGCTTCATCCATGACCGTTTACTGCAGAAATGAACTCAGGTAACAAATGTTTATTTTTATATGCTTTAAAGCTTCGGAGGCCACCCCACCCATCGTATGAGCACCATGGATCTTTTACCATGCTTCTTCTTGTCTAATATCTTTTCTACTTTAAAAGCTTTGTTCTTATCCACAATAATTTTTTTGTAACACTTCATAAAATGATCCATCAATAACGTCGCCATCATAATCAGATAGTTTGTAGACTGGTGGTTGTCGTGGTATACATTCGGTTATAGTGAAGAACTCATCTGTGTAGTTTTGTTCATAACCCTTGGTAAAAGGACCCCTCATCTTTGATATTCTAACCACGTCGCCGATTTTGAATTTAAATACAGGTGGCTTCTTACACACGTTACCATACAAATTGTCATAGACGACCGGTTCATTTTCTTTGTTGACATCTACAGGCCTAATTTTAATACTTCTGTGAACTACTGTTGTATCCTTGAATAATGTCTTGTAAAACATTGATGTAGCGTTTAGAGTTTATAGCTGTTAAATAACGCCACATCCGTCCTTTTAACGTTCTATTAAAACGTTCAATAACACTTGCTTTGAATTCACTCCCCGTGCTGAAATGGTAAATGCTGTGCTTTTTAGTTAGTTGTTGGAAATGCTTGTTAAAAAATTCCTTCCCCTTGTCAGTCTGAATTTTCTGAGGGACTCTACCCTCTTGTAGTATTGAATTAAAGGCATTGGTCACTGCCAATCCAGTCTTGTTCTTCATACAACGTACCAATGCATATTTGCTAAACACGTCTATACATGTGAGAAGAAATTTAGTATTGTCATTTTCTGTAGAATATATTGACATATCTACCAGATCCATTTGAAATTGCGTATCAATGCCATAAACAATGACCCTATTCCTTTTAAAATGATGTCGCAGTGGTCTGTGGAGCGTATAAGCATCTTGACTGGCTAACCAGTCTGAAACCTCTTTATCACTTAGCAAAACACCACTTTCCTCTAATACACCACGTTTTAATCTATTCAATCCCCCTAAAGAGCCGGGGTTTGATGGTGTGTAGTACACCTTATGCAGTTGCTCAGTCATGTTATCAGATCAGACACCACTTAAATAATGAAACAGTGATTCTATAAAGGCATCCTTTTATTTTAAAATCAGGGGGTTATCACACAATACATGGATAAATAGTTGAAATAGAAACACCAACATCAACCAATGTCTAGATATTGTAGGAAATGAACGCATGTATCATCATTTTTGTCAATCAGGTAATTAACCAGAGTATCAACATTTTCAAAGACATGCCTATCACTCTGATCTTTTACTGACAATAACATCACAAACGTATCAGTTACATATGTACATAGACATATTATATCAGTAATTTTACAGACATTGTCATGTTCAAACAATGAATTTAGAATGTTTTTAAGCAACACACAGGGCGAATCATTCTGGCAGGTATAGAGTTGTATCATTTCAGTCCAGTTGTTTGATAGACCTCTGACTATGTCCATGTGCTTTTTTAGACAAATCAGCCGTTTGTTAATATAGGGACAATTACAATCTTGTTTTGTCCAGAATGTTCGTCATTAATGATCTTATACAGCATGTTGGTTATTTCACGTTGAAGTCGATGTCTCAGAATAAATTTTATCAGACCCGTAGTACCGCAGCAGTTACCCATGTTAGTGTCAAAATAAGGATCCAGCCGAACAGACTTTATACCCGTCCACAGCGTCATAGACAGCCTGTTCACAGCTATCATTCACCAATTTCTCATGGATTTCACGCAGTCTCTGTAGAATGTTACATTAACTCCTAACTCCTCTCTTAGTTCTTACAACATGCCTTCGACAACTCCATGGATTCTCTGAGGGTGCGGTGTCAATCCAAATGGTTTTAAAGCCTGGCTGATGACTTGATTTAACACCGGTTTAAACAGTTTACTGGAAAACTCTTCAAAATGTGTGTAAAAGAAATACTTGTCAGGATCAAACAAACACGTGTGCTGGATCTGACTGGGGTGATCCACTTCACAACCGTAGCACAACTCTTTTAATTTTATATCGAAGAGATAATTCAGAATGACCACTATGACTGCTTTTATGAAACTGACACCCTTTACACCAATAAATCCATCCGTGTTGTTGTATACATTTTTATGCTAGTAGCCTAGTCCCTGTATCTAAGTAATGTAGAGGGGGAGGATCTGCTTCTGTTGGAGACTTTGGGGAAAAGAGGTATAAAAAAACAATTCAGCCCTCCCCGACAGCGTCTCACTCATGGCACAGAGTAATTCCTGTGTAATGACTGGGTCCTTCTTGCAAGAATAAATTCTTTTAAAAGACTGTTTGATTCAGAGTGTCTCTTACGAAGTGATAATGGTTGGTTAATAATTTTTTGCCACAACAATGTGGTGTCAGAATAGTGGGATTCCTTGGAAGTGCCTTCTGGACCTGAGAGCGGACGGTGTTTGGCCACCTGAACTGAGAAGTACCAGCTCTACCTCATAAGCTTCAGAGAGGGACCGACCACATCAGGGCCAGGAGAAGCTCCACTGGATTCAAATGAAAACGAACCTGTGGCAACCCAAATATCTCTAAATTATTTTCTGAAGTGAGTGAAACATAGTGGCTAAGACTGTTTTCTGTGGTGCGAGTACAAGAGGTTCTCGAGCAGAAACTGTGACCTACGAACAGGTCAAGAGGTTTTCTAAACAGAGACTGAGTTCTCGCAAAAATGGTTTAATTAGGTTAGCTAAAATACTGAGCGCTGGAACGTACTCCAGAGAAAGATTTTGAGTAAACCGTAATTAACAAAGCCCTAGGCAGTGCACCCTTATCTGATCTTGGGTTAAGAAATCAGATCTGTTGGAGATGTCCGACAGATTATTAGACATGCGTCGAATGGTAAATCCACTGAGAAACAGAAACAGCCAGTATGGGGAAGTCTCAAAGCAAGCTTGTCAAATTTTATACACTGGTTTTCTGTCAAATGAGAAAAAACTATGGGAGAAAATCTATGCAGGACATAGAGAAACTGATCAAATACCATGATTTCCCCAGGGAGGGAACACTGAGCACGACTAGACTGAGAGCGTTGCGAGAATCAGTTGAACAGGGCAGCGAGGCACAAAAAGGTTGTTGTGGCTGCGTTTAACGTGTGTAAAAAATGTGAACAGACAGTGGGCTGTTGGCTTAAGGAAGCAGATAGAAGAGAACGAAAGCAAATGCAGAAAGAATTAGCATGTATGATTGAAAATAAAATAAAATGTGTGAAAGATCTGTTTGTGTCTCAGCACCACCAGAACCGACTAATGAAAAGAATGTTTGTGTTTCCCCACATGCAACGGCGATTGTGCCGGCACCGCCGGCGTATAATCATCACTATCCCGTGGCAGAGCTGAAAGCCCTGAAACTGAACCCCGACCTCGACAGCTCTCCGCCCAGAAGACAAGCACCACAAGCAGCTTCTCCCGACTCCGACAGTGTAGGAGACCTGAATTAACTTTTTTCTGAGATCGCGCAAGCGGTGAAAACAAGTTACATTGAATGGAAGAGCGGGCGGCTGACCTCCACCCTGGCACACGCTGTGCATGCAGAGGAACAGCTGCTGACAAAGAAAGACAAAGTCAAGGCAAAGGTGGAGAAAGATATTCAGCTGGCAGTTGTGCGACTACAATCTAATGTCAGCGCATCGAAACCGCAGCAGAGAAAAGGCGCTATACAAATAAAATTGACTTTGACAATGATAAATGATGAAATGAAACAGTTAAGAGATGCGGTCATTCAAAACAGGTTGGTTCTTGATATGTTAACAGCAGAGAAAGGGGGAGTTTGCACAATGTTGGGAATGTCTTGTTGTTTCAATATTCCAGATTACAGCAACAACATCACGAATGTAATTGAACACATGAGAAAAGCTGTACAAGAGCCAGAACATGTTGAGAGTACATGGTTTACTTGGTTTATGAATCTTTGGGGAGGATGGGGGTATTGGCTGATTCAAACTGTGTTACCAATTGCGGTGATAGGACTGTTGATATTGTTATGTTTACCATGCATTATAACGTGTGTTTCCAGCTCAGTACAGAGACTGGTTAAAGCAGGGATGTCTGTTCAAATGTTAAAAATGACAGTATATCCAGAGGATGATGAACACAAATATGATGATACGAGTAGCGAGAGCTACTGTGAAATGTGTTAAAATGAGGTATGTCTTCCCTTTTCTGAGTATGTTTTGATATGTAAAGAGGGTTATAAGCAGAGGTCATCCGTGTTACGAGATGACGTACAAGGAGAGGGTTTGAAATGAGGGATTTTACACTACTTTTATTCTTTGTATTTTTATAGCCTGCTGACATAACCAAGAGATGTGACATAACCAAAATGTTAAATTGATGTGTTTTTCCTACTTAATCTGTACACTATTTCTTGTTTATACTGAGGTGACTGAGGGTCTGATTTTATGTCAATGGCAGTAACAGTGTTTACTCATTTAGCCCGGCTTCAGATAAAGTCTTTATTTACTTGCTAATACTTAAGGGACTATCCCCCCATAAATACAAAAAAACAGCCTAAGCTTTTTTATTTTTTCCAAATGTTATTTCGTGTAAGTGTAAGTGTGATGATATGACTTAAAATTTGTCTTATTGTTTATTATTGTGATTGAGTAATCTGAATGATAAAAAGCGGGGAATTGTTGTAGAAATTAAGCCCTCCCCGACAGCGTCTCACTCATGGCACAAAGTAACTCCTTTGTAATGACTGGGTCCTTCTTGCAAGAATAAATTATTTTAAAAGACTGTTTGATTCAGAGTGTCTCTTACGCAGTGATAATGGTTAGTTAATAATTTTTTGCCACAAGTGTCATCATCATCATCCTTAAGAACCGCTGCATCCGGAAGTGGAAGTCCTGATCCGTGAGATGGAATGAACGTTAGATTGCTGTAGCCAAGATCCATGCAAAACTTGTCGAGCCAATGTCTGATGTCAGGATTCTCTACAGGCGTATCACTCCATGCTGAAGTAGACGCGTCATCGGTTGCTGCTGAAGTTGCCGTGGCATCGAGTGATGTGACGGGTCCAGGAAGGTCTGTAGTAAAGTCTTGAGACATGTTGGTTTGAATGTTAGTTTGAAAATGAGGTCGGTCACCACCAGTTTTTAAGGTCTATAGATTGTGGGCGGTGTTACGTGCCCCACTCCTACGAACTCTCCCGCACGATTCGTGGTCAAACAGCCTGACCTTAATTATATTGTGTCGATCATATGCAGCACTCCATTTAAACAGTCTGTCTATCCTTGAAAACATATCATTCAGGATAGCATCTTTCCACTGAAAAAAAACTTAATGTGGTTCACATTCATTGTGCTCTGTCTCTGGGGAAGTACACAATCTTTCACTAAGGCCCAGTTTGTTCTCGCTGGTAAGTATGTAGCCATGGTCATCCAGTCTCTTGATAGTGTGGTCACCAAAACCCTCTGCAACGAATAATGGAGCATCTCCAGAATCATTCAGGTCCCTCCAAACAGGATTGTAAAATACATCCCAGTCCTTTTCAGTGAAATACAAACAACGGACTTCATCCATAATACATTTACATTTATGCATTTGGCAGACGCTTTTATCCAAAGCGACTTACAGTGCTGTTATTACAGGGACAATCCCCCCGGAGCAACCTGGAGTTAAGGGCCCAACAGTGGCATCTTGGTGATGCTGGGGCTTGAACCCCCAACCTTCTGGTCAGTAACCCTGAGCCTCAACCACTAAGCCACTGAGCCACCACTGCCTGCATAACTAGTCTAGATGAAATTCATATTTCAGATCTCCTGACGGTTCATGGAGATACTTTGTTATGCATGGACCATATCCTCTCCTCGGAGCCCAACAGAACTTAACATTCGTTTCTACATAATTTACCAACAGGGTTTTAGAACTTCTGGGGGATGCCATTGCTCAAGTGGAAATCACAAAATACTTGCTGAATAACTGCAATGCACAAACATAATCTCCTTTTAAATACATAGATGGGTTCTGCTACAGCGCAGGGGTATAACAGAACAGCTGACCAAACACATCATACCACACCCCTGTACACATGCTGGAGGGAGGGAGAGAGGGGGAATATGAAGCAAAGGTCAAAGGGGACTAATTATGTCATCAATCATAACCTGTCAATCATTTTGACACAAAGTATATAATATTAATTACTGACGGCGTCTGATCACTGTTAGGATATTTAGCACTCCATCCGGTGGTGAGCTCGTGAGAGCTTTTCATGCCACGATACAGCCTTTAAGATGTCGATCCGGAGGGTGTCAGTTTTCCCATGGGAAAATAATTTCTGTCAAATACTTTGCAGAGGAAACATGTGTGTCTTTTAAAGTAATTATTTAAACAGAAACTGTCGCCTGTTCATAGCTTAAAAACCATTACAGGCAGTTTTTATATATATATTCCTGGTGAGTTATCTTCTGGCATTGACAAGTAATGAATGAATTGAGTGGGACTAGAGTTCACTGTTGTGTTTTTATAACGTGTGCTGTGCATCGCAGACTCTCTGCCGCTACCATCCCAATATTTGTATTGCAGCCTGGACTTATTCATCTGATGATGTTTAATGTCTTTGTGAAATAGTCTGAGTGGTTGTGTGATTTATCTTCTGGCATTGACAAGTAATGAAATAAAACAACTGTTACACTTGCAAAAGATTTGACAAATGCAATGTACGTTTAACAACACGTCTTAAACATGAGAGACAAAAGTGGGGGTATAAAAGCAATGGAGACATGAGAACATTGAAATAGATCTGAAGCGTTATAGAGAGAGAATGCCAAACGAAGTGCAAGTTCTCGATATGTGACCGATGAAAATGATAGAATTAAATGTAAAAAGTACAATGCTCAGAAATGTGCAACCAACAAGCAACATAGTATCATCGTATCAACATAAAAGAACTGAGTATGCCAATATCAAACAGCTACAAAGATATAACTATTTATTCTTTTCGTTGTAAAAAGCAAGCTGAACGGTGTGTTGTTCCCTTTACAAAAAGCTTCACTACGATGCTGCGCTGCTAAGCGCTACGGGGAACACGTCTCAGTGTGACCAGCTGTGAATATGTATGCAGCACATCATTGACTGTAATTTATAGCCTCTGCCGATGTAATCATTGGACGCACCTGGCGCAGTGGCTATAAATAGATGCGTCACCGGTGCATCATCACACATTTCGTCTTCAGAGCCATTCTGTGCTGTGTGCTTTCACAATCTGTCAAACTTTCTTTCCTCTGTTAGGAGTTAGATTCTGTTAGGTAGTGTGCAGTTGAACATTTTCTCCTTTCTGTTTCCTCTGAAAAGAAAAGAAAAAAGAAAAAACGACAACAAGAGACCCCCAAACGCTCCAAATTGGAGGATAGATTTTTGTCTGGTGGCAGGGGGAAGGGAACGCCTCATCAGTCCCTTCCCTTCTTTAATGACCTCCATGACGAGCTTTCTCGTTCATGGAGGAGACCCTATACTTCCCGTATTCACGTGCCCTCGACGTCGATATATTCGACTATCGTGGGTGCTGAGGCACGGGGGTATTCGATGATGCCGCCGGTTGAAGAGACACTTGCGGGTTATCTCTCACCAGGCTTGGCATCATCAATGAAAAGACCCTCACTCCCCATGAAGCCATGCAGGACCACCTCCACGCTAGTGGGGAAGGCGTATCAAGCGGCGGGTCAGGCTGGTGCTGCCCTGCACACCATGGCGGTCTTGCAGGCATACCAGGCTGATCTGCTTAAAGACCTGAGTGCAGGTTCTGCGCTCAACGAGGAAGCATTTTCTGAGCTTCGTCGAGCTACGGACCTGTCTCTTCGTGTGACCAAACAGACAGCCCGTGCTATTGGCCGGTCTATGTCCGCATTGGTCAGCACAGAGAGACATTTATGGCTCAACCTATCAGGCATCAAGGACAAAGATAAAACGTTTCTCCTTGATGCCCCAATTTCGCCTTCTGGGCTTTTCGGAGACACTATGACTACGGTTATCTCCAGGTTCCAGGAGGCAAAAAGCCATGAGGAAGCGTTTGGACAATTCTTCCCTCGCCGCACTCAGGGGGCGGGGCCATCGGCCACCCAGTCCCACCCCGGCTCAAAAACAGAGCGTGGCGAGTCGTGCTCCCCCTCATAAGGACTGGGGACAGCAAGACCTCAGGGCAGTTATCTCAAGGAGGAAAAAACCCTGAGTGTCTTGCACTCAACCCGGTGGGGGTAGCTCCCTTCGGGACGGGGCGCGTGTTCTATTCACTACGCCCCTCCCGGTACCCTCACGAATCCTCTCCTTTCCCGCCGCCTTTGGTGTTTTAGGAAGCAGAGGCTTCTAACTAAAAGTTGGGTGTACCGCTGTTTCCTGCCTTATTTCAGGACTCGGAACACCTGACATCCCCTCAACAGGAAGTTCTGAAATTAGTATCTATCCTAGAAAACCTGGCAGCGTGGAAACTTCTGCCTGGTATTTCTATGTGGGCTCTAAGAACAGTAGAAAGTGGCCTTCTCCACATATCAACGATGTGGTCTCCGCCTCCGTGAAACTGGATCAGTCATGTCAAAAAATAAACAAATGCATATCTTCTGGTTAAAGGGGCCATAGAACGTTTCCCCTTCCAGAGAGAGAGTCAGGTTATTACACTATATACTTCCTGGTTCCCGTGGAGGGTGAGGGGTTGCATCTGGCATTAGAGCTTAAATCCTGAACTACCAGTCTGGGTGTTCAAGTCCAAGATGCTGCCTACTAAGACGATCGTGTCACAAGCCCAACGTCACATTTGGCTGGTCACCGTTGGTCTTGTGACGCACTTCTTCACTTAGAAGTTCTGCCGCAACACAGGAAGCTCCTGAGGTTCGCTTTCAGGGGTGAAGCCTTCCAGTATCGGGTTCTTCCATTCGGCCTAGCCTTCTTAACCCGCACGTTCACAAATGCATGATGCAGCGCTGGCTCCTTTGTGACTCCGGGGCATCCGCATTTTGAATCACATAGACGACTGGCTGATACTAGCACAGTTCCAGCAACTGGCAGTTCAGCACAGGAATACCGTCTTAGCTCATGGGGTTGGGGCTCAACGCCATGAAAAGCTGTCCATTGGGTATGGGGTTCAATCGCTATGCGGGCACAAATGTCTCCCGCTAGAATCGAGTCCATTCAATATAGATTGAGCAAATTCAGACTAGGTCAAGGTTCTACTAGGTCTCAGGGTGACCGTGTCCTCGGTGATCCCTTTGGACCTTCTGCACATGAGACCGTTTTTGTTGTGGCTCAAAGCCAGGGGATTTCTTCCAAGGGCCAAACCCCCTAGGCTAATAAGGGTTACGCCTCGGGCTTCGTTCCCTTTCTATGTGGTTCAGACCCCGGTTTTCTACCTTGGGTCCCACTCTAGGTGTGTCATGTTGTCGCAGGCTGCTAACGACAGATGTCTCCCTGACGGGCTGGATAGCGGCCTTAAGTGGTCGTCCAGCTTAAGGGGATAGGAGCGTCATCAGCTCGGTTGTCACAGTTACTGTCTCGAGTTGATGGCTGTATTTCTGGCCCTGAAATACATCCTCCTGAGGCTGCCATGTCTTGGTGCGGGTGGGCAATACAGCGGTAGCCTCTTACATAAACCATCAGGGAGATCCACGTTCTTGTCAGCTGTATTTCTGACGCGGCGGATTCTCCCTGGGGCCCAGGGCAGCTCCTGTCACTCAGGGCAGTTTATATCCCTGGATGCCCGTATGTGGGAGCAGATTTACTGTCTAGACAGAAAATACCAATGGGGGAGTGAAAACTCCACCCTAAGGTAGTAGTTGGCCAGAGTTCGCCAGCAAAGGTTTTTGCCTCTTACTGATAGCACCGCGCTGGCCGAACAGGGCTTGGTTCTCGGAGCTAATCTCTTCCCTCGACGGCTCACCTTGGGCGATTCTGAACAGGAAGGATCCTCTATCTCAGGCACAAGGCAATATTTCATCCATGCCCCGAATTGTGGAATCTTTCATGTTTGGCCCCTAAGGGTACCAACTGAAGGACACGGGGCTTTCTCCTGAGGTTATCGAGACCATTTTAAATGCCGGGCTTTTTCCACTTGGAACAAGTTTGGGTGAGATCTTAGGGCAGAAGAGGACCTCTTCGCCTCTATGAATAGCGCAATGTCTCCTCTACTTCTCTTTGAATCACTCAGCCCTCCTTGGGTCTGGAAGTTAAGACACATACATGACCCACAGCGCGTCTGTATGCGTTTCTTTCCCCGGTTTCTCTGCTCATAGGAGTCTTGGCCAATGTTCACCAGCAAGGGTCTTGCCTCCTACTTATGGCGCTGTGCTGGCCGAACAGGATATGGTTCTCGGAGTTAATATCTCTCTTCTACGGTTCACCTTGGTTGATTCCGAACAGGGAGGACCTTCTTTCTCAGGCTCAGGGGACATATTCATCCCCGGCCCGAATTGTGAAACCTTTTATGCTTGGCCCCTGTAGGGTACCAACTGAGGTTCGCAGGGCTTTCTCCTGAGGTTATCGAGACCATTTCAAGTGCTAGGGCTCCCTCCACTTGGAACTGATCTGGGTAGATTATACAGGGCAGAAGAGGACCTCTTCGCCTATGTTGATAGCGCAATGTCTCCTCTACTTCTCTGTGAGTCAATGTGCCTTCAGTTTTGGAGTCTCTGTATAAAGAACTGTCAGCGGGCACTTGCCTCACCACTGCCAGGTTCTATGTGGCCTCCACTTCGGTTTGCCACGCCTTGGTGGGCGGGGTACTCTCTAAGAGGCATCCTTGCTAGGACCTCTTGATGGGGTAAGACCCCCCTATAAAACCTCTAGAGGTTTGGTAGACCTCTGACTCTCAAGATGGTTTTTCTTATGGCAATTACGTCTCTAAGGAGACTTGGGTACCTACAGGCTCTGTCTCTTTTGCCGGCCTGTTTTGAGTTGCCCCAGGTAGGACCAAAAGCATTCTTTGCACCTCACCCTGACTACCTGCCCAAGGTGCCTTTCGCGACCCTTGGCCAGTCATTCTCTAAGCCTTCTGCTCCCTGCGTTTGTAATGCCGGAGCAGCTAAGACTACTCAGACTTTGTCCAGTCTGTGCCCTTCAGAATTATGTCCACCCCATTTGCTAGTAGTGTAAAGTCAGGGCAGCAGTTCTTCACTTTGAAGCCATGACCGGGTTGTCACTTTGGGTGAGGGACCTTACTGCCCGGGCCTACGAGGCGCGCGGTCAAGTTTCACTAGTAGGTTTTAGGGCGCACTCTACCAGAGGGCTCTCCTCCTCTAAAGCCTTGGCTAGAGGTCTCCCTCTGCAGCAAGTTTGTGGTGCGGCAGGCTGGTCCTCTCCGCACACATTAATCAAATTTTATGGTTTAGATGTTTATGCTACTCCGGGCTCTTACGCCCTTGAGTTGACATCTCAAGCTCATGTCTGAGACCTCTCGCGTTCTTGTGAGCACACCACAACCGTAGGGGTCCGGACAGCCCCAGTGCGGCGGCGTGGGTATTGCATTCCCCGTAGCGCTTAGCAGCGCAGCATCGTAGTGAAGCTTTTTGTAAAGGGAACGTCTCGGGCTACACGTGTAACCCTTGTTCCCTGAAAAAAGCGGAACGAGATGCTGCGCTTCTTTGCCGCAGTGTGACGTCCCAGGACTGCTCTTCAGACGAAATATCTGATGATGCACCGTAGGGTTGTGCCGATGGACGATATCATCGTCCATCGTGATGGCTGACCAACATCACGATGTAGAGCCACCATCGTGATGCCACGCCCCCTTTTGCGAGTCTTGCTAGTGTGACTCACTAATCCAAGTCTCTTCTATAGTTAACCTAAAAACTTTGCAGGGATTGCTCTGTAAATTAAACTGAGAATATAACTAATGCATATATGCTATTTTAAATACTGTAGTTTATGCCAGAGACGTGACGTGTTAGTCTGTGAAAATACCGTGTCAGGCAGGCTACACAAATATTGATCTTGACATTGTTAGCTTCTTGTCTTTTTTTTACAAGTCTTACACTGTACATTTAGATTAAAATATTTTATGTTGTAGGCTACAAGAAAATAGCCTTTATTAATTAATTATTAGTAGTTGTAGTGTCTCAGAAAATCTTGCTCGTTGTCACATAGCTCTTGTGTACACTGAAGCGGCAGTTTAAGATAAACCCAGACCAGCGAACGTCAAATAACTTTTTGTCTGGTTAGTACTTTTAAAGAAAAATTTCCTTGGCCATAAATCCATAATGTCAAATCAAATGAAAGAAACAAGGTGAATATGAATAACACACATTTATTAAAACATAGAAGAACAACAAATGAAACGGAAACAAAGAAAACGGGAACAACACTCAGACCGAAAATCGGCATTAACATTTCACTTATAATTAGCAGCACAATTAACTTCAGCACAGGCTACAAAATAAATTATGTTATTGAAATATTGTAAAGTGGTCATATGAACTACACAAATGAACGTTTAAAAAATAATAAAGAAGTCTAATATCTTTCACCATAGACCATGTTTAAATTTCGATGTTTCTGGCCAGAAATACCAACATATTCACTTTATCTGGTTTTAATAAGCTGCGGATTGGAGTAACTACACTACCCGCTGTGCTGAAGACCCGCTCTGATGGAGTACTGGTAGCACATATGCACAGATATTTCCGTGCTAATCTTGCCATGAACGGAAACCTTTTGTCGTTCGTTTTCACCAAGTCAGTGGGTCCTCTTTCCCATCAATGGCCATTTCCTGCAGGTACATGGTCATTTCTGCCTCGACCTTTTGCTCATCAGTGAGTAAAATAATGAAATTATAGTTTTTAAGTGGAAAATAGTAGTTATGTAAAGAGATATATTAAAATAAAAAGTGCACAACTCTTCTTAAGTGAAAGCTAAAATAAAAAAAAATGCTTGACGTGTCGTGCAACCTACTGATAAAGCGCCGACGAGTCATTAGTTGGGTTAGTAAAATAACAAAATTATAATTTTAAATCTAATTTTTGAAAATTATATGAAATTATATAATCCCGCCACGCCGCCCCGCCCCACCCCACCGACGATATCATCGTCCATCGCGATGTTTTACTGTCAACATCGTCAACTGCCAATTTAGGGGACATCGCCCAACCCTAATGCACCGGTGACTTATCTATTTTTTAGCCACTGCGCCAGGTGCGTCCAATGATTACATCGGCAGAGGCTATAAATTCCAGTCAATGTTCATTGACTTGTTGCATACATATTCACAGCTGGTCACACTGAGACGTGTTCCCCGTAGCGCTTAGCAGCGCAGCATCTCGTTCCGCTTTTTTCAGGGAACAAGGGTTACACATGTAACCCGAGATGTTTTCACTTTCAAACCATATGTTCTTTACTTCTGTAAAGGGTTAAACAGTTCATTAGGTAATACGATGTTTATACACGTGTATTATTCGGTAGTCAATCTAAAAATGTTTTATTTTAAGCCATAGTAAAAAACTAATCACATTACAGGGTCTCTTCAGATTTGAAAAACCAACTCCATTTAAAGCAGAATGTCTAGTGTATTTTGTGTTCAAGGGTCACAGTTGAGACATTCTTTTTATCCATCAAGTGATCCGTGTAACATTGGGAAACATGGTAGAGATGTGGTTAAAGAAGTATTACTCTCTGTAATACAGGCAATAATTCAATATAATTACTTAAAAGAACAGAAAGATTTTAGAAATCACTTGCAAAATCAATTGTTCAAATTCAGAGATTTTATAGTGTGCTGTACACCGTTATCATAAAACCCATGTAAATTGAGGTGTGAACATTTCAAAGAAATGGGGTGCTAGCATACTGGAAAACAATCAAATGACTTGTGATATACACACATAAGACATTTTAACACTAATTCATACCCTGAAACTACATTCATGGTACTGTTACGTCAGTGGGGTGTCAAACACAAATGCAAAGGCTGAGTTTACTTTGACACTCATATTTTTGGTATTAATTTACTCATTCCTGGATCAAACCTCACACTCAGAAACATGTACATGTAAACAAAAATGTGTACTGTTGTAATGCCAACTGATCTTTGCTTTACTGATTTTTATTTCAAGAAAACAACAAAGTCTACCAATAACTGATGAAGTAACATGTTTACAGGACTGCATTTACTCACAAAAGTTCTTCTATTGCCACAATTGGATATTTGTTTGTTGTAGAGTTATCCTCATTTGTAAATAGTTGTTTGTTTAAATGTTGCGATATTTTCTAGTTTACAAAGATGTCAGTTTTAACACACACACACACACACACACACACACACACTTTAAAAGTAAGTATCATTATAATATCAAATTCACAGCGATCAGTCCTTCTACACAGGTATCGATCTGCAGGAAAATGACTGAGATATGTACGTTGAACCGCAAAATGTAATTTACTTTTACACATCTAAAGCACAAGGAAGAGTGAAATACATGCAGCTACAAATAGTGTGTCAGTACAGCGTTTGTTTGTGCATGTGTGTAGTTAGTAAAGTGTTTGTATGGTGTGATAATCCGATACAACCATTACACACAACTGGATACTTTTAACAAATACTTGTAAAACAACCCTTCTTATGGGTCTTCATGGAAAAACTATAGTGATTACAACAAACATGAGACGTTTAAACAGTCTAGCTGTCAAAACTGTTGATGTTTACTGAAATGCCATGAATTTCAAAATATTACTTTAGTATTTTAAAAACTGTATAAACTATTATAAAATAATGCAATAGAAGAACGATGTAAAATTAACAGTGTTAGTTCAAGAGTATTTTCTGAAAGTTAAAAGACTGACACAGCCCTATCAATACACATAAGGGTTTACTATAGGTCATTCAGACGTAAAAAAAAAAAAAAAGAAAAAAAGAAAGAAAGAAAAACTAAAAAAAAAAAAAAAAAATTATAATAATAAAAAAGCAAGATAACAAGTAGAAAAAAAGAAAGAAAATAAATAAATAAATATATATATATATATATATATATATATATATATATATATATATATATATATATATATATATATATATTAAAGCATGTCCCAGGAAGATTTATACCAAGGAGCAATGGCAGCAGCAGCCCCTGACCCCTCCAGACTGGTTGAAGGCAATGCTTGAAAATCAGAGCAAGAATAATGAGCAACTGCGAACAATGATGACTCCAATATTGCACCATATTGCAAGTAGTACCTAAGCCCCGCAAACATCCATGTCCACTGCACCTAGGTGGGACACCCGTGAGAGCTTGCAGCCCACTGTCAGAGATAGGCGGATGCCTTACTGTGATTCACAGTTTCCCTTAGAGAATCCAGAGAGGTCATGCAACATTACCAGTGGACCGTTTGCTGCTGAGCTGGAAGTCATACAACAGAGAGCACGCACTTCAGGCCCCACCAGAGCTACCCCCTCCATAGAGACAGGTGTTAGGCAGCAAAATAGTGAACGTGGCTCTCAGCTACTGCCACCTACCTACGCTTTTGAACAAAGACAAAGCATTTCTCATCATCGAGGCCAATGAATGCCTGAGGGGGGCAGCAATTAAGTACGTCTGTTCACTTCCTGAGCATATTCGAGAGGACTACACTCTTCTGAAAGAGCAGCTAACTCAACGTTTTGGTCAACGAGACCCCCCAACCACAATTAGAAGGAAGCTTGGAGAACTCCGCCAGTTCAAAAAGTCGGCAGCAGAGTTTGCAGAAGAGGTACAATGCTTAGTCACCTTAGCCTACCCTGGTGTGGACCTCGATCTGCAAGACCAACTTGCCACAGATTTCTTCCTCAAAGGGCTTCAGAACCAAAAGGTGGCTTATGAAGTAATGAACAGAGATCCACATTCATTAGTGGAGGCTCAAAGACTTGTAGAGGCCCACGAGCACAATTATCGAGCCACTGTGGGGCGTGATTTTGATTAAAAGAGCAGAGCCAGGCGGATTTCATGGGCAGATGATGATGACGTGTCCATTGAAACTCCAGCAGCCTCACGCAGGGTGCATAGTCCAAGCCACGTAGCTGCAGACCAGCTAGCCCTTCTCTCGCAGAAAACTGCATCCCTAACAGAGACAGCGGAGAGGATTAGTAAGAACTATGTGACTGTTGACCAGTTTCACCTCCTGATGAAAAAGATGGAGCAGCTGCAATCGAAACTAGACAACCCTGTGGCTAAGGAGCCAAGAAAGCTGGAGGAAGCAAATCAGGAAAGTAAGCGAGGGCGGTCTCCAACACAACTTGGTGTAGCACAAACCAAATCCTACTCCCCAAGTCCCAGCTGTGTTGGAACAGGTTTGTGTTATCACTGTGGTGAAGAAGGGCATTTTCACAGAGAGTACATGAGGCTGTCAACCCTGCCACCCAACTCCGGTCAAAGTAGTAAGGATCAAAACCGCAGTACTGCTCCAAGAGACTCGGTAAGCTGGAGAAGTCAGTCCCCCACACCCCAGGTGGGACGCGCTACAAGTAGAGGCCCAAGCTTGCTCATTGATGCAACTGAACAGCATTCCAGTGAAAGCAGTTGTAGACACAGGAGCTGAAGCAACAGTTATCTCAGAAACCTTGTATCAGCAGTTTCCCTCAAGTAAGCAGACAGCTTTAACACAGACATGGCTCCATAATGCAGAAGCAGGGAAAGACATGAGCGCCAAAGGTGGACTAAAAGTTAAATTCCAAATTGGTACCTGGAGTGCAGAATGGGACATTTTTGTGGCTCCGATACGTGACTCTGTTCTGCTGGGCCTTGATCTTCTGCAAGCTGCAAACGTAACAATCCACACTAATGGCAGAGTATTAACTGAGGGGGAGCTGGTTCCTGCTAGGATCATTGGCGGTGATGGAACAGACTATCACATTGCACGAGTGGTCCTGGAGACAGACACAATGTTACCTCCAGAAAGTGAATGTCTTGTCTGGGGAGAAGTTGACAATCCAAAACCTGGTGTCTGTGCTGTTTTGGAACCCTACCCGATCACGGTTCCAACTGTGGTTTCTGGAAGTGTTGTGACAACCATGGAGCAACGGGTAATTGTCAGGCTCTGCAATCTTTCCAGCCACAAGACCACCTTACTGAAAGGAGCCTGCCTTGGTCTCTTAGTTGAAACTTATTCAGATGAGAGCTTATCAAATTGCAAGCAGCAAGAAGAGGACTGTAGTCTTCAAGAGCAGAGTGATGACACAGTTCATTCAGAACTGAGAAGACTGACAACTGCCATTGACTTACCTGAGCACCTCCAAGCCCTTTATGCTGCTTCAAGCGGGGCATTAAGTGAGGAACAGCAACAACGACTTGTTAAGCTCCTGCATTCATACGGGTTTCTCTTTGCCATTTCAGATGATGACCTTGGATTCTTAACAGCTGTCACACACAAGATAAACACTGGAGCGGCTAGGCCAGTACGCCAGCCTGTAAGATGGACTCCCCTTGGGTTTCAAGGGGAAGAGGAGATGCATCTCAAAGCTATGCTGGAAGCAGGAGTCGTTACACCTTCCTCCTCAGAGTGGGCATCACCTGTGGTGCTAGTCCGTAAAAAGGATGGTGGTGTCCGCTGGTGTGCCGATTATCGGCGCCTAAACAGCCTGACAATTAAAGATGCTTATACTCTCCCCAAGATTGAGGAATGTCTTGATGTTCTTGGTGGTGCTTGTGTTTTCTCTACCCTAGACCTCCAAGCTGGGTACTGGCAAATTGTAGTAGATGAAATGGACAGAGCAAAGACGGCCTTTATCACTCGCTATGGCCTTTATGAATACAATCGTATGCCCTTCGGATTGTGCAATGCTCCAAGCACTTTCCAAAGGGCAATGGAGCTTGTTCTTCGAGTACTTCAGTGGGAAACCCTCCTAATTTACTTGGATTACATCATAATCCTGGGTAAAGGGGTAGACGAGAGACTTGATCATCTCGAAGTCGTATTCCAACGCCTCGACAGTTACGGGTTGAAGCTGAAGCCATCAAAGTGTCATCTACTCAAAGATGAAGTCCTTTTTCTGGGCCATGTGGTCAGTGGTGAGGGTATACGCCCCAATCCAGCTTTGATTAAGGATGTGGAAGCTTGGAAAACTCCCACAAGTGTGCATGAGCTGAAGGCCTTCCTTGGACTGTGTAACTACTACAGGAAGTTTGTTCCGGCATTCTCTGAGTTGGCAAGCCCTCTAAATGAACTCCTTTGAAAAGAAGTAACATTCCTGTGGACTGAGGAGCACCAAAATGCCTTCACACAGCTCAAGGAAAAGTTAACTTCAGTACCGATACTTGGATATCCTTGTGCGGAAGGGAAATATATCCTGGACACAGATGCATCAAATCACAGCATCGGAGCAGTGTTATCACAACTCCAGTGCGGAGAGGAGAGAGTTATCTCCTACGCTAGTAACCACCAGCTCAGAGGAGATACTGTGTAACGAGACGAGAGTTGCTAGCTATTGTTTGCTACACCCGCCAATTTCAACACTACCTGCTTGGCAAGAAGTTCCTTCTGCGCACCGATCACAACAGCCTGACCTGGTTGTTTTCCGTTTTAAATACCCTGAAGGACAGCTTGCACGATGGCTGGAAGAGCTGAGCCAGTATGATTTTGACATTGAACATAGGGCTGGAAAACACCATTCAAATGCTGATGCGATGTCAAGACGTGAGGGCGAGATCCACAATATGTGTAACTGTTATCAGGCGGGGAAGGATGTTTCAGATTTGCCATGTGGAGGTTGCCAGTACTGCCAAAGACTCCAAGACCTTTGGGAGAGGTTCGAAGAAGACGTTGATGATGTTGTGCCACTAGCAGTAAGGCGCATTGACTGTGAAACGGAGGAACACAATGACATTTGCACAGGTGAAGAGAACAGGCCAGCTTCTGAGTTGCTTGGAGCCCCACGTATTAACTGGTTAGAAACCATTACCAAACAACAGCTGGCTCAAGAACAAAAAGCTGATCCTGATCTTTCAATCTTGCATGAGTGGAAAGAGAGTGAAACCCTTCCCACAAAAGAGCAGGTAGCATTGAAAAGTCCAGCAGTAAGGAAATACTGCAATGTGATGTGATTGGCCGCATGTCCAATCACATCAAGGTGTTCTCTTCTATCGTTGGGAAAGGCCTGGAGGACTCAGCCCTTCCTTGCTGCTAACTAGTACCAGCTTCAATGCAAACAGAAGTGTTGCAAGCCTGCCATAACCCACCCCAGTCTGGCCATTTGGGGGAAGGCAAGACGTTAGAGCGACTCCGTCAGAGTTTTCACTGGTATGACATGGGTGGTGATGTACATTTGTACATACAACACTGCAATGCTTGCAAAGTTGCAGGACCTACTAAGAGAGCCAAACTTCAAAATTACCAAGCAGGGGCCCCAATGGATCGGATCCATCTCAATATACTGGGTCCATTTCCTGTGTCCAGTTCTGGAAACAAGTATGTCCTCATCATCATTGATCAATTCACTCGATGGGTGGAAGCATTTCCGGTTCCAGACCAAGGGGCAGAAACTACATCTAGGACACTAGTTTACGAGTTCATTTCCCGGTTTGGTGCACCACTTGAACTGCACACAGACCAGGGTCGCAACTTTGAAAGTTCACTATTCAAGAATGTTTGTAGTCTCTTGCAGATCACAAAAAAAAGGACGACCCCTTACCACCCTGCCTCAAATGGGCGTTGAAAAGTTGAGCGGTTCAACCGTACACTCCTGCAGATGATACGCTGCTATGTGAACCAGGATCAGAAAAACTGGGATGTGCATCTTCCCCTCGTTACATCAGCGTATCGTAGCTCCCAGCATGCAGTTACCGGATTCACACCAAATAGGCTGATGCTCGGAAGGGAAGTCTATCAACCTCAAGATCTGTGGTCTGGCATAGCAGAGCAGAGGTCAGATAGTTTGGGAGTTCCAGACTTCCTGTACAACTTGGAGAAAGGCTTAAGAGAAGCACATGACACTGCCAGAGAGCACCTTCGAACAGCTCGACAACATCAAAAGAAGACGTATGATCTCAGGGCTCAGGAGAGGATGTATAGTGTGGGAGATCTGGTGTATATTAGGGACAGCACCAAAAAGAAGAGACAAAGTCCAAAACTCCAAGCACCTTGGAAAGGACCCGTTGTGATATCTGCCTGTCGTGGCCCTGTACTTTATGAGGTTCAGGGGTTATGACACAATAGAATCATGCATCATGATCGTCTCAAACCTTACGACTGTGAGGTGATTCCAGCATGGGTTAAGCGCCAAAGGAGCCAGATTCTGCAAAAGGGCAATGGTACCCCGGAAAATCTTATCATTCAAGAACCTCAGCTTGAACATGAACAACTCGCAACCCAGGACAGTAGTGAAACAGATTCAGTATCTTCTGACCTGGAGCCCAAGGAAAACCTGGTCAAAGGAAGAAAACGTCAACCAACAGCTCACCGACGAAGAAAAAAAGAAAGAGAACTTGGGTTTATGTTAGACCTAGAAGAAAAAATCAAGAGGAAAATACAAAGGAAGAGAAATTCGTAAGCCTGCAAGATACAATGATTAAGAGAGAAGAGAATGACTGTTACAGACTTCAGTTAAGTGCAAGTACTTATGGACTGTTATTTCAGAGTTAACGCCTTTGAGGACTTTTCCAGGCTAAAGGTACTTACTGTTCATTATTACATGTAAAAAATGTTGTTACTGTTTTGGTTCCTGTTTTTGGGTTATTGTACTGAAGGGACTCAGTACTGTTAAAAGAGGGGGGATAGTGTTGTAATCTGGCCCTTTAAGTCCCTTAACTGCCTACTGTGTTCTTGTAGCTCATTGGTTGTTCAGATACGCACTCCTTAGTATAGAGCATGAAGTTACGTTGGTTGTTGTTCTTGGAAGTCGCTCGCATGCTCATCGCACGTCGGAAAAACTGCCGTCCAGTGCCGGAGCAAGAGTGCACTATCAGTCTGTGTTCATGAATGTTACACTGTTGGTGAGTGCGCTGTGAACTGTAACTTACATCTGTGTCCGAAGAACTTCAGTAAAACTTGTGAAAGCATCTCCTTGTCGTGGCTCATTCCACCCACGTTTCCATGTGCATTAATACATATCAACAACACGACAATATCTTTGTAGCTATTTGATATTGGCATACTCAGTTCTTTTACGTTGATACGATATTGCTTGTTGGTTGCACATTTCTGAGCATTGTACTTTTTTAAGTTTAATTCTATCATTTTCATCGGTCACATATCGAGAACTTGCACTTCGTTTGGCATTCTCTCTCTATAACGCTTCAGATCCATTTCAATGTTCTCATGTCTCCATTGCTTTTATACCTCCGCTTTTGTCTCTCATGTTTAAGACGTGTTGTTAAACGTACATTGCATTTGTCAAATCTTTTGCAAGTGTGTAGCAAGGTAAGCAGGAGAAGGGGAGGGAGATTGTGAAGCAACTACCAATCCCATTACAGATTGCTGATAGGGTGGCCCAATTTAAAGGACAGGCAATATGGAAAGGCAGCCGGGGTCCTTGTAGCACCAGTTAGCCGTTTGGCTAGTAGCCGTGTGGGACTGGGTGTCCTGTGGTGTATTTTGTCTCAATTGAAGGTAAACCTGTATTTTTTTGGTGTACTATTACAAGGGATGTTTTTTTATTGTACTGATGCAGTCACCAGTATAGATTTAATAATTTTTGTAGATGAATTGGGGGTATTTGAATCCATTAATGTATCATATGGGTATGAGTTGGTAATTATGGTAATATGGTTATTTTATTATGTTTTAGAACTGTTTTCCTGATGGAATAAATTCAGGACCACCATGTATTTGTCTGGTAGTGCACCTTAAAGGTATGGTTATTCATTTTGAGTTTGTTGTTTGTTTGTTATCTGGATGTGACTGACGCTCATGAAAAATATTCTATTTTTTGTATAGGGTGTTGGATGTTGATTGCTAGTCGCTGTTCTCTTATATTGTTTTTTTTGTTTGATGTTTATTTGATTTTATGTGACAATTGTGAAACTGACTGCTCCCTGACTTATTTGTGGTGATTAATTTCCTAGCCAGCTATATGTGTTTTTTGTTTATTGTTTTTTTTTGTTTAATGTATTGGTTGATTTGTTGCTGGCTAGTGGAATTGTTTATTTATCTATTTTTGTTTTTTTTCTTTAAATTATGTATTTAATTTAAACCGCTTTCCATCCTTGATTAAGCTGCAGGGGGTAGTTTCCCATCGTGGTCGGTGGAGAACTGGGAGTACAATTTAATAGAGCCCTTATAGGTCTTTTGGTGTGGCTACTAATTGTGAACGTGTATCACATAAGCATGTTTGTAGTGAAGGGCTTATGGGGGTTTGCTGTGGTTTGCACATGATGCAGTGAAGTGTCCCCTGTATAGGTAGCTCAGGTTTTTTTGTATTCCTAGTTGGACAAATTGAGAAATTGCTGCCCCTGCCAGCTGAATTAAGTCATGCCCTGAATAATTTTATGGTAGTGTTTAATAAAGAATTTTGTACTTTTTTACAATTTGTTGTTGTCTGTGATCGATCTATTTTTTTTTTGGCCCTAGCGGGTGTCACAAGTGTAACAGTTGTTTATTTCATTACTTGTCAATGCCAGAAGATAAATCACACAACCACTCAGACTATTTCACAAAGACATTAAACATCATCAGATGAATAAGTCCAGGCTGCAATACAAATATTGGGATGGTAGCGGCAGAGAGTCTGCGATGCACACGTTATAAAAACACAACAGTGAACTCTAGTCCCACTCAATTCATTCATTACTTGTCAATGCCAGAAGATAACTCACCAGGAATATATATATAAAAACTGCCTGTAATGGTTTTTAAGCTATGAACAGGTGACAGTTTCTGTTTAAATAATTACTTTAAAAGACACACATGTTTCCTCTGCAAAGTATTTGACAGAAATTATTTTCCCATGGGAAAACTGACACCCTCCGGATCGACATCTTGAAGGCTGTATCGTGGCATGAAAAGCTCTCACGAGCTCACCACCAGGTGGAGTGCTAAATATATTGGCTCCCGTATCTAACAGTGATCAGACGCCATCTTGTTTAAATAATTACTTTAAAAAACACACATGAAAATACATGATTCCCACCGGGTCATCACATTACACGTTGTGACACAACCCCAAAATGTTTTATCAGTTTAAACACATTTTACTGTTTTAAATGATTATTTAAAAAGTACACATACTTCCTAAGCGAAAATGCTGTTGTGAAATTAACAGAGTTTTTACACAACACCCACCGGAGGGGGTTTCTTATCATCAATCTAACCCCAATATCATTTTGACGATCTCGTTTTTTTCATTATTTTAAAGTGAACATCTGAATGAGTTTGCTTCAGTCACTGTTTAGAAACATTTTAGCCTCTGGTAAAAATTAAAAAAAGAAAGTCTTATACCAGGTTTTGTCACCAAACATTGCACCCATTAAAGACACATAATTTAAACACATTTAAAACATAATACTACTTTTATGTCCTACAATAATAATAAAAATAAAATGACCTTTACTTTATCATTGTTTTTGAAAAAACATCTCAATGAATTCATCACTGAATTATTTAATCAATCACTATTTTTAGTCTTATACCATTATTTTTGTCATCTCAGTTTTCCATTAAACATTGTACATCATTAAAGATTAATATTTTGTCTACTCTTTTTAAATACACAGATGGGCTCGGCTACAGCATGGGAATATCAGAACAGCCACTTCATACTACTTCCTGTACAGAGCAGTTGACCAAATATTTCATATCACATCCTGTACATCTGTCGGAGGTAGGGTGGGGAGGGGAGGGGACCGGAAGCTAAGGTCAAAGGTGCACCAATTATGTCATCAATCATAACCCATCAATCATTTTTGTCACAAGGTATATAATACTTACTACTGCACCGGTTAGGTGACAGAAGACCTCGAGCCATTATTATCCAGTATTCCACGCGGGTGTTGAGAGATGGAGTGTGGAGAACGGCGAAGTCATCAGAGTTTCTGCGGGCGAACGGTCTTCGTTTTACCTAGGATCTTACTGCTTATGACTGAGAAAGGAGGCAATCGTTATGGCAGTCTGTGGAAAAGGCCCGTAAGGAAGGGAAAAGGGCTCATATTGTGGGTCACCGTGCTTTCATTGATGGTGTTTAAATTAACCCATTGTGAGCATTCTCAAATAGTATGATCTAAATCTAGACAACTGTTTTTTCAAGTTTCCTTAGTCTGATATGACTTTTTTGTCAGCTGATGCTGCATTTTCATCACTGATAGAGTTCTCTTTTTTTGGTTTATTGTTAAGAGTTCTTTTTGTTTGTCTGTTTCTGTAATTTCTCTCAATGCCAGGGGATTAATAGACATTACTAAATGAAAAGCTTTGTTCCTGTATGCAAAATCATTCAAGACTGAATTCGATTTTTTTCAAGAGTCCCACACTATTCCTAAAAATGCATTTTTTTTTTTTTTTTAAATCAGTGGAACAATGACTTTTGGATGGCTCACGGTTCAGAACATTCCGCTGGAGTTTTGATTATGAAAAACAGTTTTGCTGGGGAGGTTTTACATCAAAAGGGCATTTTCTGTTTTTGGTTATCTGCATTACTAATACTGTGGTAATACTGGTTAATATTTATGGTTACAATGTTACACAGGTGAATGATTTACTGCTTGAAGAAATAGGGGAAAAGTTTCTGTTATGGCTTAATAAATATCCAGAGGATTTAATTTTCATTGGTGGGAACTTTAATATGGTCCCTGACAATAACCTTGATAGACTGCCATCCAGACAATCTGCCCCTATTAACTCCAAATGAAAAATATTTATGGACAAATTTGATATCATTGATATTTGGAAGTAGAAATCTCCAAATATAAAAGCATACACTTGGAGTAACAAAAGCCGCTCTAGACAGTCCCGTATAGACTATTGGCTTGCATCACAAAGTGATAGCTAGTTAGCATTCTTCCTACCCCTTTAACTGATCATAAACTGATCATCTTCTTCATTCTCCTCTATCTCCGGTCCATCTCTTTACAGGTCTTAGAGCTTCATATTGGAAACTTAATTCTTCTTTGCTTAAGCATGACGATCTGAGGAAATGTATTTCCTTTCTGATTAAACACTACTGGATCATAGCACTAAAGGAAAAAAATTTGCTTAAATTGGAAGCTTCTTAAACAAGAAGTTAGTAGGTGTGCTAGGAATTTTGGCAGTCAATAAGCTAAACTTAAAAGATATGAAGAGAAGTTATTTATAAAATAATGACTCTCTACAAAAAAGAACAGGATGGTTTGTCGGATGCAGAAATAATAGAATTGGCTGAATTGCAAACTCAGTTAGACTCATTGTATATGTCACGATCCCCTGTTGTCTGCCCCGTGTTTCACTTGTCACCTGTTATAAACTACACTTCCCATAATTCCCTGCCCTCATCACTGCCTATGCACTTCATTGTTCTCACCTGCATGTCATTTAGTCATCATTATCCTTGTGTATTTAAACCCTGTTCGTTCTCCAGTCATTGTCGGTCGTTGTATGTATGTTCATATGTGAATGTATGTTTAAAGGTAAATGTTAATGTCTTGGATATTCTGGTCTGTGTTCCTGCCTGAGCCTGTCGTGGATGTTTTCCCTTGTTTATATCTTTTGTTTCCCATCGTGGATGTTTTGTTTGTCTAGTATTTTCAATAAAGAAGCTGCATTTAGATCCCGACTCCTTGTCTGCCTTCGTCTGCCTGCCTAATAGAACGACCGACCGATAATTGATCTAGCAGCTTTCTTCACTGAACTGGCCCAGGTGGATTTGACCATCCACAAGTACTCACACTTCTTTTCCACTGTTGCCATCCACACCGGTTTCGATGACGCTTCCCTGAAGACCATCTACCGGCTCAGGCTACCAACACGCCGGCAGAGGGAATTGCCGGAACCCGGAGATCACACGTGGAAGGAGTATGTGAGTCTCGTCTTGAAAGAACTCGCTGCCGGGGATCCACCTCTCTCGATCCCAGCTTCCGCCTCTGGGCTTTCCGCGCCTGCCACGGCCAGCGAGCCAACGCCCACGCCTACCACGGCCAACGAGCCAGCTTTTGCCAGCTTTATCCGCCTGGAGGAGGAGGAGGAGAAGAGCAAAGGCTTCTGCTCCCCAGTCTCCGCCTGCCACGGTCAGCGAGCCAGAGCCCAAGCCTGCCACGGTCAGCGAGCCAGAGCCCACGCCTGCCACGGTCAGCGAGCCTGAGCCCACGCCTGCCACGGCCGACGAGCCAACACCCATGCCTGCCTCGGCCGACGCACTGGAAGTCTTGTCTGTCCCAGAGCCAGCGTTGTCAGCCTCGTCCGCCCGGAGGAGGAGGAGAAGAGGAAAGGCTTCTGCTCTCCAGCCTCCGCCTTCCATGGCACCGTCCCAGAGCCAGCGCCTGTAGCCTCGACTGTCCCAGGGCTCCGCCCCTCGAGCCTCCTAGGGCTCCGCCCCTCGAGCCTTCCATGGCTCCGCCTCTCGAGCCACCCAGGGCTCCGCCTCTTGAGCCTACCACGGCTCCACCTCCCGAGCCTACCCCGGCTCCGCCTCTCGAGCCTTCCACGTCTCTGCCTCCAGAGTCTCCCACAGCTCCGCCTCCTGAGCCTTCTACGGCTCCACCTCTCGAGCCTTCCACGTCTCTGCCTCCAGAGCCTCCCACAGCTCCGCCTCCTGAGCCTCCCACGGCTCCACCTCCTGAGCCTCCCTCGGCTCCGCCATTCCACGGCTCCGTCTCCAGAGCCTTCTACGGTTCCGCCTCCTGAGCCTTCCATGACTCCACCTTCCATGGCTCGGCCCCCAGAATTCTCCATGACTCCGCCTACCATGGCCCTGTCTCCAGAACCTTCTACGGCTCTGCCTCCTGAGCCTTCCATGACTCCACCTTCCACGGCTCAGCCCCCAGAATTCTCCATGACTCCGCCCACCACGGCTCGGCCCCCAGAATTCTCCATGGCTGTGGCCGACTCCCAGGCCTCCTGAACTTGTCCTTTGGCCGACTCCCAGGCCTCCAGACCCAGACCCTACCCTGTGGCCGGCTTCCAGACCTCCTGAACCTGTCCTTGCCCTGTGGCCGACACTCAGGCACCCTGAACATGTCCCTACCCTGTGGCCAGCTCCCAGGCCTCCTGAACCTGTCCTCGCCTCGTCTGCCTTCGTCTGCCTGCGTAACAGTATATGTATAGAGCAGATGGCTCCTTTATTCGTTCAAGAAGAAGATGGCTAGAACAAGGAGAACAAAGTTCAGCATATTTCTTTAGGATGGAAAAGCATAATGCTAAGAACTTAACAGTTAACTCTCTTAAAATCAATGGTGTAGTTACATCTGATTCTAAAAGAATTGGTTCTTTTTGTGCAAACTTCTATTCTAATCTCTATAAATCTAAATGATTTAAGGACTCAGCGTCTTTATGTTTTTAATCTTTAAAGGACATAGTATGAGAGGTAGGTTAAACTATGATACAGTGGTTGCAAAAGCTTAAAAGAAATTACATTCCTGGTTACAAAGGGATTTGTCACTAAGAGGAATGTCATATTAGAAGGTAATGCAACTGTCTGTCAAAAACAAAGGCATGGTTTATCCATATAAATATATTGATCTGGGATTGTTGAAAAATCATCATCAGCTGTAGCACTGGAACTTGGGGCAGGTGGCGTTGGTTGTACCCCACGTCCAAAATATTTCAACAGTGCTCCTAGGGAAGTTTCATAAGAGTTCATATTTGACAGAATATTTGACAAAATATGTTATTTTCTCAACACAAATTATTATACACAGCAGCAAGCCATCTGTACTCCTAAAACAACAACTCTTAATCTATAACTTGCTAACTGAGGCATAATGATATTGGAATATAATAGCAAAGACCCCAAAATGGTAGACTAATGTAAATAATGTTAAGTTGTTATCAGTACAAAGTTTATGGAACAGAAGCTTATTTTTATTACAAAAATATACACCCAGGAAAGTTATTTTTACACAGAAGACAAAAACTTTAGTCTAAAACTAGCAAAGTAATATGTTGTACTATAATATATTAAGATGTCAAGGCTATTTACGGATGATTAATCAAACTTTCCTAAAAAAGAAGATATGCTACATAGGCTATGTTAACTAACTAGCCAGCTAATGTTAGCTCATAACTTAGCCTAGCTACTTAACATACCTTTATCGTGCTGTTTTTTCTCTTCCTCTGTTTTCTTCTTTTTCCTTTTCTCTGCACCAGAGGATATGTCCTTTTTTGTGACATTGCTGTTTTGCTGTCTGAATGTGCTTGCATCCTGCAGCCCGTTAACATAATATTGCATTTAATATTGCGTTTTTTTATAATTACCATTGTCCATTGACAGTATAATCACAAAAAAAAAAAATAATAATAATTATGTGCTCTTGGGGGCCCCCTAAATCTCCATAATCATTATTTTTCTCTTTAACAGTATGCCTTCTGCATCTGTACTGGTGCCATGTTTCACTTTTTGGATGTAAGTTGTAATTCATGGAATGTATATGTATCAAAGAATGTTAAAAAACAAACAATGCAAGACTCCAATATTACATGTGTATTACAGACTGACATACCATCTATTCGGAAGTGGTGGTGTCTCCAGATTCTGGAGAAATTGTCGATTGCAAGGTAGGACACATTGCAAGCAGTAAAACATTGGTCTGATTTACAATTATGCTACATTAAAAGTACCATACTTTTGAATAGGCATGGGCAGAACTTCGGGCAGCGCTTTGCCTTCTGGACAGAGGAGGCAGAACAGCTGATGGCAGGCACCCTACCACCTATTTATAGGATTTCTCGACCCCAAATAGTCAAGGTATGGCCAAACTAAACAGACAACCATTTTCACGTATGCATTCTATACAGGTAGGTCTCAAAAAATTAGAATATTGTGGAAAAGTGTGTGAATTACTGAATTAAATGTAGAACTTGAAACTGATACATTATATAGATTTATACAACATGTTACGTCACGTGATTTATCAAAAATAGAAGATCGTAACAAACAGTTCAAGTCAAGTGGGTTTGTCATTTCAACCATATACAGTACACTGTGTATAGTGAGACAAAACAGCATTTCACCATGGGTCAAGTGGTGTTACATTTTAAGGTATATAAGAAAACATTTGGGACAGGATCCATTTAGTGCACACAGGCTAAAAAAATTGTGCACATACATTACAGTGCATCCGGAAAGTATTCACAGCCAATACATTGTGCACATACATTCACATGTACACCAACATTGCGATTATTTCCAATGATCAGAGTTAATTGCAGTAAGATGTTTACATGACTGGAGCAAACCTCTTCTGCGGCGCGCTTCACAATAGCACCATTGTGGATCTGCAGCGGCCACTCCGGATCCACAATGGTGCTATTTTTGTTAAAAAAGCCCGACTTTTGCAACACATGGACATCGGAGCAACCGGTGTTCGTGTCTACCATCGCCAGACACTACTGAAATATAAGACTCATGCAAAAACCAAGCTGCATGATGACCTGCAGGAGGCGCTACGCGTACTCGGCTTGCTGCGGAGACCAGGCCTCCAGCCCTCGGCGTCGCCTGATCTTGTTTACACAAACATCCCAGGCGCGTACCAGGCGGAGCCCCGCCACCACCTCGGCTACTCAGACCACATCTCTGTTATGTTAATTCCAGCATACAGACCGCTCGTCAGACGCACAAAACCGCTTCCGAGGCAGGTGAAAACCTGGCCAGCAGGAGCCATCTCTGCTCTTCAGGACTGTTTTGAGTGTACTGACTGGCACATGTTCAGGGAGGCTGCAACATATGGCGATTCTACCAACTTGGAGGAATACACAGCATCAGTGACCAGCTATATCAGCAAGTGCATTGATGATGTCACTTTCTCCAAGACCATCACCACACGCTCCAACCAGAAGCCGTGGATGACTGCGGAGGTGCGCACGCTGCTGAGGTCCCGAGACTCCGCCTTCAGAGCAGGCGATAAGGCAGCCCTAAGAACAGCTAGGGCCAAACTGTCACGGGCAATCAGAGAGGCAAAGCGCGCACACGCCCAGAGAATCCACAGTCACTTCCAGGACAGCGGTGACACGCGGCGCATGTGGCAGGGCATCCAGGCCATCACCAACTACAGGACAACATCAGTTGCCTGTGACAAAGATGCCTCCCTTCCAGACGCGCTGAACGACTTCTACGCTCGGTTTGAAGTGCAGAACGACGTGATGGCGAGGAAGTCCACCCCTCCTCCCAACAACCAGGTGCTCTGTCTTACCACGGCAGATGTGAGGAAAACTCTACGTAGAGTCAACCCATGGAAGGCTGCTGGACCAGACAACATTCCTGGCAGAGTGCTCAGAGGATGTGCAGACCAGCTAGCAGATGTTCTTACCGACATCTTCAACATCTCTCTGAGCAGCGCCGTTGTTCCAACGTGCTTCAAGGCCACCACCATCATCCCCATGCCAAAGAAGTCTTCAGTGTCCTGCCTCAACGACTACCGTCCCGTCGCACTTACACCCATCATCATGAAGTGCTTCGAGAGGCTCGTCATGAGGCAGATTAAGACCCAGCTGCCCCCCTCACTAGACCCACTGCAGTTTGCGTATCGTTCAAACCGTTCAACGGACGATGCCATCACCACAACCCTCCATCTGGCCCTCACCCACCTAGACAATAAGGACTCATACGTTCGAATGCTGTTCATAGATCTCAGCTCAGCATTCAACACAATCATTCCCCAGCACCTGATTGGAAAGCTGAACCTGCTGGGCCTGGACACCTCCCTCTGCAACTGGATCCTGGACTTCCTGACTGGGAGACCTCAGTCAGTCCAGATCGGGAACAGCATCTCCACCACCACCACACTGAGCACTGGGGCCCCCCAGGGCTGTGTGCTCAGTCCACTGCTGTTCACTCTGCTGACTCACGACTGTGCAGCAATGCACAGCTCGAATCACATCATCAAGTTCGCCGATGACATGACCATGGTGGGTCTCATCAGCAAGAACAACGAGTCAGCATGCAGAGAGGAGGTGCAGCGGCTGACGAACTGGTGTAGAGCCAACAACCTGTCCCTGAATGTCGACAAAACAAAAGAGATGGTTGTTGACTTTAGGAGAGCACAAGGTGAACACACTCCGCTGAACATCGACGGCTCCTCTATGGAGATCGTCAAGAGCACCAAATTCCTTGGTGTTCACCTGGCGGAGAACCTCACCTGGCCCCTCAACACCAGCTCTATCACCAAGAATGCCCAGCAGCGTCTCTATTTTCTTCGAAGGCTGAGGAAAGCACATCTCCCAACCCCCATCCTCACTACATTCTATAGAGGGACTATTGAGAGCATCCTGAGCAGCTGCATCACTGCCTGGTTTGGGACTTGCACCGTTTCGGACCGCAAAGCCCTGCAGAGGATAGTGAGGACAGCTGAGAAGATCATTGGGGTCTCGCTTCCCTCCATCAAAGACATTTACAAAAAACACTGTATCCGCAAAGCAACCAGCATTGTGGACGACCCCACACACCCCTCACACAAACTCTTTACCCTCCTCCCGTCTGGCAAGAGGTACCGAAGCATTCGGGCCCTCACGGCCAGACTGTGTAACAGCTTCTTCCCCCAAGCCATCAGACTCCTCAATACTCAGAGACTGGTTTGACACACACGTGTCCTGAGTAACTGTCTGCTACCTCAATAACTGCTATGTGCATAGAACATTATCTCATAGTATGTTATGTTTACATTTTTAGAAACTGTCATCTTTTTGCACTACTGAGTACTGGTCGGCGCTGCACTGTCTATTGTCCTGTTCATTGTCAGTAATTTGTTGTACTGTCCTGTACTTTTTGCACATGTTTGAACGTGCACTTTATATAGGTATATATAGGTAGTTTATATAGGTATTTTATTTCGTTGTGTAGTCTCATGTGGTCCTATGTTGGTCCTTTGTTGTTTTTATGTAGCACCATGGTCCTGGAGGAACGTTGTCTCATTTTGCTGTGTACTGTACTAACTGTATATGGTTGAAACGATAATAAAAACCACTTGACTTGACTTGACTTCACTCCTACATGCAGTTTTTATTTTCTGATTATTCACACATAGCCCAATGCAGAGCACAAATGATGAACTCATATAGCCTACTGTCCACTGTTTTAATTTACGTATGTTAAATAACAAACGGGTTCTTATGGACGTATTTTGTTATTCTGTGCCGTGATGAAGACAGAAATATTATGCCGGGGCCTGTAACAGTGTTATACACTGCTGTCACGTTATTTGAGCTGTTTCTGGATGAAGGCAGACTGCTGACAGTGAGTCGTGTTGACAGAGTTCAGGGAAAACTTCCAAGTTTAATGTCAAGTTTAAAATGAATACGCCCTTAAGGTGCATGACAAAAACACACGCGCACTTCAGTTAGTGCGATTAAAGTGTTTACATGGCCGCATACTGCGATTTAAAAACGGCGTACGCCACCTGTTTTAATACGATTATAGTTGATTCGATTATGAGCTTAATCACATTATTGCAGCCATCTCCTAGAGACATTTGTTAATTTTTTTTCTTCTTAATCTACACTCGTTACCCCATAGTGACAGAAAAATACAGAATTGTAGAAGTTTTTGCAAATTAATAAAAAAATAAACTGAAATATCCAGAATTTCAGAAATTGGAACCTGCCCACACTGCCAAAAGTACCAATACCTGGTTTAATGACCAAGGAGTCACTGTGCTTGATTGCCCTGCAAACTCGTCTGACCTGAACCCCAAAGGGAATCTATGTGGCATTGCCAACAGGAAGATCGGAGGTACGAGATACAACAATGCAGGTGAGCTGAAAGCTGCTTTTAAATAAACCTAGGCTTCCATAACACCTCAGCAGTGCCACATGTGGATTGCCTTCATGCCTCGTCACACTGATGCAGTATTTCAAGCAAATGGAGGCCCAACCAAGTATTTAGTGCATATACGTGTACGTATTTTTCAGAAGACTGACATTTCTGTATTAAAAATTCTTGTTTTTTTATTGGTTGTTTGTGATATTCTAATTTTGTGAGATACTGAATTTTGGGTTTTCTTTAGATATATGCCATAGTAATCAAAATTAACACGCATAATAGAAATATTTCGCATAGTGTCTAATGAATCAATATAATGTATGAGTTTTACATTTGAATTTTTGAAATTGAGAAACTTCCACAATATTCTAATTTTGTGAGACCTACCTGTATTTACTTTGTGCATGTTATGATTTATATGAGTTAGCAGATGCTTTTGTCCAAAGTGGCTTACAATCTTAATTTATGGTATTTTACTTTATCATAGGAGGAACAGGTAGAAGTGGAGGAGCTGCCCCTCACATTGAAACATATGTACCAGGCAGGATACATTGTGAGGAACAGTCTTGGGCTTTTCACTGGCCAGGTGCAAGAACCATCATACATGTTGATGGATCATGATGACCAAATGAATGCGTGGAGGGTGCTGAAGGAGTCAATGGAGTGCTATGCCATGGAGCCTTTCACTTTCGTTTTTGAAAACATCCAGGACATGGAAACTTTCATGATTATTTGTAAAGACACCCTCAACTTGAGAGTAAATGCTGGAGTTGGGGTGCACAGTCACCCATATACATTTTGTTAGTGTGACTGTGCACCCCACACTCTGCGTGTGTTTGTGTGTGCATGTGTGAGAGATAATTTTTTACTCTTAAATAAAGTTACTCAAAGTGTACTTCACTACTGTTCACCGCTGTTCTCATGTCACTTCTGTGTGTACACATGCTTCTTTCAAGTCATTTCCATTGTCAGTTTGAAATACTCTATAACGTTTCCCCAGACTTGTTTGTAGTTCTTTCTTCATGTAAGTGCAGATAGTCTAGGCAGAAATGCATATTATGTTCCTTATAGTCTTCTGTAAATATATAGATATTAGCCTATATAGACCCATACTAATACAAGATTACTCAACTTAAAAGTTAACTAATACTAGCAGCTTTTAATTATAAAAAACTACAATACTACTGACCTCAGACCAAAACACGGTAAGTTAAGCCTAATACCATACAGCAATGAATAGCAAAGGAGAGTATGGAGGAAACTGATCATGTATGTTCATGTAACAACTCACAACTCCTTTATTATTTTGGATTGGCAACCACGTAAACACATCGTAATGCATAGCGTAAGCTACATTTAAAAGCATCAAAATAGACCCTCTGTGAAATGTTAAACAATACAACTAACGTTACACAAATATGCCGCAAGTTGTGCCGCCTGGCCGTCAAGCGTTTCATCGCATGCGTGGTACAGATAGTGTAGGAAAACAGTGACGTTTAAACCGTGACGTAATTACGCGCATGCGTAGAACGGATCGTGCAGGTGGAACGGATCGTGTACCGACACTCATGTCTGTAAACAAATAAATAACTTTAAGGACTTTTAATTTGTCACGCAGGAAACATGTACCCCGGAAGTTATCCCAGTAAATCTCCTGCGCGTCACTGTCTGTCCTCTAATATTAAAGCCAACGCAGATCTGCAGCTGACAGATCAGAACAGAGTGACTCTTTTCCACGTTAAAATCATCATCTGATCGATCATGGCGGGAACTGTGGCGCGTAAAGCGGTGGATTATTTGCGCAGTAAAGATTTCAGAGATTATCTCATGAGGTCAGTCAATGTGTTTCTCATATAACGATATAATGTAGGTATTTTAAATATTTAATACAATTGTTTGATATAATAGATATGAGCACATTCATAAACTCATGCAGCAGTTCATAAACTATCATGAGAAACGTAAACATAAGTGTTTAACCGCTGTGAAGGACATGAACTGCAGTATCGCGATCACCAGCAGGCGGAGACACATCACATCTTCATCTGCAGTAAGGATGGATCGGGCCAGTCTGAGAGAGTTTCTGCAAGTGCTGTGTTGTCACTACTCCCCTCTGTTATACTTTGTGATATATTGAACGTTGTTGCGGAATCTGCTGCTTTCAATTTGTTGACAAGGTACTGTCATCAAGATTGAAATATAATGGAATTGGGAGAAAGTCTTGAAAGCATCAATAAGAATTATTTAAAATGTATGAACTAATCAGTAATGTTTCACAATGTATGCCAATGTCTTTCTGCCAAATTCTGTCATGGCCTTTACATTATAGCTGTATATTCCGGCTATTTAAAATGCAAATTATAAACCAAGCAAGGGCTATAACTTTTGTGGTGGGGCCAGTGAAAATATTGGTAGGGCAAATACAAATCTGAACTACTGGACCGACCAGACCAGCAGAAATCATCCTTACTGTTGAGCCCAAAACAAAAAGTGAATTGATCAAACTGTATTTTGCAATGTTAATGTTTATTTTACTAAAAAATATTTTGTCCCTATAGCAATTTATTTATTTGCCAGTTTTCTCTCATTTCTGATTGCAAACAGTGCAGATCTGTTGCACTATCATACAAGTATATCAGGCTACATCCACATTAATCCAGATATGTTTGAAAACATCATCTTTGTTTTCGAAGTGCTCTTCGTTCACACTGACGTTAAAAGATGTGCCTGTGAAAAATCCCTGTTCCATGTATTCACCTTATTTTGAATACAAAGTGTTTCAAAATGATATTTTATCAAACTACACAATGATGGCTAAGACATTATAGACATAACAGTTTTACCTTCTGTTAATGTCTGACCTTCTGTAAAGCTGCTTTGAAACGATGTGTGTTGTGAAAGGCACTATACAAATAAAAATGACTTGACTCGACTTAACCTTATTCAGCCCCGCCCCGCTTTTCTGATGTCCTCTGTAGTTTATATGTAGATGATATCTGCATTTGCTACAGGAGAAAGTACATGAATACTATCAAGTATTAGAAAAATCTAATAGAAGATAAACAAAATGCACTCCTGGTCAACATAGAATAGTTTCAAGTTCTCACAAACAAAAACATCTGTATTCATATTCATTTCTGTCGGCTTCATTCGTTAGCCAATGAACCAGAGCTGTTTATTGATGGAGTCCCCATTAAAGTTGTTAAAGAAAACAGGTTTCTTGATATCACTTTTGAAAATAAATGGCCTTTTATTCCTCACATTAAATAACAAAAAAAATAAATGATTTAAAGCTATAAATGGTTTAAAAGATTTATCCAAAACCAAATGTGGAGCAGACAGCTCAACTCTAATGAACTTGTACAGAACCATGGTATGCTCAAAGCTGGACTATGGAAGTATCATTTATTGATTAGCTAGGAAGTCATACATATGACTTTTGGACACTGTACACCACCAAGGTATACGACTAGCTTTGGAAGCCTACAGAACATCACCAATCCAAAATCTCTGTGCAGAAGCCAATGAACCTTCCTTGGAAATCAGATGCCTAAAGTTAGCCAAACAATATGCAACCAAACTTAAAACAAATAAAGTAAACCCGGCATACAACAATATATGAAAAAAGTTTAATTCATCCATTTGGCCTACGTATAAAAACCCATCTGAAGAATCTGAAAGTGGATCTAAACAGTTTGGAATAGACACATTTCTGCAAAATTCCTCCATGGGATCTCAAAAAGCCTCACATCCATCAGGATTTAACAAGGAAACAAAAATCTAAAAAGTATCCGAATGATTTCCATCAACAATTTCTGGGCATAAGAGCAGTATACCCACAACATATACCAATATACACAGATGGATCTAAATCTGGAAATAAAGTGGCAGCAGCTTTTGCAAACAAACCAACTATGTTAGGGTATCCACATCCCTGACCAAAGTTCAGTTTTCACTGCAGAGGCAAACGCTACTACTACTGGCACTTTAGTCCCTTTAGACCTTTTTTAGTAATAACTCATTCAAAGTCATGTCTTGAAGCATTGGAAGCTACTAAAACAGATCACCCAACAATTGTTAAGATTTTAATCAAACTGTTATCTCTTGAAGCATAGAGTTTGAATATTATTTTCTGCTGGGTACCTAGACACTCAAGAATCTCCGATAATTAACAAGCAGACAGAGCTGCCAGAGAAGTACTGTCTACTGAACCAGAAAAATGCCCTATATCTTCCACATATCTGAAACCAACTTTAAATATACATCAAAAACAAATGGCAGTCGGAGTGGGATCAGTGTTTAAACAACAAATTATGGGAAATAAATCTTGTTGGAACAAGATACAGTATCTCACATTATTGTAAATATTTGATTATATCTGAGTGTCAATATTTTTTGTGGCCACCATTATTTTCCATTTTCACACTTTTGGACATGGAGTTCACCAGAGCTTCACAGGTTGCCACTGGAGTCCTCTTCCACTCCTCCTTGACGACATCACGGAGTTGATGGATGTTAGAGACCTTGTGCTCCTCCACCTTCCGTTTGAGGATGCCCCACAGATGCTCAATAGGGTTTAGGTCTGGAGACATGCTTGGCCAGTCCATCACCTTCACCCTCAGCTTCTTTAGCAAGGCAGTGGTCCTCTTGGAGGGGTGTTTGGGATTGTTATCATGCTGGAATACTGCCCTGCGGCCCAGTCTCCGAAGGGAGGGGATCATGCTCTGCTTCAGTATGTCACAGTACATGTTGGCATTCATGGTTCCCTCAATGAACTGTAGCTCCCCAGTGCCGGCAGCACTCATGCAGCCCCAGACCATGACACTTCCAGCATTCTTGACTGTAGGCAAGACACACTTGTCTTTGTACTCGTCACCTGGTTTCCGCCACACACGCTTGACACCATCTGAACCAAATAAGTTTATCTTGGTCTCATCAGACCACAGGACATGGTTCCAGTAATCCATGTCCTTAGTCTGCTTGTCTTCAGCAAACTATTTGCGGGCTTTCTTGCGCATCATCTTTAGAAGAGGCTGCCTTCTTGGACGACAGCCATGCAGACCAATTTGATGCAGTGTGCAGCGTATGGTCTGAGCACTGACAGGCTGACACCCAACCCCTTCAACCTCTGCAGCAATGCTGGCAGCACTCATACGTCTATTTCCCAAAGACAACCTCTGGATATGACGCTGAGCATGTGCACTCAACTTCTTTGGACGACCATGGCAAGTCCTGTTCTGAGTGGAACCTGTCCTGTTAAACCGCTGTATGGTCTTGGCCACCATGCTGCAGCTCAGTGTCAGGGTCTTGGCAATATTCTTATAGCCTAGGCCATCTTTATGTAGAGCAACAATTCTTTTTTCAGATCCTCAGAGAGTTCTTTGCCATGAGGTGCCATTTTGAACTTCCAGTGACCAGTATGAGAGCGATGACACCTAATTTAACACACCTGCTCCCCATTCACACCTGAGACCTTGTAACACTAATGAGTCGCATGACACCGGGGAGGGAAAATGGCTAATTGGGCCCAATTTGGACATTTTCACTTAGGGGTGTACTCACTTTTGTTGCCATCGGTTTAGACATTAATGGCTGTACTTTACATTGTAGCAAAGTGTCATTTCTTCAGTGTTGTCACATGAAAAGATATAATCAAATATTTACAAAAATGTGAGGGGTGTACTCACTTTTGTGAGATACTGTATGTGTTCCCTTTTAATAATCGCTGGGATCAAGTCATTTATAAATGATGCCGGATAGGACATACAAGACTCACACACCAATTTTTACTATCAGGAGAAAATTCAGTGTTCATCTTGTCAGAACACACTGTCTATTAAACATATTTTACTGGACTGTCATACCTCTACCCATCTGAGGAACCTGTATTATTCAGTTGATACTTTTGAAAAGGTTTTTAATCATGTGAATCCAAAGGTAGTTTTAAAGTTTTTAGGAAAAATTCATCTTAGACACCTTATTTAACTCTATTTTTAAATAACTAAACCTGGCTCCCACCATGAATATAGCCATAGAAGCTGGCATGGTGTAAAAAAGGAAAGAAAGATAGAAACAAACAAACTACAGAAATACATAGACCCTTGTACTTCAGTTGCACATGCAGTAGGAGAACAGAGAAAGTGTTAACAGGGGCCAAATTGACCAAAGGGGACACAGATCACCCTAATGGTGACATCACACCAAACTACAATTTGCAACAAAACAACATAAAATAATACTACAAAAGAGCTAAAACCTCTATGAATTCTATAACAACTATTGAAATACCTCAATAAGTTCCCTTTGACCAAGAAAGCATAATTCAAGAGCAAGGGATTATGGGTATTCCCCATAACCTCAATTTTGTACTAAAGATAAATAAGTTCAAGGAGCATAGATATTTATGAGCCCAAAACCTGAAAATGCAAGTAATGTTTAATAAAGACAACTTGACTTTTACCATAATGACAACATTAGGGTTAACAGTACACAATTTAAAAAATCGGCTTCATTGTCCATGTGCTAAATGTAATTTCTTCTTTGTGTCTTTTGATTTTGGTGTGAAATAGGACCAGGACATTTTCTTGACAAGTTTTGTGAGAATCACCCTGCTAATCACAATGAAATCACAGCCTGACACTTGATGTCACTGATCTTAATGAATAGATTTGATTTGCTAGTGATAAGAAAGTTTTGCTTTATTGCTTTAACTTCATCATGTGTAATTAATCTTTTTTTTTTTTTTTTCATGTTGTGGTCTGCTCATGCTGTGTGACCTTCAACTTCAGCACAGTAAGTTCTTTACATCATGTTCATCTGTACTGAAATAAAGAACTGATCTCGCATGTGTCTGATCAGAGCTCTGTAACTGTAGTCATAGCTGTTGTTGTTGTGGATTTCAGCATTTCTGGGGTCCTGTGGCAAACTGGGGCCTGCCTATAGCCGCAATCTCTGACATGAAGAAGAGTCCAGAGATCATCAGCGGCAGAATGACCTTTGGTACGTGACACAACAGCAGCTTGTGCAATAATCTGCCTGTTAGAAGTGTAATGTGAGGTGAAAGGTTATTTAAGGTGTTTCTTCACTCTGTTTTCCACCAGCTCTCACCTGTTACTCACTCTTGTTCATGAGGTTTGCCTACAAGGTGCAACCCAGAAACTGGCTTCTGTTTGCCTGCCATTTAACCAATGAAACAGCACAACTCATCCAGGGCAGCAGACTCATCAAATACAAGTAAGATCAGACCCTGTGTGCTCCAACAACATGTGAAGTTCATGTTTGACATGGTTTTTCTGTTCAAAACCTTCCTGGGATACTCAAATGTTTACTGTAAATATGTGACACCTTCTATAATTAGACTGTTTCTGGATGTGTTCGGGTGAGTCTGGTTTGTTTAGACTCTGTTATTGCAGTTATCTAAATGTCTGTTCCTCACTCTGTTCCTCAGCATGGAGAAGAAGATGGCCAAATGATGGAAGTTTCTGTGATCAAAGCTGTATCGCAGCGTGTTTTGGCGACATCTGGTGGATTTAGCATACATATTATATCATAGATTATATTGATTTCATATAATTATCATTTAACCCTTCAGACCTTCTTTCAGATTGTCTCTACTGTTACACACAACCATTTTTAAGACGTATGACAAGGTCTTGAAGTTTTTAGTTTGTAATTTAGATTTGTTTGGGGTTAATTTATTTCCATACATGATGTCTGTTTAAAAATAAAATAAAAATGACAGATTTTATTAACTGCAGTAGTTAATTGAGTTTACCTTTAAATGCAAATAAAGAAACACAGACGGAAACATCTTAAGGTAAAGGAAGTATTAACTCCTTATGTCATCATCTCTATGTTATGACAGGTGTTATCTGTTTTAATAGAGTAAGAAAGTGCATTCTGCAGTTAGGTCTGAGTATTTATCAATTCGATTTCAATTCACAGTGTTTCTTGAGTTGATTTAGATTTGAATCAACTCATATGGTATATTTAAGTTAACATTTCTATTTTGCCTACATATAAAATATATTCTTTTTCAGCTAATGCTATTAATTATACAGGGGAGCTTCTAGCTAGGTGCATTATGAAAATATAAATTTTTACAAATCTTGTTTAATCATTGGTTAAACATGCATCATTTGTATTATAAGGGTGGGAAATGCCACAGACCTCCCAATTCAATATTCCAACGATATTTAGTTGCTGATTCGATATGTATTGCGATGTACATCCTGAACGCAGAATGACACACTTCAATGTAACCTGAGCACTTGTAGTCACAAGACAATTCTCGTTCCGCAATCAAAAGTGCAGAAGTGTTATAAATTTGTAGATCACAGAATCCAACTTGATTAGCCTTTTTTTACTGCAACTATTTATTAAGGCATTACCAGCAAGAATCTGCAGAATGACTCCTGAAAAATACTCTCCACAACACCTCACAAACAAACCTGTGGATTACGCATAATAACAGGAACATTAATCACAGCAGAGATTTTGACGTCTGACAGTGAACAACCAGCACTTTACCGGCTGTAGCAGTGTGCATTATAGGGATTGAAGAGATGAAACTTCTCGTAGAGAAAACCTGTTTGTGTGAAACTCGGCACAAATATATACTGGCGGCCAAAAGTTTGGAATAATGTACAGATTTTGCTGTTTGGGAAGGAAATTGGTACTTTATTTCACCAAAGTGGCATTCAGCTGATCACGGTGTATAGTCAGGACATTACTGATGTTTAAAACAGCACCATCACTATTTGAAAAAAGTCATTTTTGATCAAATCTAGACAGCAGCATCACTCCAACACCATATCCTTGAGTAATCATGCTAAATTACTAATTCGTAATAGAAAATCACTTGCTATCATATCAAACACAGATGAAAGCTATTTGGTTCGTTAAATGAAGCTTAACATTGTCTTTGTGTTTGTTTTTGAGATACCACAGTATGCAATAGACTAGCATGTCTTACGGTCAATATTAGGTCAAACAAGAAAGAGCTTTTTCTAGAAACCCATTAGTCAATTATTGTTTTGAGGAATGTTATTCAATGCCAAAAAAAATAAGTTTGCATACAAAGGTGTACACTACAGTCTTCAAAGACAAGACAACTGGCTCTAACAAGGACAGAAAGAGATGTTGAAAACCAGATGTACAACTAAACAAGAGGAGAAGTACATCAGAGTCTCTAGTTTGAGAAATAGACACCTCACATGTCCTCAGCTGACAGCTTCATTGAATTCTACACGCTCAACACCAGTTTCATGTACAACAGTAAAGAGAAGACTCAGGCGTAAGGGCCTTATGGGAAAAATTGCAAAGAAAAAGCCACTTTTGAAACAGAAAAAAAAAAGAAAAGGTTAGAGTGGGCAAAGAAACACAGACATTGGACAACAGATAATTGGAAAAGAGTGTTATGGATCTTAACCCCATCGAGCTTTTGTGGGATCATCTAGACTGTAAGGTGCATGAGAAGTGCCCGACAAGACAGCCAAATCTATGGCAAGTGCTACAGGAAGTGTGGGGTGAAAGGTCACCTGAGTATCTGGACAAACTGACAGCTAGAATGCCAAGGATCTGCAAAGCTGTCATTGCTATACGTGGAGGATTTTATGATGAGAACTCTTTGAAGTAGTTTAAGAAGTTATGAAAAAAAAAAAATTCAAATTGTAATAGTAATTTTTCACATTATTAATGTCCTGACTATACATTGTGATCTGTTGAATGCCACTTTGGTGAATAAAAGTACCAATTTCTTCCCATAAGAGCAAAATCTGTACATTATTCCAAACTTTTGGCCACCAGTGTAGCTTGATATATCTATCACTTATGATGTGTCCCTTTCACTTTCAATAAAACCTACAGTAAGTTCTCTCTTCAACACCACCCCCTCCCCTCCGCACACACCCTTTTTCACAGGGCATATATTTGTTTATGCTGTGTCTTTCATACAGTAAATGTGTAAATGTGAAAGTTAAAATTCACTAGTCAATCACATAATTCTTTAGATTAAAATTGTAATCGATTGATATATATAAAAATATATATCTTATTATTATATATTATTTTTTCTCCCTCACTTATGAAAAGAGATGCTATGCCCCTGTTATCACTGTATATTAGACTAAACGTGTATTTTTTATAATGTTTTTATTATATTAAAAATCGATTTTTCATCAAGGAGACTATTTTTAAATCATTTGTCTAAAGAATAGCAATTTGTAACAGAATAGATTTCTTTATCACCCCTAGAATTTACAAGTATTACACTGATACAGTATGTACGGTACACCTAAAACGGGACTGTCTCTTTAAGAATAGCAGCCGTTGAGCTCATTTTAATCGTTTCTTTCTCTCAGCTCACTGAACTCTAAACTCTACATCCCACTCGGACTACATATTTATTATTTATTTGTATTTATTTGCACTTGCCTTGCACATTTCTTTGCACATAACTTCTACCTCCTGATGCTGCCTGCACTGTTATGGTCTCCGGCCATATATAATAGGTCATAGTGATGTGATGGAAAAAAATTAAATGGCCCTTGAATAAATTTCAAAAAATAATATAAAAGATCAGACACAATAAAACATGATTAGGGTACACTATTACACTGGACACTTTCAGACCTCATGTTGGGCACAGATCTTTCATTTAGCTGACAAACTCTCCTTTGGCTGGTGTTTTGTGCTTCATGGAGATACTGTTATGGCATATAATAATAATTTTCAATAGTATGTGAAATTAGAGAGCTTGTTTCTTCCCCTGGTCTCATCTGTGTTCTGGATCATTGTATCAATACTATTCTTCTGACTTCACAAGTGCCAGGTCACATACAGACTTTGCACTACAAATTATATATCCGTCGGACTTGACAGATTTTTAGCATATTCCTTTTCATTTCCAAGACAATGACTATTTGATATTGTTTTGATATAGCAAATTTGAAAACATTTTAGTAGGCTTAATTAAAAATGACAATTCGTAGTAAACGTGAGTCTGTTGACAAAAGTTCTTATAATAATTTGCAGAATTGGGGAATGCTAAATTTAAAAGTAATGTTAAATTATTTGATGTAGATAATGAAAATAATTATTAGGCTTTATTTTTGTAACAAGGTTTATTGTTGGGTGGAAAGGAGGAAGCTGGGACCAGCTTGAACAATATACGTAGACTTTAATATTGAACATAAACTCAACATAAAACTTTCCTATTCAGCAGAACACTGACACGCAGACACGCAGACACACACACACACACAGCTCTGTGTGTGTGTGTGTCTCTCTCTCTCTCTCTCCTCCTTATCTCACTCTCCCATTGATTGGGGCAACTCAACGCCAGGCGTGCACCCTCATGGCCTGGCCATGCTCTCCTCCTCGTCACAATCATTCAAGTAGTGCATTTTGGCATGTTTTCATAAAAAAATAAAATACAAATAAAAAATTCTCCCAGTCACTCACTTGGCTCTCTTTTTCAGATTTAAGGTGCTTTACTGTCAAGACAAATAATTGTAGGCTACATTTGTTTTCCCAAATCAAAAACAAGCAAAATGCAAAACAACATAAATAAATGAAGAGAAATGTCAAAAGTCTAAATATTGAGCTCTCTTGCATACAGCATGCACGCAAAGGAAGAGGCCATGCAAAACAAAATAAAAACACACTAGGTTTAAATGGCGTTTAGGGTGTGTTCACACTTGGCAGATTTTGTTCAATTAAAATGACCTCTGGTGCAATTGCTCTGTTAGTGCAGTTCATTTGAACAAGTGTGAACGCTGCCATCCGAACTTTGGTGCGCACCAAACAAGCGGACCGAGACCACCTGAATAGTGGGTCTCGGTCAGCTTCCAAACGAACTCTAGTACGGTTCGATTGATGTACGAATGCAACATTGACCAAAAACAGAAAGTAATTTGCCTAATACTGACCTCAAGAATACCTGTTTCTTCTCATCATAGAAGAACCCATTATCATATTATCAATCATATTGCCCATTATAGTTCAGTACAGGCATCAGAACCGCAGTCAGCCGTCCTTGCAGCATATCTTCGTTTGTGTGTGCATATAAATCCAACGAGCATATTTAGCCCAGCAGCCAGCATTGTTTTGAATGTTCGGCAAATTCCGTCGCAAAATATACATCATAAAAGCTGTTCAATCAGGTTGTGACTTTTTCCTGATGCCTTTTGTTTTGTATCTAAACGCTAAGTGAACCAGGACTAAATGTTTCATTTTCTTTTTTGGTCCGGACCAAGAGGACCAAGAGAATCGAACTACAAGTGTGAACACACGGTCCCGGTTAGCTTAGTGAACCAAGTTGAGAATGGCAGTGTTCACACTTGTTCAAATGAACTGCAGAGCAATCGAGTTCATTTTAATCAAACAAACCTGTCAAGTGTGAACACACCCTTAATGTCAAATACACATGCACAGAATATGACGTCTGTAAAGATCACGTCAATGTGAAATCAAAGCCAATCCCGGACATTTAGGTCATTTACAAATGACATCCAGATGCTGTGTGTATGTAGCTATTGTGTAAGTGGTTTGTGGTAATGTTAAGTATCCCACATGCCAAACCACAGAAATGCCATCTACAGAAACTTCTACCATACTCCCACGTTTATATTCCAAAACGTTTACATTAGCGAAACTTGCCACAAATTTGCCACTGATCATTTTCACATGCAAATGAGCTTTCCAGAAAACTTGTCTCAAATTGTCCATTGTTGCCAAAGGTTTGCTGGAGGTTCACCACTAGCAGTGAAGAGCTGCAAACTTCTGGCAAACATTTGTGGCGAATCACAAGCTAATTTACATCTGAAAATGATGAGTGGCAAATTTGAGGCAAGTTTGTGGCTAGTGTAGTTAAGGGCAACCAACTGCTCCAAACTACTAATAATCAATTTGAATTATTATGTAAGTAAATTATACCAATTTCATTATTTACTTTTATTTTTGGGTGAATCTCACCAAACCGGTCAAGAATATCTAACCTCAAAATAGAAATAATTTAAGAAAATGAAACCATGTTTCTGCCAACCAGTTCTCATTATCATTATGGGGAAAATACAATTAATAAAAAATCAATATATTATATACATAAAAAAACTGTTATACATCATATTAGTATTTGATACACTACCTGTTTAGAGATTTAAATGATACATCATTTCATCATTACAGTACTTTTATTGCAGTGTAGTAAAAGTGCACGTAGTTGTAACTATGAATACACAAATAATGTCATATGGTAAAAATGGTTCTTAATAGTCCCAGAAGTAAGCTTCATTTTCTTCATGTTTAATATTCTTTTATATTTTGGTATGAAATATGACCCAGACTGTTTTTGTGAGATTTATCAAATTCAGCATTTTTCAAAGAAAATGCAGTGGAATGTTACGCTCTGGGAAACAGATGTCAGAACTGACAAATATGCTCTTAAAAGTCTGGCTAATATATTATTGATAAGTCAGCTGGGATTTCAGTGAGTCAGTGAGTGTGATAAGAAAACTAACAGTGTTGAATATTATCAGCGGTGTCTTGCAGAGCAACAGTGCAATCAACTCTGTTTGCATATTGTTGTTATGAAATATTGTAGAACACTACAGATTTATTTTTATTTTACAATCTACACAGTTCCTTTGTGTTTCCCTATAAATATAATTTCCAGAAAAACTAAAACATAGAACAAGAACAGAGAAAAAAATATGCAAATGCTATTCTAGTAAGGAAACCATTCTGTGTAGGAAAATGTATTATTAAGAGCACAAATTTACAGAAACACGTTCAAAATGATTTGATGTTAATCTGGCTGCATTGTTTTCCTTATTAAGCATGACGGATCATTGAAAGACTAACCTACAAGTGTAAATGTGTGCATGCAAATGTTAACGAGTCATTGGCAAGTATGAAAACATGAAATTCGCAACAGTTTCATAAGTCATCACTAGTGATTATAAGACCATTGGCGATTTGATTCTCCAGGATCAATGCATCATCATCCTCTTCCTGCAAAGCAAAGGAATGATTAGAAAGCCATGAACTCAGTTTAAATGCATATGAATGTAAAGTACAGTCTCTATGTGGAGGAAAGAAAGTAAAACATGGGTAAACAACACACCTCATTTCTCTCTTTGTAGTCTTTCTCTGTGCTCCTGTATGATACCACGTGGATGAGGGTGTAGACTCTGTAATGGGGCACAACAGGCCTTAACATCACAAATGCTCAAGGTACAGTATAGTTCAAATTAAATGAATGGTTTGCGAATATAATTAGTTATTTGTGAGCTCGTGATGAGTGTTATACCTGTGGTAGAGCATAGCCAAGAACTGAACGATTAGAAGAACGGCAAAAGACAGCAAGAACATCAAACTCAAAGGCTCCACCTTCAAAGGCTCAGCTGCCAACGATCCGTTTGCAAGGTATTTTGGAATCTTAATACTAAGAACATCGCCGCCGATGGCTTGAAGGAAAAACGTTGCCACAACCCACAAGACATTAATTATGAAGTACAAAAATACTCCCTGTAAAACAGAGAACAGGAAATCATGAGTTTAAATGAGTTTTTTCTGTATGAAATTATTATTATTATAATATAGTGGAAAAATCATTATTCATTTGCAAGCATTACCTTGTTTCGTAGAGACTTCAGTTCTCGTGTCACCTCCTCCAGATGAGCTTTGTCATCTACTATGGGCAGTAGATAGCGCTCTATCAGCTTATTCCAGAAATCAGTCTCATCCTGTTAAAAATAGTGAAACAGTTTCATATGAAAGTTTATCATGAAATAATTTCTACTAAACCATAAACTTAAACCTAACCTTATACACATAACCTATAAATAAAATCTGAGGGTTGATATGAATGTATTCCAAGCCATAACTGTAGTCCTAAACATAACACTACCAATAAATCTTTAATTGCTCATCATGATTTTGCTAAGTACAATATGTTCTTGGCATTGGAACAAATTCCTATCAACTAATCCTATTTTAGGGACAGGAAAATGTGTACAGTTAGGTTTACACCTACCTAACATCCAAATATGTATACTTTCGTTCTTTATAATGCCAAAAGCAGTATGTTAAGTTAATAGTATATCCGGATCCTCAGTATTCATACAACAGCAGGTGAAAAATACCCAGATGACCTACTACATCCGGAGGTCCTCTTTTCATCTGTGTATACCAGGAAAGTTATTCATTGTGGTAAATGTTCAGGTCACAGGACAATGCCCATGTTCTCAAATTAATTTTGTCTGGGAATGCATTCATAATACTTACCTGCATTGTCAGGTCAACAAATCTTTTCTCCTCTTGCTAGCATTACTTAAAAACACATTTTATTAACGCAGAGAATTAGGTTCTTCATCTAATGCAGTGCATACTCTGACAGTATGTGAATTCGTGCAAAGCTCACGCATAGCATTTTGACTAAAATTACACTAGGTCTGGGGCTAATGGGAGCTTAAACTGATCAAGAACCGCCCACTTAGACAGGAAGAGCCATGTAACTGACATGTAAAGTGATAAATCAGCCGGTTTTGTCATTATGTGCAGTTTAGTGGTGGGGTTTTCTGAGATGCAGTATACCATAATAAAAGATCTACAAGGGGATGGCTGTGGTCGTGCCATCTGAGGCTGAAACTAGGTTGGGTTAGAGGTTTGAACAACATTATCAACCTATCATTTACTTCTGATTAGGAGAGTTAATGATTAGGTTGAGTTAGTGTAGAGATTAGGACTGTGTTTATCAGGAATGTTGTTTCAGGACCAACAAAAGATATTGTCCAGGTACTTAGTCGTGAGAATCACGTTAAGCATAAAGCTTCCGCAGAACTTTACCTCAGAAAGTTTCTCAATCTGTGGAGCCACAAGCGTCCTTTCAATACCCCTCTTGACACGTCGTTCCAGTCTCTCCATGCGGTTGGTCTTCAGTATGCGTCTGGCCGCTTCATTCAACGCATACTGCAGTTCTTCGAGCTGACTGATGGTCAACACGTCTTCGGGACCCACTTTATACCTCAGCTCCCCGTTCAGAGTATCCGTGAGCATCAGCACCAGCTCTTCACACAGGTCCTCCTGGTTCTTGTTCCTCAGAGTGTATCGAATCTGCTCCTGAAGGTTTCTCTTTAGGTTTGCATAGGTCAGTTTCTTCAGAAACTCTGTCTTCACAGGCTCCACCCAGTCTGTCCATTTAAAGTACAGCAACTTCTATAATTATACCATGCAAACACCTATTCTACATACAGTACAGAAGATGAGATGTTATCTCTTACCACTCTCAGGCACAACTTCCTTTGCCTCATTAAGAATGTAATCATAATCATCGCCGTCATCATAATCATCGTCATCATCATCATAGTCTGTGTCATCATTTAATGCATCCATTTTTTTCTCACAGCTTTTGGAACTCCCACTGTAATGTATTTTTTGTAAGAGGGATCAACCATTTGCACATTCATTATAATTCAAATTTAAACGCATGTTCACATTCTTTACCTTCTCTCAGAGTCTTTGTCGATGTCTTTTTCCTTGCTGTCTGGAAGACTCTCTTTGTACCCGTCTGTTTTATAACTCTTCTCTTCATTGTAGTCCAGGATGTTTTTTTCAGTGTGTAAGCTGTTTGGACTTTCATGTGTGTTCTGAACGGTTGGCTCCTTGGGCTCAGTTTTGGCAGCATGTGAATTTAGATTGATGGCTTGCTGGATTTGTTGAAGGACTAGATTTTCCGTCTCTTGGGTGACTTGGATTTTCACATCCCAGCAGCAAAGTTTGCAGTCACGATTGCATACACCCACTTGCTTTTTTTCCTCCTTGGCCTTGGTAGATTCTCGAGTGCCCCAAGATACGATGTGCATGTTGACTAGAGAATATATTGTGAGGAGGAGATAGCCACTGGGAATACAGATAAAGTACATGAGACCATAGATGATCAAGGTGCACTCTTGTGGGTGAAGGATGGCCGTCACCATGTACATAATGGCACCAGACACCAGGAAGAGTCCAGTCGGAGTTATGAATGTTCCTTGTATAACCATGTCACCTAAAATAAGAAGTCTCATGAGAATGAATATCCCTCATTTCCAAAGCAACATGTACTACTAAGAAAAAACATGATATATCATAAAAAAAACTGGCAATGGTTACCAATAATGGAAAAGAAGGACGCGGTCATTAGGAATGCGTATATGACACTGAGAATGGCGGCGATGGTGATTTGGAAGTTGGGTTTGGCAGTAAAACATATGATCATGTAAACCACTGGAGGTAGAACAGCAATTATAATGGAAAGAGTGCCTGGAACTCCAAACACAAATTGAAAAGCTCCTAAAAATGGAAAAAAGAAAATTACATTTTATTGTTTATCAAGCTTGCAGAACGGTGAACAGGCCTTCGTTTCACCTGTGGTTTGATAACGTTTATTATTTAGATAATCAAACATGGCCAGACTTTGCACCATAATTTTTACAACTTTACAGTTCCACAAAACATTATTGTTATGCATGCTTAAGAATATTAAACCTCTGAAACAAAATCTTTGGACAAACACCATAAAACGTTACTAAACATGATAAAATAAATGTGAAAAAAAAATCATCAAACCGTGAAGATCAATTAAATATTTTCACTGTATTACTGAATTGTATCTATATTAAAAGTTATAATATATTATATTAAAACCTCACCCAGCTGGAAAATTAGGTTGTAAGGAGAGGAAGTTAGTCAACTAGATCAAGCATTGTTTTGGAACATGGTTAACCCACTCAGGCAATTTGAGATGGTCTTCCAGCCCAATTAATCAACCACCTTAACTGACTTAATGACCATAATTTACTATATTTAACCTTTTATAAACCATCAGAAGTTGGTTTAAGATGGATTTTTCAACAGGGCAGTTATTGAAAACCCTCAAGTTGGATTACAAGATCTTTGAATCTGTACCTGCTATCATAAGGGTAACAGACGCAGGTCCCAGGATGGAAGAGGCCACGGTGAAAATCTGGTACAAGATGTACAGCATGGATATAGAGGCGTTCCTCTTCACTGTTTCTGTCCCGCTGTGGAGCAGGTCCAGAGTGTTGGCCAGTGTCGAAGGACCCCATCGTCGTCTCTGGTTGTAGAACTCTTTGAACTCTTGAGGGGAGTTGGTGTACGCATCTGAGGCAGCATTATACTCCACCCTCCAGCCCTGTTGCAGAAGAAGAGTGCACAGCCAGCGGTCCTCGCCTACAGTTTAAAGATTCATACAGAATTATATTCAGAACACCATATGCTATAAAACAAATATTTTAGCTTTGTTTCTTTCTTCAAATATTCATTCCAGTGAGGGGAAGGCCTGATCTGAAATGTAATTTTCTCCTCTGCTAATCATCTAACATAAGACTCTATAGCTTGCTAGTCGGATTGCATATGCAGTTGACACAATACATGATGTTGTGATTTGCTGTGTACTTACCTTGATCATACTGCACATACTCAGAAGCTCTGGAGGCTTTGGTGGTGTATCGTTTCAAGACGTTATCGTCCATAAGAGCAGAACCTCTGAACAGACTGAAACATCCTGGACTGCACAGAACCGACCCAAACACGTGCTCTGCTGTCTTCTGAAGCCAGTGACCTACTGCATACTCAAATTTCTGGTACCACACCATCGGTCCTGTAACATCACATTCACAGTACCAATGAACATGAGTCACTTGAGGAACCAACTCAGGTTTGAAGAATGATAAAAATGTAGTGGTAATGTGTCATTAACGGGTGTTAATAAACACAACACAAAGTCGAGTTTGGTTGTTTATTGTTCCAGAGCAACATCACAACTTGCCACATTACTATATAATTCAATTGGTGTGCGGTCACAGGTGTGTTTATTTTTTCTCTTTTACAATGACGTAAAATGCAGATCATCCAATCAGAATTTATAATCAGAACAATCTGTTTTATAATGTATATTATTAGAATAGTTGTACTGCTCAATTTAAGTGATTTAAGTGAAATTACATGATTTGAAGCTGTTTTTGCCCTGATGTCAAAAAATGGTAAAATGAGATGAAGTACTTTTCATTTGTAAAGTATTTAATTCACAGGATTATCCAAAAGTAAACCTTACCACATGGTCAATAAATACATTGACATTTTTTTTCTGTTGAATTGGCAGTTCAAATTACAATATGATATATCATGACTCATACTGTGATAACATATGTTGGTCATATCACTCTTTGCAAACACAGAAAATGAGCACTTTTATACTCTGGGTTTGACTTTACGATAGCTCACGATTGTTGTCAGATTGTAAATGGGGTTTTATTAAGATTACTTATCAAATCATTTTGAATAAATCTTTCTACACATTTCACAGTGTGGTGCAGCATACAGTAAATCTTGAAGTGCCAAGAGTGAATTGTATATTTGTAATTGTAAAACTCCATTAAATCTTGTTTTAACATGTGAAACCTTTGCAGGTTGCAGGATGGCAGAGGCAGGCTAAATACAAATACATTGTGTTTGTGTCATTGTGATTTAATGTGCTGAGTAATGTAATTTTTCCCATCGTGTCCGATATTAAAATCAGTGCGACACAATTTGCAAAAGGCATGGATATTGGCGATATTTCCTCGAGATATGAAATAAAATTCTTCCGTCCAGCTGTTGTTATATTTACATATTTAGTTTTTTCCTAAATAGATTCTTCTCCTCCCATCTACCAGTGATGCTTGATTCAACTTCCGGCGTCTACAACCTGCGCAGATATCAACAGCGCAACTGGCAACCAGATTGAGGTCACAAATGGGTTGAAATGTGTAGGATGTGTCGATTGTGTAAATAGGATGCGTTTCATACAAGATCTGGCAACTGGACAACCTTGGAATAACATATTGATGTGATTATTCATATAACGAGGTTTGGGCCATACAAATTACGGAGTTTCCCAGGAGAAATAACAAAACGGGAGGGGGTGGGAGATGGGTGTGAAATACGGGAGACTCCCGGGAAAAACGTGAATGTTGGCAGGTATGATGTAGATTGCCAAAGTGCTGTCAGGATTTATGTACATGGACTTTGTGTAGTTCTTTCTTTCCTTTTCAAAAAAGGTGATTTTTTTTTTACCCATTCCAGTGGGGTGAATGCGTCCACAGGCTGCTCCTACGTTGTCATACATTCTCAGACGGTCGACGAGCAGAATCAGAGCACCCGGTTGGAAGTCTGTGTCTCCGTCCAGGGCCATGATATATGTGTTGTCATCAGATATATGCTTCCTCTTACTGTCATTATCATGAGCAGGAAGCAGATAACTCTCTCCATCTAATGATATGAGACTGGCACGACACGGGTTATTTTGTCTCTGTAACAACACACAAAGGAAAGATCTCAGTTATCTTCCGGTTTTAAGCAGTACAGTAATGTAATGTGACAACTAGATTTTGCATTTCCAAATAAAATATGAGTGGTTGCTTGCTTGTGCAAAACTCACTACCACAATGCTAGTGTGTTGCTATGCAGTTGCTAGGGGGTTCTGGTGATTGCCAAGACATTGCTATGCTGTTGCTAAGGTGTTCAGGTGGTTGCTTACTGGCCCAAGTCAAAAAAATCCACCCTCAAGTCTCTGATATGGTTTCTAGATGTGGCTCAAGTCTCTCTTTCAATTTTTCAATGTCTTTGAATTTGTTTTATTGTCCACCACATGAAAATCAGAATCACAAAAGTCTGATCACTTAGAAAAGTAGCATCATTCCTCAACAAGCCATGTCATTTGAGATATCATTCATGTCCGTAGCACAAATACTTGTGTTAGGGATTTGTTCAATTCAATTTTCAGTGTAAGAATTTGAATAGCGATACTTGCCTTATCAAACACCACTAATGAATGATTTAAAAAAGACAGAAAAACTTACTGTTATTTTCTGAGGGTTTTTGACATTATATCCTTTCCAGCCTAGCAGGTAATACAGGTACATGATCTGAAAATGGACATTGATTTTGGTTTCACTAAATATACCTGTATTTGCTTTAAGTTTCAAAGTTTCTGAATAATTAATCACAGTGAGGAATAAGACATTAAAGCTCACCTGTGACCATCGCTTTTTGTTCCGAATCATTTGTTTGTCTTTCAGATGAACATAAAGCATGTTTCCCTCTGGCATTACAAACACAAGTCGACCTCCATATGGAGTTTCAATTATTGAAACCTCATCGGGCTCCTTATTTGTAAATACCCTTAGGGAGAAACGGTGAAATTAAATGTACAATATCATTATCATCAGCAGTTTTCAGACATTCTGATCAAAGTCAAATACTATGCAGTGATAATGGACAGGTAACCTTTTCCTTACCTGTATACCTCCATGACAACATGTATAAGGTCGCAAACGTATGAGTTGACCAGCTTTTTCTCTGTCTCTTTTTCTTTCATGAAGGCATCATCAACATAAATATGGCATTCAAAGTCAAAGCAATCCTTGTGTTCCTCCTTGGGATCCCCTCTGTATCTGTCCAATCTGATGTCCAACAAATAATGTACCATCAAGCAAAAGTACAAAACAACAGAGCTGTGATACAGTTTTTATAAATTCTATGCTATTGGCAGTTGCTTTTATACAAAGTTTAAGCTATACATTTTGTCAGGTTATGTTTTTCCTGGGAATCAAACTTATGGCCTTGGTAAATGCAAGTGTCATTATATGCTCTACCGATTGAGCTATAGTATCACTAATCATCATACATCAGTGTATAAATACCTGAACATTGAGGTCAAGATTTTCAGCATCTCATCATATGTTTCATGCCACATTGTTGCACAGAGGTAAATGACACAGTTTTGCATATCATCACTACTACTACATGACAAAAATAAATGAAAAATATTACAAAATCTGTATCAATTAATGTCAATGCACTTTTTACAGAATTGGACTTCATTTAATATATATCATGATATGATTTGTATGTACCTTTCCTTGTTTTTCGTCCGGACAACTTTCATTTTGGTGTTGAGCAGCAGAGACAGATCGATAAAGGCAGATTCATACAGTCTACGTACAAACAGCTGTGATGTACGTTCAATTCTCTGTACCCTTATTCTCCACACGTAATATGTGCATGCCATGAGCCCGAGCCACATACAGACCCCCTCAAGCGCCAGCATTGCAAAAGGCCACATTTCATATGAACTATTGAGTGACGTCTGACAAATACTGTTGGTAATTTCCAGCATCACAGCCAGGGTGCTGTTCGCCTCCTTAATATGTTGAAGTTTAAAACAGAATGGCCAAATTGGATTGGTAATGTTGTCAAAATTATACACGTAATCTTTAGTTAAATTAGATAAACTGTCAGCTTGCGTCAAGAAAAGTGTTATTCCCAGGATTAGTGTGGCTGGACCAGCGAGTGAAACCGGGAGGGCAAAAGCAAATCGCACTGCATGGATCTTGCAGGCCACGACTCCAAACCAGTGGCACGCTGCCGAGCAGAACGCTTGCAGGAAAAATACCACCAGGCCGATCTCTACTGCGCCTTCGGCTTTGGTGTATGCGGTCCAGTCAATTTTTTCCTCTGCAATCAGGCAGTAATAAAGAAAGTACACCCCCATCGTGATGACGATTCTAACGAAACTGGTCACGAGATAAACAACGTCTCTGGAACCATCTAATTCACTAAGCATCTCCTGAATGTTGTTACTGGCCTGTAATGGGTTCTCCCACCAGTTCAGAGAAACCAGCAGAGATGCGAAAATAGCAATGCCGACATATATGTAAACATCTTGCGTGACAAAAGAGGAAATTCTCACATAGTAGTCCACTATTAGTAAAGTGTAACCGCTGAGCACCAGGATGAGGGAGCATATGGGGTAGATGATCATCCAGCTCTCCTTCTGCAGGCGAAAGACGATCTGGAGGACAGAGGACAATATGCAGACACCTCCAGGGATGCAGAGGTTTGTGAGGATATCAAACTGAGGCATCACGATGAGCACCAAGATTGCACTCCCAATGGCCACCAGACTCTCAATCACACACATCTGCAAAAGCATTCACAAAATCATGAGTTCTGTGATCTGTGGAGGAACCACAATGTTGTCTAATAGTGGTCCATTTCTAATACTAAGCAATCTACTGGTATGAATCTTCCCTGCTGAAAAAACAAACAAACAGATAATAGCAGTTTTTACATACAGTAGTTTCTAGCTGGTCTAGAAGGTTGATCAGCTGGACTACCATGGGGCTTAGGTCGATCTAGTAGACTACCACTGCAACTGAGGAACTACAATATGGTCTTACCAGCTACCATGTTCCAAAAACCAGCTTGACCACCTTTGCCTGGTCGATGACATACATGAGAAATGTTTAACCCTATGTTTCTGTATCAACTCACAATTCCCAATGTCCTTGGGTTGGGGGGGACATAGCTCTTGAAGGCACACTTCCACAGAGACTTGAGGAACACCAGGAGATTTGGTGTCACCAGAACACACATCAGCAGAAGTGTGTAGACCTGCCGGTCCACTGAATTTCTGAAAGACCTCGGGCTGGACAGAGTGGTCAGAACCAGCAAAGAACCCTAAATACAGATGAACAGCCTTAACTTTGACTGGACCACAGCGCGAATGTCATAAGAAATTCTGCAGGGTAAACTTCTTGCTAACCATTATTGACTATTAGCAACTGAAATAATAAATGTCTAAAAAATTGCAATGTTGCTTATAAACAATGGCACAAATTCTGATCATTTAAAGGCCATGTATACTCTTGTGATATTTGGTATTCTATTGATGTAAATGATTCAGTAATACTGCGAGTCTGATCTTGTGAAAAGAATAGCATATATTTTGCATAATTATATGACATGGATCCTTGCACATACCTCAGCAGTTCTTTTGTGTCATCATTAATGTTAATGTGCTATGGAGTTTTAAATCTACAAACCTACTTCCCTACCTTAAACTTTAAACTTAAGCCTAAAAGAAAGTGTCATAAAAAGCAAATGAGACAGGAAAATGAATTACAAATACATCGTTTTATGGCCCTTTTGGCTCATGTGTCGACTTGTGTACTCTTCAGGACTCGAATCCCAGTCCAAGGTTAAACAAGCTTGTAAATGTAATTGGTTATGTAATGAAAATCTTAAAATGTTTTGCCTTACAAGTAATGCGCTTCAGTAAAAATTTTTAGATGTCAGATGAGAAAATATACAGTATCAATAATTCAACCACTCAGTGCCTCTAAACGGATCCCATATTTGTGCCAGGAACTTTCTGTGCCGTCATGAATCCCCGCAAACATACATGACACCATGGAGACGGCAATCACACTGTGATAAAACAGTGATGGGTGGGGTGCTATTAACCTCTATAATTATTGATTATCATGTAATAACATAATCACATCAATAATCATTGATAGACAGCTGCTGATTCACCTTGCTCAAGACAGCGCTGACCAACACCAGCAGACCCACAATAAAGGTCACCAGGTTCTGCAGCAATGCAAAGCATGTTCTCTTCTGCTCTTTCTCGGCTCCGATAGGGTTCAGCTGGAACGGGTCCCAGGTGTCTCTGTGAAGATGGTATTTATAAAAGACCAAATATTTTGACAATGGAACTTGTTTCATTGGAGCAATGAAATGGAGCTTGATTCCATCAGCTCAATAACACACAACAATAATTATAATGAATGCGTTTCCCACATGCATAAATGCAAAAACAAATGTATTCAGTTAATTCAATCACCTTGTGCACATCTAACATTGGCCATTTGTAGGTGAAACCATAGTGGTATACAGGGTTGGGGAGTAAATGAATACATGTAACAGGATTACGTATTTAAAATACAAAATTCCACTACAGTTACAATTTAAATCACTGGTAATCAGAATACAGTTACATTCAAAATGTTTTTTGATTACTGAAGAGATTACTTTTTATTGTCATTTGTTTCATTTAATATTAAAAGATGGAAAACATTTCTCCATATAAATGATCCAAAGTGCATTTGAACAGCGGGGAAACACTTTCTTATGATGTGTTACATTCATACGAGCAGACAGAGAAGTTTGTTTGAAGTAAGTTTGGAGCAGCAGAAATAGAAATAAACCAGTGTACACTGTCAGCTTTACGCTAAGATAAAATGCTATTTCTAGCCATTTTACATTTTACACGTTACCGGACACCATCATATTTTTTTTATCAAAACAATACATGTTGGATTATAATGTTATTTCTTGTTATTCTTGATAATAATTTTTGTATTGTTTTCCTGTAAAAATATTTAAAAAAATCCTTAAAACAAGATCAATTTGATTTATGTTATTTTAGAAACAACATTACATAAGATATTTAGCTTTTTCAGAGAATGTATTTTTAATGTGTGTATTTTGTCTTAATGTACTGACAGAGTTTTTATACACAAAATAAGTGCAAATATCTACCAGTGCTGAAGAAGTAATCCAAAGTATTTAGAATGCGTTACTAGCCTTGAGTAATCTAACGGAATATGTTACAAATGACATTTTACAGAATGTATTATGTAATCTGTAGTGGAATACATTTCAAAAGTAACCCTCCCAACCCTGGGTGTAGATTTAGACATGTCTAAAATGATGTCAAGAAATGCTAAAATAAAGTTCCAATGTCCCAACCAAAAACTCTGAATTGATTTTGACATTGTTGGTTTGAGTTCTAGCTACCTTGTTGCTCTTTCTGATGGGATAGATTGAAGAGTGAATTGTGATGCTGGACTGGTAGCAAGTATCATAGATATTACACTAATTGAGAGTACTGATCCAGAAACAAGTGGCTATTAGCTGTTTTGAAAGAGTATTTGAGAGGTGATACAGCAGTATAAGGCTAATATACATCAATAATAAATAACTATCATTGAGGTTTAACTCAAACTAGCAATGCTGCTAACTTGACAACACTTGCTCATTTTCATAATAAATAGTGGTGAAATGTGACAAAACTTCACTGTTTTTAATGTTACGCTGTTATGCACACACAGCTGAGTGAGCTGACCCAACAAACAAAAAACACATGTAAAATGTTCTAAACTCTCCTGCCTCAAAATTAGTTTTGGGAAGTCAGATAAATTGATGTTTCAGTGACATTTGACATATTTTTGTACCAAAATATATTGTTCAATGCGGCTGTTTATTACTATATTTTTATATAGTACTTTTTATCTATAATAGTTATATCATAAGGGTGTTTCTAGTTTTATTTAATTTATATTTATTAGTCGTGTTTAGTTTAAAATGATCTGGTTAACTGAATGCTGTAACACTAATTAGGATCCACATTATTTCTGTTTCACGAAAATACTCTGGTAACGGATTGTATTAAGGTTGCATTTGTTAACATTAGTAAACTACATTATTTAACATTAACTAACAAATAAAAACACTTTGACATTTATTGGTTAATATTCATTTCAGCTTATAATAATAATTTTAAAAAAATTAAAAGTTGTACATGTTAACAAGAATGCATTCTGAACTAACATTGAACAATTATATTTTCATAAATCAACATTAACCAAGATAAATCCATGCTGTAAAAAATATTGTTCATTGTAAGTTCATCATACGTAATGCATTAACTAATGTTAAACATGCTATATATTTAAAAAGACAGTTCTGCCTTAAATAGTGTCATTTTTGTTGTTGATATGTTGAGCACATAACTACTTTATCAAAAGGGTCGCTTAACTGTAGTTTAATTACTGCATTTTGCAAGCTTATTTATTTAAAAAATATTTATTTGTATTATTTGTGTGTGTGTGTGTGTGTGTGTGTGTGTGTGTGTGTGTGTGTGTGTGTGTGTGTGTGTGTGTGTGTGTGTGTGTGTGTGTGTGTTTGTTTGTACCCAAAATATAATTCCTACAGTTCTTCAACACCAAGAGTTTATTGAGGGTACAGTCATTTATTTTCTTTAGTTCCTTTATTTTTTTATTTAATATGCATATCTACTAGTTCCCTTATTTAAAATGTAACAGCAAACACTGGTCAAGGACACAGAACCATTATTACGTGCAACTACTTTTGATTGTGGTACCAAAGAGCATTAAAATGTATCTTGATTAACTTAATATCTTGATAGTGTATTTTACTAATTTATGTTGCCCTATGAATAGATTCACTATGTTTAAATAAAGAATCGGACATATCTGTATTCAAGAACAGAACATTCCTTGTTACAATTTAAAAAAGAATTCATAAGTGACTGTAAGTATTTGATTTTTACCTGTGTCGCCCTTCCCGCTTGCGTCCCCTTTGCTTGAGTTCCTCCATATCTAAACGCTCTCAGTTACTCCATTAACCAGCGTTCAGTTATGTTGTGGTTACCAGAGACAGTTTGACTTTAATCACTTCTTGAATAATGGGTGGAATCTCAGCGCTTTCATGGTCATAAAAGGGTTCAAAGATCTGTGAGTTTCATCTCAATCGAACATCCTTATTACAGCCCTGATAGGAAACCATATTCCTGACCTGGAGCAAAGTTTAACATCATCACAATATTCCATCTGAAGAAGAGAGATAGGTAGAAATATTGCAAGGAAATACTAAAGGGAAGTCTTGAATAAATCAATCATTTCTCATTTCATGCCTCAATTAAAGCAAGAGAAACATTTTCAGGAGCTCTATAAGCTGTCATCTAATACTGTACAATGATCTATTAATGATAGGAATAAAATAAATAATAAACATACAATATTGAAAAGAAATACAGTGTAAAGTAATGTTTTCTCTGGTAACCTAAATGTGCTTCCTGGGGTAATATCTAAATGAATTGGTTCTATTCAAGTCAAAAATATTATTATGAGTGAATCAACCTGATGAGGTTACTCCGAAAAAAAGTCATCTAAATGGTCAGATCAGGTAGAAATAACTTTATAGCAACAACTGCACATATCCCTTCAGGGCTGCACTGGTAATCTGGCGTACAAGGCATTTTCCCGGTGGGCCGACACACTTTGGTCATCAGGAGAACCGAGGGGTCCGGTGGGTCGGCCATGAGGGGCCAGTTGCTATGTAAAATCCCTGGCTGATTTCTCTTCCCAGTCCAGCCCTGTTTCCCTTCTTACAGAGTACAGCTCTTCATTTCAACAATATATTTTGTCTCAAAAAGGAAAACATTAAACACAATGACTTTTAAACACACAAACACACCCTTGTTATTTATACTCTTGATACTTAAAATTATTGATCTAATCTGATTAACAAATGACGATAAGCTCATCGTTATTAATAAAGTTCTAGTTTATATAACCTGCAACACAATTTTATGACATCCACACACACACACACATACTGTAGAGACATTGGTCTCAAGCTAAATTTCAAAAGTGATCTGAAAAGTACAATACTGAAAGAACAAATAAATAAATCCTCACTTAAGACACTCATATATTGATTCCATCATTTATGAAGATGTTCTGGGAAACGTGGTCAAGTCCAAGGGTGAGGATGATCGTAAAGTTTTATCACTAATAGAAGCTTATGAAAAATTACGCACGACTGTTTATTGCACAATAAATAGATAAAGATGCTTACTGACATAACCCTGTATATGTATGTGAACATCTGTTATATAAAATATTCATTCTTTTTATGTAACAAAGACACACAAACACAAGGTACATAACTTTCATCTGGCATGTAATTTATTAGTTTCCTGTACAAGCAGCTGACCAGGAAAATACTACAATTAAATACAGTGAATCAGAGCTGTGTGTCTGTGTCAAGACCATAGGTGAAGATTTAGGTTGGGATGGTAGGGACATGCACAGTGCGGCGGCGTGGGTATTATCGTTCCCAAAGCGCTAAATCAGCGCAGAATCACAGTGTAGCTTTTTGATAGGGAACGCCTTGGGTTACTTAACTGCAACCCCTGTTCCCTGATAAAAGCGGAACGAGATGATGACCACACTGAAGATGCCCCAGGACTGCTCTTCAGACAAAATACCTGAAGATGCACCTGTGGCGCCTCTAGTTATAGCCCCTTTACCAGTGTATCCTGATGATGTCACCGGCGGAGGCTATACATTGGTCAATTTCATTGACATGTTGCACAGATATTCACAGCTGGTCACTCCTAAAGACGTTCCCAAAGCACTAAATCAGCGCAGGATCTTGTTCCGCTTTTATCAGGGAACAGGGGTTACAGTTAAGTAACCCAAGATGATTTGGTCAGTAAGTGAAAAAAAGTATTGACAAAAACACCTTTGAATATGAACAAAACCTACACCCTTGGTTAAGACAAAGAACCGCCCATATCTACCCCTCCATGTACACTTAGAGTGTCAATCTGTTTATATCCTTTAAATTATGCTGTATCAGTTATGAATATTTGTAAAAAAATACAAATATTACAGGATACCTAATTTAATAATAATAATACAGTTACAGGATGAGCCACAAGAAAATACAAAACAGTTAATTTTAGTGCGGCTACATGTGCTACAATTAATGATTCTTTATAACCAAGTTCAGTTGCCTTTGATAAGTTTCATGTATATAAATATGATGATGTGAACATCTTAAAATATTAATGATAGCAACAATAAAGCAAGTTCCTGCTTGAACACACAATGTCGTGAGAGGGTGCAGCGTGACTGCTGCTCTCGTGCACTCTCATGACCGCGCTCAGGAGAGCAATGGTCGAGGTCAAGATTTTAACGAATTAATAAATCCGATTTCGTTTTGTTTCTTACATTTACATTTATGCATTTGGCAGACACTTTTATCCAAAGCGACTTACAATGCACTTATTACAGGGACAATCTCCCGGGAGCAACCTGGAGTTAAGTGCCTTGCTCAAGGAAAAAATGGTCATGGCTGTGGGGCTCGAACCAGTGACCTTCTGATTAAAAGATATGTGCTTTAGCCCACTACGCCAAAAATCAAATATATGTAAAAATAATTTGTTGCTGTTATAATGTCTTGGTTACTGTTGTAACCTCCGTTCCCTGATGGAGGGAACGAGATGTTGTGTCGATGTAGTGACACTAGGGGTCACGCCTGGTAGCCCCAAACACCTCTGATATTTGAGAAAAGGCCAATCAGAATTGATGAGTGGAATTTGCATGCCACTCCCCTGGACATACGGGTATAAAAGGAGCCGGCTTGCAAGCACACATTCAGTTTAGTGCTGATGAGTCCCGGCCATTTCAGCGGGTAGTTCAGTTTTGTGGCAAGAGGGACACAACATCTTGTTCCCTCTATCAAGGAACGGTGGTTACAACAGTAACCAAGACAGTCCCAATCTGTCACTCACTCAACGTTATGTCCATGTAGTGACACTAGGGGTACCCATGCAAAACGTCAAAACCAGCTGAACTGTGTTACGTGGATCGGCGGTGTAGGTGCAGGCAGGCCACTGCATGCCTAGTAGCAAGTGCACCTGGCCCCATCATAACCTTCCTAACGCCCCACGTACATCACATGGTCCCTCGTACCCCAGGGGAGGGTACAAGACGTACTTACAATGGAAACAGGCCGCACCAGCCGCTTCTGCCTTTTCTCTTCTTTTTCTCCCAAAGAATTAAAATTAATTCATCTGGGTCTAGATGGGGAAAAGACACCGTGGAGACCACATCCTGCCTGAAGGGGAGGTTAACATGTGGAGAATACATCACAAGGACTTACCAACCTGGAAGTACCACATATGTAAAGAAGCAACCAGGGTATGTCCTACTCAGAAAGGAGGAACCCAACGAGCGCAACAACTGGTGGGCAGGGCTCTGCCCAAGGGAAGACACGGGTATACCATCAGGGAAACCGTACCGTGGAAAAATACGCACTCTCAGTGGGGACGGTGCGCCATGGACCTGGTATGTCAAAGCGATGGCATTTACAATCCAGTGGGCAATCCTCTGTTTGGAGACAGTCTTCCCCTTCTGATGTCCCCCAACAGAAAAAGAGCTGCTCAGAGCACCTAAAGCTCTCTGTGCGGTCCAAGTAAACACACAAATCACAAACCTGACACAGCAACGAAAAGGCTGGGTCTGCCTCCTCCTGGGGCAAAGCTTGCAAATTCACCACCGCTGGGGAAGGTGTTCTTTTTCCTACGGAGAAAAGACATCGCAAAGACCTCATCCTGCCGAAGGGGAGGTTAACATGTGGTGAATACATCACATGGACTTACCAACCGGGAAGTACCACACATGGAAAGAAGTCCCCGCAGTAGGTTCTTCCTGGATGGAAGGAGCTCTACAGTGCAGCGCTGGTGGAAGAGTAGAACTCTGCCCAAGGGAAGACATGGATTTAGCGTGAGGCCTAGAGACTTGAAACTTGGTCAGATGGTACTAGTATTGCTCGCTACTCAGAAACACGGACTCTGCCAAATTGGTCAACAGGGGGTGCTACAGCAATCAAAAACTACTGCTCATAACTCCTAGACTGTTTGTCGTAGACTCAATTGCTTTATACCACTGGAATCCTTCGCTCAAACCAAACAAAACTATATCTCCGATTTCCATAAAAGATTTTTCATAAAACCTACTTTTGCAAACTAGTCCTAGATTTTTTTGTCCGACTGGGACCAAACCAGTGCCAAATGATTCTATGGAGTCTCAATATCAAAAGTTATCAAAAAAGTTTGACCTTTCGATACGATCTAGCAAAAACATCAGAAGTGGGAGTGGCCTATTTTACATAAATGGCTATAACTATTGAAGGAAATTAAATATCTTCACCATACTTGGCATGCTTATGTAAGAGGTCAATCTTTGACCGTCCAGGAATGTTGGCATGGTTTTGTCACATGATTGCGCTATAATACCAAAAAACTTACAATTGGCTGTAACTACGCAACCGTAGATCAACTGAGTTGAAATTGAGTTCAATTGAGTTGAAAATCGACATGCAGTGTCTTTGTCCAAGGTGCCATGACTGTCTATAAGGACATTGGCTTATCTAAAAAAACATGGCCACCATCGGCCAATGAAATGTGTGCACCTATTAAACAAGGTTAACAGAGGCAGATTGGCACAAAACTCGGTGGTCTTGTTTGACTCCTGGCCCTAGAGGTCTGTGAGAAATTTGAAAGAAATTGGACAAAGAGTGGCGCTAATTAGTTTTACACTTCATTAATCATGCTGAGTTTCACACATACACACAATATTCATATCATATATTAGATCTCCTCATTCTGAACAAATTTGCCTCAAGAATCACTGCTGTAAATCAAATCTTTGTGAACTAGTCCAAGGTTTATTGCTCAAACTCAATAAAACCAATGCAGTGCATTTCTCTGGACTATCTAGGTCAATAATTATCAAAAATAAATGTTGAACTTTACCCTTTGGGTAGCTATAACAGTGTCATTAAGAAAATGGGAGTGGTCAAGTTTACAAATAAGCCCATAATTCCTAAACAAAAACAAAATTAGGGCAAAATGAGCACATGCAATATATGATTAGGTGCAATGGGGGGGTAACATTTTTAATGATCAGACTTTTATCTGACGGGAAAGCTGTAATACTATATTTTCTCCAGCAGAGAGAGCCACAGGATAAGAAATACTTTTAGTCTCTGGCTTTAATGAGTATTTGAATGCATATACATTGTATATAGACAATGTCTTCCCATTTTTATAATACTAGTTTGCAAATAAATCTGTGATTTCCAAAATCATTATAGATAATCAAATATCACCTTAATTTTTACATATCCTAAAAATATTGAAAACATATTTGTCAAGTGGCCAGACATGATTAACTGTCACATTGATTTAGGGATATGTTTACATATTTACATTAACATTTATGCATTTGGTAGACGCTTATATCCAAAGCGACTTACAGTGCACTTATTACAGGGACAATCCCCCCGGAACAACCTGGAGTTAAGTGCCTTGCTCAAGGACACAATGGTGGTGGATGTGGGGATCAAACCAAATGTGCTTTAGCCCACTACGTCTGGAATTATATTTTGTTTTTATTTTTCCATTATCCTGTTTCTATCTCGTGTCATTTCTGCATGGCTGCATCTGAATACTGTAATTTTCTGCCTTAAAACCAGCTCAAATGTGCCCCATAGTCATACTATGGCAAGGCTCTTGCCCATGAAAACAATTGTGTCCTATTATGACATGACAATGAATTTTGTGGGATCATATCTCCCAATCAGAATGTAGTAGAGACATAGGGGCAGGCTCATTTCACTCAGGCTACCAATCAGTCTTTAAGTATCATCTTGGAAATGGCCCTAGCAGCCACCCCCCATATATTTCCATTCAAAATGGCTCAGAAGGGTATTTTCAGAACAGAATTTTGTAGACACTTGGTGACTGGATATTTTGAGTCAGTTTAGTAATCACCTAGCATGCAAACCCCATTGACTTCCATTCAAAATGGCTGAGAGTGATATCTTTGGATCAGAATGTCCTAGAGAAATGACAGCTGGCTTGTTTTACTTGGTTAAGCAATCATTCTTCAAGAATCACCATGGAAACTAGTTAGTCATGCCCTAGCAACCATTTAGAGTACCCTAGTAACCAAACCCCACTGACTTCCATTCAAAATGCTTATATGGGTATCTCAGGATCAGAATGTCGTAGAGACATCTGGTTTCATTCACTGTACTCAGGGTAGCAAGGAGCCTTTTGAGTAGTACCTTAGTAACTGCCAAGCAACCAGATGGGGTTACCTTAGCAACCATGTAACAAATAACACATCTTTTCACCAGAAAATCGTAGAGATTTCTGGTTTCATCCATTGGACTCAGGGTAGCAAGGAGCCTTTTGAGTAGTACCTTAGTAACTGCAGAGTAACCAGATGGGGTTACCCTAGCAACCATGTAACAAATCATATATCTTGGCACCAGAACATCATAGTCACTTCCGGTTTCTTTCATTTGACTCAGGGTAGCAAGGGGCCTTTTGAGTATCACATTGGTAACTTCCTAAAATAAATATTAAAACTTCTAAAACCTTTTTGGAGATTGGGTGCTTTGTGTCTTTATAACAGTTCAAAAGTAAAAAGAAAAAAAAATGACCACCATAACAATTATCCTGTTTCAGGATCGTTGAACACAAGACATCAGTCATATTTAACACCAGTTTGCAAATTCAGCAACTTAAAAAGTACATATACATATACAAATACATACCTTTTTTTAATACTTTGAAAGTTCTTAAAATGCTTGAACCCCGACAGCTATATTTTTCATTCATTTCTTCATGTGGTCATTGTTGTTGATGAAATAAACTAATCAACCCGCAAGAGCCGAAACACTACTGAAATGCAATAGTGGGTAGGCAACTGGTCAATGCTGTGATTGGCTGCTGCAACTGCTGTAAACAATCATGGGATTAGTCGCTGCTGTAATCAGTCATACTATGGGTCTGTAGTAATTTGTACATTCAGTGAGAGTTTAGGCAGTTTGACATGAATAAACCCCTACACAATGTCAAAATGCGGATTATCCACTACGAGAAGTGTGTACTGTCCGACTTGACAGCTTACTCCTCCCCTGACTGCAAATGTCTACTCTCATCTACTTTCAAGGCGAGGCTTTTGGCATCTCAAATGAGCCTATTATTTTCATTTTCTTTCTCTTTAATATCTGACAATTTTATTTTTGGTTGCTTTTGATTCTTTTACTCAAACTTCATTTTTTTATTGTTGTTTTTTATTTGTTGTGAATCCCTTTGTACAAGTTTTTTTTCTTTTTCAAAGTGAGGTATAGATATTAGGGCTGACGATTTAACGCGTTAATTCAGTGCAATTAATTTGACAAAAAATAACGCGTTTAATCGCAATTGACACAGTGACCTAAACATTTTATGTTTATGAAGCAATGCACACGAGACGCTACACAAGCATGTCTGACGCAGGTGTAAATTGAGGGGTCCTTAAATAAGCCCTCATAATAAATCTCCAACTGATTGACAAATTCACTTGTGAAATGGATTGCTGTGAACTGTATGCCAATGATTGGCTTATGTTAAATATTATGATTTTAAACAATACATTGTATTCTAAAGCCACTTTTTGAATTGTCTAATCAATGATTAACCCTTCTGCCACAAGAATGTAATGCATTTTAATTATCTGAATATTTTTTTTATTTATATATATATATATATATATATATATATATATATATATATATATATATATATATATATTTATTATTCTTTTTATATTTAAAGATAATTATTTATAATTTCTTCATATTGAATTATTGTTATATGAGGGGCTTTCTCAGCAAATATTTGTATATGGGAATTAAAAACACATGAAGGAGTGCAAATGCAAACTAAGGGATCTCAAGATGTGTTTAAAGATTGAGTTTTAAACTATATTTAACTTGAAACAGTGACCTAAACATTTTATGTTTATGATGCAATGCACCCGAGACACTACGCAAGCATGTCTGACGCTGGATTGAGATGGTGCAAAATTTGGAATTTACCCATAAATATTTAATACATAAGTACTACCTCACTAATTATTTTCTTGTAGAGAGATGTAATTGTGTTGTCCCTACTCGGCTTGTTTTTGAATTGATTTCTGCAAGATTGTTAGAGATTATATTATTCCCAGCTTTCAACTTTGTTTTGAAAATGTTTTAGTGTTTTTTTTAGCTATGACATGTCTCTTCATAAGGAATATTATTTGATTAATGTTCTGCTTTTGTTGGCAAAGTTTTGTATTCATAAATGTAAGTATGGTGGTTCTAAACCATTAGTTTTCATTTTTAATTCAGAGGTTCAGCAATACCAAAACAATTTCCAATTTGAGTAACAAGAAAGCTGTAAAGGGTATTGAAATGTGTATAATATTTTCCTTTGGCATAAGAACCGTCCAACGGTTCAGGACTCAGGCCATCTAGCTCAAAGAGTCAGATCCTGCCGGAAGACAATGATGGCAGGGAAGAGGAACTTACCCCTACAGCAGGACGGGACCTAAACTGGTGGTGAAGGGATGGATGGAGGTGAAAACAATGCACATGACAAGCAATAACCGACAGCTGCATTGTTTGTGCAATACGCTTGAAAAGGATAGATAATGCTTAGGAGGTTTTTGGGCCATGAATAGGGCCAGTAAACTTTAAAAGGATAACCAAAGCTTTCAACGCATTTGAGCCCTGAATTGGTCAAATTATGTTTATGCAAAAACCTTGAAAAGGATAAACAATGTTGTAATTAAGGTTTTATTTTCATAAAGGTGAGCATAAATCGATGCTACTCTAGGGAGAAAGGGTTGCCCATGCAAAAAGTTAAATATAAATTATCTGGAAAATATGACAAATGCAATAATTTGCAGATCAAGAGGACAAATGATGTGATGTTTGATATCTAAGATTTGTCAAAGCCTGTGTAAAAGCCAATGCACACTGCATGATTTTGACATGTCTGAGCCCTGAATAAGGCAAACATTGTTTGTGCAATAACCTTAAAAAGAGTAACAATGTTAACATATGCTTTGAGGGAGGGGAGCATTGTTGGTACAATACACTTAAAAATTATAAACAATGTTGTAATTATTGTTGCCTTTCTGTTGCTCACTCGACGTTGTGTCGATTTAAGTGACACTAAGGGTCCTTCTTGAAGGCTTCGGTTACCTCTGAACTTGAGAAAAGGCCAATGAGAAATTGGCAGACAGAATTTTCTTGTCCCTCCCCCGGACATATGGGTATAAAAGGAGGGAATTGTGCATCTGTCTAGTCAGATTTTTTCTTCGGAGCCGAGTGGTTGTGCGTTCAGCAAGCTGGTGTTCCACTACTGTTCCAATCGCCTCTTTCTTCCTTATCTGCATGCCAGTGCAGTCCACGCCCCTGAGTGCTTCGACAGCATGTCCTTAAAGAGCAAATAGACCTGTAAAAAGTATATTTCCTCCAAGAGTATACACATTGGCGTTGAACGTCTTTTTAAAGACCCATCTTTTTTAAGATGTCGTTCCGCCTTTGTGTTGTTCCTATATCTCTCCAATTCTGAGGATCATAAGAGCTGCCTCGCGTATCTGGGCTGTGAGCATTGCTTTCTTTCCTCCTCCACTTCAGCCACCCCCCGTGCCGCACCTCCTCCTATGGGATTGGAGCAGGCTGGCGATGAAGGAGATTTGGGGAGTGCAGAGGACCGGGTAAATCCCCACAAATCACCTGCCCTCCAGCACACTCGTTTGATTCTGTCCGGCTCCAACGCAAGACCGGCTCGCCCCGCGACCAATCTGATGTCTCCCTTGGACCGCAAGCTGGATGATGATTTTGCAGCTGCATCGGAGAGCGTCACAGCAGTGTTTGATGCTGATGATTCGACTGAGCCGCCACCTTCGGGTCTGCTCGTCCAGTCTGAGTCTGACGCACAGATGTCCACTATGCTTGCTTGGGCTGCCGTGAGCGTGGGGCTGGACTGGAACCCTCCGTCCCCCCATAACCCCTAGACGATTGGTTCCTCGGGTCAGGGCGCCGCTCCCTTCCTACGGCTCGCGTCCGATGGCCCGACGTACCAGTACCAGGTCTTCCCCTTCAGCTCGTCCACTCGCGTCTTCACGAAGATCGCAGAGGCCGCCCTTGTCCAGCTAAGGTTCCAGAGGGTCCTGGGCATATGACATCCTCAGCGGTGGCCACGCCGCACCTGCATCAGCAGTTCACGTACACGGTTCAGCGCATGGCATGATTGAATGGGAACCCCTAGTGTCCCCCCTGCCACGACACTGTACCGAGCCACTGTAACGGCCAAACCTTATTCTCGGCTCCTCAGTGCAAAACCTGACAGACAGATGCATGATTCCCTCCTTTTATATTGTATGTCAGGGAGAGGGACATGCAAATTCTTTCTGCCAATTTCTCATTCAATTCCCTTCAAGAAGGACCCCTAGTGTCGCTTCAATTGACACTACGTCTCATTCCCTCCATCAGGGAACGGGGGTTACAACAGTAACCTTGATGGGTTTTTTTCATAAAGTTGAGCATAGATTGACGCTACCCTAGGAAGAACGGGTTACCCGTACAAAAAGGAAAATAAAAATTATCTGGAAAATATGACGAGTGCAATAAGATGCAGATCAAGAGGACAAATGATATGATGTTTAATACTTAAGCTTTGTCGAAGCCTGTGTCAAACACACTTAGATAACAAACACACTTAGATAACAATAACACCCCTGTTATTGGATATTGTTTATTAATTGCCACAAATATACAGGTCATACTCGAATAGATGACTGCCCAATTTAAGGATATTAAAATTACAATTCAGTTTACGCCCATAGAAGCTGAGGGTAGAACTTTGTTGAACCACCATAAGATGGTTAATTTTAATGGTGTCAAAAGCATCACAACCCTCCACTAATCAAACTAAATCAAAAGTATAGAAATATAGAAAGATGCATTTAAATGTGGTTCATGACTATTTCATGTGCGAGTGAGTGAAAACAATGCACATGAAGTGCGATAACCAACAGCTGCAGAGTTATAAAGAATATGCTGTATTAATCTATATTGAGACGCCTGATGACCAGTATATGCCAAACACATGCATTCTTGCAAGTAGAGTTTTCTTGGATGAACAGAATGTTTGAAGGTACATCACTTCCTGTTCCTGTAAGAAAAGAATTCTTTATTCTGGATAACAGGATTCTTGATTCTGATGTCACTGGAATTCCTGTTGCTGCTCATGTTATTTCTTCCTGCATTGCATGTCACATGTTTACAATAGCCTCCTCCATCAGCAGTGAGGGATTCATATGTGATAAATGTAAGGATTTAGTCAGGCTGACAGAGAAGTTTAATGAGTTAGAGACTCGCATCCGAACGCTAGTAGAGGTCAGTGAGAAAGAGAAGCTGGTAGATACTGTTTCGGATGTGAGTAGTACAGAGAGCAACATACACACTTTGGTTGCGGCTGTAGAGCCCCTGCAGCAGAGCATTTGGGTGATGTCTCGGCAGCATACTCGCTCAGCAAAGAGACACCACTCTCCCGTTCCTGTCGATTCTCCCCACTCAGTAATACACCCACTGAGAATCATGTTGAAAGAGCCCTTGTTATTGGTGATTCTAAGGTACGTGGAAATAGAGACTCCAGCCACTATTGTTAATTGCATTTCGGGGGCCAGAGCATCTGACATCAAATCAAATTTACAAGTGATGGCTAATGTTAAATGTCAATTTTCTAAAATTGTTATCCATGTCGGCACTAACGATGTCCGGCTTCGCCGGTCAGAGATCACTAAAGATAATGTTAAAGAGGTGTGCGAATTTGCAAAAACAATGACAGACACTGTAATATGCTCTGGTCCCCTCCCTGCTCGCGTGGTGACGAGGTTTATAGTAGATTAGTGTCACAGAATGGCTGGTCTGAGTGGTGTCTGAAGAATAAAATAGGATTTATAGACAATTGGAAGAGTTTTTGGGGTAAACCTGACCTGCTAAAGAGAGATGGACTCCATCCCTCCAGGGAAGGTGCCGCTCTCCTCTCTAGTAATTTGGTTCATAGTCTTAATAATGAAAGTATTTGACTAACTGGGTCCCAGGTCAGGAAGCAGACAAACTGGTTAATCTGAACGTCTGCTAGCTGCCTTGAGACGTAAATAAACTACAACACATCTCTTTCTACCAAAGCACTAATTGTTAATGAAATAATTAAAGATCATAGATTGGATGTGCTCTGTTTGACTGAAACCCATATTAGTTTAAATATATTCATCCGGTTTAAGTTATATAAATGAATTAACTGGCACACACTCTCTGATCCCCCTTTTTGAAGAGGGGAACCACCACCCCATTCTGCCACACATTAGGCACTGTCCCAGACTTCCACGCAATGTTGAAGAGGCGTGTCATCCATGAAACCCCCTCCACATCCAAAGCTTTCAGCATTTCTGGTCGGATCTCATCAATCCCTGTGGCTTTGCCACTGCTGAGTTTTTGACTACCTCGGTGACCTCCCCCAGGGAAATAGAATCTGATCCCCCCATCACCCTCCGACTCTACCTCTAGCATAGGGGGCCTGGGAGTATGCCCATCTAGTCTACATGTGTTTTGTGGATCTGCAGAAGGCGTATGACCGGGTCCCCCGGGAGAGACTGTGGGAGGTGCTGTGTGAGTACGGGGTGAGGGGGTCCCTTCTTAGGGTGGTCCAATACCTGTACGTCCAAAGCGAGAGCTGTGTCCAGGTCCTCAGCATTAAGTCGAGTTTGTTCCATGTGGGGGTTGGTCTCCGCCAGGGCTGCGCTTTGTCACCAATCCTGTTTGTGATATTCATGGACAGGATATCGAGGCGTAGTCGGGGTGGGGAAGGTGTGCGGTTCGGTGGACTGGGATCTCATCGCTGCTTTTTGTAGATGATGTAGTCTTCATGTCATCATTGGTCCATGACCTTCAGCTCTCACTGGATCGCTTGGCAGTCGAGTGTGAAACGGCTGGGATGAGGATTAGCACCTCTAAATCTGAGGCTATGGTTCTCAGCAGGAAACCGATGGAGTGCGTACTCCGGATAGGGAAGGAGGTATTGCCCCAAGTGAAGGAGTTCAAGTACCTCGGGGTCTTGTTCACGAGTGAGGGGACAATGAAGTGGGAGGTTGGCTGGAGAATCGGGGCAGCGGGGGCGGTATTGCACTCGCTCTATCGCACCGCTGTCACAAAAAGAGAGCTAAGCCAGAAGGCAAAGCTCTCGATCTACCCTCACCTATGGTCATGAAGGCTGGGTCATGACCAAAAGAACTAGGTCGCAAGTACAAGCGGCAGAAATGGGCTTCTTCAGAAGGGTGGCGGGCTTCTCCCTTAGAGATAGGGTGAGGAGCTCAGTCATCTATGAGGAGCTCGGAGTAGAGCCGCTGCTCCTTTGCGTCGAAAGGAGTAAGTTGAGGTGGTTTGGGCATCTGGTAAGGATGCCCACTGGGCACCTCCCTAGGGAGGTGTTTCAGGCATGTCCAGCTGGGAGGAGATCTCGGGAGATCTCCCAGGACTAGGTGGAGAGATTACATCTCCACACTGGCCTAGGAAAGCCTCAGGGTCCCCCAGTCAGAGCTGGTTAATGTGGCTCGGGATAGGGAAGTTTGGGGCCCCCTGCTGGAGCTGCTGCCCCCGTGACCCAACTTCGGATAAGTGGTTGAAGATGGATGGATGGATAAATGAATCTATTCCCCCAGGTTATTTTTATAAACATGAGCCTCGTCTGAAGTCAAGGAGGAGGTGTTGCCACAATTTACAGTGAAGTTTTTGGTGTTATTCAGAGGACAGGATATAAATATAAGTCTTTGGAACTAATAATGCTTAATGTGACACCGTCAGATATAAATAAAACATTTCTGTCTACAATGTATAGATCACCCAGGCCTTATTCTGATTTCCTTGGTGAATTTGCTCATTTTTTTATCAGATCTACAGTAGATAGAGCTTTAATTGTTGGTGAATTCAACATTCACATAGATAATGAAAATGATATATTGGGATTAGCATTTATCGATATTCTCAACTCTCTTGGAGTCAGACAAAATGTAACAGGACCAACTCATCGCCATAATCATACGCTAGATTTAATTCTGTCATATGGAGTTAATGTTGATAATATAGAAATTCTGCAGCAGAGCGATGACATCTCGGATCATTACCTCATCGCTTGTATGCTGCAATCAGCTAATGTTACTCAATCTACACCATACTATCGTTCAGGTAGAACTATTCTTTCGACCACTAAAGATAGCTTCACTAATAATCTTCCAGATCTATCTCATACACTCAATAAACCCTAAAGCCCAGAAGAACTTGATGAAATAACAAAAAATATAAATGCAGTCTTCTCTAGCACTCTTGATATTTTCGCCCCACTTCGATTAAAGAAACGTAAAGAAATAAGGCCTGCACCATGGTACAATTATCACACTCATGGTCTCAAGAGAGCAGCTCGGAAAATGGAGCACATGTGGAAAAATACAAAATTAGAAGTATTTCGTGGTGCATGGAAGGATAGTGTCTGTAGCTACAGACAGGCACTAAAAGCTGCCAGGTCAGCATATTTTAGTAAACTCATAGAAAATAACCACAACAATCCTAGATGTTTATTCAGTACTGTGGCTAAATTGGTTAGGAATAAAGCCTCAACAGAACCAGATATTCTGGTCGCAGCACAAGAGTAATGACGTCATGAATTTCTGTACAGATAAAATTGAAATAATCAGAAATAAAATTGGAATTTTGCAATCATCTGTCATAGCACCTCAGAAAACAGTGTCTCATAATTTTCCCCACATGCAACTTCAATCCTTCTCTGTCATAGGTCATGAAGAGCTAACAAAACTTATCGAAACATCAAAAGCCACAACATGTTTGTTAGATCCTATTCCAACTAAGCTCTTAAAAGAGGTATCTCCTGTAATTTCAGAACCTCATAAATAATAACAGAGGTATGGACCAAAAACCTCTAAAAATAAGCTGTTAAAATATAATTTGACTCTTGATGGATGTACTGCTACATCATCTTCTACAGTGAAGAACTTACAGTGAAGGTGTTATGTTCGATACCAATCTGTCCTATGAAAATCAAATTTCCAGTATTTGTAGAACAGCAGCATTCTTCCTCAAAAATATTGCTATGTTACGACACATGCTCTCTGTTGCTGATGCCGAAAAATGAATTCATAAAACTAGATTATTGTAATGCATTACTACGAGGACGTATAGCAAGTTCAATAAATAAACTTCAATGGGTTAAAAATGCAGCAGACATTGTGCTGATTAGAACCAAGAAATATGATGATATTAGCCCCATTGTATCATCGTTGCAATGGGGCTACCTTTTAAATTTCATATTAATTAAAAAATGTTGTTAACTACATACAAAGATTTGAATGGTCTAGCTCCACAGTACTTAAGTGACCTTCTACCACGCTATATTCCATCACGGTCATTACGATCGCAAATGGCCTGTTAATAGATCCTAGAATATCAAAATCCACAAAAGGAGGTAGATCCATTTCATATTTGACTCCTAAATTATGGGACAGTCTCCCTAACACTGTTCGAGATGCAGACATACTCCCTCAGTTTAAGTCTAGACTAAAGACTCATCTATTTAGACAGGCATACACTTAATTTATTCATCAACTCACAATTAGGCAGCTTTATTTAGATCTGCTAGAATCAGAAACAGTTATCATAATATATCATTTCATGATATATTTATCATAAAATGTAATGTTATCTACACTAATATTATTATATTTGTATCCCTGACTCAAACTTGTGATTCATATCCCATGGTCACCAGAACCAGCAAGATCCAGCTCCTTTCCAACTTGGTGTCAGACTCCACTGCTACGTCTCTCTCTAGACAAACTACTGCCGATGGTAGCCAGACATAACTTCAGTCTTTTACAATGGACTTCATAGGATGAACATATCCAAGACAGTGAACCTTGGATTTAGGATGGACACCACCAAACCTCACCGAAATGACCTGCCGGCTGAACTGTGATGCACCTCATTGATCTCTGCCTGCAACACCTTTGTTTACTGATGGACTACGCTCTTGAAATGGTATACATAGACTATCAATTAATTGCCAACATAAGCCTTTATTAGCCAACTAACAAAGGAAAATTCATAAATGTAAACTTCTGCAGTTAATCCAGAATTTAGACACAAGTCATTAATCTTAAAGTTCATACAAAATTTTGTTTAAACACTGGCCCTTTACACTTACTTAGTTCACAAATTTTAAACCATGACTTGCACTGTACACAAATAACTAATATTGGCATTATATTCATTCTGTTTAGTCAGAGGGGAACTGGCCCCCACAGTGAGTCTGGTTTCTCCCAAGGTTAGTTTTCTCCCCTAACCAAAACTTATGGAGTTTTGTGTTCTTTGCCACAGTTGCCTTTGGCTTTCTCACTGGGGTTCTAAATACTATTTTTATTTAATTATTTATTTTCACATAAAATGTACGATTACACAACGATGACTCTAAGACTTTATTGATATTACAGTTTCGTTTTTATTTAAAGCATGATTATCTGTAAAGCTGCTTTGAAACGATGTGTGTTGTGAAAAGCACTATACAAATACAAATTACTTGACTTGTTATAGCCCATCCGCCTCAAGGTTTGACATGTTGTGCATTTTGAGAAGCTATTCTGCTCACTATAATTGTACAGAGCGATTATCTGAGTAACCGTAGTCTTTCTGTCAGCTTGAACCAGTCTGACCTCTCTCATCAACATGGAGTTTTCATCCTCAGAACTGGTTGAACTCATGGTTGTTTTTTGTTTTTCACCCCATTCTGAATAAACTCTAGAGACTGTTGCATGAATAAATCCAAGGAGATCAGAAGTTACAGAAATACTCATGCCAGCCTCTCTGGCACCAACAATCATGCCATCATCTAAATAGGGCTGCAACTAATCTAAATATTATTAGAATAATTATTAGAATATTCTGGGATTATTGCAACTAATTAAAGACTATTCAGCTTGTGCCTTGACTTAAAAGATTGTATGAAACATGCTTACTAACAATAAAGAGAACAAAATCATCTTTTTAAAAAATCCTCTAAATGATATTCACATAATTCAAGGATTTGTTTGTATTAAGTTTAATTCAGTAAAAAAATTTACTTTTGTCTTGTTTTCTAATTAAAATTGTATAAAAATCCTTAAAACAAGATACATTTACTTGAGAAGAACCTGAGAAGATATTTAGACTTTCTTTCAGAGAATGCCTCTTGAATATAAGTGTATTTTGATTATAAGTGTATTTTTGTATATTATCAAGTCTAAATGTCTTATGTAGCTTTTCATGTAAATGTATCTTGTTTTAAATATTTTAGATTTTCAACATAAAAAATGGCAGCTCCAGCGCCGCTTATTCCCCAACGAGAGTGCTTCTGTATTTTTCTTAGTTTGTAATTATGTATAATTTCCTCATAACTTCTGATCTAGTTCACCTGAAACAGTTTGGAAGGTTTAGAGTGTGCCTGGACTGTGAGCCGTGTCTTTTTCCTGTCCTGAATCACACGCGAGCTGAAGTGCTGCTCTCACGCACCATTATACGAGTTTAATTTGATCTCATGTTACATTTTTGTAGACAATTTATTTTGTTGACGTTGCTAATTGAACAGAGATCACATTTCCCCCATTCTGATGGTTGATGTGAACATTATCTGAAGCTCCTGCCCTGTATCTGCATGATTTTATACATTACATTGCTGCCACATGATTATCTGATTAGATAATCACATGAATAAGTAGATGTACAGGTGTACCTACTGTAATCAAGTGGCTGGTGAGTGTATAATGGTCAGTGTATCTGCGGTGAAAAGTAAAGTACATTTTGTTTTTACTTACAGCGCGCATTAAAGAAACTCATGCTGGGGGATCTGTCTAAACAGCATGAAAACATAAACACAACAGCAATATTACAGAATTTATAGGGATGTATCAATAGGGCAGGAGGCCGATACTTGGTTCGCACATGTTGGAAGCTGGATTCAAATTCACATTGCCCACATGAGCACCATGGATCAGTGATGCATACTACCCATCAGGCCACAGCCCTGACAAAGACGGTTCTTATTAACACACATTCATTTACAAATGCCCTTGTGAAATCACAAAAATCATTTATTCTGTATTTGTTCAAAAAAGTGTTTACAATAATCTTTTATATATTTACTAATTTACACACGTTCTCATGGAGAGCAGCAGAACTGCAGTGAGTGATGCATGAGGATGAAGTTCATTTGTGTTGTCCTTATGATGATTATTCTTCATGTTTATATGAAGCTGTTGTTCAGTGTTGTTTGATTAGAATGATTGTCACTCTTCAGGTTTCCCCAAGAGCTTTTGCTCACATTCACATCAGGAATTTGTAGGAATGTACTTCCTCTTGTTGAAAGTCATACTCTTATGTCACTTATTGTACACTGTGTAGTGTGTGCAGCACGCTATACTTACATTTCTCATTTCTCGTGTTGTATTCATTTTATTTCTAGTGTTAATTTCTCAAAGGACTTTGTCTTGTGTTTGTGTTTAATGCCATTCATTGCAAAAAGCCCTGCAGTAAAAATAAGTCTCATAACCCCCAAAATAGAACTTGTATATCTCTCTATAGGTGTCTTTCCAAGCCCTTATCGTTCCCTCCCAAAGCTACAGGTGCCAGCCATTATAATTGTTCCCCTTGTACCATATATCATAATTCATATAACTATTATATCATTTCATAACTTGAACACAGTTTTTAATCAGATATTTTACTGTATAAACTGATGTTTCATACATGGCATTGCCTTAATGAGTCAGATGCAACATCTAGAAATGCAACGTCTAGAACTTTTTTAAAAACTGTTTTGATATTTATTTCTTATTTATTGAATTTCCTATAACTATGTACTTGACCTGACATAAGGAGTCACACTGATACTTGTTCCTTGGAAAATACTTGAGATGCACCAACTGCTCATTAAAGTTCACAGGAAACAGGGCGAAGCAAAGAGTGACTCACCAACTTTACAAAAAATACACCACTGATTATAATTAGATATCTCAAATCATCCGTCACTGTAACATTGAAAAGTATTTACCTACACTAAGAGGGTTATTAGTGAGGGTTTTTTAAATTACTTTTACTGCCATTGATTATTTATTATTCATTAATATACTGTTCTCTTCTCAGACTTTTCCTTGTTTTAGTGTAATGAAATGAAATCTGTTTGTTTGCTTTGAACTATAGTGGGGGCGGGGCGTATGTTTGGTCCCTTAGTACCACAGAAATTCTCTTGCAGTTTGAAACCATCCAAACCTGTTGGTGCAGGTTCTTTCGAGTGAACGTGGGGGAAGAGATTGTGTTTTCATCGCACAATTCACTGAAGTGACACTGACACAGATTTCAGTAGTGGGTTTATCTTCATTACTGACTGTTTGAAGCCGATGATGCACTTGTTTTGAAGACAAAAACAAAGATCAAGGCAACTGGAGCAAAATCAGCACAGCGATTCAATCAGAGTTCTGCTCCACTGGAGTAAAGGATGCATCAGGGACGCCTGCGCTTGCGACCATGGTTAGAGGAACAGATCGAGTCGGGCACATATCCAGGTGTCATGTGGCTGGATGAGGTAAGATCGTCAAATTATGAGACTTGTTAAAAGAACAGTTCAAATTGATATTGTTTGATTGCTTTACTAAATCAAGGATTCAAATTTGCCCTGAAGTTCAACCCAATCACGTGCTGTTGATGTGTAATGCAAATGAGTTAACTGCAATAATTGTTTTTTAAATATGGTTCTTTGAGTATGTATGTATATACTGTATGTGCCATGTGTAGTCTGCAAGAGTTTTCCAGATTCCCTGGAAACATGCAGCCAGACATGGATGGAACATTGACAAGGATGCGACTCTGTTCAGAAACTGGGCAATTCACACAGGTGAAAACACATAAAACATGAACAAGCAAAGTCACAAAAGCTGAGAGAATATCCAAGACCATGATTTTCATAAGCGTCCTGACCTACAGCTTTCTAATCATGTCATATCTTTAACATTTTAGTTAACTTCTGGAAATGATATATTTGGTTAGAACAGGGTAACTTTAATGCATTTTCTGTTAAATATTGCCATTTAATATCTCTTTTTCAACATAACTAACCTATGAAAATGTGCCTATATGTAAATTGGATACATATGAAGCATTTATTAATGTACATAAAGCATAGGTGGGGGACTCACGTTACATGACTTAACTCCAGTCTGGCTCATAAATGAGTTGACTTTGACTTGAGAACCAGCGACTCGAGACTTGACTTGACTTGAACTGAATGACTGCACAATGACTTGTGCAGTTTTTTTTATTATTTTCAATAACTTATTATAACAGTAATGAAATGCATTTAAAAAGATATTGCGACATCAATTAATTAATCTGCAAAAATGTAAGCCTGCCAGCACCACTGATCTGCATCTATGCCAAAATGACAGATGATTGTCAAGTTCCCCAAATAATCTCCTCTGGATATAAAGATTTCAAATTGGACCATATGAAAAAAGTATGAATATCCGATACAACCACCACAACCTTGAATTTCATCAGACATATCAAAAACCACAAGGAAAGGCAAATAAATCATTTACTGATCATTTCATTATCCAGAAAGATGAATATGTAAAATGACTGTTCAAATGTTTGAGGGTTATCAGTAAATTAAAAAATTATTTATGATTAATCTCATGTTTCGATGGGATTTTCTTTTCATCCTAAGCGCAGGGCTGCTTTGTGTACAGGCGTTACCAGGGTAACTGCTATATTTCTACAGTTCCATAAGCACCACTTTCAGCCCGTCTGCCATTTCCATCCAAGGAGTTTTAGCGAAAAAAGTTTTAGCCCATCAAAATAAAGCTGAACCTCAGATTGCATTTGCTGAGCTTCTTCAGAAAATGTAAATTACATTATGAAGCTAAAAATGTATTTCAGATGAAAATCAAGTTCAGTTGATCTTTAAAAGTTGCTGGATAAATATGCGTGCCATAATGCAGTTGTGATGCCAATGCTTTAGATTAGATGATTGTTCAAAATAAACTGTTGAATATCAGGAATGTATCATATATGTAAACCCTGATATTACACTGCATAATTGTTTCTTTAATAGTTGTGCACACAGCATATACACATCGATTGATGGTCGTTATACTAAGACCAAATGTTTCCCCTGCTAATTGGTGGAAGTTGCCAGCTTGAAAAGGGCCATGACGATCCACTTTCGGGTGGGAACCAGTGGCAACCTGCGATAGGTGCAACATCAGGACCAGTATTAAATCCTATCAGAAGGGCAACTGTTCCTTTTTGATTACAATTCCTCCTCTTCTGATTGCTTTTATTTGTGAAATTAAAATGATGGTAAACTGGCTAATTTCAATGAATTGTCTCAATAATCTCCCCATTTTACCAAAACTTCAGAGGAAAAAAATGAGGGATATCTGTATGGAAACGGCTTAAGGGCAGATTTCTTTTGCGATAAACCAAAATTTATGCAACAAAGTGTTTTTTTAGGCATGACATCATCACGCACACCCTTTTGTATGGAAACTTGGCTAATGTGAAAATCTGACCGCATTTTTACACAGCATACATGCAGTGTTATACATTTTAACCAGAATTCTAAAAATCTAAACAATTCAGATAATAAGGTCTCTAGAAGTATTCAGAGTATTTTTAAATGCCCATGATACATAAACGCAATTTACTAATATATATATATATATATATATATATATATATATATATATATATATATATATATATATATATATATATAGTATAACACATTACAGTTATACAATTCATGTATATGTATATAAGTTAATCTTTTTAGAGCAAAAATAAAGATTTCAAAAATGAACCTCTATTTATTTTAGTACTGTGGCTTGACTCGACTTAACTTGAAACTCATCAGGACTCGACTTGACTTGCTTGATTTGTCTGCACTGCACTTGAGACTTGAACGTGTGTGACTTGCTCTCACCTCTAACATAAAGTTCAGTATGGTTTAATGGTCATCAGACTAAATTATATGATATATGCTGTCAATGAGAATGAGGACCTGAAAAGTGTTTTATTGAGGACTTGGGTAATAAGGACTAGGTTAGCTTGGACAGCACTCAGAGTAGCACCATACTTGTGTTATCACTTTCTTTGTCACGTGATGTCAAAAGTGAATCAAGACATTACAGTAATTACTATAAACACAATGACATAATACCTCCTTTTACTTTCACTATAATAGTCTATTTTTGCATCATTGTGACATTATAAACATACTTAAGAGTTTATACCATGTATGTTAAAATGCTCACTATTTGGCAAGTATTGCATAAAAGTCACCCTTTATATTTGTAGTATTATAACTACATATCAATGATTTAAAATGCATTTATAAACCCTTAACAAAGGGAACATTCATTTAAAGTGTTACCACAAGTAGACACACAACAGTTCCATGTTATCAACATCAAGATATCAGTTTAAAATGGACATGAATGAATAAAAGAAAGAGTAGATTACAACAGGGGTCTAACCCCGAACTCTATCCCTACTGCTAAACCTACAAGTATCTCAACCTCAGTAGCAGAATTGTACAGAAAAACATGTTGTTACACTGTAATTACATTGTATTGTATGTATTTTAATGTTATTACATAGTAGTAAGACACTTACTATAAAGTGTGACCGTTTTATCTAATATTTAAGACATTTTTAATGTTACAAATATATGTAGCTAATGAGAATCTTTGAAATTGTCACAATTATTTTGAGATAAATGACTTATTTATCATTTTCAGTTTGGTTATAGATAGAGTATAGCATGTCACATCGCAGGACATGCCAGCTGTCCAAATACAATTAAATACTACTATATATATATTTTAGAATACTTAAAAAGGCAGTTATATGATGATGATAAATAAAAACAATTGTCAGCTGGGCAAATATTCAGGGATTCAAACTCATGAGAATGAAGAATGTGGGAAAGTCAAGATATATATTTTTTATGTATTTGTTTGTTGCATTTTGTTGCATTTAAAGTGTTTAAGATTGCAAGTCTTTTAAGTGATTTTAATACGGAAAATGCAGAAACTTTTACCAAACAATTTGGGCAAATTAGCTTAAAGAAAAAGGTGACTTTATCTGAAAGATGAGTAGTTTGCATCCCTGAATTATTACACTGAAACCGGCTCTGCTGTCATGGCCACACTGCGTTATTATGTGCACATCATCTCTCCTCTCATGGATTGTAGGGAGATATAAACCTGGAACAGACAAACCTGACCCCAAGACATGGAAAGCAAACTTCCGCTGTGCGCTCAATTCACTGCCAGACGTCAAAGAACTTCAAGATAAAAGTATGAAGAAAGGTCACAACGCTTTCAGAGTTTATATTCTCCTGCCACACAGCAAAATACTCAAGAGACACAGAGGTATTTACACATAAAGCCTGCTGAAATAATTATTTCCAGTCACACTTTATATTAATCTATGTGTCTTTAACTACTATGTTTTTAGTTAAATATCAAAATGTTCTGCAAAACTCCCATTGCAATGAATACACAACCTATGTGAGGACATGTCCTTTCAATTAGTAAAACTCCCACTTAGACTGGGAAATGTTTAATGTTACTTGAACTGGTGCTGTTTTAGTGCATTTCTGTCTTTATAACTGTGGAAGTCTTTGTTTGGAAAACGTTAATAAAACATTACTGTTACATTTGTTTTTATTTTTCATGAAGGAACTAAACTTAGGAACTAAATGAGATTTTGACATAAAAAGAAGTATATAGATTGTCAAATTAAGCACTTAAAATTAATCGTGATTATTTTAATCAACTGACAACACAATACAAACATACATTAAGTATGTTATGATTTACAATATCATATTTTCAATAGTAGCTACAACAGAGTTCTTACAGATTACATGAAGTTACTTTAAATGTAAGTACAGTGTAACAACACAAACAGTACATGCACTAGTGGCCAAAAGTTTGGAATAATGTACAGATTTTGCTCTTATTGAATTTGGTACTTTTATTCACTTTTATTCACCAAAGTGGCATTCAACAGATCACGATGGACATTAATACGGCGGCTGTGGCTCAGTTGGTAGAGTGGGTCAGCCACTAATCGCAGGATTGGTGGTTCGAATGCCGGCCCACACGACTCCACATGCTGAAGTGTCCTTGGGCAAGACACTGAACCCCAAGTTGCTCCCAATGGCAGGCTAGCACCTTACATAGCATCTCTGCTGCCATTGGTGTGTGAATGTGTGAATGAGTCACAGTGTAAAGTGCTTTGAATACCGTTAAGGCTTAAAAAGGCGCTATATAAGTGCAGACCATTTAATAACATGAACAATACCTAATACAATTTGAAAAAAAAATTAAAATCTGAACTTCTTAAACTACTTCAAAGTATTCTAATCAAAAAATCCTCCACGTATAGCAATGACAGCTTTGCAGATCCTTGGCATTCTAGCTGTCAGTTTGTCCAGATACTCAGGTGACCTTTCACACCACACTTCCTGTAGCACTTGCCATAGATGTGGAGGTCTTGCCAGTTGTCTTGTCTTTGAAGAAGGTAGTTACACCTTTGTATGAAATCTTCTGTTTTTTGGCAATTTCAAGCATTGTATAGTTTCCTTTATTCCTCAAAAAATGATTGATTGACAAGTTTCTAGAGAAATCAGTTTCTTTTTTTGCCATTTTTGGCAATACTGTGGCATAATGTGGCAACTCAAAAACAAACACAAAGACAATGTTAAGCTTCATTTAACGAACCAAATAGCTTTCATCTGTGTTTGATATGATAGCAAGTGATTTTCTATTACGAATTAGTAATTTAGCATGATTACTCAAGGATATGGTGTTGGAGTGACGCTGCTGTCTAGATTTGATCAAAAATGACTTTTTTCAAATAGTGATGGTGCTGTTTTAAACATCAGTAATGTCCTGACTATACACCGTGATCAGCTGAATGCCACTTTGGTGAAATAAAGTACCAATTTCCATCCAAAACAACAAAATCTGTACATTATTGCAAACTTTTGACCACCAGTGTATGCATTAGACCTATTTACATTTTAAGTACATACTAATTAAGACACCTTATATGAACTGGGATTCCATTATCTGGATTATCTATAACACATGATGTACTGCACATTAAAAGACATCTTTACATTGTGCAGAACATGAATTGTGTTCTGAGTCCTAAAGCCTGATTTAATTAAGTTATTAAGATTCAATAATATTGATGTATATATATATATATAGAGAGAGAGAGAGAGAGAGAGAGAGAGAGAGAGAGAGAGAGAGAAATATAGATGTTCTCTTGATGTATTCTTTAATGTGATGTTTCTGGTAAGCTATTAGAGGTTTGGATTCTCAGATTAAATCAGAGTCTCCTCCACCACCAATACAAAGAAACACAGCACTGGAGAGATTTACAGGTATGAACTAAAATATTAACTAATAACTGGCAGAAATATAAAAACTAACTTCCACACTGAGACACATCTGTCCTGTGTAAAAACAGAGAACTTCTGGAAGTTCACAGACGATTGCGATCATTCCGAAGCTGACGTCCTGAGAAAAGATCTTCTCTCCAGAGGTGTTGAGGAGGACCAATCAAACATCAGCACCACAGCACAGGGTGAGAAAACTCACAAGACAAACTAGTTTCTGGACACTAGTTAAGATTAGTTAAGGTTTAAAATGACTAAATATTTGTACAGGACTACAACTGACCAAAAGCGATGAGCATGAACAGACACAAGCCGTGCTGAAGGTAAGTTTGACTGCACATGTCCTCTGAAAGATATTATTATAAAGCCACATATTGTTATTGTACAATGTTTGTTTTTTAATCCCTACAGGCTGTTTATGGAAATCAGTGCATATTTCTTTGAGCACCTATATTTAAATCATTCAAATAGATACTGCACAATTACAGTTTCAGTGGCGAGTCTGTTTTTACTGTAGAGCACACGCTGAACTCAGATTTTTACACAATTAAGCATGCCCCATGACGGTAATTAGGAATATTCTTACCAGAGAAATTCAAGCTTTAAGTACTTCCTTTGTGTTTTTGCGAGTCTCAGTCAGTAGAGAGCAGTAAGCCCAACTTCAGCTGTGCAGACAACCAACCTCACTTACTGATAGCAGCCGACACAAGAATATGCTTTCTTGTGCTCATGATATGCTATTGCTTTCAGCTCCCAGAGTAGTGATATGTAAAATATGTGAGCTAATATCCTATCAATCACAACTAAAGTGAACACAAAAGAGATCTGAATCCACTCAAGTCCACATACTATGTGGAACAAATGTGCAAAGAGAACTGGCTTCTTTTCCACTGGAGGTTTAAGCTACAATTACAATATTGTTCATTTTTCTGCTGCATTATTTATCAGGCTAGTTAACAATAAAGTTTGCTCTTTTTTTATTTAATGAAATAATGTGTAATTAAAGGTTTGTGTTTTTACAATATATATATATATTAAAAAAAAAGTATTACGAAAAAATAAATGGCACTGGTATTGGATCGGTGAATACATAATTTTGCAACACATTTAGGAAATAATGAACACACATTAAAATGAAGACTCCAGTCTTATCAGTAACCTTATAAAAGCAGTTTTATTCTACATGGAGAGGGTCTGCACATGGGGGCGCGTCCAAGATAGAATCACAGGACCAGCCGAATATTACTCTCTTAATCTCGGTAACAGTCGTGTTATTTGACACTTTCACACTTTTATTAAAGTAATCATGGCTGATTGCGAATACTACATTTCTACAATGTCATCTGCAACTGAAAACTATTGATTTTAAATTATGCTGCATCAAAGCCACTTGGTATCATTGGAAGTCCAAAATGACACAAAGACAAAATTTACTGAGTGCACCTTTAAATTATTGGTTCACATACAGAAAACAATAAATTGTACTGTCTTGTTCACATGTATAAAATCATTGTTAGATCATATTTGCCATCTGTGGAGTGAATCCTTCATAAAAAGTTCAAATCTACTAACATCAACTGCGGGGAAAATTGGTCTTTTCCAAGAGCACTTAACCAGTCACAAAAAAAAAAAAACAATTCTTGTTGCACTTAAATCTGTTTTGTATACCATTCTGATGCTAGTAAAACTTAGTATGGCACTTTTCGTACAAATGTCTCCTTAAGATGATTTGCTTATGTTTCCTCTTTTGTAAGTCGCTTTGGATAAAAGCATCTGCCAAATGAATAAATGTAAATGTCTTATTAGAGCAGACCCCGATAACAATCTGTGAAATATGTCAAATCCTTAGTTTGTCCTGATCTACGTATTCTGCTAGACATCTAAATTAGCCCAAATATTCCATTTTTGGGAGGAAATGGATTGTTTGAACCCTACAAAAATATATATTTTTTGGTTTATTTTTAGCTCAAATTGAACAAAGCACCACTTGGCAGTTCTTTCCTGGGGTGCCAAAAGAACCCAGAAGTTCCACCGTCAAACGTTTATCTGCCAACATTGACTTCATCTTTAGAGCTGCCAATGAAAAGTGCTAAAAGAAACACTCTGTTTGAAAACTCAACACAAGTCTGCTGTTGTATTCATAATTGTAAATCCTCTATCAAACTCTAATTCACATCTTTAACTGACTGACAACCAAAGTTTGTCTTGAACTAGTTCACTAGTTACCAACTGAGGCATCAGATGAATGTTGATGTGCTTCTATCTGCAGATTGTGGACCATCTGAAAAACTTTGAGCACTGGAGTCCATTATATGAAAGTGACAGAAGCTGGAGACCAGCAAACTCAACGTGGATGGACTGTCTCTGTAAGACTCAGATATTATTGTATTTACAGCAAACATAATTGTCAGGACTAAAATAGACACTACTGGGAGTATATAACAATTAATAAAACAAAGATATATGGCTGCATAAACTGTAATATTCATTAACATCTTTGATTTCAGGTGAAACGATGGCGTGTTCAGGTTATTCCCTCCACACAGACTGTAATATTCACTGTAATACCTCATCAGCTCAATATGACTAGAATATCAGAGCAACCGGGACTCAATTCTGAATACATCAAATCTTCTTTCATCTAATCTGTATCTATGTAGTGCAATTGAAGAGAAAGCATATGGACACTACGGAGTGCACCGTGAAACTTCTGAATGATTTTAAACCCTTCATTTGTTTCTACATTTTCCTTTGACTTGTATTCTTTGTGCGTCCACGTATTAAAACCAGGCCTCATTCATGATTCATGAACCCATACTTGCATAAATTTGCTTCATTAAATGAATGTAACAATTTTCACAAGAATGTTTTAATGAATTACTATTTTAAATAACTATTAGTTGTAAGACCACTTTAACGCGAACTAAATTTGTCATATAAATAACACATTTGCAAGTAAAAGCAATCAGCATATTTCATGGTCTTAACACTCGAGAAACGAGTGAAAGTGAATTTATTAAATGGCAGTAAAAACAAGAGAGTCTGACAGTCCATCAACACACAATCAGTAATCAAAGGCTTGGTTAAAGCTTCGTTTCTGACCACCCCCTCCTCTTCCTCTGCTGAAACTTTTGCCTTTGAAGTTTCCACCAAACGAGCGGCGTCCCCCTCCACCACGACCGCTAAACCCGCCGGCCGGCCGTTCACCACTTTGACGCATGCTCTGCTCCATCTCTGGCAGTTCAGTAGCAACGGTGAGCTGCCAGCGGCGGCCATCTTGCCATTTGTCCTGCAGAGACCCAGAAAATAGGCGAGTCAGCAAACAAACACACTCTGACTGTTTGTCATGCGTCTGTTGACGAGCGTCCATTTGTGAAACTCTATGCCACAGAGCGACTCAAACAATCAAAGTGGCTTGGGAAAGAAGACACTCAAAACTTAAATCATTTGGACAAATGCAGACATGTTGGTGGAGAGTCACATTACAAACGACTCTGAACACGAGAGCAGATCTTCATACCTGAATCTCCTTCAGCTTACTGGCTGGAATATCAAAACACACTCCCTGAGAGACAGAGAGAGAGCCCAGAGACATTACAAACACACAGAAACAATGTGACAATAATAGTGCTCGACCAGTATGGTTTTTTTTTTCCTAATAATGATATCTACAAAACAGTTTGGCCAATATACACAATTTCTAACGTGAAACACTTATTTTATACAATATTTACTAAAATGACATGAACTTTGTTTACAATCCATTGACAAATGTTATTTTTAAACTGACACAAGACACACCACTGTTTATTAGCCAAGCAAACACTGTCATTGGCCAAATATTGTCAGATTACTAGGCCCGGCCAATATATCGGTATCACTAGTCAATAACAGCAAATTCAGTCTCAGTGACAGACTTGTATAGCCGCCGACATTTGGCTATTTTGGGATTGTTCAAATAATAATAAAATAAAAATACGTCAAATTCTACCCACAGTTTTGTCAATGGATGGTGTACATTTTCTGTTTTGAAATATATATATATATATTATTTTAAGATATTTCTGAAATTTGTGTAAATCTCACAAAAACATATTCTGGTCATTTTTCACACCAAAATCAAAAGGACCATTAACATTATTGGTATTCTGAGGTTTTTTTCATGATAATTAAACCCTCATTACCATAATGCAAAAACAAAATCTCAATCATTACTGTAACATATCCAGACAACTGACTAGTGTTTTTAGTTTTTTCATTCTCAAAGGTGATGCTCATTTCTGTTATAGAATTTTTGCTGTATTACAGAAACTATATCGCTGTAACAAAGTTTTTATTTTTCAGCAATGAGAATTTGGGGAGAAAATGCGTTTACTATAAGTCACAACGCAAAAAAATCTTAAAAATGGTCAGAAAAATGCGCTACCTTTATGTAACACATTTTTACGTTTTGTCTTTTGATTTTGGGGTGAAATGTGACCTAAAAAGGAACATTGAAGTACCCAGTACATCTTTCAGTCATCTTAGTAAACATCAAAACTAATTCGATTATAAGACATTGTCATAAAGTCTCCTTTTAGTCTTGCTAAACATCTCATCACATAAATGCATCAGGTTTTTCATTACAGTGAAGGCCACACCTTCTTGCCCTTCAGGAAGTTCATTCGACTGATGTGGCCCTCGACTTCCTCTCCGAGCTGTTCCTTCAGTCCGCGCCATCCGTAACCCATGTTATGCATTTCTTGAGAGCAGCTCAGGATCATTGTGGTGAATCCCTGAGAAAACATGTGACAGTCAGAAAACAACATTAATAACGGCTGTCATAGTAATAACAACTCCCGGAGATCAGTTAATGTATTTACTAATGAGAAAACTATTACTCTTTGTTCAGTTAAACTCTGTATTTATCCGGGCTGTATAGAGTCTGGAGATAGTGTGCTTTTTGTATAAAATCCACACAACTCCTTTTAAATGAGTACTAGGCAGCTGTGTGTTGTGTAGAGCATCTGTTGTAGATGTGTAGACCTGCTTTGGTTACGGATCATTAGTGTGTTATGTTTGTCAAGCGTTCAGTAACTGATCTTGTGTAGTTTTGATGTCATGTAATTCTTCCCATGAACAATTCAATACTCCATTTTATAAACTGTATTAAAAAGAAAAAAATATAGAAAACATTTTTGGCACCAGTTCCTATCAAGTGTTTTTTTTCTCTCCACTAACTAAACATCTTGCCACAGTCACATTCGGCTTGCTCACTCGGGGCTTAAGCTGTTCACACTGGGGACAGTAAAGCATGACCTTCTGTAAAGTTGCTTTGAAATGAAGAGCATTGTGAAAAGTGCTATACAAATGACATTGACTTGACTAGTGCATGATACTTATGCATTTACTAGTGCTAATTTAAAAAAGAGAACCTTTTTGTAAAGTGTTACCAGTGCCATGATTGACTATCCAGAGAGCTAAAATACAGATCTGAGTGCAGGGTGACATACAGCATCAGAGTTGATTAGCGATCGCTGCTCCAGACTCGTAGCTCCTGATATGTGAGCGAGTGCCGCGGCCAGCGCCTCTTCTGCCCCCCGTTGCTCGATGAGCTCACACGCTGCCTGACGGAAATATTCAACTGCTGCCGCCGGGACGGAGTCCAGAAACCTGCGAAAAATAAAAATACACAAGAGGGTGAATAAACTGACGGGTGAAACGATGCAGGACTGATTCACACTGCAGGACAATTTGTCCAATACCGATCTTTTGAACAACCTCATAAAACAAATATTTAAACAACAGCCAAAACTCAAACAACCTATCCTAGCATGCTCATGAGAACATCAACACATTTTACATCAGGTTTCATTCTTATATGAAATTACAAGAACTTTGAACCTCTAAACATTATCATTTACATTTAAACTTCTTTCGTCACCGTTTAAAGCAACATTTGAGATTAAATGTTTGTTTTATAAATGTCTGACCTCACGGCATCTTTACTGGAAGATTTGATGATGTCATTGGCTGTGGGGACACCGACACGTTTGAATGCAATGCCCTGATGTAGGTAAACACAGGCATTCAAACTCACATTAATCACGTGTTCAGGAAATAACTGATGACAGTAGCATGAACCGTAGAAGGGGTCTCACCGCTTTCTGCTCCACGAATTTCAACTGGCTCTCCTCGTTCCGTTGGTAGAAACAGATACAGACACCAGTTCGTCCAGCTCTGCCCGTCCGTCCTGAGCGATGGATGTAAGACTCAACATCCTGCATTTACAACAGACCACAATGCTGTTAAAAGAGGATTTTAATCTACAGAAGAAAAAGATTCAGTAGCCGTTTTTCCACTATTGGGCCAGTGCGAGCCAGGGCTATCATCAAATGACCATCAGGGGCCTACAGCCTTAGACATTGAGCTGCAAGACCAAAATTGATCTGCATTCCCACAATCGGGCCACAGCGTTGCCCAAAAACCCGCCCTTAATACACCACTGCGGTGCCTAGATCACCCACCCATTTTACAAGCAAGAGGGAAACTCAAGCTGAGGTAGCGTTGACAACTCACCGACTGCAACTCTCATGATGTCCAGAGTGGTAATTTTCTTACCCCAGACCTGAATCGCTGTGCACTGGATATACAACCTAGGCAGTTTGGCGAAACTCTGCCTTTGACACAGAACTGGCCTCAATCCCCTGTTGGCCTTGTTTGGCCCAAGGGTAATAGGTGGGCCCAGAGAAAGCCCAGAGGCGGCACGACGAAACCCCGGAAGTGACAGTGGGAACGCAACTGGCCCTGGCACACACTCATTTGGCTTAATAGTGGAAATGCGGGTATTGAGCAGCGACTCAAGGTTATTGTTTTTACACTTGATTCTTTCTAATCTCCTCTCAGACTGCAGATTAGATGATCTAACTTGTCCTGACGGTGAACCGAATTCATTTGTGAAGTGTCACGAATGTTTTTATTTTCTGATCAGCTCATCAACCGGTTTGCTTGCTTGTATTCTCATCACTTTGTGTGAAATGGCCTTCATACTTGAACTAAAAAGAAACAAAACTAGCCATTTTCAAAATAACTTCTGAACCACTAAAACTAGCCATATATTTATATAGCCACAATGAAAAATGAATGATGAAATAGAAGTCAAATCTAGTGAAATGTTGAATAACAACCCAGGTACTCAAGCGAGTGTGATTGTGTCTTGTACCTTTGGAGGAGAACACTGAATGACCAGATCCACCTCTGGAATGTCCAGACCACGAGCCGCAACGTTAGTGGCCACCAACACTTCAAATGTGCCATTCCTGAAGCCCTTCAGCGTGACCTCTCTCTGTTTCTGAACAATGTCACCATGCAGTGTCTGCGCACTCTGAAGATAAGTCAAGACATTTGTATTTGTATAACGCTTTCACAACACACATCGTTTCAAAGCAGCTTTATAGAAAATCAGGCATTAACAGAAGATAAAACTGTAATGTCTATAATGTCATCATTGAGTAATTAGTTAAAGTACAATTGTGAAATGTGTTTAAAAATAAGTAATTCAATAATAATTGTATTTAGAAACCAAGTGAGCAAGCTGAAGGCGACTATGGCAAGGAACACAAAACTCTAGAAAAATGACCTTGGGAGAAACGAGGCTCACTGTCAACCACAATCAACACGCACACATACATTACCACATGGCAGGTCACTATGGAAAACAAAAAAAATGCCACAAAACATTGGGTAGGCACCTGTTTGATGGAGGTGTTCATGGAGAGCTCTGTGGCTTCTCTCTTGGTCTCACAGAAGATGATGGTTCGGCCGTGACTGCCACTGTACACCTGGATGACATCACCGATGACCGACGCTCTCTGTGACCAATGGCATGCGATCGCCAGATGCTGAACGTGAGAACAAGAGCATGTGAGAGTACAGTGAGCACAAGACCATCCGTCACACCTTTGATGCTACATGGGTCACTAATGGTGGACCGTGTCAGCCCTGCACCATAAATAAACTGGAATACATTCTATCTGTCAGAGTATCTAAAACTGAACATGGAAAAGTGTGTGAAAGCTGTTGATGTTTTGTTGAAAGAGCTGCTGGCGCTATATATTTCTCATGGAAATCTGTGTATGCTAGAACACTCTCCTCCGTTCACATCTGCTGTTTAACTGACGTTCCAATCGAAAGCTCTAACATTTTGGTAGTGTAATATTTTGGTGCCTTTTATGTTATTTAATCCTCACATAATTTAACATCTGACAAACTGCATAATTTCCCAAAAGATCATTGTGAACAAACATTTGTTACGACACTGAAGGAATAGTTCACCCAAACTATTTTATTTATGGTCATTATTTACTCACCCGCATGCCACTTCATAAACTTTAAAGCTTAATAAAGCACCTGGAAGTGTCATTAAAATAGGCAATTTGACCCGTGCATTAAATTCAGCAAACAACACAAAATCACTTCCTATTGTGTTGCACAGAAGAAGAAAAGAAGTCATATGGGTTTGCAAAATGACAATTTTCATTGTTGGGGGAACTATCCCTTTAACAGCAGGACGCAGGGAAGAGCAATCATTTTCAGGCACACTGTTTGAATTGGGCATTTAAATTGTTGCACGAAAATGTTTTTATTTCAAAACAGAACTGCATAAAATCACAATCTTCAGAGCCAACACTGCATAAAATAATTTTCAAAATCAAGCCGACTAGTTTGCAGGTATACAGAAAAGTATACTTTGGAAGGCAACGCGGTTGGCCGGACGTGATTCGAAATGCGGAAAAACTAAGCATCCCCGGGCCTTTAGAAAGTACTTAAATTATTGGGCTTGTGTCCCGCTAAACTCATATCATTCTTATTCAAATAAAAACGTCCAAACAAATGCATGCAGTTACAGTCTCCGGTTACTTTTATCACTTTTTGAGGGTCGGGGGTAGTGTTGTCAAAAGTACTGGTATTCGGTATCAAGTCGATACCAAAAAAAAAAAAAAAAAAAAAGATGTAACAATACCAGTGTTACATTGAGAATCATTCATGTTGTAGGAGATGACAAAGTAGAGCACTAATCTACTGTAAACCATGCAGCACATGTAAACTAAATATTTATATAATTAAATAATGCCCTTTGCCCTTTAATCTCAACTGAAACTTTATTTATAGCTCATTTAAAACAACAGAGTTGACTCAAGGGCTTCATAGTAATACAATTTTAAACATAACATTTCAAAATTACCACAAACTCCAGAAGTCTAAAATACAAACACTCCAAAACTGTGTCCTAAATTTAATTTGTCAAAGGACAGTGGAAAGAGATGAAATTTCAGATGTGACCTAAGTCTTCAATGATTACACTAGGCCATGACACAAACAGTTTATCCGGAAACTGAAGATTCAGGGAAAAAAAATACATGCTACAAAAAAAGCATGTTTCAATATATAAAGCAGTTTTAAGAATTAATTGATTACACACCATTTTTATGATGAATTTAAATTAAACTTTAAAGGGACCTATTATGCAAAATTCACTTTTACATGGTGTTTGTTAAAAGTCCACCCGCTCCTCTTTCTTATATTCCTATTAATCCAAAACAGTATATCAAAATGAATGGTTTTCGTTTCTGCTCTAAAGTGATGTCACGTTAGATCAGGCCTCGCCCACAACTGGTGACGGACTCCACCCTATTATTATACTGCCCTGCAAAAGCAAAAGACCTTAACTCACTAGAGTGTGAAACTGAGAAAAATGACTTTAAAGTTTCTGTTTTGTCCAGACAAAAGTATTATAGGTAGGACTCCCAAAATTTCACAACTAGTTGCTATACTGAAGAAATGTTTGTATGCAAAAAATCTTGAGCTCAAAATTGACCTTTGACCCTTGTTTGGCAGTTACTGTACTCTGCCTTTGTATCATGTGCCAAAAATCAGGAGTCATGCAAAGGCAAAAGGTCAGTAACTGACATATAATCAATATTTACTTGCTGTTCACCATACTTACATCCATTATAAGAACACCTAACCAAGGTCTAGTCATCATGGTATTTGTTTTAAATTATATAGAAGACCTTTGGTTGTTCCTATTTAGTGCTATAATGATCAGGATAGTGCGGCAACACTAACACAGTGAAACAGTATAACAGATAAGTTACTTTGCAGTACAGTATGTACAGTATGAATAAATACAATAAATATTTTCACAATAAAGATAATTTAATTATAATTGAATACAAAGGTATATGTATTTAAATGCAAGATATAGAGTAATAATTAATTAAACATTGGACCAATACATTAGAGATTAGAGACTGCTCATTCCAAGTTTTTTACTGCTCCAAATAAAATCTTACTGAAAGCTAATTTTTTGAGATCTCAACCTAAAATTTGGAACACAACTTGTCCATAGGTATATATGACAAAGCATTCTTGAAATACAACCATTTAAGTTTGGATAGTGATTTTCATGTCTATGCGAAAAAAGGGGAGGGGTGACAGTTAAAGGGTTAAGGGTTAAGGGCCACCAAACTGCTCAAGATGCTCAGTCAACTGAACTCGACTTGGATTACTACTTTTTAATTCTGAGATAATATAGACAGAGTATACCGAAAAAAGTTGGAATTACTTTTACTATTTAGGTTAGCCTACTTTGTACGGACATTAGCGATAACCAGCTGTAAAATCTGACGTGAACACCTGCAAGAAGGAAATATGGCTCAAACACGTATGGATTGTTGTGGATACAGCAGATGACGTGCATTGCTATGGATTATATCTTCTACGGATTATATCGGATTGCATGGAAAGGTAGGATGCCTCTGTGTTTAATATTTGGTTTTCAGCATCTGATGTGAGGCGAGTGTCAGCGTCAACGTTAGCGCTAATTTACGTGACACGGATTAAATTTAGCAAGCTCCGGGCTGTCACTGACATTTACAGATCTGAACCATCCCCTATCACATCCGCTATCACAGAGTAATAATACAAACAAGCAGTCGGCAGTCTACACTTTATTTCAAAGATGTGTCGTGTGTATGTTACGCGGTTTGGTGACAATAAAAGAGCGGTAATCTTTGACAGTATGACAAAGCCAGAGTACAGTAACATCACAGCGGCACCGTAACATCTCTCTTGATGCCAGGCGAAACAAAGTCAGAACACCTTAACTCAACTTAAGCGTGCCGGAACGAAGGCTAAGAGCAACTGTTAACAACTGTTACGGCGTTCTGCTGTGGTTTCTCGTATGGTTTTGGATGTTACGGTTGTCATAGCCCTTTAATTTCTCGTTAAAACAATCAAATTGACTCACGATATTTATTCACATGATAAAGGAGGTCTTGAATACCCCAAAAATGACATTAACTCATTTTTGACCAAACATGATGTTACGGCGTTTTGCCTTTGTAGGGCAGTATAGATCCTCCCCTGAGTGATCTACACACAGTCTGCCATTTTTCCCGTGCTGGAGCAGATACAGGGAGAAGAATGTCTCATAAGTGTTCTGTTGTTGGCTGTAAAAGTGAACATAAAAGTCTTCACTGAAGACGCAGTGGCCAAGTTTTGCATTTAAAGAGAGACACACAAAATCAGTGCGTTTTTGATTCCACCCAAAAAGGCATTTATAACATGTTATAATTAGAGCTGTCAATCGCTGAAATTGTTTTTAATCGATTAATTAATTGCATTTATTCCCATATACATATATTTGCAATATATATAGAAATAAAAAATATTCAGATAATTAAAATGCATTACATTCTTGTGGCAGAAGAGTTAATCATTGATTAGACAATTCAAAAAGTGGCTTTAGAATACAATGTATTGTTTAAAATCATAATATTTAACATAAGCCAATCATTGGCATACAGTTCACAGCAATCCATTTCACAAGTGAATTTGTCAATCAGTTGGAGATTTATTATGAGGGCTTATTTAAGGACCCCTCAATTTACACCTGCGTCAGACAAGCTTGTGTAGTGTCTCGGGTGCATTGCTTCATAAACATAAAATGTTTAGGTCACTGTGTCAAATTAAATATAGTTTAATACTTAGAACACATCTTGAGATCGAATTTGCGCTCCATCAAGTGTTTTGAACGCAAGAACGTAATGCATGTTTGTGTTGTTCTGCCTACTGAAGTGTTGTTTTCTTCACTGTATAAACTGTGTTGCTCATACAGCTGAAATTTCACTTACTGCCCTCTGGAGTAAACAGGTGGTACTACAAGCTTGCATTTCTTAAGAATCTTCCTTATTACTGTCTGGTGGCATTGTGATCAATTGCGTAAAAAGTTTGTATGTTATTTTTTTCATTATCTTTTTATTGAAATATACAAAGATCCATACAAACAATATAGTCAATGTAACAAGACTTAGAAGCCTCATCTATCTCAGCCGTCTTCAAAAACACGTTACCTAAAATAATAAGCAGAGTAACAATATTTGATGCAGATGCAAGTAAGGATCAATAAAGTCAAAATTAAATGCAAATATAGAAAACAAAACACAAAATTAAAGTCAAAATATAGTTCATAGGACTAGAATGTTGGGGTGTGCCTTCCTAATGTTCAATTCACTCAAAAAAGAAAAAACTATTTTAATTGTTTTTTTTTTAGATGGACAGAAATTCATATCAAACAAAAGATGGACGTACAGTAGTGATGTATAAAATCCAACTCTCCCAGATTTTCAAAAACTTTTCCTGTCGCAGTCTAATAGAAAATGTTATTCTTTCCATCCTAAATATATCATAAATAATGTCAATCCAATCATCCATTGTAGGTATTTCTGGTTTTAGCCACTTTCTAGTAATGCCTTTTCTGCCAGCTGCACTTAGAATACAGAAAAGATATCTAGTATTAGAGGTAGTATTTCCTGAAGGCAGGGCTCCCAAATACAAGGTCTCCAATTTAAATGTAATGTCCACCTGGAGTACTTTTTGTAAAATTGTATGAACCTCCTTCCAGAAAAAGCTTAATACTGGGCAAGCCCAGAATATATGATAATGATGAGTTTTGAAGGACCCACACATTCTCCAGCAACTGGTGAGTTTAGTATAATGAGTCTCATCTCTCCATAAAGCGGAACATGAAGTTTTCCATTGTAGCGCGCATACCTTATCCCGTTCCTCCTCTGTTATATTTAAGTTTCCTTCCCTTTCCCATTTTTGTTTTACATATAATGAGTTACTTTTTGTTTGTTGTAGACCCCTATAAAGTCTTGAGATGGAAATCTATAAAAATCATTATTATTCAGGTCATACTGCATCTTCAAGTTTTGGAAACTCTTTAAGGATCCCTGATGCAGAAAAGTACAATATGCTGTTAAGCCTAGTGACGCCCACCTCCTGAACCTTACATCTAATCTATTAGGTAAAACAATCCGGGTCATATGCACACCATCTCAAAACTCTGACAGCCTCTTTTAAATGATTTTGTACTATTACATTATTCCATAACTTAAGTGGTAAACAAATCCTATTACCTTATTCCGCAACACCCTTTCCCCAAATTACAGCTTGAATTGGGAATTCCTCTATTATAGCCTCCTCAATCTCCTTCCATCTGGCTCCATATTCTAGATTACACCAACAAATCAAAAGGTCTTAATTGAGATGCGATATAATAATCCTTTAGACAAGGGAGTGCGACCCCTCCCCTGCCTTTAGCCAATTGAAGAATCTGATATCTAATTCTAGGTTATTTCCCTTGCCAGATGTACCTTGAAATAAGTTTGTCCCACTCCCCAAATTGTTGGTCATGTAGATCCAATGGAAGGGACTGGAAGAGATACAACAGTCTCAGCAAAATTGTACTTTAAACCGATTCAATACGAGATTCAAAACTAAGAAGAGGTATAAGGTCCCATCTACTTATGTCTTCCTTGACCTTTTGATTAAGAGGGAGGAAATTGATGGAGAACAATGTTGTTAAATCTTTCTGTATATATATATATATATATATATATATATATATATATATATATATATATATATTCACACCCAAATATCTCATGGACTCTGCATCCCCTTGTTACTGAAAATTTGTCATCACGTCCTTTGAGGGGCCGTACTTGAAACTGAGAACCTGCATTTTTGAGACATTAAGTTTATAGCCAGAGAAAGAACCATATTGATTTAGAAGTGAAAATAAATGTAAAAGTGAATGTTCTGGGTCAGACAAGTATACCAATACATTGTCAGCAAATAAGGAAATCTTTTGTTCTCCTCCCTTCATATCTATCCCTTTAATATTTTCATTTTGAATAATCCATTGTCTCAGTGGTTCAATAAAAACTGCAAACAATAGAGGACTAATTGAACAACCCTGCCTTGTTCCTCGTTCTAAAACAAAGGGGTTAGTCATGGCTCGTAAAGTGCTTGAATTGTTTTAATAAAAGTACTATGAAATCCAAATGCATCCAATATCAATTCACACAGTCAAATGCTTTTTCTATATGGTTATATGGCTAATTAAGTGTCTGATGTTATCTTGAGTTTGTCTTTGGCGGACAAAGCCTGTCTGATCTAGGCTGATGATTTGTGGTAAAAGTCCCTCTATTCGTTTTGCCAATATATATGTGTAAAGATTTTATAATCCTGGTTTAGCATGCTTACCGGACTAAAGTTGCAACATTCAAATTTATCATTTCCTTCTTTTGGAATAAGTGAAATTACGGCATCCCTCCAGGAGGAGGAGATCTCTCCCTTCTCAAGGACACAATTAAAGGTGGACTGTAGAATAGGGATCAATGATTCCATCATTACTTTGTACCATTCCAAAGGAAACCCGTCTGGACCCGGAGCTTATTCGAGTTCCAGTTTCTTTCTCTGATATTTCAGCTGTAAGCTGATTACTCAGCTCATTTGTTAATTTGGGTAGGCAAATATTCTTAAAGAAATCCTCAATTTTAACTTTGTCAATACGAGGTTGGGAGAATAAATTCTAATATAATAGCTCAAAAATACTTTGTATATCTTTTAATTTGTGATGTTTCACATTGGTCATAGGGTTATTAATTTTATGAATTGAGCTCTCAGCCTATTGTTTTTTCAATCTGTGAGCTAACAATTTGCTGGCTTATCCTCCATAATATTTATGTTTTGTAAATATTACACTTTTTTGTATTTCTTTTGTATAGATCTCAGTTATTTATTTATTTTATTATTATTATTTGTTCTCGAATTTTTTGGTCGGCTGTGTCTTTGTGAACTGTTTCAGTTCTAATTGTAAATGATCTAACTTTCTTTTCTAAGACCTTTTTAAGTGGGAACTGTAGCTAATTATTTGAACTCTTAAGACAGCTTTACATGCATGCCAAAGTATTAGAGGAGAAACCTCGCCGTTATCATTTTTTTCCAAGTAATCTTTAATATCCCCCTGGATTTGGTCCTTCATATGGTTCAGAATGTGAGTGTCCAATCTCCACAAAATATTTCATTGAACCAAATCAAGATTCAGTTTATTTTGGTCTGACAGGTCCATAATGCCTATGTCACAGTCGCCAACCCTATGTAGGTGTGGCAGGGCGGAGGGCGGGGCCGGGTCGTGATCCTACACACCCGGTCCCATATTAGGCTAATTATGCCTCCGTGAGGTTTAAAGGCTGACTGCAGAGGGCCGTGCGGGAGACATGTCCGTCGTGTGTGTGTGTGTCTTCTTTTAAGTTTATCATTAAACTATTATTTATATTATCAAGCCGGTTCTCGCCTCCTCCTTTCCATTGAATGCTTTACACTGGTGCCGAAGCCCGGTAAGGAGGAGGGCGTAGTAGCCGTAGTAGAGTTCTCGCCACTACCGTCCACCCCAACGGAGCAGCCGCGGCCATCTGCCGGGGGACGAGGAGCCCAGCCGCCTGAACGTGGACGATGGCCGCCGACTGCGAGGGGAGAAGGGGCTCCTAGCCGACCGACTGAAGCGAGAGGACCGCTGCCAGGGGCGGGGGAGACCCCTTCTGTTCCCCGAGAACGCGGCGGGGTGTTCCGTCTGCCAGGGGCTGGAGGACTGCCTCGGATCCGCCCGGAGAGGCGCGGCTGTCGTCCGATAAAGGGTGGAGGAGTGGCCGAGGAACAAGCTGCGGCGTATCGGAGAACTGGCGAGTAAGAGTTTTTTATTTTTTTCATCTCTCTCTCTCTCTCACTGTCGCTCTGCGTTGGCCTTTATCCTCTTTTAAATTTTACAGTTTTTTGGTGGGGTACTACACTGTTACAGGAAGTACCCCCCATTTTAATTATTTCTGTTTCCCTCCCCTTGTCCCCTCCCTCGTCCAGGTAGATGGGGATGACCTACCGGCAGACAGCGCGGAAGGCGCGCCCACCCCCAGGGAAGGGGGGGGGGGGGGAAATGTACGTCAGGCCGGGGGCTCCCCAGCCTGAGAGAACGAGGGAGGAATGTGGGAGGGCGGGGCCGGGTCGTGATCCTACACACCCGGTCCCGTATTAGGCTAATTATTCCTCCGTGAGGTTTAAAGGCTGACTGCAGAGGGCCGTGCGGGAGAGAGAGATCGTGACCCGGCCCCACCCTCCGCCCTGCCACATTAGGTCTCTGCCAAAACTAAAAATACAATCTATCCTAGAGTAAACGGAGTGGGGGTTGGAGAAGTATGTATAGTCCCTCGTTAATGGGTATAATTCTCTCCAAACATCTATTAACCCAATATCATTCATCACTGAAACAAATTTCTTGCTTATCAATTTAGGCTGAGTTAGAAATGCATTTGAAGAGTCAAGTTTAGGATTAAGTCTAATATTAAAGTCCCCCCTGCAAATCAGAACCCCCTGAGTGTCTGCCACTATCAAATCAAATAATTGTCTAAAAAAAAATTCCATTCAGAACAAGGAGCAGCATAAACGTTTAATAAAGATAACAGTGATCCACCCAACTTTCCTCTTATCAATACATATCTCCCCTCTTTATCTTTCTTTTCATACATGAGTTCAAAAGTAATTTTGCTGGAGATTAGAATTGCCACTCCCCTCCTATGGCCCGCCGAATATGATGATGAAAATTGGTACTTGAAACCTATTCTTTTTAGTTCATCATGCTCCATGTCTGTAAGGCGTGTTTCTTGCAAAAGGGCAACTTCAACATTTTTTCTTTTCAGCTTGGATAATATCCTGCTTCTTTTGATTGGACTGAGTAAACCGTTCACGTTATAAGTTACAATTTTAACTGGTTGCATTTAGCTTTAACAAAAACAAAAAAGATTAAAAAAAACAGCACAAAGATCGATTGTAAACTCAATGTATCAAAGGCAACACCCCAGTGGCTGCAGGGAACGACAGCAACAAAATACCCTTGGATGGGCAAGAACATAAAACCAATGAAAACTAAAGAATTAACTTCCATTTGTGGGATCTTAATTTTGATCCTATATAACCCCGGTGGAAAGAGGGCTTTGAGGGGGAGCCTCTCCTCCCGACTGGTGGAAGAGGGCCCTCGTTTGTCCATGGCGATTTCCCTTTGAATATGCGGTTAAGAGACAACCCCCGACACTGAACAATTATATTCTTAATTATTGCCAACAAGATAATATATATTCTAAGATGTGCAGTCAGTATTTACAGTTTGTCATCTCATGCCTTGAATTTAATAGAGACTCCAAATAACTCTTGGCTCGCCTGCTAGGTTTTAGTAAACTACTCTAAAAACAGTCACACAGAGTCCTGGTGTCTAAAAACCTGGAGCCTTTCCTTGTAGTCCCGAATCATACCAGCGCTTCCACGGTTTCCCAATCTCCTGCCCGTGCTCCACGATAAAAGCTGAATCCGTTCCAGAAGAGACTCTGGGTGTTTGATAATGGTCACTGGTAGCCCCCTTTTTGCCATGTCTCCGGTTGCTTCCACCGCTGAACCACGCAGAACTTTTCCCTCCTGGTAGAAAACTCTTAGCTTGGCCGGGAACGGAGTTTGAAATCGGATTTTATTATCCTTTAACACCGTTGTCGCTTCCGCATATTCTCTTAGTTTCTTCAAAACATCAGGGGTGTAGTCGTGATCGAGATTTACCTTTCTACCGAGAAGTTGAAATCTCTGCTTCTGCCAAGCCAGTCTAAAAATGTCCTCAATTCTGTAATGAATGGCCTCCGCATCAGAGTGCGATGCACTCGTTCTACTCGTACCTCAAAAGAAGCAGGGAGCTCCAAATTTACCCTCAGCAGGTGTTCAATATAGGAAACCACTGATGGAGAATTCTCCTCGGCTCCCTCTTTAACTCCATGGATTCTGATAGTATCTCATCTGGAGCAGCCCTCCAAGTCCGTCAGTTTAGTGTCCATGTGAATCTGAAGTTTAAGCAGCTCATTAATGAGCTCCCTTAAACTATCCCGATTCTCGTGTTAGTGTTGTTAATTTAGTCTCGAATTACATTCAGCTGCAGACCGTTGTCTTTCCTAAACTCCCTCAGTTCTTTCAGTATGAGGCCAAGGTTTGCATTATCTGTTTCTTCCCTATAGTGGCCCGTTCGCATCTCATTATCCTCCATAGCGCTGCTAGTGGGGGAAGCCTGGCTGTCTCCGTCGTCTTCAAGTAACTCGTGCTGCACTGATTTCTTATTCTTTCCTTTTGGCATTTTCAAGCCCCACAAACCTGAATCAAATTTTAGTAAAAGTTTTTAATAATTAGAGTCATAGTGGGCTACTTTTAGCTCAAAGTGCCGGGAGCACATTTTCTTACACCGCCATCTCGTAGTTGGCCAAACCGGAAGTCCTTTACACGTTATTTTTAATAAAATTATTCGTGTTGAATTATTGCGGTAAATAGACAGCCCTAATTATAATACATGATTCATGGCGTATTTTGAGCTGAAACTTCACAGACAAGTTCTGGGGACACTTGAGACTTTTTTCTTTTTTTTTTATGCATTTGGCAGACGCTTTTATCCAAAGCAACTTACAGTGCAATTATTACAGGGACAATCCCCTGGAGCAACCTGGAGTTAAGTGCCTTGCATGAGACTTATATTACATCTTGGAAAAAGGGGCATAATAGGTCTCCTTTCAAAACAATTCTGGAAAATAATATACTATAATTATTAAAATAATTAAAAACAACTAAACTGCAAATAATATTATCATATTTTTGTTGTGGTATCGAAATTGGTATAAAGAACCATGAAATTTCACTGGTATCGGTATAAACTACAGAAAATTTGGTACCGTGTCAACATTAGGTGGGGGAAATAAGAATTCAAATTATTTTGAAAAACAACAACAGGAATTCTTCAGTTCCCCTTCTGTCATTTACACTGTAGCGCCATCAGAGCGGTGATGTGCCATTACCTCAACCGTGGTGGCGGCTTTCTGTGTCTTCCTCCCGATCAGATCCACATGAATGCACTTCGTGCGCATGTATTTCTTGGCCACTTCATAAACCCAGTGAGGACACGTGGCAGAAAACAGCAGCGTCTGCGGCTTCTCTTCTGCATCTGACAGGAAATGTCCATAAATAAACTGACACATTCAATCACCTTAATTTGTGTGATCACTGAATTTAAATATTTCAACAGTCAAAAGGTGAGTGTTTTACAACTATTAGTGGTATTATGCTGGATTTTGCATTGGACTGCAGTGATCAGTCTAATACCACCAGTGAGATGTACCTTTCTCGTAGGACATAGAGAGGATCTCCTCCACCTGTTCTGCAAAGCCCATGTCCAACATCTGATCAACCTCATCCAGTACCACGTGTTTGAGCTGAGAAAGATCCAGTTTATTGTTCTGCAGGTGGTCTTTGATTCGACCTGGCGTGCCCACCAGAATGTCAATGCCACTGCGGATCGCATCCACTGATGCCACAAAAGTCAATCAACGTGTTATCAAATGTATGTTGTATTGTTTGCAATAATTTTCATTCATAATTACCAATAATCTGGACTGCAGTGTTTCTCTGAATGGCCACTGACAGTTTAATCATTTAAGTATGAGAACATTAAAATCATACATTGTGGGTTGTAGGAGCTTCCTCCATAGAAACATGTAACAGATAGTTTTCTGGTGATGTCTTTGAAGTCTTTGGACACTTGAATAGCGAGCTCTCGAGTCGGTGCAAGAACCAACACCTGTGCGGACACACATTATATACTTCTATAGTATATCTATAGTGCTATTTAACAAGTATTCCTCCCCGTGGACTATACATTTAATGTGTTATAAAAAAAAAAATGTAATGTCACGGATGTTAGTTTAAGTATCACATTATAAGTAAATGCAGTGTGTTGGTGTTTGTACTTTTGGGGGTCGTCCTCTTCTCTTATCTGCCGCCTCAGAATGCAGTTTCTCCACCAGTGGAATTGCGAATGAGAAGGTTTTTCCAGTGCCAGTTCTCGCCTGACCAATCAAATCTTTCCCATCATAAATGGAGTTAAACGTCTTCACCTGGATGTCAAAGAGGTATGTGACACCGCGTGCTGAAACAGGAAAAATGACACTGTCAAAAGACATCTCAAATCAGCACACTACAGTTCAATTAAGTAGAGATCAACCAACACTGATACAGATTATTTGTTTACATGTCTGCTTGGGTGCTTTTTTCCTTTTTTTATACACACCCACCTGATGGTGTCATTTATCAGTAGATTCAATATAAAAAAAACAATAGCCAACAAAAGCAGAAAAGTGTCATTAATTGTAGAGACTGGTTATGATGTGGTATATTACAAAGCAATACAGCTCTTAATTCTTCCATATTTATGGATCTACATTGGTGACCGTAGCAAAATACATTGTGGTCAGAGAGGGAGGAAACCTGGAAATTTTGTCTCTGCTCTTGTCATTAAATCTCCTGCGGTGCTTTTTTGCTGTTCAGATTACAAAAGACTAAAAGGGTTTCCACAGTTTGACCAATACATTTTTCACAATTTGTCCAGTCGTTTGTGTTTGCTGCATTATGATTTTTTTTAATCATTTCATACAGACCGCATTCACAAAGAGCAATTTGTACCCAATTCAATATTTAAATGAATTGAGCATCAAACACAAGTAGAAAATATAGATTGTTCACAAACAAACGCTCGGCAACAGCACTTCTGGCACCGCAAAAAAGAACTGATGTCAATGGATGTTTTGTTTAAATTGAGCTGAAAATGCCCCAAAAGCTCTGTTTGCAGGGTTGAAACACTCAATTTCTTACATATTATTAGGAGATTTGGGCTTCTTTAAAAGGAAAAACGTATCGGTTACCTAACGTAACCTCGGTTCTCTCTAGATGAGGGAACGAGTATTGCGTAAGCTAGCTTACGCTACGGGAAAGATTCATCTTTTCTGAGATATTGAAGCCAAAAAATTATCCTTAATTTTGTATCCATTGTCAACACAGTGCGGCAGCTGCAGACCTTGAGCGGGCTAGCTAGCGAGATCATTGGTTGCTCTGCGGCAACTGCTGCAGCCTATAGACGAGCTTGGGCGAACTCGCATCCAATGAGAGGCGTCTGCGCGCTCACTGCATCAAAGCCCGCCAAAAAGGGCGTGACTAGAGTGCATATAAGCGTAGTTCAGTAGGCTGGAACCCTGGTTTTCATTGACTGAAGCGAAAAGTCGCCGTGGCGCGAAGCACGGCCGGCTACGCAATACTCGTTCCCTCATCTAGAGAGAACCAAGGTTACGTTAGGTAACCGATACGTTCTCTTCACGAGAGGTTCTCTCGTATTGCGTAAGCTAGCTTACGCTACGGGAACCCATTGTCAACGCCGTGCGCGCCAAGCATCCACTGTATGAGCCCCTGGGAATTAAGGGGGAACCCGGGGGAGCCCTTATGAGTGGGGAAATAAGATTTGGCCGGCAAGAATGCGGGTCAGTGTTTGTGTAATATATAAGCACATAGTGGGAAGGGAACGACAACAGCTCGTTTTTTCCCCATGACTGGCCGTGCAGGGGTTCAGCGAACGCCGCAACGGCTGCCACATACACTTTGAACGTGGATGGGGATCTGCCCTTATCCAGCAGCTCTTGTAGAAATACGAGCAGCGACGACACCCCACATGTCCGCGGGTCCAGGTCTCTGTCGGTGCACCATTTTGAGAACACAGACCATTTTGACGCATAGAGTCTTCTTGTGGAAGGGGCTCTAGCGTGTATAATGGTATTTATTACTCCTTCTGGCAGAGCGACGGGTAGTCGTTGATCACCCACGCATGCAGCCCAGCTCTGGGTGGGGATGCCAGATTGTGCCGCGAGCTTGAGAGAGGAGATCTGCTCTCACTGGGATGGGCCACGGCGCTGTCAGTGACAGCTGCGTAAGCTCCGGGAACCATGTCTGATTCTCCCAACGCGGGGCTATGAGGAGCACCGAGTGACGCGTTTCCCTGATCCTCTGCATTACCTGTGGCAATAGCGAGACGGGGGGGAAGGCGTAAAGCGGGCGCCTGGGCCAGTCCTGGGCTAGCGCGTCCTCACTTTTCGAGAAAAATATCGGGCAGTGGGAGTTCTCTTCTGACGCAAAGAGGTCTATCTCTGCTCTGCCGAATAGGTGCCATAACGTCTGGACTGTTTGAGCCTGCAGGGACCATTCCCCTGGGGGAATATTGTCTCTGGACAGTCTGTCCGGGCCGTCATTCAGGTGGCCTGGCACGTGCGTCGCCCTCAGCGAGCGCAGGTGGCACTGGGACCAACTCAGTATGCGTTCCGTCAGATGGAAAAGGTTCCTGGATCTGACACCACCCTGACGGTTTAGGTAGGATACCACAGATCTGTTGTCCGAACGGACCAGGACGTGGTGACCCTGAATGACTGGGAGAAAGCGCACGAGCGCGTACTCGACCGCTATCATTTCCAGACAATTTATGTGAAGGAGCTCTTCCTGAACTGACCATAGGCCGAAAACCGGAGAGCTCTCGCAGACCGCGCCCATCCGTGTTGGACGCGTCTGTCGAGATGACTTTTCGGCGAAATACAGCTCCCATTGCCACTCCTCACTGATACCACTCGGCCACTGTCCAAGGCTGCAGAGCTGAAATACAGGTCTGAGTCACCTTGATGGGCTGGCGGCCTGTGGCCCAAGCCCGGCGAGACGCGCGGGTGCTTAGCCAATGCTGAAGCGGGCGCATGTGCAGTAAACCCAGCTGAAGTACTGCTGTGGCTGAGGCCATGTAACCTAGCACTCTCTGGAATTTCTTCAGAGGCGTGAGGCTGTTCATCTGAAAAGATGCGGCTAGTCGCTGAACACGGCGCTGCTGTGTAGATAAGCGAGCCGTCATTGCCACGGAGTTTAGTTCTATCCCAAGGAAGGAAATTGTCTGACTGGGCTGTAGTGAGCTCTTGGTCCAATTGACTGCAAGACCCAAACTGTTCAGATGGCTGAGGAGAACTGCTCTGTGAGACAGAAGCTCCATATGTGACTGAGCCATAATCAGCCAGTCGTCCAAATAGTTCAGAATTCGCAAACCCTGACTCCGCGAGGGGTGCGGCGCCGCATCCATGCACTTCGTGAAAGTACGGGGTGCTAAGGACAGGCCGAACGGAAGGACGGTGTATTGATAAACCTGGCCGTCGAGGCGAATCTCAAGAATGGCCTGTGACGGGATTTATCTGAATCTGAAAGTATGCATCTTTCAGATTGAGTGAAATAAACCAGTCCCCTGGTGCACATGCGCGAGGAGTTTCCTGATTGTAAGCATTTTGAACGGTCTTTTTGCAAGCACCTTGTTCAAAACCCTGAGATCTAATATGGGTCTGAGGCCGCCGTCTTTCTTGGGAACAAGAAAATAACGGCTGTAAAGCCCGACTACGCTCAGAGAGGGTGGCACTTTCTCTATGGCCCTTTTGCACAGAAGGCTTGCTATTTCTGAACGAAGCATGCACGCTGCTTCCGTGTTCACAGTGGTTTCGAGCCGGCTCTGAAGCGAGGAGGGCGGCGATCGAACTGTAGCAAATAGCCCTGTTGTATTGTGCTTAACACCCACTTGTATATCCCTGGAAAAGCTTCCCACGCTTTGAAGCGTAGCGCTAGAGGGTGAATGGCCAATTCAGCTCTGATTGCCGCACACAGAGCTGAACAAAATGTGTGAGCGCGTTTAGTGTGTTTATGCAAGATTGCTCGCAGACAGCATGAACAGGCTGTTTTGTGATTGACTTCCCGATTGGAATGAATGGGGAAAGAGTCACATCTGTTACGTGATGCGCAAGCATAGTCATGGGCACGGGACTTACACACAGAGGAATGTTTGCTGGCCGTGTAACAGAGCGGGCAGAGAATGGGCGCGCGCACGTATTCGTGGGCGCATTTATTGACTCTAGCGCTCGAGCGGTTCGTAACCGCTTTATGTGAGCGTGCTCTGGTGGGGACACGGGATGTGTTATGCTTGTGTGTAGGGGCGAACACAGGGTTGTGGGCACATTTTCTACACATAAGACATGTTTGCTCTTTACAAGATTTATTTGGGTCGCCGTGAAAACGGCGTTTGAGTGCAGGCAAGCGGGCAGTGTCACCGGCTTGTTGGCTGCTAAATTCACCACTGCAGTAGCCTGAGAGAAGGGGACTGACAGGGGGCGAAGCTTTGATGGTGGTCCGGCCGTGGCGGGACTGAGCCGTCGTTTGTTCAACAAAGCTAGGAGGACTTCGGTTGTTCAGGTTTCAGCGCAATCTTAGGCCGAGGCCCGCTGGAGGCGGTGGTCTACGGCGGCTGTCTGAGCGCTGATCTGGGGCGGCCACCCTGTCGGCGCTGGGAAGTCTGGCTTTGTTGAGCTGGGCGCTGTGAAGATGCTCGTGCAGGAGGCTGGTTACGTGGGCGGCCTGCAGAGGAGCTAGGCGGCGAGGCAGGAAGAGATTCATGGCTTGGGTGGCTTTCTGGACTTCAAAGCGGTCAACAATGCCACTTACCGCGGAACTGAAGAAACCGGACGGAGAGAGCGGCGTTGAGGAATGTGGAGCGCTCAGTTTCTCCCATGTCGGCTAGCGTTAGCCACAGGTGTCTCTCGGTTACAGTCAGCGAGGCCATGCACTTCCCTATAGCTTGGGCTGCAGCTTTGGTGGCGCTGAAGGCGAGGTCCGTCGCGCTCCTTAGATCTGTAACAGCCTCTGGGTGCCTGCCTCTCTCATCCCACTCCGAAGAAGGTCCGCTTGGAGGATCTGCAAGGCGGCCATGGAATGCAGAGCAGATGCGGCTTGGCCGGCGGCGGAATAGGCGCGGCCAACACAGGCGGAAGTAGTTCTGCAGGCCTTAGGCGGGAGCACTGGTTTAGACCGCCATCTCGCGAGGGCGGGCAAAGGTGTGCTGCTACCGAATCCTCGACCGGGGGATGGAAGAGTAGCCCTTCTCGGCGGCGCCGTCCACTGAAGCGAGGCGGTGGAGGCGTGGGATCGAGTCCTGGCCGAGAGAGCGCGTTCCACGATTTAGAGAGCTCGGCGTGGAGTTCCAGCAGGAAGGGAGCGGCACGGGCCGCGGGCGCCGCACGGTGACGGCTTTGAAGAAAACAGCCGTCGAGTCTGTTGGGAGCCTGCTCAGGGGGCGGTGACCACTCGAGCCCGAGGCGGTCGACGGCCTGCGTGAGGAGGTGTATCAGTTCCCATTCGACTCCGGCGCGGGTCCTGCTGGATTCCTGGGCCGTTGAGGAGGCTTGTGACCACTCCTCGCTGTCCGAAGCCATGATGGAACAGCAGCCTTTGTCCTCCGCCTCGCTCTCCGAGGTGGCAGCAGTGCGGCCGCTCGGCGGCAACTGCGTGTCCCGGGGGGGGGCGGGGAGGGTGAACGCGATGCTCGAGGGAGGGAGTTTGCAGAGAGCGCAGATGATGTGTCGGTCTCCGGCGCTGAGAGGAGCGCGGCGTGAGCTGCAGGAAGTGCGAGGCATCTTTAAAAAGACCCTCGATACTCTTTTGTGAAGTTCGCTGAGGAACTTAGCTTGCTCTAAAAAAGGATACGTCGCCGGATGGCGTAGCTCGCAGGATGGCTGAAGGTGGCGAAGACGGCCGGCTTCTTCGAGCGCTGTCCACGCTTGCTAGATGCCCCTCGAACGGCGACGCGGCTTCCAGTTCAGAGATGCGAAGAGCTTCGCTGAAGAGATGAAAATCAGGGTTCCAGCCTACGAACTACGCTTATATGCACTCTAGTCACGGCCTTTTTGGCGGGCTTTGATGCAGTGAACGCGCGGACGCCTCTCATTGGATGCGAGTTCGCCCAAGCTCGTCTATAGACTGCAGCAGTTGCCGCAGAGCAACCAACGAGCTCGCTAGCTAGCCCGCTCAAGGTCTGCAGCTGCCGCACTGCGTTGACAATGGATACAAAATTAAGGATAATTTTTTGGCTTCAATATCTCAGAAAAGATGAATCTTTCCCGTAGCGTAAGCTAGCTTACGCAATACGAGAGAACCTCTCGTAAGAGAACGACAGGATTAGACACTTTATGATATTTTACAGATCATTGTTATCGCATCAGCTCTATAAAGACCCATTTGCCCCACAGCTGCTGTTGGTGGATTTAAACTTTTTTTCATTTCCAAAGTGCAACTGCTGCGACAGATCTGAGGTGAAATATGATCTAACGATGTTCTTATACCAACATCTAAGCTGACCTGTCAACTCCACCACCACAGTGCATAATGTTTATGAAAATATATACAAATAAAAATAAAATGTAATACTTCTAAAATTATGTCTGTGCATTTATTTTGACTCCAGTAAATAACTTATTCAAACCTAATAACAGATGGTTTCCATTGAACGGGGTAAGTTCAATTGAAGTAAAAGTCCTTTCTGTATTTGGGTTCATTCAAGCAGTGAAGTCACATATTGCATCTCTGATGCTAGTTTTTATTTTCACACAATTGACGAAATTCAACAAATATCTCGATAATTTGAAACGTTTTTAAATTTTTAGGGGAACTATCACTGCAACTGAACAACCATTGTAGTCAAGTAGATTCAAATAGTTTAATGCATAAAGTAAAATCTAGTTAAAAATAATGACTTTTCCACAATTTTTAACTAAAAACACAAGATTGATCTTTAATCGTTTTCAAATGTACTTCTATAAAAGGATGTATACACCAATACAAGATTTAGGCATTTCAATTTTATTAAGTAACTTAAAATAACAAACATATTTTTCAACATTTCACAATTGAATTTGATGGCATTTTATGAAATTGAAATGTGTACATTTTAAAAATAGGCAAAAATATGAGTCTAGTAGCAAAGTAAAAATGATGATTTATCCAAATATTAACAAAACAATTGCAAATGAACTTCCCTCACTTATTTTATTTATTATTAGACACGTTTCCACTTTCGAGTCAAATGAGGGCAAATAAAATATAATGTAATACTTCTAAAATTATGTCTGTGCATTTATTTTGACTCCAGTAAATAACTTATTCAAACTTAATAACAGATGGTTTCCATTGAACGGGGAATATGAAAATGGTAATGCTGGTAGATCGCACGAAATTTAAATGTGCTTTTGTTACATTTTAATTAAAAAATATATATAATGTCTTTCCTTCTTTTAGTTTCTGTCTGACTTGCACTTGACGAGTACATTTTGACCAGGCGAGATTTTTGTTTATTCAGTTGCCATGTCAACTAGGTTCAGGGCTTCCAAGGGCTTCTGAGAACAGTGCAAAATTGCGATGCTAGCAGTGTTTGAGACTAGCTACCAGCAGCTACTGCCCGGATTACGCAAAACTGTCTGATTCCACTCAGTGCAAGTCATCAGAATAAGGTAAATGCCCTGTCTATTGTAATATATTGTGCTGTTTTTGTGTGTTTTGGGTTTAGTGTTAAAACTGAATGATATCAACATTGAACATTATTACATACATTTTTTTTTATTAATTACAAGATTAATTCCATGTAGGGGGGGATACATGCAGTAGTCCCAACAAGCATTTAAAAAAAATGAAACTGTGTTTTTTTTAGTTGGTAGATCTTATTGAGTTGGCCATTTAAAAGTAGATCATCATGCAAAAAAAGTGTGGACACCCCTGCTATAGTGCATGCCAGGGCCAGCTGCCTTCACGCTGTCACTTCCGGGGATGCATAGATTACCCTAGGGCCAAAGAAGGCCAAATGGGGATTGCTGAGTCAGGTCTCGCTTTACACCAAACAAAGACCAAAATATGCAAACAAACAGCAGCTTCAATCTTCACGTTCATTTCAAAGGCTAGCTAGTTGACAGAGTCTGATACTAGTTATGGGTGGATTCATCCTTAAGTATCGATACTTTCAATACTGATAAAAGTTTCCAGAATTTCGATCCTAAAATTACTGTTTGTTAAATCTTATTTTTAAACTAGTGATATTACTACTTATTTACCATGAAAATGGATGCATGTCATAAGCTTCAAATTGAAAAAAAAAAAAAGAAAAAAGTTATATTTGCAAAAAGCAGGACAGGAACTATTTGTTCTTCCACTCATCCTAATGCGCTGAACTGCAGCCAGCGATTGTTTAAACCAAGCAGTGCTCGGCTGAGGTAATGATGACAGAAAAACAAATTCACACTAAATGACAAATCAAAATGTGACATTACAATTGGTTTGTTTGTAAATGTATTTAAATGTTAAAAGTATGATACCCTTATGATAACCAACCATGGTTTCACAATAGTAATATTATAGAATTAATGACTGCAGTACCCATGGTTTTATGGCTTTTACTAGTTATATTGTAGTAACCATGACCGTAACCATAGTTTTTTTTAGGTTTTGATACAATTAATAAGTTTTAATACAGTAATGCTGTAGTATATACATTATAGATTTACAATGGTTTTATTGTAGTAACCATGACTGTAGTTACCATGGTTAATTTTGTGGTTAGTATGATTATACTACAAATAGCATGGTTATACTAGGGTCGTTGTAACTGATCTATTGTACTGATCAGTGATTACTGTAGTAAAACATGGATCATTTTCTTAAGGTTAAATAGAAGTGTAATAATTTTCCACTTTTGGCCTGTAAACGTAAAAAAAAAAAAAAAACATTACTATATTGACATAAATATTCTATATAAAAACGCCCAGCCTTAGCATGATTTAATTCACCCTGTTGAATGAAGTTAAAACAGTTTTGCCGAAAAAACCCCACATAATATCTTCATTGTAAACCATAGAAATAGCTTTTTAACAACTTTTATCTTAAAGGGGTCATGTCATAAGGAATCAAATTGTACTTGTTATTTTGACACAAGAGGTCTTTCTATTATAAAAACATACTGTAAATTTCAGAGCTCAAAACTTAATCCCAATTCAATAAACGTATTTATTTAAACAAACCTGCAAAAACACCTCGTTCTCTAATTCCAAAATTTTCCTACATCACTAGGGGTACTCATTCATTCAAGACAGCCTCTACAGTAACAAAAATCAACATGCTCATAAACAGAGAGAAGGACAAAAGCCCTACTGTCTGTGGCACTCCTAAACACAAAAGGGAACCCATCTGTACGGTATCTCTCTGGCATGCTTTTAAAAGGTTTCATCAGCTCCTGATATGTTGCTTAAACTGCTCAACAAACCTTTCTTTCGCCTATCAGTGCTATTTTTAATTGTTGGTGTATGCAAGCAAGCACTAGATGGACGTCTTTTACCTTTTGATTCGTATCCAGCGATGTGCACCTCAGTGCAGGATGATAATGTGTGTCTTGTGAAGCAGTCATACGTCTTTGCCAAGGAATTGTCACTGAAGGATATGGGGCAGTTAAAAAATTCTATTGGACCCTATCAAAAATGTAAGTTAACAGTTCCATTCATATTTCAAATGTCAAGACACGCTGTCTACACTGGGCGCATCTGCTGATTTGACACAACGGCTTGAGGCCATCTACACTGGCTGCGTCGACACAAACTTTCTGAAACATTTCTGTATGTTGCTGGCAGTACAAGCACCAGCGCAAAATGGAACGGGACATCTATTTGTTTACTGTTGGAGTGTCAAACCGCAACGGACGTTTCCATGGTAGACAGCATCATTGATGACAGTGTCCGGTTTACAGTTGTGCTTGAGATGAATAGTGTAATATATTTGTATGCAATGTGTTGGATGTGCGTTATGTGTACACAGTGAAATTTATATTTCTAATGTTTTGGTGCTTGTTTATTCTCTTCCAATTGAGTTTGAAAAATTTATGAATTTGAGGGACTGCATGCTGTTAGCCAATCACTGAAATTTAAAGGAGGAGCTGAGACCTCATATAAATTAAATAAACATCAAAACTATTCCAATCGTTTGTGCTGATTTGTGCCACAAAATTGAACATTTGCGCTGGTTTGGTGTTTGAGATATTAAGCATTCTTTTTTGGGCTGTGTGACGTCACTCTCCACCCCATCTCGCTCACATCGATCCAAATCAGTGCTGGTCATTTGTGCTCTTTATGCCGTTAAAACAAACGTTGTAACTATTTCCATTCCTTATGGCAAGAATGTTTTCAACAGCACAAACAAATGACACCGGTTTGGAGCAGTTTGGACGACATGGGGTGGAGAGTGAAGTCACTGTTATTTGAAAAATGATCACAGTTACAGGGGTTTTTTCAACAGCACAAAATCTAAATAATTCCCTTTCATAGAAATAACAAAATTATCTTCCGGATCTGTGGCGTCAGTCATGCACTTACCTCAACTCGCCCAATGCACTCATTTTCTGACTCGTTCATTTGTGCTAGCTCGGTGCAGGTTTCTTACACATTGTTATTTTGTATTTTTTTTGAATTGACAGTAACTTCAAGCTTCAAATCCAAATCACATATGCCCTGTATTTTTGAGTGCGGTAAAGTTCGTTTTATATTTGACATTCGCAAGTAAATGTTCAGAACTTTTTATACAGATATAATAATTCTATAGTCATTGAGTTTAATAGATTTATCCATCCTATAAATAAAAGTCCTGAATCATTTGTTATTTGTAAGGAATGGAAATAGATAAAGCGTTCATTTTAACAGCACAAATCGAGCACAAATGAATGACACCCCTTTGGAGCGATTTAGACAACATGGGGTGGAGAATGATGTCACCGTTCCAGAAAACATTCTTGCAATATATAAGGATGGGAGCGCTTACAACGTTTGTTTTAAAGGCATAAAGAGCACAAATGACCAGCACTGATTTGGATCGATGTGAGCGAGATGGGGTGGAGAGTGACGTCACACAGCCCAAAAAAGAATGCTTAATATCTCAAACACCAAACCAGCGCAAATGTTCATTTTTGCAGCACAAACGAATGGAATAGTTTTGATGATTATTTAATATATGGGGTGCTAACTAAAACATAACAAAATTATGACTGTTTTAATTATTTTTTTTTAAGATCAGTGGACCTCAGGTAAGATAATGAAATGATAAATATATAAAATAAAATAAAAAAGAGCATTTCATGACCCCTTTAACCAATTACATTATACAACGTTTATAATAAAGACGATTAAAATAGCAGTGTTGCTTATATCTACCACTGAAATCTGTCAAAAGAACCCAGAAGCACGGTCCCCTGCAGTGCGATGTCACTGTAATTTCATCTATAAACTAGAAAGCATATTCACTAAAATAATGTCTATGATGTTTTAGGATTTCACTACTTTGCATGACTTTTCCGGGCCTGGAAGTCACAAACACCCTGATATTACCAGGTTCTCATGACCGTGGGAGCCCTGAAGTAAACATATCTGAAAGTCAGTAACTGGATTTCAGTGTTACCCTGCAGGAGTTTGATGGTGTCCTGTGAGATCCTGAAGTTGGTAAACACTCCTCCTCTCTGCTCAGGAGTTTCCTACAGAAAACACAACAGCAATCACCATAAAAACCAACACCATAATCTCAATACACACACACACACACACACACACACACACACACACACACACACACACCTTCTCCTTGTCGCTGTCACTGGCCAAATCCTCACTGGATGCTGCTGGTGTTTTCTCTTCAGGATGCTCGCTGCTGATCTCTGCTGATGGTGAGGTTTGGAGCGTCATATCCACTGCTTTTACCTTGATCTTTTTCTTCTTCTATACAACGATTTTAATAAAATGACATTCTGAAGCACTTGACATGTAAAATCCAGAGAATGCTCAAACGTGACGAGAAATCAGTTACCTTGATTGTGTTTGCGTCAGCGTTTCCGTTCACACCTGTGATCAATTGTTCACGCTTCCTCTTTTCAGGAGCTGGAGATTCACACTCGTCCTTTGCTATAACCCTTTCTTTCATTTTCTTTTTCTGGAGAAAAACAAGAGCAGTAAACACAATCAGACAGTTAGAGGTGACATCTCAAGTTCATAATGTGCAGTAGATGACTGATGACGGTTTAGAACGCTCAAAATAACCTCATCCAAAGACATTCAAATCTTCCATGACAAATGAGAACACAGTCACAACCCACATGGAATCTACGCCAGCACAACTGAAGTTCACTTATTACATATTTTGGCACATTTCATTATGTTTTTAGTAGGGCTGTCAATTAAATTGTTAAGCAAATTACACGACGTGTTAAGCACAATTATTTGTGTATTGAAGTTTGATGAGAACTCCCCCAAAATATGATTTAATACATAAACCAAAGTAATTATTTCAAAATATGCATATAAATTACCTCGATTTAACACACACACATATTTAAAAGCAATATCACACACGCATTCATGCGATATGGCCCTACATCGACACTGCGGCCGAATCACAGCAGTGTCGATGTAGGGCCATATCGCATGAATGCGTGTGTGATATTGCTTAAATATGTGTGTGTGTTAAATCGAGGAGATTTATATGCATATTTTGAAATAATTACTTTGGTATAATTATAATTACTTAGTGGGGCTGGTAGGGTCAGGGGTTGGTTGGCACACAGTTCAATTCCAGTACACTAGAGGGCGCTGTCACAAAAATCTGTCATTAAAATGACTGCCCTCTTGACCTGAACACACCCATTTACTAAAATCATCGAACTGTCACTAACTTCTGAGGTGAGGATAACTTTTCTATTTTACTGTGTTAAAACAAAAAAAAAGTTCTCCCCACTAAATACAGTTTAGAACTCTGATAGATAGAGATATATAAAATGTAAGGATTTCAGTTGATGTAGATAGGATCAGCTATATTTTGATATGAAATTTAAAAGTCTCTGATGAGTGATGCTATGTGGCTAACATAATTTCAGTAAAGAGGTGTGTCCTAATGTGGGTGGGGTTGGTTGACACACTGATTTGGGGGTTGGTTGACACATGTGCCAACCAACCCCATTATAGCCAATTGGTTATAAATGTATTAATTTATGCATTTTACATATGTTAAAACATATTATATATATATATATTATGCTTTACATTTTTATCGGGATTGTATGTTATATTCTCATGAACATAAACTCATTGTGTAAGAAATCATTTTCTTTTAGAAGTCAAAATGGTCAGAAAATATTTAAGAACAACAGACAGGGCAAAGACACCAGCACAGATTATGCTAGAGGCAGCCAGACAGGTGAAGACTCAAAATAAAAGTATTAGGAGCACAGCAAAGGACTTCAAAATACCATTCAGCACACTAAGCAGATACTGCCACAAGATCAGCCAGGATGAGATTGAAGGCAAGAAAGAGCTAGGTGTAGCTGTTGGTTACATCAGGAACAGACAAATATTTCCCCCAGATTTGGAAGAGGAGCTGGTTAAGTATCTGTGCAAGTCAGGCGATATTTACTTTGGCCTATCACCCAGGGAGGTTAGAAAGCTAGCCTTTCAGCTTGCTGTGTCACATAGCATCAAGGTGCCTGAGACCTGGTCAGAGCAGCAGCAAGCTGGCCGTGACTGGCTTACTGCCTTTTTGAAGAGGCACCCTTCCCTTTCCATCAGGAAGCCAGAGGCCACAAGCCTTGCTCGTGCTACGAGTTTTAATAAAGAAAATGTTAAAGCCTTCTTCAACAACCTAGATACAGTCATGCATAGGCTTCCTCCAGGTGACATCTGGAACATGGATGAGACAGGTGTCACTACAGTCCAGAAACCAAACAGGGTCACTGCCAGGCGGGGATTTAAGCAAATTGGGTCAATAACCTCTGCAGAACGAGGGACGCTTATTACCCTTGCTTGCGCAGTTTCAGCCACAGGGAACAGCATTCCTCCTTATTTTATTTTCCCCAGGGTAAATTTCAGGGACCACTTCATTCTGAATGGACCTACAGGTTGCAAAGGAGGTGCAAACCCGTCAGGATGGATGAAGGAAGAACACTTTGTTGAATTCCTGAAGCATTTTGTGGAGAATACAAAATGCACAAAAGAGAAGCCATGTCTCCTTTTGCTTGACAACCATGAGTCCCATCTCTCTATCAGTGGCTTGAACTATGCCAAAGAAAACAGTGTAGTCATGCTATCATTCCCCCCACACTGCTCCCATCGACTACAGCCTCTTGACCGCACTGTGTATGGGCCTCTGAAGAGGCATGTCAACACAGCCTGTGACTCATGGATGCTGAACAACCCTGGCAAAACCATGTCTATATATGATGTGCCTGGAATTGTTGCCAAAGCATACCCATTGGCTGCAACCCCAAATAACATCCAATCAGAATTCAGGGTGTCTGGAATTTTCCCCTATAACAGGGATGTTTTTCCAGAAGAGGCCTTTGCCCCATCTTATGTTACAGACCAGCCAAACCCAGTCCCAACTGCCGATCTTGTTGCTGTCCCCGATGAGCTTCACCCTGCCACTGACAATGCTGTGCAAGAGCTTCACCCTGCCACTGACAATGCTGTGCAACAGCTTCACCCTGCCACTGACAATGCTGTGCAACAGCTTCACCCTGCCACTGACGATGCTGTGCAACAGCTTCACCCTGCCACTGACGATGCTGTGCAACAGCTTCACCCTGCCACTGACGATGCTGTGCAACAGCTTCACCCTGCCACTGACGATGCTGTGCAACAGCTTCACCCTGCCACTGACGATGCTGTGCAAGAGCTTCACCCTGCCACTGACGATGCTGTGCAAGAGCTTCACCCTGCCACTGACAATGCTGTGCAAGAGCTTCACCCTGCCACTGACAATGCTGTGCAACAGCTTCACCCTGCCACTGACGATGCTGTGCAACAGCTTCACCCTGCCACTGACGATGCTGTGCAACAGCTTCACCCTGCCACTGACGATGCTGTGCAACAGCTTCACCCTGCCACTGACGATGCTGTGCAACAGCTTCACCCTGCCACTGACGATGCTGTGCAACAGCTTCACCCTGCCACTGACGATGCTGTGCAAGAGCTTCACCCTGCCACTGACAATGCTGTGCAAGAGCTTCACCCTGCCACTGACAATGCTGTGCAACAACTTCACCCTGCCACTGACAATGCTGTGCAACAACTTCACCCTGCCACTGACAATGCTGTGCAAGAGCTTCACCCTGCCACTGACAATGCTGTGCAACAACTTCACCCTGCCACTGACAATGCTGTGCAACAACTTCACCCTGCCACTGACAATGCTGTGCAAGAGCTTCACCCTGCCACTGACAATGCTGTGCAACAACTTCACCCTGCCACTGACAATGCTGTGCAACAGCTTCACCCTGCCACTGACGATGCTGTGCCCGGACCAAGTGGTTTTTCTGCTGGTACTGGGAGACGTCCCCAAACCCCAGAAGAGCTGCGCCCATTCCCTAAGGCTGGGCCTAGGAAAGTTGGTGGTGCCGTCAGAAGGAAGAGGAAGACTGCCATCCTGACAGACACACCAGTCAAGCGACAACTGGAGGAACAAAAGGCCGCAACAAAGAAGAGACTCTTTAAAAAAAATAAGAAACCACAACTGAAAGCTCCATCCAAAGCTCCTGCTCCTAAAAAAAAGCAGAAAAGGAGATCATCATCATCTGAGTCTGATGAAGATGAAGAGGAATACTGTCTGGTTTGTTTAGAATCATATGGAAATAGCCGACCTGGGGAAGTTTGGCTTCAGTGCCTGAATTGCAAAAAGTGGGCCCACGATTTATGCACTCCAGGTCTACCAGTCTACATCTGCCAGAACTGTGATTCATGTGATTCATCTGATTGAGACACAGACATCTTGACATGCTAGTTAGCCTAACAGCATTTTTTCTGTTACTCCCTTTTCTGTTACTCTCACACACACTTTACACATGTTAAAAATAATGAATGTTGTATTATAATATATATATATATAGACTTCATATTATAATAATACTATTATATGTTTTATTATTATATGTATCTCAGGCGTCTTAAGAGAATAGTCGGCCGGGGGAAGTTTAGCTTCAGTGCCACTCACCACACACACACACCCCACACATAAAAACTGTTGTTTAGTTCAAATGAATACAATCTCGTTTGTTTTGAGTTTTATGGGAATAGTCGGCCGGGGGAAGTTTAGCTTCAGTGCCACTCATACACAAACACACACACATATAGGCTACTATACAAACTGTATTTGTTTTTGGTTTGGTTAATAATTTGGTTAAAAATGGGCAGAAATTCTGTTGAATGTTATTCTGCATCTGGTTTGAATTAAATGCTCAAGTTCTTTATATTTTTCACCTCATACTTTGTAACTATAGCATCTGTGCCAACCAACCCCATTGCATGTGCCAACTAACCCCCATACTGAGGCTGGTTGGCACAAGTGCACAACATCACTTTAATGATAAATAAAACATTTTTAGGAATCATTTGTGAACATTAAATGTATCTGTTGAGTAGCTGAGATCTTAACCTTTCAGTTGTTACTGGTTAGACTATTTTAACATATAGGATGACTGAGAAATATGACAGAGAGTGAAAAGTGTGCCAACCAACCCCGCTCTCTCGCACGTTTTATATTGCTTAATTATAAATAAAGTATACACAAAAGTCATTACATTTATTTGATCGTCGAAAACTCTTTGTTCAGGGGCATGGTTGTTTGTGATAAAATGAAATAACACTGAATCAATCAAGGAATGGTAATGGAATTTCAGTCATAGTCTGATACGGGATCATATATATATAAAATAAATATTTAAAAAAAAAAAGTGTTAATTTAATCGCTATCGGGTTGGTTGCAAATTATGATTAGCCACTCCTTAAGACTTTTTCTTCAATAAAACAAAATCACACATCTGACATCATGACTCATACAAACACCATACGTCATCAAATGTTTACGTCACACACCGCGACTAACACGTGTGCAAATGTAAATTAGAAAAGAAAAAAACACGAAGGCCTACATTCGTAATGCCTTTACGATCCTCTGAACTATTGGATGTTTCTTATTTATCACTAGTCATGTTGTTACATAGAGAGAAAACGTGTGTTTTCGTCATTTACATTAGAGTTCTAATCAGTATGACAGGCGCATCTTCAGTGAATAAAACTGTCGCACTGACCTTAATCATCTCCATTCCGTTCTCCACCATGTGTATAATGTGATCGGCTTCAGTGTGGATCATTGACGGCATGTTAAATGTTGTTGAATGTTGTCGAGCAGCTAAGCATGTGCGACTGAATACACATTAAACATGCAGAAAAAAGAATGATCCGGAAGTGAAGCGCGTGGAGAGGAAGTTTCAACAGCCTTATTTTTTTATTATGCATGCCAAACGTCTTACATTAAATTGTGTAAAAAATTACAGAACAAGAACAGTAAAACAAAAACAAACAAACAAAAAAAAAAAAAACATAAATATAACAATTATACAATAAAAAACCAAATGCCCATCAAATACATAACATAGAAGTTATAGTCAACCAGAAAAAGTGACCCAAAAATGTGCCATAATAAAGAGATTAATGTTGTTTGTTACAATCTTAATCAGTATATATGTGTGTCTTAAACAACGTATTCCTGCAAACAAATGATGAATGATGTGTGTAACTACAAAATATATGCTAAAACCAAAAACGCTAAAAGGATAATTGAATGTGAAGGTGTGATAAACTGCAGCTGCATTTCTGACACAGGAGATGGGTGGAACCTAGAAACAGTTTTTTTACATTGGAAATTCTTTAGGCAGGGAACTGTGGCAAAAACGAACCAATGGAATGATTGAAACTTCTCTTAGAATATTGAAGATGCCCCTGCGGCAAAAATAAGCCAATCAAAAGAGTAAAAAAACCGAGAACATGAGCATGTGTCTGTCCATGTCTTTTGTTGAGTAGGTGATCTCATCGTATGTGGAACTCAGCTTTAACTTAAGGTTAAACCATAATTCTAAGCCCGTCTTTAGCCCTCAAACCAACCTTTGACATATCAATCGAGATAATCCTTTTCCATTGTAAAGGAGATAGTGCTAGAAGAACTCCTTTCATTATCCAGCAATGCACATAGCCTATGTAGTTTTTTCAACAGGCGTTAGACTTTCAATGTCCAACGATGTGTCCTCAAACTGTTACCACCTAGTAGACACTTGGCTCAGTGATTTTTTTTAGGTGTTCAATATATGTTGTGATATTTGCTGTTGTTCAATTATTGGTTTAAAGCATGTCATTTCTCTGCTTTCAATTTATGTTTAGAAACAGTTATAAAATCCTCTCAAAGACTCTCTCATATTTTTGCTTGCACCACATTGGGTTTCTTGTTAATCACCAGATGGGTCCACCGCCAGGTTGTTCAATTCTGGCATCAATCTGCTTACTGTAGTATCTTTTCATAAAATGAGCAAAATAGAGGCCACGCCCACTGCCACCGATGTTCTGTGCTCAAGGTACGTACACACTGCCAGCGACATCGCGGCGACAGCGACTCAATACCATTAATTTTCAATGCGAGCACAGCGACTTCCGGCGATACGAGCTGTCGCGACCGTTGGCGCTAGATGTGGGCGTGTCCAGCGACGCGAAAAAGTTGAGAAAAGTTCAACTTTGGAGCGACTAACGGAAGCGACAGCCAATAGGAGAGAAGACGGGAGAGCTCACGTGATCATTCTCTCTCTCAGCCCTCTGCAGCAGCTCTTCAAACTGGGTCCTGTCAAGCCTGAAGTACTGCTGGAACCGGACTTCATCCAGTCGCAGCTCCTGCACCAGCCGGTGGTATTCGCCGTGCTGACTCCGAGATTGAATGGTTTTGTGGACCCAGACAGACCGGCGTTTGCGTTTTCGCCGCAGATAAACCGCCGCTATGGCAAAGAGCACGCCTCGTTTCTCGTTCATCTTTGATATAAAGCATTTTATGTACTGATTCCATTTATATTTAGGCTTTTCCCTCCAAAATGTTTGTTGTTAGCGGCAAGAAAAGCGATTCGCTGTCAACGGCAATGGAATGGCATCCGTGAATGTCATTTATAAACGTTACTAGGCAACCAGTAGTGGGAACGCCCACTAGCGACTTCACCGCCAGCCACCAGCGACCTGCAGCGATAAAGTCGCTGGCAGTGTGTACGTACCTTCAAGCGTATTTGATCAAGTGTATCTCATCAAGTGTATCTAACCCTTTTTTGGCTCATAGATGTTTTCAAACATAAATGCATCATTTGTAAGTATTAAAACTTTTAGTTACCTTATCCCTAAACTTAGTGAGCTATTACATCAATCATTGTCAATCCCTAGTATAAAATAGCCCAAAGATTTCTGTAGTGCACTGTATTCAAAGTGGCAAGGTTCCTTCCTGGTCCTTACCACTGAGAGCTTTTTTTTTTTTTGTAGCATCGCTTATCTGTTTTCAGCATTTAATCCTTAACATCTGCCATTTTAAACGCGCATCGGGTTTCCCTCGTATTATTCTCTTTTCGCGATTCAACTGCGCGCATATTCCACCTGCATCAGCGTTCTATTTTTATCTATTTTAAACTGCGTGCATTTTTTCAGCGCGCACCCGTTTTTTCTCCTCTGCGGTACACAGATTATTGCATCGATCTCAAAGCACCGCTTATCAAGAACAACCAACAACAACAAACAATTACGTGAGGGATTCACGTCAATCTCAAACCCTCACCGCTCAGGAACAACAAACAATTCGCGGTAAGTCATGGCATCCGCTCATGTTATTTCTTCCTGCATTGCATGTCACATGTTTACAATAGCCTCCTCTGTCAGCAGTGAGGGATTCATATGTGATAAATGTAAGGAATTAGTCAGGCTGATGGAGAAGGTTAATGAGTTAGAAACTTGCATTCGAACGCTAGTGGAGGTCAGTGAGAAAGAGAAGCTGTAGATACTGTTTCGGATGCGAGTAGTACAGAGAGCAACACACACACTTTGGTTCCGGCTGTAGAGCCCTGGCAGCAGGGCATTTGGGTGACGTCTCGGTAGCATACTCGCTCAGCAAAGAGACACCACTCTCCCGTTCCTGTTAGGGTTTCCAATCAATTCTCCCCACTCAGTGATACACCCACTGAGAGTCATGTTGTGAGAGCCCTTGTTATTGGTGATTCTATTGTAAGGAACGTGGAAATAGAGCCACTATTGTTAATTGTATTTTGGGGGCCAGAGCGTCTGACATCAAATCAAATTTACAAGTGCTGGCTAATGCTACAAGTAGATTTTCTAAAATTGTTATCCATGTCGGCACTAACGATGTCCGGCTTCGCCAGTCGGAGATCCCTAAAGATAATGTTAAAGAGGTGTGTGAATTTGCAAAAACTATGTCAGACACTGTAATATGCTCTGGTCCCCTCCCTGCTCGTCGTGGTGACGAGGTTTATAGTAGATCAGTGTCACTGAATGGCTGGATGTCTGAGTGGTGTCTGAAGAATAAAATAGGATTTATAGACAATTGGAAGAGTTTTTGGGGTAGACCTGACCTGCTAAAGAGAGACTGACTCCATCCCTCCAGGGAAAGTGCCACTCTCCTCTCTAGTAATTTGGCTCATAGTCTTAATAATGATAGTAATTGACTAACTGGGGCCCAGGTCAGGAAGCAGACAAACTGGTTAATCCGAACGTCTGCTAGCTGCCTTGAGACGTCACACAGGTCACATAAACTACAACACATAGAGACTGTATCACCTAGATATCTCATAGAGACTGTGTCTGTTCCCCGAACTACCAAACACAATACCCTCACTAAATCATTGAACATTTTTTTGATTAAGATCAAACTTGAACAAAACAAACAAATTAAAAATACACATCATATAAAAATAGGGCTACTAAACTTTAGATCTCTTTCTACCAAAGCATTAATTAATGTGAGTGTGTGTGTATACTCTCTCTCTCTCTCTCTCTCTCTCTCTCTCTCTCTCTCTCTCTCTCTCTCTATATATATATATATATATATATATATATATATATATATATATTACACTCACCTAAAGGATTATTAGGAAAACCATACTAATACTGTGTGTTTGACCCCCTTTCGCCTTCAGAACTGCCTTAATTCTACGTGGCATTGATTCAACAAGGTGCTGAAAGCATTCTTTAGAAATGTTGGCCCATATTGATAGGATTGCATCTTGCAGTTGATGGAGATTTGTGGGATGCACATCCAGGGCACGAAGCTCCCGTTCCACCACATCCCAAAGATGCTCTATTGGGTTGAGATCTGGTGACTGTGGGGGCCATTTTAGTACAGTGAACTCATTGTCATGTTCAAGAAACCAATTTGAAATGATTCGAGCTTTGTGACATGGTGCATTATCCTGCTGGAAGTAGCCATCAGAGGATGGGTACATGGTGGCCATAAAGGGATGGACATGGTCAGAAACAATGCTCGGGTAGGCCGTGGCATTTAAACGATGCCCAACTGGCACTAAGGGGCCTAAAGTGTGCCAAGAAAACATCCCCCACACCATTACACCACCACCACCAGCCTGCACAGTGGTAACAAGGCATGATGGATCCATGTTCTCATTCTGTTTACGCCAAATTCTGACTCTACCATCTGAATGTCTCAACAGAAATCGAGACTCATCAGACCAGGCAACATTTTTCCACTCTTCAACTGTCCAATTTTGGTGAGCTCTTGCAAATTGTAGCCTTTTTTTCCTATTTGTAGTGGAGATGAGTGGTACCCGGTGGGGTCTTCTGCTGTTGTAGCCCATCCGCCTCAAGGTTGTGCGTGTTGTGGCTTCACAAATGCTTTGCTGCATACCTCGGTTGTAACGAGTGCTTATTTCAGGCAAAGTTGCTCTTCTATCAGCTTGAATCAGTCGGCCCATTCTCCTCTGACCTCTAGCATCAACAAGGCATTTTCGCCCACAGGACTATCCCTTGTCCATCCCTTTATGACCACCATGTACCCATCCTCTGATGGCTACTTCCAGCAGGATAATGCACCATGTCACAAAGCTCGAATCATTTCAAATTGGTTTCTTGAACATGACAATGAGTTCACTGTACTAAAATGGCCCCCACAGTCACCAGATCTCAACCCAATAGAGCATCTTTGGGATGTAGTGGAACGGGAGCTTCGTGCCCTGGATGTGCATCCCACAAATCTGCATCAACTGCAAGATGCTATCCTATCAATATGGGCCAACATTTCTAAAGAATGCTTTCAGCACCTTGTTGAATCAATGCCACGTAGAATTAAGCCAGTTCTGAATATATATATATATATATATAGAATACACACACACACACACACATATATATATATATATATATATATATATATATATATATATATATATAGAATACACACACACTCACATATATATATATGTATTTGTATATGTGAGTGTGTGTGTGTGTGTATTCTATATATATATATATATATATATGTATATGTGAGTGTGTGTGTATTCTATATATATATATATATATATATGTGTGTATTCATATATATATATATATATATATATATATATATATATATATATATGTGAGTGTGTGTGTATTCTATCTATCTATATATATATATATATAGAATACACTCACATATATACATATAGAATACACACACACATATATATATATATATAGAATACACACACACACTCACATATACATATAGAATGCACACAAACACTCACACACATATATATATATATATATATATATATGTGTGTGTGTGTGTGTGTGTATTCTATATATATATATATATATATATGTGTGTATTCTATATATATATATATATATATATATATATATATATATATGTGAGTGTGTGTGTATTCTATCTATCTATATATATATATATATATATATATAGAATACACTCACATATATACATATAGAATACACACACACATATATATATATAGAATACACACACACACTCACATATACATATAGAATGCACACAAACACTCACACACATATATATATATATAGAATACACACACACTATATATATATATATATATATATATATATATATATATATATATATATATATATATATATGTGTGTGTGAGTGTGTGTCAGGATAGAGACCAGGAGATCGGAGGTAAGTGATTCAAATACTGTTTTATTAAAGTGTCACTCGTGCAAGGTGGGTATAAGGTGAGTTTTCAGGTGCAGGTTTGGTGAAGATCGCTGGATGTACGGAGAACAACAGGTAATCCAGATAACTTCAATTGTGGCATAATACTCAGTCTCAGTTCGTTAATCCATTCTTTCTTCTAGGACTGGTCGGAGCAACTTGGACAGATATCAAACATGGGCTTTCAGGAATCGGACGGGAGATCTGGAGATGGCAGAACAACAATGCAAAGGGTTAGTATTGAGTCAGGTAAGGAAGCGGAATACTCAGGTGTTCAGGTTTCACAGGGATACGGGAGGAAACGGTCTGTTCCTGTTGGAGGCTTGACAACGACTGGAATCGCGGTGAGTGTTTTATTGAGCTGGTTGATGGAGTAATTAATGATGATCAGGTGTGTGTGTTTAGTATTCTGGGGAGAGTGATCTTTGAGTGGTGGGTTGAAACGAGCCTGATTGATCCCTGACAGTGTGTGTATTTTCTATATATATATATATATATATATATATATATATAGAATACACACACACACTCATATATATATATATAGAATACACACACACACACATATATATATGTGTGTATTCTGTGTGTATTCTATATATATGTGTGTGTGTGAGCGTGTGTGTATTCTCTCTCTCTCTCTATATATATATGAGTGTGTGTGTATTCTATATATATATATGTGAGTGTGTGTGTGTATTCTATATATATATATATATATATGTATGTTTTATTAAATGTGTATTTTTTATTATTATCAATGTCTTGTTGCTGTATTGTTTGTGCACTGGAAGCTTCTGTCACCAAGACAAATTCCTTGTATGTGTAAGCATACTTGGCAATAAAGCTCATTCTGATTCTGATGAGAGAAACGGGCCACGTTTTCTGTCAATCTCTCAACAGATGTGTTAGAGGCCTCATCACAGCTAGGGTAATTGATTTTTAAAACTTATTCCAGGGTAATACAATGCAAAGTACAATGTTATAATATTTTAATATTAAATTAGAAATATAAAAAGTTTGCTACATTTACGTTGGTAAAGAAGGCACACACGTCATGAAGTCTGCTTGTGAAAAGGGTCCAAGTTTACCCTATTATGCGTCTACTTCAGCACCAACCCGGATTTGTGAAAAGGGTCCATACAATCTGAAATATCACTCAGAATCATGACAGCAGACTGGTACCGAATGATCCTTCATTTTATTTACAGTGTTACTGTATTGATGTTCCTCAATAACTGTGATTAGTGTTGAATCTGCAATGAATTCCCCCAAAGCACTTCAAGTTATCTCCATTCTTACTTTGTCTTGTAGATCATTTCAGTCTGTGCTCTTGAACTTTATACTTTTCTTCTGACCGAATATTAAAAATATTACCGGCAGAAATGAAGTCGTCTCAAAGTTTGCATTCTCATTGGTCTTCTTTCTTACACATATTTGCACAATACATTGGGATTGGTCTTGACACACAAAATAGTTTTTTTCCATCTAGATTTTTCCGTGAGGAAAAGCAGATGTGTTGTGTGGTTTGAAGTATTTATGTTGGAGGAGATGATGCCTCACGTCTCTCATCTGAATGAAATCATTAAATAAAAATTATAATAATATAGGGCTATATATGTTTTTTTTAATGATTCCACTCAGATGAGAGACGTGAAGCACATATGTGTATGTATATATATATATATATATATATATATATATATATATATATTATATATATACACATATACATACATATATACACACTCACCTAAAGGATTATTAGGAACACCATACCAATACTGTGTTTGACCCCTTTCGCCTTCAGAACTGCCTTAATTCTACGTGGCATTGATTCAACAAGGTGCTGAAAGCATTCTTTAGACATGTTGGCCCATATTGATAGGATAGCATCTTGCAGTTGATGGAGATTTGTGGGATGCACATCCAGGGCACGAAGCTCCCGTTCCACCACATCCCAAAGATGCTCTATTGGGTTGAGATCTGGTGACTGTGGGGGCCATTTTAGTACAGTGAACTCATTGTCATGTTCAAGAAACCAATTTGAAATGATTCGAGCTTTGTGACATGGTGCATTATCCTGCTGGAAGTAGCCATCAGAGGATGGGTACATGGTGGCCATAAAGCGATGGACATGGTCAGAAACAATGCTCAGGTAGGCCGTGGCATTTAAACGATCCCCAATTGGCACTAAGGGGCCTAAAGTGTGCCAAGAAAACATCCCCCACACCATTACACCACCACCACCAGCCTGCACAGTGGTAACAAGGCATGATGGATCCATGTTCTCATTCTGTTTACGCCAAATTCTGACTCTACCATCTGAATGTCTCAACAGAAATCGAGACTCATCAGACCAGGCAACATTTTTCCACTCTTCAACTGTCCAATTTTGGTGAGCTCTTGCAAATTGTAGCCTCTTTTTCCTATTTGTAGTGGAGATGAGTGGTACCCGGTGGGGTCTTCTGCTGTTGTAGCCCATCCGCCTCAAGGTTGTGCGTGTTGTGGCTTCACAAATGCTTTGCTGCATACCTCGGTTGTAGCGAGTGGTTATTTCAGGCAAAGTTGCTCCTCTATCAGCTTGAATCAGTCGGCCCATTCTCCTCTGACCTCTAGCATCAACAAGGCATTTTCAGCCCACAGGACTGCCGCATACTGGATGTTTTTCCCTTTTCACACCATTCTTTGTAAACCCTAGAAATGGTTGTGCGTGAAAATCCCAGTAACTGAGCAGATTGTGAAATACTCAGACTGGCCCGTCTGGCACCAACAACCATGCCACGCTCAAAATTGCTTAAATCACCTTTCTTTCCCATTCTGACATTCAGTTTGGAGTTCAGGAGATTGTCTTGACCAGGACCACACCCCTAAATGCATTGAAGCAACTGCCATGTGATTGGTTGATTAGATAATTTCATTAATGAGAAATTGAACAGGTGTTCCTAATAATCCTTTAGGTGAGTGTATGTGTCAAAGGCAAGAAGTGGAATCTGTGGCTGCTGTCGGCACGTCACGATCGGCGGCTCAATCTGGGCGACGTGGCAAAGCGTCTTGGCATCAGCGCTGGGAACCTCGCCGAGGATTCGCTGATGCTGAAGAAGCTGAGGGTGGCTATGGGCTGCGCCACGTCACTCTCGCTCTTCTGTGATCAACATCAGAGTGTCACGATGCTGCTGGACTCCGATCTGACCACCGGAGGCCGCGACAGAGTTTATTTCCACCCCGTGACCAACAGCGCCACTATGGGACTCAAACTGGAAGATCTGCTCAAGTTTCTAAAGGAGACCAACCTTTTACCCATCATCCTGAACTTTGATTGAGAAACCTGCTTTAATATCACCCCAGATAGCACACATATATCTCCCAGATATCTCTTTAAGTTTATGTCTGTGTTTCATCTGGAAAGAATCTAATAAAATAAGATCCGCTGAATGTCCTTTTGACATCTGAGGAAACGTCTTCTAGACAACTGCAGATGAGCAGAAACCACCTCCAGCTCATAAACGTCAATCAAACTAACAGTCCTGATAATAAACCTTACACTTTTGTCCACAATACAAGCACTACATCACGTTTACATTTGTTGTTTTTACACATGAACACACTTTGTTTCTGTCTTACAATAATGAGATCTGAGATCACGGTGAAAAGAAGTTTATCACATCAGATTTATGGAAAGAAGAACATGAGGGTTGAAGTTTTGTTATACAGGAATAAACCTGCTCACTCTGACTCACACTTCTCTGTCTTTTTTTTTTTTGGTATATTAAAAACGGTTCTTCTCTGGTTTTGACTGAAAGTGTTTGTTTCTTCTGCAGCTCGTCATGCATTAAAAACGTGTACGAAAGAGTTGTTATACAGCACACATACAGTATGTTTCATGCCGGTCAAATAAAGATTTGATGACAAAGAAAAACAAAAAGCTTATTTCATCACAATGACAGAGCTGAGGAATGGTTCCTTGATTCAAGGAAAATAAAGAACATTTCTTCTCCATTGTCATTGAGGGTCCACGATTAAAAACATTCAGTCTTTCTCACGTCAGGAATCTGTAGAAGTTGATGTTTCTCTCTGAGGTGAGAGTAGACAGACAGAAGTGGAAAAACTTAGATTAGAGGCAGAATGATAGAAACAGACACATAGAGACACGAGAGATCAAACCTGTGAAAATCCTACTGAATTATTCTCAGGAAACACTGCCATTAGTGTCTGCCAATTTGCAGAACTTAGTAGTTGAATAGATGTAGAAAAAAATGGGTTATTGGGTCATTAGAATTTATTGGAGTTCAGCGTCCAGTTCTACTATTGTTCAAATTATAATATCAGGCGTACACATTGTAGTTTTACACATTACTTGTCCTTCACTTTCTGTTCAACCCTGTTAAGCTGCAACATATCCTTTCAAAGTAACACTTTGAACTTTCTGACATTATTAAAGTTGCATGAAATTAAAATGGACCCTACTTATTTCATAAATGGATGTTACAGGTCTTATTGTGAATGATTAATCCATGGTATTTTATATATATAAAAAAATTGACCTCATAATATTTCATCAAAATGCCATCAAAGCAGCTAATGCAGAGATGAAGGTTTATTTTCCACTGTTTCCCTCTCAAAACCTTGTTCCCTACCCCAAACTACATTAGTTACAGGCCAGCTGACTTGAATTTAAATTTGGAAGGAGGAATTATATCAAATTTGCGGTTGTGTACTTCCAGAGGTGATCACTACTGAATACAACGTGACTCAGATGTGTCTGGAGTTTATTCATATTTTTAAATGCAGATATCTTGGGATGTACAGCATGAGTAAACCTCCCCCCTCCATTGTGGTAATCAACATTATGCCACAAATGCTGTTGATTTAACTTAAATGTATTGAACCCAGAATATTCTTCAATATTCAAAATACATTTTCAGTTCAAATTAGATCTTTCTATCGACTACACATTCTCATCAAATTAATTACATAATGAATTGAATTCAAATAAAGATAACCCAAAGACATGATGACATTATTGTGGCAGATAACATAATTAAATAGACATTAAAAAAAGCACAAAAAGCCTTATTTGAAAATGTTATAATATATTGAATTCTAAGGCTATAAAAGGTCTACTGTCTCAGTAATACATTTAGCATTTCATAGAGGCCATTCACAAAGGCTGTGTGGTGTTCTTTGCAATTTCTCATTGTTTTCAGGGTTGGGAGGGTTACTTTTAACAGATTTAGTCTGTAGTGGAACACATGCAGTGAAGTGTCATTTGTAACATATTCCGTTAGATTACTCAAGGTCAGTAACATAACTGAATTACGTTGGATTACTTCTTCAGCACAACTTTTTTCACTGGTTTTGACTATAAATAAGTTAAGAACAAGTTAAATTTGCCAACACAGAAAGACAAAATACACTTAGAAAGCCTAAATATCTTATGCAGTGTTGTTTTATAAACAACAAAGTAAATGTATCTTCTTTTGTGGATTTTTAGATATATTTGTATTGTTTTCCTTTAAATATTTTCATAAAGAATAAGACTGTTGCAGTACATCTTTGCACTAATATCAAAGGACTTTCTTTAAAAAAAAAAAAAAGGACGATTGTGGATTTTTTTGATAGAAAAAGTATAATTGTGCCTTATAAAAGGGCTAGAAACAGCATTTTTGCTTAGCATAAAGTTCAATGTTCACATAACAATTTACATTAGGTTAACTTTTCTGCTGCTTCAAACCCCCACAGACTAAACACAACCACATATTTTTCTGATCATGTGTGGATTAAGCTTTCAAAAGGAAAGTCCCACCAAGTTATATCCACCTTTTCCACCATAACATTCCCTGCGTCTGAAATCACGGTATGTACTTAATTTGATGAAGGATGCAATTCTCGGCAGGTAAAACAGTGCGTTCTTTAGGAATGCGAGTAGAATTAATAGATTTCAAACAAACTTCATCCATAATTCAGCTCGCGGTTCACCGTCGTTCTTGTAAATCCAGTGGATTATGGGATAGTAAAGTGTTCAGTCAATCCGCATTTCAGAATCTTGCCAGAAATAGTAGGTCTTCCAGGTATTTCTTGCTTACTGTTGTATAAATACAGAGGATTCTGTAGGGAAGTATAGATGTACAGACGCAGCGACAGTGAGAGTGCCCTCTGTCCACTTATATGAATGTAACGCATCTTAAGAAAGCATTTCTCTGCTATGTACACATGCGTCATACTGGTTTCTTTGACTAAGATGATGTGTCACAAAGTTTTTGTGTGAACAGTTCAACTTTTAAAAATGCATTCTGTTGCACTCTGTCCAGCTGTTTTTGGACTCAAGAATGCATCATGTGTGAATGGCTGCTGCTCTCGGTAAGTGTGGTTTGATGCAGAGTGTTGCCTGCATTTGTTTTATTAGTTTGTGTCAGTTGCTTCTGAGCTTGAATTGCTCCGATTGTAGGAAACTCCTATATTATGGAATTTATGTATGAGTGAGAGGGTATGAGTAATTTAGTTAATTTTCTTTATGATATTTCATTATATAAATAATGTATTCAATTGACAGCCCTAATTGTAGTGTGTGATTTTCTTTTTTATTGTTTATATAATAAGTAAATTAATTCTAAACTTTCAAATAAAGATCGATGAAGAGTGCCAGAATATGTAGCAATAATACAATAACAATGAATGATAAAATACAAATTTTAGATGCATACAAATGAAACAATTTAATAACAAATAAAAAAATGACTGATAAAAATGACCGCATGGTTGGCAGAGAGGTCTGATTAATGTTTCAAGTGCTTTAAGAGTCCTGTGTTCAAAACAAGTCTGTATTTGTTCTGTATGTTTTGTTATATTTATAAACCAGACAGTGTTACATATACATATATATATATATATATATATATATATATATATATATATATATATACACTGTATATAAATACTGATGTGTGCAAGGAAACAACACTTTTTAATACCCATTTTTCTTGAATGTTCAGGAGTAACATTTTCAAATGAAATGAAAAAAAGTATAAAAACAAAAATCCTGAATTATTCAGATGGCAGCGTTTCCTGAGTGTTTGCACAAACGGGACAGCACAAAGTCATCATGGGAGGTTTGTGACTTGTATTTCTGCATACTCACATGTTCATTATGAGCTCTGAGCGGAAGCTCTGCTTTTAGATTTCCTGTTTTCCTGTAACAGTCCCACATCTGCAGAACAAAAGCATGTCATATTTCAACTGAATGTCACAAAAGAACCATCCTTCAAGAAACACCTTAAATATAATGCAGAATCAGTATGCGGTTGATAAATCTGGTTTAACCTGTATAGAATTGGGAGGTTCGTGAGTCTATGACAACAAAGTTTTGGCCACATTTGTGATGTGTACAGCACAGATTATACATGAACAAAGATACAAAGAAACAAACACAAGACATATTCTGGTAAATACTCATTTTGATCAGACCGATCAAAATCAAGCTTAAGGATTGAAGGTGAGGGGGAAAGCCATGCAAGAATTTCACGATTTTCACAAACACACAAACATAAAAATAAACAAATGTCCAGTGAACATCCGGCAGGAAAAGCTGCAGTTGTGTCACTTCAATAATAAAATAAAGGAATGCAGCAGGTCGTTCCACACACACACACACACGGGCATCATGGGACTTGTTCTACAAGCCTCATTTCATAAATATCAAAGTAGATTAGCTTCTGCTAACTGTGCCAACATTCTCCAAAAATACAGCACACACCAGGTGATGATGATGTGACATCAGTTATTAAAATTGTTATTAAAAACTATTCAATGTGTTACCAAGAGAATAATTGCAATAAACATGAGTTACAAAACAGCCACCAACAAAAACGATTACAAAACTCATGCAGATACGTGGTTGAATAATTGGTCAGTTAGAAACAGGAAGATCCCGAAAGGGTCAAAGGTCACAGGCAGCCATCAGTCAGACAGGAAGGAAGCAAATGAGCAGAGGGAGTGACTGCAGCGTTCATGCGGGTGATTTAAATGCAGCCGTACTCGTACCACAGCAAGTGAGCATCTTCAGGTTCAACGTCATCGGGTGGGGCTGAACTCTGACCTCTAGATTTGTTTTGAGGGGGTTTATGGGGGGGGCCACTAATGTTGCTAACGAGAGACGTGTTGAGCGACAGGATGTTCTGGTTTCTATTGTCGCACTTCAGCGCAGGCTCACTAAATATGGAGTCCAGGAAAAAGGAATCTACGGTGAAGGAGGGGCCTAGAAACGACTGCAGACTGGCCAGCTCAGGCTCCTCTATGCTGCAAGGTTCACTAGCGGACTTGGGCAGGGCTGCATTAGGAGCGGGTGCGGTGGAAACAGAGCCGTACTCACGGGATGAGGGCACGGGGTCCACCAGCACGGGCTGACGGCTGTCTTTGGACAGCAGGTCGTGGATGCTGGTCCGGCGGACGGAGCCCTCGGCGGTGGAGATGACGCTGCTGGCGCGAGGCAGACCAGAGGATGAAGACGCGTCCAGCCGTTCAGATACAGATGTGGCTTTAGCCTGGGATGACAGACTGGATCGGGGCGGGGCCGAACCCTTGACCCGTGTACTCTCTGCCTTGCGCAGACTCAGACGTCCCTTTTGGCTGGCTCTTGCGCCACTGGAATCTGCCGTCGTGGCTTTCCCGCTGGCCGAGCGTAAGATGCCCCGCCCTTTCACATGCTCTCTGGATGGTTGTAGTGTGGCTCCTGAGAGACGTAGTGATTGTGCTGCTGTGAGAGCATCCTGCATGGAGAAACACGTTAACAATCAGACACATTCTACCATATGACTAATGACAACACAATTATTGTCCTCTTGGACTGCATCTGTGGCATGTTGTTGACTACCGCACAAAATCATTTAATCTGGAAACTTGTATAGTAAATGCACTTACTATAGAAATCTAGCAGGCTAGCGGGTTCTATCTGAAATAATCGGTTCTTCTTGCTTTTCAATGAACAGAAATTGCCTTCTAAATCTACACACATTTTCTTTGTTGTATTCTGTATGGCTGGTGATGGATTGACACTGCTGTGCAATCATTTGACATTTTGAGTGTTTTCCACACTGGTCTATTGTTGTAGTAGCACTGAATTTTAGAATTGTCTATCTCCACATGCCACCAACCACAGTTAAACTGAAGAATGCAATTTCCATACCATAAAACAGAATGTCAAAAATAAACATTGTTTACAAACAGCATTCCGAATATGCCTCCTGTCTGCCATTGGTCAAACTAACAGCATATCACCCTGCAGCTCTCATCTGGTTACCCACTGAATAGGTTGGAGCCTGGCTAGTACCTGGATGGGACACCACCTGTGGAAAACTATGGTTTCTGCTGGAAAAGGTACTAGGAGGCCAACAGGGGGTGCTCACCCTGTGGTCTGTGTGGGTCCTAATGCGCCAGTATATTGACAGGGACACTATACATTAAAAAAATCACCATCTTTTGAATGAGACATTAAACCAATGTCATGATTCTCTGTGGTGATTAAAAATCCCATGGCACTTCTCGTAAAAGAGTAGGGATGTAACCCCGGTGTCCTGGCCAAATTTCCCCATTGGCCTCTATCCACCATGGCTTCTAATAATCCCCTATATATATATATGAATTGGCTACGTCACTGTACTTTCCTCTCCAGGAAAAGTGGTTGGCGTACTGGCGCACTAATGCTGCACACTGGTGGTGGATGAATAGGGATTCCCCCTATTGTATGTAAAGTGTTTTGAGTGCCTAGAAAAGCACTATATAAATGTAATGAATTATAACAGATAACAGTCCGGCCTCAAATGACATTGGTTCAGTATTGGTATGGATGGGTCGCTCAAACAGAGGAATTATTATAATGTCACAAAGACACTGTGTTAAAAGTTTGAGAAAATTAACCTAAAAAATGGTTTACTTACAGTTGTCTCTTTTAAAATATTTTCTCATATCCCAGCTTAATATGCACAGTCACACACTTCAGCTTTAAGCGTCCAACCACAATTAATTTTGCTTTTACATGTCTGTAAAATAAGCAGCAAGTCTTTATACTGATAGGGAAAGTCTGGAAACAAGAGACCAGCCTCATGCTAACATGTGTCGTGTTTTAAGTTTTATAGTTATAGTTTTCAAATGGTGTGATAATTTCATATGCTGCTTGCTAGGAATGAGTACATGAAGATAATTTGTTGAATGTGTATGTTGGTGCTTGTGTCATCACCTCTTGAGGGTTTGAGCTCTCGTCCAGGATCTGCTGCAGTGAAACTGTCTCACTGCCGGCAGATTTAGTCCTACGTTTGTTGGCAGAAGTGTAGTCCAGTGCACTTGGCTGTGATGGTGTCTGCCTCACTGGAGAGTCTAAACTCATATTGACATCACCGCTGCTCTCACTGTGAGGACGACTCACAGCGCCATTCATCACACCTGATTCACACGTGATTAGAGAGAGAATACACACAATGACACAATGCTGTACAACACACTGTGTTAAAACACATTTTTATTTAAACATGCGTGCTACTACAATCACTCCTTTCAATGAGTTATTCCAAAACGAATATCATAAAACCAAGGAAAAACACCATTATCACATAAGAGCTTCATTGTATACATAATGTGCAGGAGTGATGGTGTGTGATGTGTGTGAACAGCATGACATGACGGCACACACTGGGTCAACAGATGTTCCAGTACAGACTGGCACACATTCATAACAGTGCTGACCAATGAGCAGAGAGATCAGAGAGAAATATGTTCTGAGTCAATTATAACCTACATAAAAAGCATCACAGATGTAGTACATGATACATGAACAGCAGTTTAAAATGTTATTTTCTCACCCTGAGCTTGTAGTACACTGGAATCCTCAGAGGACAAAGGTGTGATGCCATCACTTGATGCATTATCTGCAGACAATAAAGCAGCATCTTACTGTCAATGTACGATTACTTCAACTGCAAAACTTCAAGGAATAAACACAAGTGTAACCTCATGGAGTCCTAGACAGTGATATGGCACAGGGATAAAAAACAAAACAAAACAAAAACACTGAACCATGTGATCAAACGTGATTATGGACAATACAGAGAGTGGTTGTGTACCTCTCTCATTGGTGTTGTGATGAGCTCTGCGGCCACGGGTCAGGTTTAGGGTGGCGTAGTCAGAAGCAGTGCTGGAATAGTCCATGGATCCAAACTCTTTCCCACGCTGAGCGCCGATTGTCATCTCGTCAGGAGCTTCAAGATGATCAATACTGCTGGACCACTGACCCTCAGACAATGCCATCGTCTGCAGCAGGTCGTTCATTGCTAAAACACACAAACACATGATTCATATACTAATATAATAGAGGAGCACATCAAGACTCAATTAAAACCTTTCAACTATCAGATTCACAAGCAAGACGCTCCATGAACATGTGTAAATATGAGTGATGGAAGAGGGAGACACTATGAAGAAAAGAGACATAAAATCAAGAGAGTTGAATGAGAAGGAGGAGCGAATGAGGAAGAAGTGTGAATGCCAGTGATCAGGCCGAGAAATCGAAGAGCATGCTAAACATGTACAGTTAAAAAAGTACATCTGGTAACTTTAACTAGATATATGCACAAGGACAGCAGGAAAGGATGTGACATAAAAATCTGTGAAGTACACAAATCGGTTACTCAACCAAAATTTCTTCTATGTAGAAAAGTAATCCTATCTCAAAAGGATGATTTAGACATCTAGTTAAATAAAACTAGGGCTGCATGATTAGGCCAAAAACCATACTGTGATTATTTTGTCAAATATTGTAATTGTGAATTGAACTGTGATAATAAATAAAAAACATTTAAAATCTCATATTTCTGCTGCTTACGTAGATAACAAGGCTAAAAAGGCATGAAGTCACATTGAAACTGCTCTAAAAACTACAAACTAGATGCCTCATGTCTCCAAACTAAGTCATGTATTGCCCACACTCTGTTGCCAATAGAGTTCACAACCAACTTCAATATTACTTTTTATATACACTATATACAATGATGAGCCAAAACATTATTACCACCTGCCAAATATGCTATTGGTCCGCCGTATGCCGCCAAAACAGCGCTGACCCGCCAAGGCATGGACTCTACAAAACCCCTGAAGTTGTCCTGTTGTATCTGCCTGGCATTAAGACATTAGCAGCAGTCCTGTAAGTTGCAGGGTGGAGCCGATGTAGATCAGACTTGTTGGTCCAGCACATCCCACAGATGCTCAATTGGATTGAAATCTGTGGAATTTGGAGCCCAGGGCAACACCCTGAACTCTTCATCATGTTCCTCAAACCATTCCTGAATAAAGTGTGCAGTGTGGCAGGGCACATTATCCTGCTGAAAGAGGCCACTGCCATCAGGGAATACCACTGCCATGAAAGGTGGCATGTATCAAATTGACGTCCACATAAAAACCCAGGGTTTCCCAGCAGAACATTGCCCAGAGCATAACACTCCCTCCACCAGCTTCATCATTCTTCTTCCCACAGTGCATCCTGGTGCTATCATTTTCCCAGATAAACGGCGTACACATACACGGTTGTCCACGTGATGTAAAAGAAAATGGGATCCATCGGACCAGGTGAAGTTCTTCCACTGCTCCATTGTCCAGTTCCGATGCTACGTGCCCATTGTAGGCACTTTCGACAATGGTCATCATGGGCACTCTGACCAGTCTGTGGCTATGCAGTCCAATACGCAGCAGTGTATGATGTACTGAGTGCTGTGCCACATTCCTCCTGTAACCATCATTTACATTTTCTGTGACTTGTACCACAGCAGACCTTCTGTCGGTTCAGACCAGACAGGATAGCTTTCATTGCCCTTGCGCATCTATGAGCCTTGGGCACCCTATACCCTGTTGTTGGTTTGCGGTTTGTCCCACCTCAGACCACTGTCAGTAGGTACTCACCACTGCTGACCAGGAACACCAAACAAGCCTTGCCGTTTCAGAGATGCTCTGACCCAGTCATTTGGCCATAACAATTTGTCCCTTGTCAAAGTCGCTCAGGCCTTTTCTCCAGCATTCAACACATTGACTATGATAACGGATTGTTCGCTTACCATCTAATCTACCCAGACCTTGACATGTGGCCTTGTTAGGAGATGATCAATGTTATTTGCTTTACCTGCGTGTGGTCATAATGTTTTGGCTCATCTGTGTAAATATATATATATATATACAGTATATATTGCTATTCGGAATACCAATACTTTAATTATTATATTATTATTATTATTAGTCATAGTAGTAGTAGTAATAGATATTAGTAATACAATAGAAGAATATAATAGAAGAAAAATGAAGAATTCATGCAACTGCTGTAACAAAAATACAAGCTGCTTTGGAACCATCCAGAATACAGGGAAAGAACAACAACAAATGAATTGAAGAAATATATTCTTAATTCCATTGTAAATGCTTAACTGTAAACATCTTCATACATACACACACTGAGGAAAAGATTAAATTATTGTCTATGCCACTTAAGCTGCACAAATATATTATATTGGAAATAACCCCAAATATTCCTTTAATTTCGTTGTCAATATGTGAGTTTTTCAAGTGCTTAGTTGAAGTTTCTTCATCAAAGAAGACAGATAATTAACACTAATATTCAGACCATTATTATCTCCCGTCACAGAGGATTGGAGGACAGGACAGGTACTGTTGTAGTGACAGTGTGTTTAGATCATCACTGAAGAACAGACGGACAATAAAAGTTTGAAATAGCATGTTGTCTTACACATGGAGCGGCGGTAGATAGCCTTCATGCGGTCTTTCTCCTTGGATCTGTTCCTCATAAACGGAAGCTTTTTCAGTGCTGTCAATTCAGCAAGACAAGAATGCAACAAACGGGAGAAAACACATAGAGGTTAGAGGCATATTTTCTTCAACATTACCACTCTATCACAGAAACACAGTTACACATCACACACATACACATGTAAAGAGACACTGATGAACATGCCGACAGCGCAACACGATGGTGATTATTAAAGGGTGCAATGCAGGAGAGCATTACAGATCATCACTGTGAAATGAAAAGTGTCTTTTTTTTCACATGCTGACCACAGCAATGAGCACTGGACTCATTCAGTTTGTATTGCACCATTTAATATAGATGGATACTGAACGAGCACAGAGTGTTCAAGGGCTGACTGACAGCATACCGTTAGAGGAAGCCTGTGATTGGCTTTTCTCAACTTTCTTTCCTTCATGAAGTAATCAAGAAACAACAAGAGAAAGTGTCAGACATGAACCAAAACATCACACATCAAAGCAACACGGTATGAAAGCCGATACTACCGTTCCCATTTGGAGTACAAGTGGAAGATGGCCTGGAGAAATCGGATTTCTTAGGGATCTCTGTCTCATACTGTAGATAGTGAGATGTGAGTGTTCTGTGTGGATTTACTGTGATGACAGCGAAATAATGGGGATTTTCCACTGCAACTCGACTCGGCTCGACTTTGCTCACTTTTTGGGGGTTTTCCACTGTGGATAGTAACTGGTACTTTTTTTAGTACCACCTCGGTCAATGTTCCAAGCGAGCCGAGTAGCTACTAAATGTGACATCAAAACCCTGTGGATCACTGATTGGTCAGAGAGAATCGTCACTACCAGCATCACTGGATTTGTGACACAGGACATCAACCCACTAGTTTTAAAGCTAGCAACAGCGATAGCAGTATAATATGTTCACGCGACTTTCGAATTGTAAAATGAAATGGCTGTGCGCAAAACCACGCCGTGGTCAATAAACGAGGTGCAGACGTTCCTCTCGTTAATTATGAATAATGAAAAAGTCTTTCAGGAAGTGTCTCAGCTGTTGGCCACACACGGCTACCACCAGACCTACCAACAGTGTAGGGAAAGTAAAAAAAAAAATGTAAAAGTGACTACAGAACCATCAAGGAAAAGTGGAAGTGGTCCGACCAAATGGACGCTATCTAGACCAGCGAGCAATGGGAGGGAGAGTGCCCTGGAGTCCACGATGGAGGATGGTACGTTATATAACTCTATACTCTGCTTGAAGGCTTCACTTTATTTAGTTGACCAGCTACTGGAAAGCGTGCTTTTAAAACAACCAGATCAATTTAACTGTTACACTTGTGTAAAATCCCCATGCCATAACTGCTTTATGTAGCACAATGAGCTAGTAGCTAACGGCTGGCGATAGTGTTATTGTTTATGGTCAGTAATGTTTGTGTCACGTTTAAGATGATGTCACGGCAGTAGATCAGGTGCAACTATGGCAATAAGCAAGCTCAGAAAAGTAAAGCGAGTACAGTCAGGTTGAACTGAACCGTAACGTGCAGTGGAAAAGTGCCATATGTAACCAGCTGCAGAGCTTTCTATTATGTGATCTTCGCTGGTTGAATCGTTCTTTTCCTTTTGTTTTGGGCTTTTGCAATTTTTATTATAAGGACGGATGAGAGGTGACAGAAAACAACAGGGAAAACAAGGGGGAAGGGGCAGGAAAAGACATTTCCTACTTCTTGCAAGGCCACTTCCCTGACACATATCATTCTTTTGAGCGAATTCAATCAAAGGAATCAGTCAAACTGATTCTCGAATCGGTTTGATCTGAACTGATGGGACTGCATTGATCAGAAGACTCACTCGTTCAATAAATTACTGAGCAACAACTGATGGACTCACTGGAAATGTGTCATGAACTGTTTGTGTTGTGTGTATTATTTTGTATTGTGTGAATCTACTATCATGTTATTCATTTAAACCACACAATCAGGACTTTAAGACATTACAGCTTAATTTTCTGTTACTGCATTGTTTTTACGTACAAACAAATATGACTTTAAATCAATGCCAATCATTCCTAATCAGTGCAGAATCCTGCAGTAAACATGCTGACAGTAGACAGTGAGATGTGAAGTGATACTCACTGCCGCTGCGTTGGGGGACTGTATCCTCCAGTGAGTTGGATCCAGAGCCCACGGATGAGTTGTCCTGACTGTCTGGATGAGGCAACGTCAGGAAACCCTCGCTGGACTCAGAGCGTGACGGTGTTTGTGTGAGAGAGCGCATGCGCTCGCGACTCTTTGGCTTGATGAATTTCCTCATCTTCAGTGTGATCCAGTTCCCCCTTCTGCAGAAACAACACTCAACCTTGCATCACTCATCTCTGATCCTCAAAGAACACTGCTACACCACGAGAGGATAAAGCACACACCCTAAACAAGGATAACCTGAATTAAGCTCATGGAGGTATAGCGTCTGGAGGAATCAATGAAGGATAATCATGGACTCAGCTATTTTGGGACAAAGGACCCCTGTAAGATCACGGAAATGGTCTGTGATAGTACAAAAGAACTGTTGACAGAGAACCCTCGTGGTGCCCCCCTCCCCCGCACGTGACACCCGCGTGCTTACCATGAGAAAAACCATGTGGAACTTTGAACGTAAAAATGTGTGTGCCTTTCCCATAAAGCCTAAAAGGGCTTATTTTTAATGAAAAATGTTTTAATCCCTGTGTGCTGTGTATGTTTGGTGTTAGATCAAAATTAGTAGAATTGTTTCATTTGTGTAGAAAACTCTGAGGATTTATATGTAATAGCCTGAGAGTGTTTAACCATTTTTTCAGTGTCACAAATACATTTTTCTTGATATCAAATTAAACCTTACAACTTGCCCTAGCCGAATATAAATATGAGGTCACCTTACAATTGTATCCTGCTAGGTTTTCACCATCTTTTGAGTCATTCAGCCCAAAATCTCTTACCGTCATAAACCCAGCCAGAAACATGCAAATGAGCCGTGACGGAACAAAGGAATCATTCTCCTGCCCAAAGAAAGGGGACTTTACGACCCCCAAAGGAATGCTCAGACTGCTGAAGCTCACTCAATCCTTACTGAGAAGGAGAAATGAACCCCTTTTAATCCTATATATCCTATATATATCCCTGTGATAAATGTATTAACATGTATCTAATGTTCCATCTCATAATTTTCCTAAATGTTGTTTGGTCTATGTTCTCTTGCAAACTCTAATGGGTTAATGTTTCAGACTTTGCATACTATGGTTAACCGAAATCATATGTGTGGCATATTTGGTCTCTATAACTTGGTATTTTGAAGATCAAAATGACTGTGTACATGATATGTCGATAACAACAACATATTAGTATTACAAGAATATTTCCTAGTTTCTTCATTGGCTACCACCCCTCTTAGAACAAAGAGCCATAAACCAAATTTCCGCCTGGAACTCAAACCCTTCTTATTGGTCGAGCCAATGAGAGGTGGGACATGTTTCCTAAGGTTATAAATTGCTTCTCTCTCTCTTGGTTCACTCTCTTCTTGCTCTCTTAGCCTCTCTTGCTTCCTGCCTCTCTTGCTTTCTGGTTCTCTGAGCCTTGTGCTCTCTTACTCTCTTGGGCCTTCCTGAGAAGTCCTAATGAAGATGATGCTGAACTAGAAGGCCCCCAAGGACTCCCAAGCGTGCGCCAGGCTACGGCCTTGTCTTTCCATTCACCAAAGATCCTCTGACTCCCACTGGTTCTCTCTCATCAAGACAACATCATCAAAGATCAACTGGAGCCTCAACAAATTGCATCAGGACAGTTTAATTCAAGTGGGACATGCAAGTATCAAACTTAGTCTCATTATTTGATACATTAAGTATCCTCACCCCTTTCTAAAAAGGGCGTGTCAGAACTAATATGATGGTTTGCTCAGGCTGTTGATCTGCTGAATTTCAAACAATGCTATAACTTCTTGCCTTCCTGTATTCTGCTTCAGCCCTCTTTCCCTTGGTAAACTGTATGAATGTATGTATATGTATGTTAGAGTAGTTTAAATGTTTAGTCTAGTTAATAAAGTCTTGTTCATGTCACACGTAAAGTTGTCTGTGTCTCAAGCTCATATCTAAAGTCACTAATCATAGATTTTGACTACTTGCTCTTAATACTTAGCAAGAAAGACATTTCCCATGCCCCGGAAATGTACCTTTCTATTAATTAATTAATTAATAACCAATATTGAGTGTTCACGGGATGAACCGAGTATTTGGTTGTAATGTTAATGTAGCTACATCAAGTTAACCCGATTAACTGATCCAAATATTCATAATCGATTATAACAAGTTATGATTGATTATTAATATTTCATAGAGCTGATTCGCTACAGAGGATCCTTTCCACTGTTAGAATGTAACACCAAATTGTAACGAACTCTGATCCTCAAGTTCACCCCGCCCCCTCTAGCTCTCACGCGCGCTCCCAATCACCAGAGTATTAGTTTCACCCGCACTCGCTCCCATCACTAGATTATTAGTTTCACCTGCACTGTTCGTTTTATATACGCTGCCCTTTCTCTCCACACTTGTTGGTTATTGTTTAGTTTACCCCTTCGCTTTGCCAGCTCTAGTGTTCCCCTAGCTTCCCGTCTTTTCAACTCGCTTGTTACGTCTAACTCTATTCTGATTCCCCGGCTTCAACCTTACGCTCCCCTTGACTACTCTTCTGTGGATTTGCCCCTTTGCCATACTCTGATTCCCCGGCTTCGACCTTACGCTCCCCTTGACTAATCTTCTCTGGATTTGCCCTTTTGTACTTTTGCCTTCTCTGCAATAAAAGCAGTTTTACTCGACACTGTGACTGTCTCTTCTTGTGCGGGTTACACAAATATAGTAATAACGGACCTTTAAAAGGTTATGCCAACTTAATTACTTCTATTATCCAGTGAGAGAGCAAAACGTTGTGTTAATTTAAAATAGACTGCATAGACAGTGCAATTTCTCGAGAGATTGAGTCAATGTGAGAAACAGAGCCATCCTAACCCAAAACCTAACAATATACATTCATTCATCCATCCATCCATATTCTTTACTCACTTAACCTTTGTAGGGTTGCAGGTATTGCTGGAGTCTATACCAGCTACCTCAATCCAAAGGCAGGGACCCTGAACAGATGTCCAGTCCATCACAGGGCTAACGCATACTGACAGACAACAACATTCACACTCTCACGCCTAACTGCAATTTAGAGTCAATCAATATACAAAAAGAAGAAAATATGAAATATGTGCAAATTAAATAAGTTAAAGATTAGAAGAAAAAAAAAATATCCATACATATCAAAGACCAGACATCAGTAGTATAAATGAAGCAAGGTTCACAGATGTGTAAGTTGCTTTTAAATGTCCAGAGGCACACTGAATGAGCCAAAGAATTATGTGCATGACAGCATTAGCTATCTATATACAAAGTAAGCACAAACAGTCTTAACTGGATTGTAAATTTATGCTTGTGGTTGTATCTATAGGAATGGTTATGTTCAGTAGTCGATTTGTAAAAAAAGGGGTATACTGAGGTCAAATGTCTCTTTGTTTCATGCATGTTGCTGCCATTCAATTCTTATTTAATCGTGACAATATTTGGCCACAGATTTCTTTGTTACAGTGAGAGTAATTTCTTAATTTGTGTCAACATATCAAAACTAAAATGGTATAAAGACGCAGATACCTATTTAATGGTGTGGCTTCAGTGAACAACATCCAACATGTGCATGTCTAATTTGCTGTTTGTTGAGATGTTCAATGGCACTCTGTCATTCACAAGAGCAAAATTGTTTCTTGCAGAACATGCATAGTATGAGAGTTTATATCTAGAAAAATAAACTGTGCAATACATAATGTAGGGAAGGGACAGGGTTTCCCTAATGGACTGGGCAGTGGCCTGAAGGCATTGTTACACAGGGTTTCACAGATGGCCACACATATGTATGTTTCATAGTAAGATGTCAACAGAGTCGACTGAAAAAGAACATATCTTATCCAGGCTCTGACATAAAGTAATATTTGATAACACATAAATATGTGAAACACTTTGAAACATTTATCTGTGTCAGCAAACAACTGACAACTTCTTAAATAAAGTTGATTGTAAGTTAAATCCAAAGTTATCATACCCACTTTAAAAAACACATCCATCCACATGCGAAATGGCACATTTACTGGGGATGCACCGATACCACTTTTTGTCTTCCAATCTCAGTATAAGCCAATACCAATCCCGATCTGATTTTTTTTTGCATAATTAGTTTAGAATATCTTTACATTACTGTGTGGAACTAATTGTGTGTGTTCTTTAATATGTAAAGAAACACAAACATCTCACTACACATTATTTCAATATAAATGTATAGCTTATTAAAAAAAAAAACTTACATTTGGACTTTAAAAGGATTCAGATCTCATTTTTGTTCAATTTAGCTGTAAGATATCAGCTCAACTTTGATTCACACAGTTATTTTTTGGAACCCATTCAACTTAAACATTATTATAATTTGTAAACAAATAATAATATATAATAATAGTAATATATAGTAATATATCTCAATCATGCACCTTTATCTTTAAACCCTCACACTTTTATTTTGACATTCTGAACTCTCCAGGAAGTCCTGTATGTGTCTGTAGGCAAGTTCACAGTAGTTTAATTCGCTTCTTATTCCAATTCTGGTAAAATGCACCTCCGGTGCTGTTCTAAATACATATTATAAATGAAACGAACTATTGAGCATTAACATCTGAGATGTTGTTCGTGAGTAGCGCTCAAATATTGCGCACCACGTGAAGGCTAAATATAGCCGCGAGTGTGTGTGTAAACAGAACAGCTCCATTCACTGACGCGCCGGAGTTGCACATGCATTTTATATATTTACTTATTAAACACAGCCTTTTGTTATTCACAGAGCTATCGCACCTCTTCAAGTGGCTTTGAGTCACATGAACTACTTAAATTGTGCTTTTATGGTTCTTTTATGTCATTTTTTGAGCTTGAAAGTAACAACCATGACTAACACACAGAATCAGATTTGGGCTCGTCGGATCGATACCCATTCCGTCTAAAAGCTTCAGTATCGGAGCTGATACCGATCCAGGTATCAGATCGGTGCATCCCTAACATTTACCTTCGAGGAGGCGATGGGTCATAAAATTTATACTGGTCCATGATCTTCTCCTCAAGTTTCTCTTTCTGTCTCCTCAGTTCATTCAGTTTATCACTGTGTACGAGAGAGGGAGAATGGTGATATCAGAGTATATCAGACCACACAGGACAAATTGCAGTTGAATTTAGTTTATCATGGATGGATAAATAAGAATGAGGGTAAAATTTTAATGTGTAGCTGTAAGATCACACATGTATTGTCTCTGCTCAACGTAGAACAGGTCTTTGCTCTCCATAGTCTGCTCCAGCAGGGTTCGGTTCTGCAGCATCAGGGTTTGGATCTGATCCAGCAGATGGCGGTTCTCCTCCTCTAGGTTCCCCTTCAACTGACTTAACAACTGCACAACATATTTCAAACACACTTCAGCCTTATACCCAGAATGACATAGTTACCCTCCAGACCATTCACAATTTAGTTCACCATGTTTAATGAGTTCCGTTTGAAGTTAACTTTGTACTTAAGCTCTCAGATCTTCAATCAATCTATAGCTACGTCTGTGTCTTATAGACTACTTGTATTGGCTATACAGGCCACATACAGGGAGACTTTGTAATGGCGTTAATTTCGCCAGATTTATTTATTAACATTTAATCATTTTTAACGACCCAATGATGCCCTGGAATAACAAAAGGCTGATCTGATGATACTTTTCTCTAAAGAAAATGCAAGATATTAGCTTGTTTCAACTTACAATTAAAGACATGAACACAATCTGAAATCGGTGTGAGCTCATAAAGTGTGTACCTCGCATTGGTTGGTGAGTTTGGTGGAGGTGATGTCCAGTTGCTGGTACTGTTCTTTGACTTTGGAGAACTCTGCCTCCAGACGGGTCTGCTCCAGTCGGGCTGTGTTCAACTGACTCTTGAGTGCCTTATGATCCGTCTGAAGAAGCTCATTGTCCTTCAGCAGCTGATGGTATGTAGAGTTCAGCCTGAAACATGATGTACACACTCTTGAGAGATCAGGATATAATTGAAAGGCCTTCAAAAGACATTCATTCATAAAGACACTCACGTCTGGTGTTCCTCTTTAAGTTTGTGGTATTCTGCAGCTGTTTCCTGATGACTCTTGTTCTCTGAGATCATCTTCTCTTGCTCTGATTTGAGTTCCTTCTCCAGCTGCTCAAGCTCAGTCTTCTGCTTTAACAGCTGATTGTACCTGCACACACACAGTACAGTTCCTCGCATAGATGAACACATACAGTACAGCAAAAAAACAAGAAAAAACAAAACAACAACTTTAAAATGCACCAGATAGCAAAATAAGTTATGTATTTAGGGTAAACTAGATTTTTTAAAATTGTTGCAGGGCATTGCTGTGAGGTTGATAGGGTGCTGTGAGAGACTGAGTTTTTAGTGTGTTACAAAGCAGTTCTTAGTGTGTTCTTGGTGTCTGCAAAACTAAGTGCTAAGGTGTTCTGGATGGTGGTTTACTGGCCCAAGTTAAAAGAGTCCACCTTCAAGTTTCTATGATATTCTGCTCTCTAAATATGGCTAGAGTCCCTCCTTGAAAAATGACTTTTTCATTTGTTTTATTTTCTGCCAAGTGAAAATGGTAAGACTAATCCTAACACTGTTAATCCTAACACTGACTGTGAGTCAGACCCCATCATCACCAAACATCAATGTTTGACCTCAATGTCTGACCTATTGTGTCTGAATGAGAGCAAATCACCACAGCCATGTACAACATCTAGTAGACAAAACACGGTGAATTGATAAGATATTGTGAGTAATGTCATTGTGCTGTACCTGTAATGTTTAGACTTGTTATACCTGTTGTCCAGGCTGCGGTGCTGTACATCAAGGTTCTTATGAGCACTCTTCAGCTCTCCATGTTTGCAGATCAGATCCTCGTACTCTGACGCCTGTATGTCATGGAGGTTGGACAGTTTCTCGTGGTCATGCAGCAGCAGATCATAGACTGTGCGCAGTTCTTCTTTCTCTCGCAGTGCTGCGTCTCTCTCGCTCTCTGTGCTAGACTGATGAGTCTGCAGCTGTGTATTCTGGGTCATGAGCGCGGCACTCTGAGAGTTCAGCGTGGAGTTCTCAACCTAAGTGCACAATATCACTTTTACCTCAATATGCACGAAAACCATGTTGGTCGACAAGCTTCACCAGCTAAGTTTTGCTCATGAACCAATACTAAACCAGCCTAGAAATTACCAGCTCAGATGTTAACCCCACTGAACAACTTTGGGATGAATCCTAACACTGACTGTGAGTCAGACCCCATCATCACCAAACATCAATGTCTGACCTCAATGATGCTCTTGTGTCTGAATGAGAGCAAATCACCACAGCCATGAACAACATCTAGTAGATAACTTAACACAAAAAATGGAAGCTGTTGTAGCAGCTGAGGGATTAATGACAGAAATTAAATTTTCAACAAGCACATATAGTTGTGGTGTTTAGGTATACACCAACGAGCCAAAACATTATGATCACCTGTCTAATATGCTGTTGGTCCTCATCCACGTGCCATTAAAACAGCGCAAACCCACCGAGGCATGGACTCTACAAGACCCCTGTACAATGTTTAGGTAGGTGGGATGTGTGAAATTGACATCCACATGAATGGCCGGACCCAGTGTTTCCCTGCAGCACATTGCCCAAAGCATCACACTCTCTACCGGCTTGTCGGTTAGAGGTGTTGCCACATACAGAGAAAAATAAATCATATCATAGCACTTTTCATAGCACTTTAATGTATGTCTTTTGCAAAATCCTGATTTCCAATCAATGTTAAAGACAGAAATCAGTGTTTATATGGAGACCAACTGGTATCAGTATCTTCTGTGGGCAAGGCTTGGGAGGGACTTAAGGTGGTTCTTAGGAGTTGGATCATACAATATGCCTCATTTACCAAAACATACAAAGCCTGAGAACTCGTGGAGTTGGAAGAGAATATTAAAAGTGCCAAAGCAGAGTTGAAGCGTAGAATGTCGTCTGATGGCCTCAGAGAATTGACTCGATTAAAATACAGATAAAATGCTATATTGTTGCGGAAGATGGGGTTGAGATATTCAGGGAAAGACTGTCATACTTCAGTCAGGGGACAAAGCAGGGAAGCTTTTGACTAGATATATAAAGCAGAGAGAGTCTTTTTCTACCATTCCCTCAGTGAAATCTGCTGGTGGTGAATTTTTTTTACCTCAGCCATTGATATTAATAATGCTTTTAAAGATTTCTATCTTGATCTCTATAGTTCCACGTCTTCGTCTACTGATGAAGATATTAGAAAATGTGTGGAACCATTAGAACTCCCTAAATTGACGACTGAGCAAAAAAATTCTCTTGATTCTGAGATAACCTTGAAGGAGCTTGAAGAGGTAATTAAGGCCTTACCTACAGGCAAGGCTCTGGGGCCAGATGGTTTTGCAGCTGAATTTTTTTAGATCTTATGCTACAGAATTAGCTCCACTATTGTTAGAAGTTTATAAGGAATCATTAAAGAATGGCAAGCTTCCACCAACCATGATGCAAGCCCGAATCAGTCCGATTCTTAAAAAGGACAAAGATCCAAGCTAGTGTAAAAGTTACCGTCCAATTTCCCTGATTCAGCTAGATGTTAACATTTTTGCAAAAATTTTGGCTAACCAGTTAAGTTATGACATCTCTTATAAATATATATATATCAGGTTGGGTTTATTCGGGGCCGTAGCTCTTCTGATAACATTAGGCATTTCATTAATATAATGTGGTCAGTGGCAAATGATCAGTCTCGGGTCACTGCCATCTCACTTGATGCCAAAAAGGCGTTTGATATTGTAGAATAGGATTATCCTTTTAAGATTTTGGAAATTTATAGGTTCGGGAGTACATTTATTGGTTGGATTAAGATAATTTATAGACACCCTGTAGCAGCGGTACAAACAAATTGATTAATTTCAGATTATATTACTCTGAATAGGGGCACTTGGCAGTGTTGCTCTCTTTCCCCATTATTATTCTGTCTTTCCCTGTAACCATTAGCAGCCACAATAAGGAAGAAGGATGATTTTCCAGGGGTGATGGCGGGAGGTGTGGCGCATAAGCTTCTGCTTTACGCAGATTATATTTTATAATTTGTCTCTGACCCCACTAGATCTATGCCTTGCCTCCACAGAATTATTCATTTATTTTCCGAGCTCACAGGATACAAAGTCAATTGGTCTAAATCTGAAGCTTTGACTCTGACAGCATGCTGCCCGGTAACAGCTTTTCAGCCGGGTGCCTTCCAGTTGGCCAAACAGGGCATTAAGTATTTGGGTATTTTATTCCCATCAAATTTGTCTGGTGACATGGGTGATTCTATTGTAAGGAATGTGGAAATAGAGACTCCAGCCACCATCGTTAAAATTAATTTCGGGTGCCAGTGCATCTGACATCAGATACATTTTACAAGTGCTGGCTAATACTAAACATGGATTTTCTAAAATTGTTATCCATGTTGGTGCTAACGATGTCTGCTTCGCCAGTCTGAGATCACTAGTATAAGTCTTTTGAACTAATAATGCTTAATGTAACACCATCAGATATAAATAAAAAATCTCTGTCTTCTTTTGCCCTTGCTATAGTACATAGATCACCCGGGCCTTATTCTGATTTCCTTTTAGAATTTACACATTTTCTATCAGATCTTGTAGTTACTGTAGATAGAGCTTTAATTGTTGGTGACTTCAACATTCACATAGATAATGAAAATAACACATTGGGATTAGCATTTATTGATATTTTCAACTTGCTTGTAGTAAGACAAAATGTAACAGGACCAACTCATCGCCATAATCATACGCTAGATTTAATTCTGCCATATAACTACGTTTCCATCCATGAATTTTGGCAAAAAAGTTTTAGCGCACCAAAATAAAGTGTCAAGTGGTTTTTATTGTCGTTTCAACCATATACAGTTAGTACAGTACACAGCGAAACAAGACAATGTTCCTCCAGGACCATGGTGCTACATAAATCAACATAGGACAAACACAGAACCACATGAGACTACACAGACTAAATAACATACCTATATAAAGTGCACGTGCAAACGTGTGCAAAAAGTATGAGACTACAATAAATTACTAAAAGGAACAGGACAATAGACACAGTAAGAGACAGTGCAGCACAGACCAGTACACATTTGTAATCGAGTAGTCCGTTAGCCGCTGCACCTCCTCTCTGTATACCGACTCGTCGTTCTTGTTGATGAGACCCACCACGGTCATGTCATCAGCGAAACTGACGATGTGGTTTGAGCTGTGCATTGCTGCACAGTCGTGAGTCAGCAGAGTGAACAGCAGGCCCGGGACAGTTTGGACCTCGATGTTCTTGGGGCCGCCTTGTCGCCTGCTCTGAAGGCGGAGTCTCGGGTCCTCAGCAGCGCACGCACCTCCGCAGTCATCCACGGCTTCTTGTTGGAGCATGTGGTGATGGTCTTGGAGAAAGTGACATCATCAATGCACTTGATGATGTAGCTGATCACTGATGCTGTGTATTCCTCCAAGTTGGTAGAGTCGCCATATGTTGCAGCCTCTCTGAACATGTGCCAGTCAGTACACTCAAAACTGAAGAAAAAAAAAAGCTGATGGAAATGCAAATTATCGCTAAAATTTCACAAGTGTCAACATCAAATTTTTCTTTTTAACTCTAGCGCATAAACTCTATGTCGACATCAAATGTTGCGAAAAACTGGTTTGGAAACTGGCAGAGAAAATTGGCATTAACGTAGTGTAGTGTCACATGACAGAAATTGCCCCAGTCGTTAGCCTGTGTTAATAACGAGGACAAGGTATACAGTACATCCTTAAAAGCCAATTTATTGTATGTGATTATGGATTGATCTTAATAGCATATAGATCCGATGCTGCAATCGTGACACTCCAGGAGTGCCAACACAAATACCTTGTATCATTCACATCAACAAGTGCAAGGAGAACAAATTAATGGCCACTGTTTGTGATTAATTTAATCGTGGTAGCCATCCGTTTATTTATTAAAGTTTCTTTTCCACACCATTCAAAATAATAGACGGAAGTCGCGGAATTAGCCCACAAAACATAAGACATATCATTTCTATGCACAAAGATGTTTTAAATTAAAAATAAATGCACAATACTGGGGGAAAAGCACACCTGTATTAAACCAAATGAAAAAAACATTAAATTAAAAAAATTCATTACCAAATGAAAAAAACCTATATATGTCTTTTACACAAAACTTTACACATACCCTGTTCTGTAGATGAAAAAGGTCAGCTGAATGACGTTCTCAGAATGTACTGCTTTTCAATAACTATTTCAGAACTATTTGTCCAATTTTGAATATTTTAAATCTAACCCTCATTACCTCAGATTGCATTTGCTGAGCTTCTTCAGAAAATGTAAATTACATTATGAAGCTAAAAATGTATTTCAGATGAAAATCAAGTTCAGTTGATCTTTAAAAGTTTCTGGATAAATATGCGTGCGTATAAATAATAATGCAGTTGTGATGCCAATGCTTTAGATTAGATGATTGTTCAAAATAAACTGTTGAATATCAGGAATGTATCATATATGTAAACCCTGATATTACACTGCATAATTGTTTCTTTAATAGCTGTGCACACAGCATATACACATCGATTGATGGTCGTTATACTAAGACCAAAAGTTCCCCGTCTGTCGCTCACTCCGACGTTGTGTTGAAGAAGCGACACTAAGGAGCCTTTTGCATCTCTGATCTACGAGAAAAGGCCAATGAGAAATTGGCAGACAGAATTTGCATATCCCGCCCCTGGACATACGAGTATAAAGGGAGGGAAATGCGTCTGTTTCATTCAGAAATTTTCTTCGGAGCCGACCGGTTGTGTATGCAGCGAGCAGCGAGTCACACGCTGTTCCTCCCATCTCTGAGTGCGATTGCTGTTGGATCTACGTGCATATCAGCGGCTTTCTCCTTCTCTGCACGACAGTGCAGCTTGCCCCTGGGCGCTTCAACAGCGCAGTTAAAAGAGTTATTTCTCTAAAAGAGTTATTTTCTCTAAAGAGCAAATACACAGCGGCGTTGAATGTCCTTTTCAGGATGTGTCTTTATAAAGATGCCCGAGGCAGCGTTTGTGGATCGCTCATGTTCTGACTGCGATAACATGTCCATGGCAACGTTACGGTCGTGGCTTTCCTTCCTCAGAAGGAACGCCACTCCAGCCGCCCCCTGCGTCACTCCTTCTTCCCACGGGATTGAGGACGACCCAGCTGGCGATGGAGGCGATTTGGGGATGGCAGAGAAAGCGGTTTCACCGGGTACGTCCCCGCGAACCACCCGCCCCCCGGCACACTTGTTGACTTCCGTCCGGACTCGAGGCAACAGCGGCTCACCACACGGCCAGGCTGCCTATCCTCTTGAGCCCCCCGAGCTGGATGAGCTCGCCGCTGCATCGGAGAGTGGTCCGGCATCTGATGCGGTTGACTCAACGCTTCTTCAGCATGCTTCTTCGACACAGTGTCTTGTTCCCTCCATCAGGGAACGGAGTTTACATCCGTAACCTAGACGTGTACCCTGCTAATTGGTGGAAGTTGCCAGCTTGAAAAGGGCCATGACGATCCACTTTCGGGTGGGAACCAGTGGCAACCTGCGATAGGTGCAACATCAGGACCAGTATTAAATCCTATCAGAAGGGCAACTGTTCCTTTTTGATTACAATTCCTCCTCTTCTGATTGCTTTTATTTGTGAAATTAAAATGATGGTAAACTGGCTAATTTCAATGAATTGTCTCAATAATCTCCCCATTTTACCAAAACTTCAGAGGAAAAAAATTAGGGATATCTGTATGGAAACGGCTTAAGGGCAGATTTCTTTTGCGATAAACCAAAATTTATGCGACAAAGTTTTTTTGGGGGGATGACGTCATCACGCACACCAATTTTATCGATAAAAGGCCATTTGAATGTAAACAGGCAGAAGACGGCAAATGTCGCAAAAAACTTTACACATTTTCAGTTGCAACTCATACAAAACGCTGCTGCCAGGATTCTGAGCAGAACCAGAAAATATGAACATATCACACCAGTCCTCAGGTCTTTACATTGGCTCCCAGTTAAATTTAGGATTGATTTTAAAGTATTATTACTGGTATATAAATCACTCAATGGGCTAGGACCTCAATATATTGCAGATATGCTCACTGAATATAAACCCAACAGATCACTCAGATCATTAGGATCACATCAGCTAGAAATACCAAGGGTTCACTCTAAGCAAGGAGAGTCTGCTTTTAGCTATTATGCCAGCCGCAGCTGGAACCAGCTTCCAGAAGAGATCAGATGTGCTCCTACAGTAGTCACATTCAAATCCAGACTCAAATCACATCTGTTTAGCTGTGCATTTACTGAATGAGCACTGTGCCACTGTGTGTCCGACTGTTTGTACTGTATTTTATTTTATAAAATTATTTTCAATTATTCTTCTTATTTTAATCTCATCTATGTAAAGCACTTTGAATTACCATTGTGTATGAAATGTGCTATATAAATAAACTTGCCTTGCCTTGGTCTCTCCCAAGATTATTTTTCTCCATTAACCAACATCTTACAGAGTTTTGCATTCCTTGCCACAGTCGTCTTTGGCTTGCTCACTGGGTTTCTAAATACAATTATTATTTATATACACACTTCATAATCGTATTTAATCAAACTACACAATGATGACTCAAGACTTTATAGACATTACAGTTTAATTTTCAGTTAATGCATGATTTTCTGTAAAGCTGCTTTGAAACTAAGTATGTTGTGAAAGGCGCTATACAAATAAAAATGACTTGACTTGACCACAAAATCAAGGTTCTGCCATGGCTATCCCAGTCCCCTGACCCCACAGAAAACCCCATAGAAAACCTGTGGGGTGAACTGAAGAGGATCAAACATGTTGTGTTTGCAATTTTTTGATATTTTTGTGAACATTTTGAATGAAGATCAAAATGATAAACAATAAAGTCATATTTTCTGCAGCCTTCATTACTCATATTTACCAAGGGTGCCAATATTTTTGGCCACAACTTTAAAAGAAAACAAGACCAATTGGACCAGGCAACCTTCTTCCATGGCTCCAAAATCCAATACTGATGCTCGCGTGCCCATTGTAGGGACTTTCAACGGTGGACAGAGATCATCATGAGCACTCTGACTGGTCTGCGGCTATGCAGTCCATACACAGCAGGGTGCGATGCACTGTGTTGTGACACATTCCTCCCATAACCATCATTAACATTTTCTGTGACTTGTGATTGTTCGCTTACCATGTAATCTACCCAGACGTTGAAATGTGGCCTTGTTAGGAAATGATCAACTTTATTTGCTTCACCTGTAAGTGGTCATAATGTTTGGGCTCATCAGTGTATACATATATTGTATACAGTGTATGATCTTTATACAAGAGGCGACAGCAATTGAATAAAGAGACTGACGTAAATTTGAGAGAGAAGATAGATTGTGACCTGTAGTTTGGCATTTTGTGTTTGCAGTGTGGTGTTGTTCTCCTGTATGGATGCAGTCTGTCTCTGAAGAGCTAAGATCTGCGCCTGTAAATTACTGCTCTGAGTCTCCAGCTGCTTTAACTGTGTCCGCAGAGCCTGTTTCTCCGCCTGAAGAGTGGCATTCTGGACAAACACATATCATTTTAGTTTTTTCATTAATATCACATACATTTTAGGCCCTGCAAAAGACAGTCAGAGAATCATGTGGTCAAGATTGTCATTAAAGTCAGTTGAAGGTCATGTGAATAATGGCGGTACATACATTTCTCTCAACCTCAATGAGTCGATCTTTAACCTTAAGCAGCTCTCGAGTGGCATCCTGACTCTCCTTCGCCCATTTACTGATGCTCTGTGCATCCTCCCGTCCTCTACAGGGTGAGCTCTGAACCATACACTCCTCCTCTTGACGTTGACGCAACGCCTCGTAATTCTTCTTCACCTGAAGATTGTAAAAATGGGGTTGAAAATAGAGAATCTATTTTGCCTGACTACTGCCAACTAATCAAACAAACTCTCCGTTCAGACATTGCAAACCGTTTTGAGTTCCTGCCGTAGCTGCTGGTTGAGGTTGAAAGACTCCTGTAGTCGCGCTTCTAGAGCAGCGATCTTCTCCGCTTTGATTTCCAAAGAAGATTTCAGAGTGGACTCCAGTTTAGACTCTAAAAGCTTAAACCTAAAGCACATAAAATACACTTCAGATTTCAGTCATTGACAAAAAAAAAATGACTGCATCATTTATGTATACATATGCTGCAAAACTTCTTTAAAATGTTTGCTTTTTGCCTCTTTAAATGAGAATGCTAGTAAACCGAAAATAAAAACATGGGTGGCATGAGAGTCTGAAATTGCTAGTTTCAATATGAATGGCTGGCTTTATGCAAATTGGGGTTGGGGCGCAGTCAAAAAGCTATGTTAGACTAGCAAGACTTAAACTTGCATCTGCCACATGTGCCTCTGTCGAAGCAGACCACTTAGACTTCAAACATCAAATGCTAAGTTTGAGCCTTAACTTTGTCTTCATATAGAAAAACTAATTTCAGAACAGATTAACATATTTTAAATAGTCCCGATACCATTTTTTGGAGAAATAGATTTTTTATTAACTTTTTTTAGTACTTGCTGATACAATACATGTTTTTTCTTTCTTTTCTGAATGATATATTTAACAGTTTATTTGAAATGTATTATCAAAATGGGGTCTAAATAAATTCATTCACTGTAACCAAAAGAAAATAAATGTTTTTATTTTCAACATAATGCAATATTTTTATCAAATGTAGAGCTTTTTTACTGAATCACACAGCACAATCCAAAATACAACATTGGAGTTATTTTTTGTAAAATAAAATGCTGTCCAAGAGAGCATCACAGATGTGAGATATTGCTTAAGTAACAGATATGTATTATTGATTTATTATTATTATTATTATTAGTAGTAGTAGTAGTAGTAAGAGTAGTATTACAGTAAATATTACATAAATATATACAGTAGTGATATATTTCTATCATACCTTTTTAATTTAGATGAAAAAAATTGAAGCTGGAAGCCCTTTCCGTTTCTGTGTATTTTTTACAGTGGCTTCTCACCTCCAGAAAAACAGGTTGCTACATGATCCAGTGTGATTATTAAACTACAAAAGGCTTCTATTTCATTAAATAAACATGTAGTTTGTATTTGCTGGGCACTATATAGTGATAGCTTTGCTCACAATCATCTGCTAAAAACAGAGAGTGCAATGCTCATGATGGTGTTTAAGAGCTCCTTGGTATGAGCAGCCAGCTTCACATTTACATTCAAACATTTTTAAAACAAGATCTGTTTACTTTAAAGTGCACATACAAACTATATATTAATCTCATTAAATAGCAGCCTTTGCAGTTTAATGCTCACACTAGCACAAAATGTGATTTTAATTTGTGCACTGAATGTTAACGTAATGAATTTGAACATCAGTTGGTATTGGCTTTTGGTATCAGAGCTTTTTTGTGAGCACATGTCAAAGTACATTAGCACGGTATCAGACCTGATTCTGATAATATAGGGACATCCTTAATCTTACATTTTGTAGTTCAACGTTTGCATTACTTATGTAAATTACCTATCTTCAGAGCTCTCCTCATCACCCAGAAGACCTTCTTTGTTGAGACCTATCTTTTCAAGCTCATGGGTCAATTTCTCCAGGTCATTGTTAATCTGCTGAGTCTTTAATTTCTCATCAACCAGCTCCTAAATAATAAAAAAAATCATCACAACAGATTGTTATCCAAGTAAACAATAGCCAAGAAGAGTTTTCCCAACTTGAGGTTAGACAGTTACCTCTCTCAGAGTGACCAGTGTCTTTTTATCAATGGAAGCTTGTTTGACCCATTCCTTGTTGTCCTTTTCCAAGTCTTTAATCCGACCACAAGTCTCTTTGAGTGTGGTGACTTCCTTGCTGAGAGCGCGGTTCTCCTTCTCCAGATGAGAGATACGCAGGTTGTCTTCATCTAATTTAGAATCTTTAATTTCAGCCTGATGTCTAAGGCGTTTGTTCTCTTTCTCAAGCTGTTTCTTGTCTTTCTCCAACTGAGTGTTCTCTTGCTCTAGAACATTGTTCTCCTGCACCAGCTGCTCAAGACCTTTGCTAGAGATCTTCAGCTCTTCAAGGCTCTGTTGCAGGTTCTGGTTCTCCGTCTCCATTTCCTGCATTTCTCCCTCCAGCTGCTGAATCTTGCGGCTGCTGTTCTCCAAGACCTTCTGGAGCCTTTGGTTTTCTGTATCTAGACCTTGGTAACTTACTTCTAGGCGTTCCGTTTTTTTGGCAGAAGCCTTCAGCAGCTCAAAACTCTTTCTGAGTTGAGTTCTCTCATTCTCAAGCTCTCTATTCTCTAGCTCCAGTTGAGCGGCTTTGGCTCCCGTTGACCGCAAGGACTCAGTGAATCGCCTGAGCCCCAGGTTTTCCTCATCCAGCTGAGCATTCTCTTTCTCCAGGACCTCCAATTGGAAAGATACGTTCCTCAGACCATCTGCTGCTTTCTTCAGTTTCCGGCTCTCTGCTTCTAGGTCAGCGTTTTCCTTCTCTAGAACCTCTACCTTCTCACAGGTAATGGCAAGTGTAGCAAGTCGCTTCTGCAGACTCTCCTTCTCTCGCTCCAGTCGATGCACCTCCATCTCCAACTCCTCAGATCTTTCTCCTTTCTCCTTGTAGGTCTCAAGGTCTTGGCGCAGTTGTTTCCGCTCAAACTCCATCTTATTGAGCTTGCTGCTTGTTTCTTTAATGGACTCATGCAGCACACGGTTTTCTTTCTCAATGTCTTTCACGCGGGCTTCAGAGCTGACCTGAGAGCGCTGTCTAAGAGAGGTGATAGTCTGGTTGAGATGTTCATTCTCCTGTTCTAGACCCTTCACCTGTGTTACAGTCAGAGTTTGTCAGGAAAGAGAGATTTTTGAAAAAGGAATGGCTTAAGCCAATGTTTTAATTCAAACTGAAATACTGTACACTACTGGTGTTTTGTTGGACAGCACAAGTCTATCAGGGTTAAGATGTTTATGACCCTGACTTCATGCTGTTCCTAAACTGGATACACAGAACAATGCTTGTTTCTTGTAATTTACTGTTCAGATTTGCCCAAAACAAAACAAATAAACTCAACAAAAAAAAGAAACGTCCCTTTCTCAGGACTCTGTATTTTAAAGATAATTTTTGTAAAAATCCAAATAACTTTACAGATCTTTATTGTAAAGGGTTTAAACAATGTTTTCCATACTTGTTCAATGAACCATAAACAATTAATGAACATGCACCTGCGGAACGGTCATTAAGACACGAACAACTTAAAGACGTTAGGCAATTAAGGTGACAGTTATAATAACTTAGGACACTGAAGAGACATTTCTACTGACTCTGAAAAACACCAAAAGAAAGATGCCCAGGGTCCCTGCTCATCTACGTGAACATGCCTTAGGCATGCTGCATGAGGACTGCAGATGTGGCCAGGGCAATAAATTGCAATGTCCGTACTCTGAGACGCCTAAGACAGTGCTACAGGGAGACAGGAAGGGCAGGTAATCGTCCTCGCAGTGGCAGACCACGTGTTACAACACCTGCACAGGATCGGTACATCCGAATATCACACCTGCGGGAAAGGTACAGGATAGCAACAACAACTGCCCAAGTTACACCAGGAATGCACAATCCCTCCATCAGTGCTGAGACTGTCCACAATAGGCTGAGAGAGGCTGGACTGAGGGCTTGCGGTAACAATGTTACAAGTACAAGTAATTAGTAGTAGTAGTACAGTAGTAGTAAAGATGGTCCTCAAATGCACACATACTGAATTTGGAAAATCTGAATTCTATGAAAGCACCAACTTCTCCCTCCCCTGTGACATCATAAACAGCTAAAATACTATCGCCCTCAACAGCTTTCCACAAAAATATTTCAGGGTTCCCACTTTTTTCAGAGATCATTTTCCAGGACTTTTCAAGGACATTCCATTAAAAGACAGGGATTGTGCTCTAAAGCAGTGTTTCCCAACACTAGTGTGCCTTGAAAGATTGTCAGGTGTGCCATGTAAAATTATCAAATTCCACAAAATAAATAAATGCATAAAACTAAATATTACATTTCAAGGATACAGACTCCTCACCTTACAGAGAAATTCGCCATTTTGAAACCATAATTGGTCACTTACGTGATTGTGAAGAGCAATGATTAATTTGCAAAACTGACTGATATTAATACACGTTAAGTGTCTTTCACATGACTCGGGTCAGTGCTGCAGAATACATTGAAGTCTATAAAGTGACGCCACTTTACACCAAAGTGTTTTTCACACACACGTTTTTGCTTCACCAATAATGTCTTTGAGAGTACTAAGCAACAAGAAATATTTAAAACTGTCCAAATTTGTGAAGAAATATTGAATGTCTTATCATTTCTTTTAATTAAATGTTACCTTATCGTTTACCAATATCAGAGACCCCAGTTATTGAACTCATTTAAATTCACCAAGAAAACGCTTAGACCTAAACATAAACTAGTCATTTTATTACTTTTTCCTATTAAAGCGTTCGCTGGTGTATGCAGAGAAAGCTGATGACAACGAATATCATGTCACTTGTGCCATTCTCAAGATATAAAAGTTCATGATTAAATATGCACTGGTATTGAGTGGGAGATTTTTAAGAGTCTGAAACAAAGGACCATAACTCAACTGTTGGAAAAGCCCAGTTGACCATGTGACTCTGAAAAGTCACTTCTGATTGGTGCAGGACACCTTTGGGGATGCGGCCAATTTCAGTTAAAATATTTCCAAACAGGAAGAACACGCACTCTTCTCCTCCTCTCTTGTCTCTCCTTCTTTGGCGCTCCTCTCTTCTGCCTGCACGTGCTTCGTCTGGTCGCTCCGCTGACTGCCAGGTCCATGCAATGTGACTTGACGTCCCGAGAAAACGTATCACTCTCTACGGCCTCGCTTCAAAATTATCATTAATACAGACAATAACTTCGATCATACAGAGATCAAAACATCGACGGAACGAACTTTCGACCAAGCGCCAAGAACCAAACAACACAAAGATTGCAAGGAAACACCACAAAGACACGTAAGTACATCTCCAATATTGTGCTCAAAGTGCTGGTGTATTAATTAAATAATTTGGATAATTGATGTAGACTCAAAGAAGGATAAATGGTTCTTAAGGTATTGTCAACAGACTTCATAAAGTTAATTTTCACTGTATTGATCATTTATTTCACATTCTGTCACTCTGCTCACCAACCTGTTTTATGTATATATATATGTTAGATTAGATTTATGTTTAGAATAGTAATAAAGTTTGTCTGTGTTCAAAGATGATGTGACTGTGGTATATTTTGATAAATAATCTCATCCCTGTTTCTAAAAGATTTAGCTTCAAAGCTGTACCTAAATACGTGTGATATTATTTTCAATAAGCCATGAGTATAGTATTAATCCAATAAGTGAATTAATCATAAGTCACTTATTAAAGCGAATTCCTTACAGTAGAAATTGTGAGTTGATACAACTAGACGTTGTATTACGATTTCAATGGTGGAGAATCTATTAAAAGGCAAATAATCTAGTTATTTGTTATTTATCTAATTTATAATGGTTGTCGAATACGACTAATTCCATTATACATTTCATTACCTAATAAGGTACAATAAGGACAGTTTAATCTAGTCCATAGCTCACATACTTGAAGACCCTAAATTCCCTTCTAAATTTAGCATACCAAATATCCTAAATATAATGGTGTGAGAATGGGGCAATTTAAAGTTCACTCCTAAATGTCAAATTTCCTTTATTCCCTACAAAGTTTACACTTAAAACAAGCAATATAAAATATGTCAATGGATGAAAAAAAAACACAAAAAGATGTGTTTAATATATATATACATTTTATTCAGCTTCTCGGATAAATTTATCTTGCTTTAATAAAATTTAGATATTTTTACTGGAACACATATACTGATTAAGAATATGACATTTATAGTGTAGAAATTAATAATTTCTGAGTTCAATAAAATGTTTTCATATTTAAAAAGAACAGTAAGTTATTCTGAGTGACTCCAGCCAGGTCTCCTAAGCAACCAAATTGGCCCGGTTGCTAGGCAGGGTAGAGTCGCATGGGGTAACCTCCTCGTGGTGGCTATAATGTGGTTCGCTCTCGGTGGGGCGCGTGGTGAGTTGTGCGTGGATGCCTCGGTAGATGGTGTGAAACCTCCACACGTGCTATGTCTCCGCGGTTGTCAGGATGCCGGTTTGATCAGCCTCGTTGTGTTTGTGTCTGTGTCGTTGTTCGTCCATAGCGCTTCGCTGTCTTGTTTGTCCGCCCGCACGCTTCGACGCGTGGTGTTTGTGTTCGTTCACCATGTGTGTCTGCACGTGTTGTTTTCCATGCGCGCAACTGTCAGCTGTCACCCCTCCCTCTTGTTACCTTGTTAGTTCAACATTACACTCACGTGTCACTCCTCATTAGCCTCTCTTTATATTCCCCTTGTGTTTTTTGTCTGTTGCCAGATCGTGTTTTTGCGTGTTATTCACGTCGAGCTAATCTTGCTCTTTCTTGCTATTTGTGGTAATCTAATTATCTAGTCAAGTTTTATTTTTTCTTCTATTTAGATTTGCTTTGGATTCCTAGGGTTTTCCTATTTTGCTTTTCTTTTGCTGTGTCTTGATCCCAGCTTGCTCAACCCTGATATGATTTATTATTTTTTATCTTTATTGCTGTTTTCTATTTATTTTGCTATACATTAACTTTGTATAGTTTATAGATTTTTGCTTCATTTATCTCATCCCCTGTGGCTTGCATTTCGAGCAGTTTAGCCTTTCCCCTTTTTCCCCTCTCCAGTCTCACCGTCCTCCAGGCTGCTGGACAGAGCCTATTCCCTCGCCACCTCCGGGCTACCAGCATTAATCTCCCTTCCCCCTCGCCGCCCCTCACCTGCCTACACTGCCCGTTGCTTCCCCCGTCTCATTCGCCATCATCACTGACCTCTTTTGCAGACTGCTCTTGGCTGGGAGTTACCGTCTGACGGACCCAGTCTACGTTTCCTGAGGCCGTTACTATCTGTGGACCTCGTCCTGTCCGGCCCGTGCTTGTCAATTTCCCAATAAACTGTTTTGAACCCTGCAATTGAGTCCTCTTCCTTCTGAACCCTGACAGCGGTAATGCGCTCAACAAGCCACATGATAACTAGGAGCCACGAGGACTTAGTGCATTAGGAATTGGGGTGAAAAAGGGGAGGAAAAAAAATAAAAGTAAGTATTGGCAATAAAGTGTACCTGTCTGTCTGCGTTTTCTCTAAGAGTTTCTAGTGTTTTCTCCAGCTGCGCCTTCTCTTTCAGCAGGTCTGCACTCAAACTCTCAGCACTGTGCAGACTCTCTCTGTCTGAAGTCAGCTCCGTCTGCAGCTGCTGCAGCTGTGTAAACACACACACACAGACAACCTCATCACACTACATGTCCATTAACAACCTGTGTCTTTAATATCATTAGTCCATTTATCTACAAAATGCTGCTGGTGTAAACACCTCTAACAGCAGTAAAACCATCTCATTATCACAGACAGAGCTGATATACAGGCCTGATGTGTATAAACACAACTTATAATAACACATCTGACATATGGAAACAAACACACACACACACACACACACACACACACACACACACACACACACACTTAAACTGACTCTTAAATTCTGTTAAAGCATATTAAATCTAATCAGCTTTAATCTCAGTTTACTCACTGACAATTATAATCCTTATTGTTTCAGTTAATAACCCATACTGCAATTCATTAAAACGTTTTCCTTTGTGTGAGGAACAGAATTTATTCACACCTCAACATTAAGGTCAAAATGAAATCTAAATTGACTTTATTTATACATGCTCCTTATTCTGTTGTGAATTATCAATCTGTGCACATTTTGTTTCATCAAAATGTAATAAACTTCCTTTTAATAAACAGCCTCTTTCAGCTGATTTAAACCCTTCCCTCTTTATTTTTCCACCACCTGTGTATAGACAACCCAAAGTTAGAACATTACAGAAAGTATTTTGACTTTAAGGTAGATCTTAGATTTATCAGAATACACCAGGAGAGAGATAAAGATAAATATTGAGTTAAGGACCTTAAACCATCGCTAAACTCCAGAAGTCTCTGATGGTCATTCAGATGAGTGTGAACTCAGTGTTGCAGTGTATAAAAGTGAAGACATGGTGTAAACTCAGTGTAACAGTAAAGTAGTAATGCGCTGTCTGACCTTCTGTCTGAGTTTATGATTGTCTTTCTCCAGACTTTTGCTCTCATTGCACGTCCTCATCTCCTCCAGCATCCTCATCAGCATCTGATTCTCTTTCTCCAGTTTGAGCAGCTGACTGGATGTCAGTTCATTCACTTCATGACCCAGAGACTTCTGAGGCACTGCAAACACAAGCACATAAAATCCTAAATTAGTTCAGTTAAACTTCTTTGCAAACCATCATAATCTGAATTTAATCCTTAATCTTGACATGCATGACATCAACTCACATACACACCCATCTGGACTGAGAGGTTTCATGTCAGTGTATCTTCAGTTCAAGTGTGAGGTTTAGATCAGTGGACCTTTGGTTAGTTCAGGTGTTGAATTTAGGTCATTGTACCTTCAGTGAGTCTAAGTAAGGTTCTGATCCAAGATGGCGGCATGGTAGCACGCAGCGGCCACTCCGGATCCAAAATGGTGCTATTTTTGTCACTTAGCCCAACTTTTATGGCACATGGACATCGGAGAAACCGGTGTTCATGTCTACCATCGCCAGACACTGCTAAAATTGAAGATTCATGCAACAACCAAGCTGCATGATGATCTGAAGGAGAAGCTACGCAGACTCTGCTTGCTGCGGAGACTAGGCCTCCAGTCCTCGGCGTCGCCTGATGCCGGTGGCCGGGGGAGGGGATGTCTTAAGCGGTGTGCGAGGAAGCGAAAGTGCGCCAAGAGGGCGGGGATCCATGCTAGGCTAAATACAAACCCTAGCCGGCCAGCTCTCCAGTCTATCCTGCAATCAAATGTTTGCTCCTTGGACAATAAACTGTACTACATCCGACTCCAGCAGATAACGCAGCATGAGCTTAGAGACTGCAGCGTCTTTGTTTTCAAGGAGACGTGGCTCAGCGACAGTTCCGGACGCCACCATTCAGCTAGACGGGCTCACATCGTTTCGTGCCGACAGAAATGTAGCTCTGTGCGGTAAGACTTTTGGTGGGGGCTTGTGTGTTTACATCCACAGGGAATGGTGCAATAACTCTATGCCAGTCTCTAGTTACTGCTCATCGCTGTTGGAGCTTGTGGCTGTTAGATGCAGACCTTTTTATTTACCACAGGAATTCACCACTGTTATTATAACCAGAGTTTACATTCCTCCCAGTGCTAACGCTAAGGAAGTGCTCGGTGAACTGTATGGGGCTATTAGTGAACTGCAGAATGCTCACCCTGACGGACTGTTTATTGTCACCGGAGATTTCAACCATGCAAATCTCAAGACAGTGCTCCCTAAATTCCATCAGTATGTGGACTTTGCAACGAGAGGGGCAAACACACTTGATTTTGTTTACACAAACATCCCAGGCACGTACAGGGCAGAGCCCCGCCCCAACCTCGGCTACTCAGACCACATCTCTGTTATGCTAATTCCAGCATACAGACTTCTCGTCAGATGCACAAAACCGCTCCAGAAGCAGGTGAAAACCTGGCCAGCAGGAGCCATCTCTGCTCTTCAAAACTGTTTTGAGTGTACTGACTGGCACATGTTCAGGGAGGCTGCAACATATGGCGACTCTACCTACTTGGAGGATGTGGCAGCGGTAAGGGCGCTTGCACCTGAGCTAAATTATGTCTAACACCTGTCTCTAAATTCAGTGAGCACGGGGAGAATGGCATAAAAGCAGCCTCCAGTCAAGAGAGAGTGTCTGGCAAGACCATATGAAAGCACTCAGAGATTATTGTGTTGTGTTTGTAAACTGGTGAGAGAAACGGTAATTAAAGCCTCACCTGTGAATCTGAAGCCCTGTTTCCTGTGTCCTCCTTCCCTCATTGGAGTCGAGTATTACACTGGTGCCGAAACCTGGGAGATTATTATCGAAGTGATGGAAGGATATCGCCCCATAGAGTCCTCCCAGCTGGCGGAGGTCCTCCAGTCCCTTGCTGCAATGCATCAGAGCCACCAACAGTCCCTGCTTGAGCTCCGGCAGGACCAAAATCGTCGGTTCTTCGAGATCATGCGGGCTCAAGCAGAGGAGGCCACTCCAGCCACAGCCGCGACCCCGGTGGTGGGGACACCCGCCAATGCAGATACGGGCGTAGTGCCTGGGCCGGCATGTTGGACATGCGGAGACCCGGGCCACTTCCAGTGTCCGGAGATGTGCGATGCTTTTGCAGGGGAGGCGGAGCCGGGGCCGTCCTCGACCGCTTCAAGTCGGAATGATGAGGGAAGGGGAGAGGCTACCGCCCCTCCCCTAAGCACGCCTTTGACCAAGTGAGAGTAATCGATGGTCAACAACTCCGGCCGGGCATCGCCCTTCTATACCCGTATTTTGCCACTATAAATGACCGGTTGTATAGAGTGACGCAGGACGCTCAAACAAAGGAAAATGTAACACAGCTGTTGATTCCACGGAGCCACCGGGAAATGGTTTTCCAGGCAGCTCATTATAATCCCATGGCAGGTCACCTAGGAGAAAGGAAGACACTGCTCCGTCTAATAGCCCGTTTTTATTGGCCGGGCATTGGCAGCGACGTCCGCAGTTGGTGTGCGGCGTGCCACGAATGTCTGCTGGTAAACCCACCTGCCACCCCAAAAGCGCCATTGCGCCCCCTTCCACTGATTGAGGTCCCCTTCGAAAGAATTGGGATGGACCTCGTCGGACCATTAGAATGGACAGCACGCGGACATCGCTTTGTATTAGTCCTGGTGGATTATGCAACACGATATCCGGAAGCAGTGCCTCTGAGCAACATCACAGCACGTAGTGTTGCAGGGGCACTCTTCAAAATAATCTCCCGGGTGGGGATTCCGAAAGAAATCCTCACCGATCAGGGCACGACTTTTATGTCACGTACATTTTGCGAGCTTTACGAACTGTTGGGCATTAAGTCAATTCGCACTAGCGTGTACCATCCGCAGACAGATGGCCTAGTGGAATGATTAAAAAAAAAAACTCAAAAATATGATTCGTAAGTTCGTGCCCGAAGATGCTAGGAATTGGGATAAGTGGCTCGACCCCCTGTTATTCACAGTACGAGAGGTCCCGCAAGCCTCCACGGGATTTTCCCCATTCGAGCCACTTTATGGGCAGCGCCCACGCGGAGTGCTTGACGTCATCAGTGAAGCTTGGGAGGAGGGACCTTCTAATGGTAAGAATGAAATTCAGTATGTTCTTGATCTTCGAGCAAAACTCCACACACTGGGGCAATTAACACAGGAGAATTTGCTCCAGGCTCAAGAACGTCAAAGCCGGCTGTATGATAGGGGTACTCAGCTAAGGGAATTTGCACTGGGAGATAAGGTACTCGTATTGCTCCCCAACATCGAGCTCTAAATTACTCGCCAAGTGGACCCTTTGAGGTCACACGACGAGTGGGGGATCTCGATTATGAGGTTAAACAAACCAATAGAGGGGGCGCATGTCAGATATATCACCTCAACCTCCTGAAATTGTGGAGGGAGGAGGTCCCTGTGACGTTGGCCATGGCAGTTCCGGAGAGGGCGGAACTCAGAACGGAGGTAAATAAAAACCGCAATCATAACACCCCGGTCACTAGTGGAGACCGTGTCAACTCAGAGGTTTCCGAATTGCAAAAGGAGTTTTCAGATGTGTTTTCCCCTCTACCGGGTTGTACGAACATCATCCAGCACCACATCGTGCCAGGAGTGGTGGTACGTAGCCGCCGCTATCGCTTGCCCGAACATAAAAAGAAAATAGTTCAGGAGGAATTGGATGCGATGCTTGATATGGGCGTAACAGAGGAATCCCACAGTGATTGGTCCAGCCCGGTTGTTCTTGTTCCCAAGAGTGATGGGTCTGTACGGTTCTGTGTGGATTATAGAAAAGTCAACGCGGTGTCTAAATGCAAACCCAATGCCCCGTGTTGATGAGTTGCTCGATCGGTTGGGTACTGCTCGGTTTTATTCAACCTTGGATTTAACGAAGGGTTATTGGCAGATCCCCTTGACACCAATTTCCCGTGAGAAAACAGCCTTCTCCATGCTGTTTGGATTACACTAATTTGTGACACTTCCATTCGGTTTGTTTGGGGCCCCGGCCACATTTCAGCGCCTCATGGATCGGATCCTCAGACCACACACCGCTTACGCCGGGCGGTCCTGAGGTCGCTGCGGCGGGCAGGGCTCATGGAAAACCCCAAGAAGTGCACGATTGGGCGTGTGGAGGTACGGTATCTGGGGTTCCACTTGGGTCATGGCCGGGTGCGTCCCCAAATTGACAAGACCGTGGCGATTGCAACTTGCCCAAGACCTAAGACCAAAAAGGGGGTGAGGCAGTTCCTGGGGCTGGCTGGCTATTATAGGAGGTTTGTGCCTAATTATTCGGACGTCACCAGCCCGCTGACTGAACTCACTAAAATGGGGGCTCCAGACCCGGTCCAATGGTCGGGGCAGTGCCAACAGGCGTTTACGTAGGTTAAAGCTGCACTTTGTGGGGGGCCACTTTTACATGCACCTAACTTCTCTCTCCCTATCTTATTGCAGACGGAAGCTTCAGACAGAGGGCTGGGGGCTGTAATCTCGCAGGTGGTGGAGGGGGAGAAGAACCCAGTGCTGTACATCAGCCATAAGCTCTCCTTGAGGGAAAAAAGTACAGCACCGTGAATAAGGAGTGTCTGGCCATCAAGTGGGCGGTCCTCACGCTCTAATAATACCTGCTGGGGCGGGCCTTCACTCTCTGCTCGGATCACGCCCCACTTCAATGGCTCCACTGCATGAAGGGATCCTAACGCCCGGATCACCCGTTGGTATCTGGCCCTCCAGCCCTTTAATTTCAAGGTGGTCCACAGACCGGGGGTGCAGATGGCTGTCGCTGACTTCCTCTCCAGAAATGGGGGGAGTGGTAGGCAGGCCGGATGGCGCCCTGGCCTGAGTTGGGCGGTGGGGTATGTGGCAGTAGGGGCGTGGTCAAGCACCCGTCCGGGAGAGAAAGCTGTAAGGGCGCTTGCACCTGAGCTAAATTATGTCTAACACCTGTCTCTAATTTCAGTGAGCACAGGGAGAGCGGCATAAAAGCAGCCATAGAGCCTCCAGTCGAGAGAGAGAGTCTGGCAAGGCCATAAGAAAGCAAACTGGTGAGAGAAACAGTAATTAAAGCCTCACCTGTGAATCTGAAGCCCTGTTTCCTGTGTCCTCCTTCCCTCCTTGGAGTGGAGTATTACAGAGGAATACCCAGCATCAGTGACCAGTTACATCAGTAAGTGCATTGATGATGTCACCTTCTCCAATACCATCACCAAACACTCAGAGAAGATGTTCAATTGGGTTTAAGTCAGGGCTCTGGCTGGGCCATTCAAGAACAGTCACGGAGTTGTTGTGAGCCACTCCTTTGTTATTTTAGCAGTGTGCTTAGGGTCATTGTCTTGTTGGAAGGTGAACCTTCGGCCCAGTCTGAGGTCCAGAGCACTCTGGAGAAGGTTTTCATCCAGGATATCCCTGTACTTGGCCGCATTCATCTTTCCCTCGATTGCAACCAGTCGTCCTGTCCCTGCAGCTGAAAAACACCCCCACAGCATGATGCTGCCACCACCGTGCTTCACTGTTGAGACTGTATTGGACAGGTGATGAGCAGTGCCTGGTTTTCTCCACACATACCGCTTAGAATTAAGGCCAAAAAGTTCTATCTTGGTCTCATCAGACCAGAGAATCTTATTTATCACCATCTTGGAGTCCTTCAGGTGTTTTTTAGTAAACTCCATGCGGGCTTTCATGTGTCTTGTACTGAGGAGAGGCTTCCGTCGGGCCACTCTGCCATAAAGCCCCGACTGGTGGATGGCTGCAGTGATGGTTGACTTACTACAACTTTCTCCCTTCTCCAGACTGCATCTCTGGAGCTCAGCCACAGTGATCTTTGGGTTCTTCTTTACCTCTCTCACCAAGGCTCTTCTCCCCCGATAGCTCAGTTTGGCCGGACGGCCAGCTCTAGGAAGGGTTCTGGTCGTCCCAAAAGTCCTCCATTTAAGGATTATGGAGGCCACTGTGCTCTTATGAACGTTAAGGGCAGCAGAAATTTTTTTGGAACCTTGGCCAGATCTGTGCCTTGCCACAATTCTGTCTCTGAGCTCTTCAGGCAGTTCCTTTGACCTCATGATTCTCATTTGCTCTGACATGCACTGTGAGCTGTAAGGTCTTATATAGACAGGTGTGTGGCTTTCCTAATCAAGTCCAATCAGTATAATCAAACACAGCTGGACTCAATTGAAGGTGTAGAACCATCTCAAGGATGATCAGAAGAAATGGACAGCACCCACTCATAGAGTTAAATATATGAGTGTCACAGCAAAGGGTCTGAATACTTAGGACCATGTGATATTTCAATTTTTCTTTTTTAATAAATGTGCAAAAATGTCAACAATTCTGTGTTTTTCTGTCAATATGGGGTGCTGTGTGTACAATAATGAGGAAAAAAAATGAACTTAAATGATTTTAGCAAATGGCTGCAATATAACAAAGAGTGAAAAATGTAAGGGGGTCTGAATACTTTCCGTACCCACTGTATAACAAAAAGAACCATTAAGAATACCGTTAAAGTACCAGATCGATAAGCAGTATCGGTAAGAGTAATACCATTAAAACCTTAACGATACCCATCCCTAGTTATACCTGTGCTTCTCTTGGATGCTCTGAATATTGGATTACGTGTCTGGACTGCCCCTTAATTAAAGATCCATTTGGATCTCAACCTTCGTGTCTCGGAGCAGTTCGTAACACCTGCTTTGTTTATTTAATATATTTGTTATACATTATTTATACAATATGTTTTTACATTATACATTTTTCATTTACATGTACAAGTGCAGATTGGTCAAGTGTTCAATAAATGTATTTGTTGAGAAATTTTGTCTATCTTAAGTAATTATTTGTGTTACATTTTGTCTTTCAAATAAAAGGTTCAAATAATAGGTTAAAAACAAGCAAATATCGGCCAAAATAAATCGGCAGCATTAATTGGCCATTGGCCGACCCAGATTTCAAAAGATCGGCATCGGCCTGAAAAAAACAATATCGGTCGACCTCTAGTTTAGACCTAACTTTTTTAGAAGTACCTTTTGTGAATTCAGGTGTGGGGTTTAGATCAGTGCACCTTCATTAAGTTTAGGTGAGGGAATTTAGATCAGTTGACCTTCAGTGAGTTCAGGTTAAGGGTTTAGATCAGTGCACCTTTGGTAAGTGTAGGTGTGGGACTTTAAATCAGTATCCCTTTGTGAATTCAATTATGGGGTTTAGATAAGTGCACTTTCTGAGTTCAGTTGTGGGGTTTAGATGAGTGCTCCTTCTGTGTATTCATTTATGGGGTTTACATCAGTGTGTCTTATGTGAGTTCAGTTGTGAGGTATAGATTGGTTCATCTTCTGTTAATTCAGGTGAAGTGCGTAGATCAGTGCACCTTCGGTAGATTCAGGCATGGGGTTTAGATCAGTTTACCTTCAGTGAGTTCAGGTGTGGTTTTGGATAGTTGCTCTAATTCCCAGCCCAGATGCAGAGACTCGTCCATACTCTGTTTCTGGGCCATCTCTAGCATCAGGTTCTCCTCCAGCAGCTCCTCCATACGCTTTCTGTCTATGTCTCGCTCCTGAAACACATCCTCACATGTCAGTATCTAATTTAGTGTAGAGCTGTGCAGATATAATCATATTTCAGATTTTTTTTCTAACAATTTTGTATCAAAGTTTTAGAACAGTTCTCAGAACTAACAGAACTAAACAACTGGTGTCAAAGTGATTTTATGAAGTCAGTTCCACTCAAGTTCACACAGGTGTCCTTGCAGAGTAACTACAGGTGTAGTTCATCACATTAACTATGTTCCACAGCTGACAACCAGAAAGTGTCACAAAACCTCATTTTCACACACTATATCTATTGTTTTACATATGATGAGGTAGTTGGTAGTGTCCAGTCATTGTGTAGTGCTGTATTAATGGAGTGTATGTTTATATATGGTCTTTTTTCTCACCATCTCCATGTCGTGGATTTTGTTCTTTAGCTGCAGGTTTTCTTTCTCCAACTCATGAAGTTTATCAGATCGAGCTCTGAATGACTCTAACTGATCTTCCAGCATGATCTTGGTCTCTAGTAGAACATGATTGTCTTCTTTCAACTCCTGTATGATTAAATATAATCAATAACTGACATTACATTTCCATCATCCTTTGATGAGCAGATAGTCACATGACACACCTCGACTCTGGTCCTGTAGAACTCGATGTCGTGCAGTTTCTCTTTGTAGCGCATCACTTCACTTTCCAGTTTGTCCACTCTGACAGCCTTCTCTCTCAGTGCATCCAGCTCGTCACGATATGCCCGCAAGGAACGGGCATCAGTCATCAACTGTAAGTTCTGATTATCAGACAATGACACATGTCTCAGATACTCAAGTTTTTACTTCATGATAGTTGTCTGTCTGTCCATCTGTCTGAATTAATCTAGACTGCTGTCGGTGGGTTTATTTATCCAGTGAATCGGACACACAGAGCACTTGTTTAGGATACTGGCATCTTCACTTCATGACATGTGACTGTGTGTTTGAATGACTAATCTTGGTGGGTTGATTTATTTCATGTATTAAACACACACACTGATACAGTCATATCTTCATGACTCTTCAACACAACAAAATCTTTAGCCACCACACCATACTATCACTTTGAATTTTGCCTGTTGCCAAAGAGGCATAACAATATCAGGTGGCATTGTCCTCAAACTGTTCAGGTACCCCCAGGACATGCTGTCGATGATGCTTACCTTTTTTTTTTTCAGTGTAACAAAGCATTAAATAAATACCAACCTTTATGATAAAATTAAAATATGTGGAGAGGCAATATGGCCAATCTTAAGAACATTGGTACCGGTGGACTTCATATGACCACAGCAAACTAAAGAAGCCCAAATTACAAAAAAGTTAAATAAATATGTCAGTTGTTACAAGTAGGTAAAAATACTACAAAGTGTTTAATTTCAATAGGCTAAAGTATTGTCGAAATAAAGCCTGACTTCTATTTCTTAATTGACATTGTTGATTTTATCTCATCAATATTGAAGATTAAACCAAATTTGTAGGTGGAGTAGAGAATAAACAGTTTACATTGAAATCCAAGATGAGTTCAAGAGTTATAAGCAGATACATTTGTCAACTTTGAGCAGTTGGTGGCACCTTAGAATTTGATTGGTAGACTTCAAAATTGGCCTGAGGAACTCTGAATGGTTCTATAGGCTGCCAAAAGAATAATCAGGAAACTAACAAATGGAATAAAGTGCCCACACACCTCCAGTTGCCTCTAAATATCTGTGCAGTGACTGCCTGTGCTTTTATTGGCTGTGTAAAGCTGTGACATGTAAGTAGTTAAAGGAATTACAGTTATCATCACACATTAAGACTAATAATGACATAAACGCCTCACTTCTTGCTGCAGTCTCTTGACTTCTGTCTGCATGTTGTCCAGCTCTTGTCTGCAGTCCTGTAGCTGCTCAGTTTTCTCCTCTCTGAAACACAAAAACATCAACTAACATTTAACCTACACAATACACATAACATTGCAAAACACTGGGATTCTGCGCTTACAATCTTACGTTGTGCTTTATCAAATTTAAGGCTCCCACATAATTTTTTAGGACAGTTTATGTGCCCAACACCTTTAATGTCATACTGTTGGACTCTTCTAAAGCCATGTTGTGGAATATATGACTAAATGACCTTGCTAAAACTCTTTGAAGCAAATGGCAGAATAATTACATTTGATATAATAAAGGCACAATGACCAAAAAAATGCTGATAAAATCATCCATATTTAACATTTAATTGGAAATGTCACACATATCAGCTAAAATTGCAAATATGAATGTTTGGAAAATATGCTGTCATCCACTGAAATTGAGGTTTTGATTGGTTCTGCCACTGATTCATTTTGTCTGTGCTAACAATTCTGCACTCTGTGTCAGTGCTTGAAACAGGATTGCTGGCATTGAGCACAATTTGAATAATTTCTGCAAGTTCTGTGTTCATTGTTTTTCCCGCACAAATGTATTCACTACAATTATGTAGATGAATATTAGTAAATTAATCCACACAAACAAATAAAATAAAATGTCTTTCTATCAGACAATAATTCCAGAATCAGTAAATCAGTCAATTAACTCTACTGCATCCTTCTCTGTCTCTAGTGCATCAGATTGAGTAGCTCTTTAAACACTTGTTGAGTTTAGTGTGAGCGTGCATGTCAGAATTAATCTGACATGCAAATGGCAACGGAATAAAACTAATGAAAACTAAAAAACTAAATTAATAATCAATAAAGCACATGATCGCATCACGTCATGCTGGGAAACAAGTTTCTGAAGAGAACATTCATAATGTAAGCTGTATACTTTAGAATCAGAATAAAACTAGAGGTAACAATGAACAAAAGTGAGATTGTTTTATTCTGCCACAAAGTGTATAAATCGTCTCAATACTAAGTCATATGTATCATCTAAGCTGGGAATTACCACCCATTTTCAGAAATGAATTTCAGGCACTGTGTGCATACAGTTTTATTATAATATTTTCCATGACATTTCTATAATTGGAAAACTGCATTGTGAAAATATAGGTTTTTCAGGATGCACGGCATTGTGCAGTAATGAGTAGCGGGGTGGTGTGGATCTGAGCCAGTTATCTGACGGTTGTAAGTTCAAACCGCAAATGAACGATTATCTTTACACCCACACTGGAGCTCAGGTTCCACGCACTAACTAGAGGCAAAGTCCTGGACAGATAAGGCTATGTGTCTCTGCAGTAATAAATTAATGTCTATCATGATCTATGATGCCAAGGACTGGAATAGGAAGTGGAAATGTGTGATTGTTTAATGGCACACAGTGGCTTAAAATAGAATGACCTAATTTTACCCTGCTGTTGAACACACTGAGCTACAAACCGCATGCTCCATTCAGGGTTTTTACAGCCGATACTGATATTCTCGTTATCTGATCAGCCAATACCGATCTGTAACAAGGTTAAAATGGGAAAGGAGGAGATGGGAACCAGCTGAACAGTCAAAGTAATATTTAAATTTAAAAGTACACCAAAAAACACAAAACATAAACGCACGGCAGCTGCGTGTGGCTCTCTCTCGAACTACCGCATCCCGCTGCACTTATCCCTCTCCTTGGCCTGTCGTGCGTAGTCATGGCCCGGCCCTACCCTCCTCCTCGTCACACAATAATTTAAATTTTTATCAGGAGCTGTCAAAAAACGTCACTGTTAACTGAATTTCCCCATTGGTAAAACTATAGATGTTGCCTAGTTATTGCTGCCAAAAATAGGTTGTAGGATGGTTAATTGACCATAAAAATACAAAACACCAAAAAAAAACTAAAACGTTTTTTAATAGGCCTTTAAAACAAGAGGGCTTACACAAAATATTCTTTATATAAGAATAGATAGCCCTATAAAAAATGAGGCTTAGTGTCAAACTGAAGTCAAAATTATAACTCATAAGTGCAATTACACTTGTTTATTAATTTCATGCTTAATTTAAGTATTAAAAGTATTATGAATAATTATGTCATTTTTATGTTATATTTTATTTATTTTGCATCATATTTATTGCATCATATTATACTATCTAAATATTGTATATACAGTAGAATTATTATATTTATAACTACATTTTCTGCCTTTTCATTGTGTTGAATGATGGTAATATTAGTTCCTCTTTCACTTGTTCCAGCAGGAGCTTTAATGAGGGGAACACAGGCTCTCGTGCGATGAAAGGAGAAGATTAACTGCTTCTGAAGCGCCATGATGCATGCACCAAAATAAAAGAGAAGATTTTGATAGTGAACGTAAAGCACTCCTGTTTTACTTTAATTTACTTTTCACATAATGGCAAATGTTCTTGGTCATTGTGGGTTAATACATGCTGTGTTTAATATAATATAATAAATTATGACCATTAACTTCAAACAACTCAATTTAGATTTAATTAGTAATTTAAGTGAAGGAGAACCCCCCAAAAAAAAACACTTGGTTACACAATGACCATGGATAAATATCAGTCTTGCATTATGTGGTATTGCAAACAGAAATACTCCAATACATTTTTCAATATCTAACAAACCACACACCCAATGAATGTGAGATTACTAAATATACAGCCTTTCTGATATTGGATGAAGTTACTACCAATTTGATTGTGTTATAATTATCTGCGCAGATGCACAACAGAAGTGCACGAGCCGGCTTTATTGGATTCCAGTAAAAAGCAGTAATGCAGATGACAGTCATTTCCTCTCATGTAAAGCTCTTCCTCTAATGCTCTATTGTGTGCTGTGAGTAAAGTGCTCTTAGAGGAAGCTGAATAATTTACAACACAGTGAATGCACTTCAGTATTGATGAGGCATTACAGGAAGTGCAGGATGAAGATCATTCAGTTCAGGTATTAGTTCATGATAACACACAGCAGTGTGAGTTTGTTCTGAAATACTCACAGCTCCTGTCGCAGGCGTCTGATTTTAGCTTTGGCGTCGGCGAGCTCTACAGACAGATGTTGGACGCTCTCTGTGCGTCTTATGCTGGGCGACTCGCCGGGTGACGGAGCGACATGAAGTGCTGGAGAGATGTGTCCACAGTCTCGCTCCAGAGTCAAAGACACTATCGTCTGACATCACACACACACACACACACACATGCATGCATACACATGTTGGGTTTCCATGTTTTATGGGGACCTTCCATAGACATAATTGTTTGTATATTGTACAAACTTTATGTTATATCCCCTAACCCTAAACCTAACCCTCACAGAAAACTTTCTGCATTTTTACATTTTAAAAAACATAATTTATTATGATTTATAAGCTGTTTTCCTCATAGGGACTGACAATATGTCCCCACAACGTCAGGTTTTACTATCCTTATGGGGACATTTGGTCCCCACAAAGTGATAAATACACGCTCACACACACACACAGTGAGCACTCCACGGGTTTTGTAGTGTTTGGTTTGGTTGTGTTTTGTGTCATTGTGTGGTACCTCAGCGTGTTGGTCTCTCTCGTCTACAAGTCGTTTGAGGTGAAAGCTCACGTGTTTCAGGAGTGTGTCTTTATCCTGAGACACACACTCACCCTCATCCAGACACTGAAGATCCAACACATTCTCCTGGTTATGAGTCACCTTCAACACACACACACACACACACATAAATATTACAATAACGCTGGTTAAAACAATGTGTTGGTCATGTGACGTGATTCAGACCTCTTGAATGTGAGCGGCGATGGCAGCCTTTGTGTCAAAGTCCAGCAGCGTCTGTATCCCATCGATGTATTCCTCCTTCCTGTCACACTGAACATACACACAGACAGTGAGTTTGTGTGTCTCTGTACATTAACTCAGTTCCACACATTCATTCACATCTGATCATGCAGTAATGATGTGACACAACATGTCACTCATCATGTGACGTGTGTCATACACTGTGCTGACAGATGGAGGGTATTGATAATGTAATATCTGTATGGATTCAGTCACCTGTACAGCACAGCCCAATAACAGCAGTAATAACTTCCTCATCTCTTCAAGAGCTTGTTCTGAAACACACACATAAAATATTAATAAACGTCAACAGACTAATTACTGATCCAGCATGAATTCTCTGTTGAGTGAATTTAAATGTAATGATCTCTCACTACCTGCACATGTTCTGCCTCATAAACATCTTCATACTAAGATTCATATTTTGTCCACATACATTACCTAATAATAATAATAATACAAGTTCCAAACATAAGTTCAGGAGGAGTTTGTTTGTTTAGTTTTGTCAGTCACATTTCAAGGATGATATATATAAGCAGCTGCTTCCTTCATTTCAGTGACAATTCTTCAGGCATCACTCTAACTCCTAAATACAGTTACGTTCACACAGTTGGAATATTAAGGAGATTGATGACTGCATTCTATAACCGAAGTGACACTTGTGCATTTTAAGTACTCACATCAGTATTTTCACTGAACCTGTGCTGTGTGAACAGAACCACACTGGAACGCTATTCGCCTGTCACGTCATATAACGCCAGATTCACTTTGCTTTGAATATTAAACATTTACACAGTAGTAATACTTTTCTGTCTTCCATTTCACACAATCAGTTGAATAGAGCTCTCATTTCTGCTGGACCTTTATTTTGAAAGATCTTTGATGTTCTTCATGTATAGGGTTCTATATATTAAGCTTCCTGCAACTTGCAAAATGAATCTCCGAGCTGCAACAGATAAAGAGTTAATTTGAGAGTTCACAGCCGTTTATACACTAAACACATTGATCTGTGGCTACTATTGGACACACTGCATGAAAATCAAGTATTAGTAGTGTGTGTTGCATTTGTGTGAGTGCTCGTGCCTGTGTGTGTGTGTGTGTGTGTGTGGATGACAGCGCAGAGAGGCACCTCTTATTCATACTGTGGTGCACGGTGCATGTGACTGTATATTATTTCATTAAATTACATCCTTCTGCTATTTAATGATCACACTAGGCCATTTAGAGTCTTTTTTATTATTATTTTCAAATGGCCTTTGATTTCATCTCAAAACTCACATTACATTACATTTTGCTAATGGCAGCATACTTTATTATGGTACGAAATTAACAACATGATGATATCGTACTGTTTAAATTTATTTGGTATCACGATAGTTCTTTAGTACCGGTATACCGCACTTTTTTTCAGGTTGGATCAGCTAATGCGCATGCGTGTCCTTGAGTTGATTACAGGCGATGACTTTGGTGATTGGCTCTTTTGCCTGTAAGGCGGGCGTTCCAATTTCTCCCATTCATTTTAATACCAGTGGTCCGTCTCTTCTAAACTGTCTCTGTATATGTACAACACGGCCAAATGTCCTGCAGTTTATTTATTTATTTATTCTTTTATTTAATTATTTTGCTAGTTTGTTTATATGAAGACATGCACTGGTGGCCAGAAGTTTGGAATAATGTACAGATTTTGCTCTTATGGAAAGAAATTGGTACTTTTATTCACCAAAGTGGCATTCAACAGATCACAATGTATAGTCAGGACATTAATAACATGAACAATACCTAATACAATTTGAAAAAAAAAAAAAATTCAGAACTTCTTAAACTACTTCAAAGAGTTCTCATCATAAAATCCTCCACGTATAGCAATGACAGCTTTGCAGATCCTTGGCATTCTAGCTGTCAGTTTGTCCAGATACTCAGGTGACCTTTCACCCCACACTTCCTGTAGCACTTGCCATAGATTTGGCTGTCTTGTCGGGCACTTCTCATGCACCTTACAGTCTAGATGATCCCACAAAAGGCTGATGGGGTTAAGATCCATAACACTCTTTTCCAATTATCTGTTGTCCAATGTCTGTGTTTCTTTGCCCACTCTAACCTTTTCTTTTTTTTTTCTGTTTCAAAAGTGGCTTTTTCTTTGCAATTCTTCCCATAAGGCCCTTACGCCTGAGTCTTCTCTTTACTGTTGTACATGAAACTGGTGTTGAGCGTGTAGAATTCAATGAAGCTGTCAGCTGAGGACATGTGAGGCGTCTATTTCTCAAACTAGAGACTCTGATGTACTTCTCCTCTTGTTTAGTTGTACATCTGGTTTTCCACATCTCTTTCTGTCCTTGTTAGAGCCAGTTGTCTTGTCTTTGAAGAAGGCAGTTACACCTTTGTATGAAATCTTCAGTTTCTCCGTATTTCAAGCATTGTATATTTTCCTTTATTCCTCAAAACAATGATTGATTGACGAGTTTCTAGAGAAAGATGTTTATTTTTTTGCCATTTTTGACCTAATATTGACCGTAAGACAAGACAGTCTATTGCATAATGTGGCAACTCAAAAACAAACATAAATACAATGTTAAGCTTCATTTAACGAACCAAATAGCTTTCATTTGATATAATATCAAGTGATTTTCTATTAGCAAATTAGTAATTTTGCATGATTACTCAAGGGTAAGGTTTTGGATTGATAGCTGCTGGAAATGGGGCCTGTCTAGATTTTTATTCAGATAGTGATGGTGCTGTTTTTTACATTAGTAATGTCCTGACTATACTTAGTGATAAGTTGAATGCCGTTTTTGTGAATTAAAGTACCAATTTCCTTCCAAAACAACACAATCTGTACATTATTCCAAACTTTTGGCTGCCAGTGTATATACATTGTAGTGTATAGTAGGTTTGGTTAAAATATAGTTTATTTGCTTTTGAGTCTTTTCTACAATCTCCGGATTATTTTATTTTTCTGTTACACCCAGAGTTGCTGAGTTCAGCATGAGCCGCGCAGCAAAAATAGGCTCGGCGCCGAAACTATCCGCTCACTGGGACTTTTACTTAAAAGAATGAAAACGTCTTAATTTAAATACTGAAGATGCAGTACTATTTATTAGGGATGCACCGATTCGATACCTGGATCAGTATCGGCTCTGATACTGAAGCTTTCAGATGATACTGTGTGTTAGTCATGTTCGTTACTGTCAAGCTCCAAAAATGACATAAAAGAACCATTAAAACACCATTAAAGCATTTCATATGACTCATGCATTTTATCCAAAGCCACTTGAAGAGGTGCGATAGCTCTGTGAATAACAAAAGGCTGTGTTTAATAAGTAAATATATAAAATGCACCCGCAGCTCCAGCGTGCTATTGAATGGAGCTGTTCTGTTTACACACACCCGCAGCAATTTTAGTCTTCACATGTTGTGCAATATTTGAGCGCTACTCACGAACAACATCTCCGATGTAGATACTCAATAGTTCGGTTCACTTATAATATGCATTTAGAATGGCACCAAAGGTGCATTTTACCATAATTTGAATAAGAAGTGAATTAAACTAGGTTAAAGCTCTGGGTTACTCATCAGAAGGTCAGGGGTTCAAGCCCCAACACCACCAAGACACCACTGTTGGGCCCTTGAGCAAGGCCCTTGAACCTATCGGCTCCAGGGGCGCCGTATCATGGCTGACCCTGCACTCTGAACCCAGCTTAGCTTAGCTTAGCTGGGATATGTGAAAAATAAATAATTTCACCATGTATATGCAGAAATGTATGTATAATGTGTGACAATTGATCAATTAAATTAATTAAATTAAAACTACTGTGGAAACTACACTTACAGGACTTCCTGGAGAGTTCAGAATGTCAAATTAAAAACATGAGGGTTTAAAAAGTGCACGACTTAAATATATTTCTGTTGTATTTAAAATTAAAAGTAAATAATAATAATATTAATAACAATGTATTATTATTATAGCCATTATTAGTATTTGTTTACAATTTATAACAAAATTTAAGTTGAATGGGTTCCAAAAAATAACTGTGTGAATGAAAAGTGGACTGACGTCTTACAACTAGAGATGCACCGATTGCAATTTTCTTGACCGATTTCGATTTCCGATTTTTTTTTACAAGTGTGACCTGCCAAGACTGATTTTTTTGATTCCGATTTTCTTTCTAAGAACTATTATTGACCACATATACAAACAAAATCTACCTTTCTTCAATACTAAATTTTATTTTCATAATAAAATTAATTATTAAACATTAAAATTTCCCCCAAACTGCACTAAGTTACAGGATCTTCTCTCACTTAAACAACTCTGAAAATAAAGTGCTCTGTGACTGGAAAGAGGTAGAAATAACAATTAACTGCAAATAAGTTGCTTTATATAACAGATTTCATTTTCCACTATTTTTATAAACTGGACCTTCTTCTCTTTATTTCTCGTCTAACAAAACAATTCCAAAGATTACAAGCCTATGAACAAAACCGAAGTGTCCAATACGCTCAACATTCACATTAAGCTTATGTTAGATGTCCAAATATCAGTTGTAAAACTGATTGCTGCTTCGGGATCGGCTTGTAACCATACCTGTCAACACTCCCGGTTTTCCCAGGATTCTCCCGTATTTCACACCCATCTCCCGCCCCCTCCCGTTTTTTTATTTCTCCCGGGAAACTCCCGTAATTTGTATGGCCCAAACCACGTTATATGAATAATCACATCAATATATTATTCCGAGGTTGTCCAGTTGCCAGATCATGTATGAAACACTTCCTACTCACACAATCAACACATCATACAAATTTCTAATAATTTGTGACCTCAACCTGGCAACCAAAACCCAGCTGCTCTGTTGACATTAAACGCAGGAAGTTGAATCAAGCATCACTGGTAGATTGGAGTAGAAGACTCTGGCTGAAAATAAATAAATAAATAAATATTATATATATATATATATATATATATATATATATATATATATATATATATATATATATATACACACACATACACACACACACATGTAAATTTAACAACAGCTGGACGGAAGAATTTAATTTCATATCCCAAAGCAATATCAACCTTACCTTTTGCAATGTGTGTCGCACTGATTTTAGTATCGGACACAGTATTTTCGCTGCTCATACCAAGGGATGATAGGAGAGGCTGCTGACTTGTGACTGGCTCTGAGCTCTAGCTTCTTTTTTAAAATGGGCATTTTCAGCTGGGTGATGGTGTTATAAATGTTACTTTGGCCGTACAATTATTACACATTTCAAACTTTATGTATTCTTCACTCACACAGTGAAGATCTTCCACGTCAATGACATGTTTACATGCGGCCGTGACGTTATTGCCTGCGCCGCTGGCAACAAAACGGACCGGCTTGGAATCGGAAAGACATGAGGCTGACCGGCCGGTCACCGGTCCGGCCGAGCATGTGGAAAATCGGCTAATTCCGGTCCCTGGCCGGTCAATCGGTGCATCTCTACTTACAACTAAATTGAACAAAAAGAGATCTGAATACTTTAAAGTCCAGATGTGTTGAAAAATGTTTGAAAAAAAAAAGGAAAAAATAAAACACACTGTTTTATTTTCTACTGAAGACAGTTAATTTTGCTGCTACATTATCCAGTATACTAGTTAATAATAAAGTGTTTCTTAATAAGCTATACATTTATATTGAAATAATGTGTAGTTAGAGGATTGTGTTTCTTTACATATTAAAGAAAACTCCCAATTATTTCCACCCAGTAATGTATATTCTAAATTGATTATGCAAAAAACAACACTGTTATCGGATTGGGATCGGTATCGGCCATTACTGAGATTTCCGGTATCGGATCAGAAGAGAAAAAGTGGTATCGGTGCATCCCTACTATTTATTGCATGTGGTTAGTGGATAAGATGCAGGTATTTGCATTGAAATACCATGCACAAAAAGTGGCGCAATTGCTAAGTGAATTTGCCCCTCGGTGTGTTCCTGATGATCTTCAGCCACTACACCACACAGCCTTTAGAAAATGACAAGAAGCATACCGCTCAGAGGAGTTCTGCCCAACACCAGGACATCAGGAAGTGACATCATCACCAGCTGCTGTAACGTCTCCTGAAAAACACACAATTCAACTGTTTCATCATGATTCATAACACTATAACACACTGCTGAAGGAATGGGCCTGAAACACAGCAGCACATCGTCACACAGCTGTTTCTTCTGATCTACAGAATATTCATATGATTAACCATGACAAGCTCACAGCACAATCACACACTAATGATACACACTGCTTTCATGAGTGATTAGTGTTTACACAGCAGTTTGTAATGCTCATCTGAGCTCATCCTCATAAATAATACAGTCAGGGTCCGAAATTATCATCCGGCAAGTGCCAAATGCGGGTACATTTTCTGTGAATTTCGCAGCATCTCTCACCACTTTAGAGGAGGCGACCCCTCTGGTGGAGTGAGCCCTGGCACCTACTGGCGAAGCTTGACCGCGTGCCTTATAGGCCAGGGCAATAGCATCCCTCACCCAATGTGACAGTCTGCTTGGTTAATTAATTGCCCTGACTTACACCACTGGCTAGTGTGGTGGACATAAGTCTGAAGGGCAAGGACTGGGCAGAATCCGTGAAGTCTTTCCTGCTCCGGTGTTAAAAACAGCGGGGAGCAGAAGGCTTCCAGAGTGACAGGACGTAGTCGAAAAAGGCACCATAGGAAGGTAGTCAGGATGAGGATGCAGAATACCTTTGGCCATACCTGGGGCAAATTCTAAACAGGCCGGCAAAACAGACAGAGCCTGTAGATCCCCAATCCTCTTAAGAGAGGTATTCGCCATAAGAAAGACCATCTTGAGAGTCAGAAGTCTGTCAGACGCTGACTCTAGAGGTTCAAAAGGGGGTCTCAACCAGACCCTCCAGGACTATTGCTAAGTCCCATGAAGGAGTTCTGGTCCCAACAGGAGGCCTCAGTCGCATGGCTCCACGAATGAAGCGAGCGAGTAGAGGATGCCTCCCCAAAGGCACCCCGTCCATCAAGGCGTGGCAAGCCGAAATGGCGGACACGTAAACCCTGAGAGTAGCGGGGCATATGCCTGCTGACAGTTTTTCCTGCAGAAAGTCCAGAACTGAAACAATTTGGCAGTTAACTGGATCTGCACCACTTTTCGAAGACACCCCATTTATTGGTGTAGATTCTTCTGGTAGAGGGAGCCCTAGCACTAAGAATGGTCTCAATAACCTCATGTGACAGCCCTGTGTCCCTCAGTTGGTACCCAGGGGCCAAACATGAAGTTTCCACAATTCGGGCCGGGGATTAAATATCGTCCCCTGCACCTGAGACAGAAGGTCCCTCCTGTCCGGAATCGCCCAAGGCGAGCCGTCGAGGAGAGATATTAGCTCCGATAACCATACCCTGTTTGGCCAGCGTGCCACTATCATTAAGAAGCAAGACCCTTGCTGGCAAACTCTGGCCAAGACTCCCGGGAGCAGAGAAATGCAAACAGACGCATTCAGGGCCATGTATGCGCATCACGTCCAGACCCAGCGGGGGCTGGGTGACTCAGGGAGAAGTAGAGGAGACATTGCGCTATTCATAGAGGCGAAGAGGTCCTCTTCTACCCTGTAAAATCGCACCCAGATTTGTTCCACTACCTAGGGGTGGAGTTTTCACTCACCCGTCGGTATTTTCTGTCTGGACAGTAAATCTGCTCCCACATATGGGCATCCAGGGATATAAACTGCCATGAGTGACAGGGGCTTGCCCTGGGCCCCAAGGAGAATCCGACATGCCAGAAATTTAGCTGACGTGAATGTGGACCTCCTTGATGGTTTATGTAAGAGTCTACCGCTGTATTGCCCACCCGCACCAAGACATGGTAGCCTCTGGAGGAAGTATTTCAGGGCCAGAAATACCGCCATCAACTCGAGACAGTTACTGTGACAACTGAGCTGACGACCCTCCCATCCCCTTGAGCTGGACGACCACTTAAGACCGCTACCCAGCCCGTCAGGGAGGTGTCTGTCATTAGCAGCCTGTGACGACAAGATGCACCTAGAGTGGGACCCAAGGTAAGAAACCAGGGTCTGAACAACATAGCAAAGGAACGAAGCACACGGCGCGTAACCCTTATTAGCCCTAGGGGACTGGCCCTTGGATGAGATCCCCTGGCTTTTAGCCACAGCTATATGGAGCATATGGAGCAGGCCCAAAGGGATCACCGTGGACGCAGATGCCATGAGACCTAGTATTTTTTGATACTGGTGAACAGTGCAACCTTGACCTAGCCTGAGTTTGCTCAGGGTGTTCTGAATGGACGTGATATGAGCGGAAGACAACTGTGCCCGCATCGTGATCGAATTACATATAACCCAGACAGGTGATTCCCGGGTGGGAGAGAGAATGCTCTTTGAAGTTGATTCTCAGACCCGGAGAAACCAGATGAGCTAAGACAATATCCCTGTGCTGAACTGCCAGTTCTTGAAGCTGCTCTAAGATCAGCCAGTCGTCTATGTAATTCAGAATGCGGATGCCCCTGAGTCGCGAATGAGCCAGAGATGCATCCATGCATTTTGTGAATGTGCGGGGTGATAGCGCTAGGCCGAATGGAAGAATTCGATACTGGAAGGCTTCGTCCCCGAAAGTGAACCTCAGGAAATTCCTGTGCTGTGGCAGAATTCCAATATGGAAATACGCGTCCATGAGATCGATCGTGATCAGCCAATCGTAATGTTGGATCTGAGACACGACCGTCTTTGACAGTTAGCATCTTGAACTTGAACACCCTGACCGAGCGGTTCAAGCCTCAAAGATCTAAAATCGGATGCAACCCCCCCCCCCTTCTTGGGGACCAGGAAGTATCTGCTGTAATAGCCTGACTCTTTCTCTGGAAGGGGAACATGTTCATGGCCCCTTTGACCAAGAGATTTCGCAGCTCTTTCCACAGTAGATGTGTCTGCTCTGGTTTCACGTTATTGGGAACCACGCCGTTGAAACGTAGAGGGCGGCGAGCGAATTGAATTCTGTAGCCTCTTTCTACTGTGTTCAGAACCCACATAGAAATGCCTGGCAGAAGTTTCCACGCTGCCAGGTTCTCTGAGATGGGTATCAATTTCGACACTTCCTGTTGAGGGGATGTCGAGTGTTCCGCGTCCTGGATAAAGGCAGGAAGCAACGGTACACCCAACTCTTTGTTGGAAGCCTCTGTCACCCGAAACACCAAATGCGGCGGGAGTGAAGAGGTTTCGTGAGGGTATCGGGAGGGCCGAAGTGGATGGTACACGCGCCCCGTCCCGAGAGGAACCACCCCCCCTCCACAAGGCTGGGTACAAGACCATCAGGGTTTCTTTCTTTTAGAAATCATGACCCTGAGGTCCTGCTTCGGGGGCTGCTGAGGGCGACGAGCCTGTCCCCAGTCTTTACGAGGGGGAGCACGACTCGCCACGCTCTGCCTAGCAGAGTCGGGGCGGGACTGGGTGGCCGACGGCCCCGCCCCCCTGAGTGCGTGAGAAAACAAACTGCCCGAAGGCTTCCTCGTGGCTTTTCGCCTCCTGGAATCTGGAGATAACCGTATTCATGGCGTCTATGAAGAGAACGGAAGGCGAAACCGGGGCATCGAGTGGGAAAACTCTGTCCTTATCCTTGATGCCCGAAAGGTTAAGCTATAAATGCCTCTCCATGCTGACTAAAGCTGACATAGACCAACCAATGGCACGGGCTGTCTGCTTGGTCGCACGGAGAGATAAATCTGAGGCCCGACGAAGTTCAGAAAAGGCTTCTTCGTCGAGCGTTGCACCCGCACTCAGGTCTTTCAGTAGGTCAGCCTGGTACGCCTGTAACACGGCCATGGTGTGCAGCACAGCACCAGCTTGACCTGCTGCTTGATAAGCCCTCCCCACTAGCGGAGGTAGTCCTGCATGGCTTAGTGGGGAGAGCGGGTTTCTTGAGTGATGATGCCGAACCCGGTGAGAGATAGCCCGCAAGCGTCTCTTCGACCGGCGGCATCATTAAATACCCCCATGCCTCAGCACCCATGATAGTCGAGTATAAAGACGTCGAGGGTGCGTGAACACGGGAAGTATATGGGTTCCTCTATGAGTGAGAAAGCTCGTCATGGAGGTCATCAAAGAAAGGAAGGGACTAATATAGCATTCCCTTTTTCTTTTTTTATTATTAAATTATTATTTTTTTGTATTATTTTTTTTCCCCCACCAGACAGAAATCTGTATTATAGTTACTATATTATAGGGTCTAGCTGTAGTCTGGCCACAGCCAAGTAACCACCTCGAGTAATTTCTCAGCCGCTTTATTATTATGCATAAAATGTACAGAGGTTCAGCGCCCCCCTCGTGAAATGAAGAGGTGCCAAGGCACGCTTCAGATTACGAGAAGGATCAGCTGGATCTGGGGATAGTGCGAGCGATAGGGACGGATCCGTCTCTCGCTCCACAGCCAAATATATGCGAGAGCCCCACGATGAAAGAGAGGGCGCTGACTCCTGGAAGTAAGCGAGGCGAGCACAAAGCATTTCGCCCGAAAGTAGGTTGCAATGCACACACTCGCCCTGCCCCAACGCGAGAGCAGCATGCTCTTCCCCCAAACAAACAAAACAAAACTGATTTGTGTCCCTGACAGTCATAGAACATTGACGGAAATACGCATCATTTGCTTTGCTTCTCCGACATTTTTCCACCTTTTTCTTTTCTATTTTATATATATATATATATATATATATATATATATATATATATATATATATATATATATAAAGAGGGAAAGGAGAAAAGGTTCACTGTGTACTGCCAACAAATTCTAACAGAGGAAAGAAAGTTTCTGAAAGGCTTGAGACACATAGCACAGTTTGCTCTGAAGAAAACGGATCTGACGACACGCTAGTGACACGTCTATTTATAGCCTGGCAACAGGTGCATCAAAAGATCTCACCAGCCGAGGCTATAAATTCCGGTCAATGTCCATTGACGTGTTACACACATATTCACAATGCAGGATTGTTCCCAAAAGCATCATAGTGAAGCTTTTTGTAAAGGGAACACCCCCTAATCATTTTGATAGATAAACAATAAGGAATGTGGTCTATAGGGTGCAACAACGCCCAGACAGTTTTTCTGTTGTCTGGGTTCCATAAGTATTTTCCACATTCATTTCCTCCATAGGGATTTATGAATAAAATCCTTCAGAAAAGACTTGAAAGCCAAGAACCAAATCAACAAGTCATGAAGTGAAGCACAATATTACAAACTCAAAAAAATATTTTTAAATCATACAAAAAGACCTATCAGAATTAACATCAATTAATGTCTTAAATGAAGGAATGACCTATGAAGCATTGCGCATGGCGTTTTAGAATTAAAAACGATGGAAAAGTATAACAGCAATGAAGTATAAAAACAATATATTTTGTGAGCATTGCAATATATACACATTTGCAGAGTGCCATAGGAATGGGCGAATGCTGCAGAGCTCTTTAGATTCACTGCTTTGCTTTGTTCACTGTGATTGTCTAATTGGTTGATCAATCTCTGCTGGATCATTGGTAGTGTAGTTCTTCACCAGGAATTCCACTATTTAACAGGAAGTTGAAATTATGCAGACTGACAGCATCAACAGAAGCATATACCATCGGTTAACAACCTCGAAGCTTATGTATTTTTAGGTTTAGGTTTATAAGTTAACGTAAACGATCAATTCCCCTATGGAAAATAATTTGTTTTTTATACACAAAGATGGTGTGTGTGTGTGTGTGTGTGTGCGCGCGTGTATTTATCACTTTGTGGGGACCAAATGTCCCCATAAGGATAGTAAAACCCGAAATGTTTGACTTTGTGGGGACATTTTGTCAGTTCCCATGAGGAAAACAGCTTATTAACAGGACAGATTCTGTTCCTTGTGAAGATACTCCCTCTAGGACAGATAATCGGTCAGTTTAGTGAGGTTTCTTATCATCTGTATGCAGACGACATTCAGTTGTACTGCTCTTTTAAGTCTTCTGAGTTACATAAACTGTCCTCTCTTATCAACTGTCTGACTAGTATCAAGCAGTGGTTAAATGATAACTTCTTAGTCCTGAACTCGTCTAAGACTGAAACACTTATAATTGCCCCTGAGCAAAGCATCTCTCAGATAAAGCAACATATCGGTATATTAGGCTCGTCTGTGCAGCTGAGTCTCAGAAGTTTAGGTGTGGTTTTTGATTCTGCCATGTCCTTGGAGCAACACTTGCAACAACTTATCAAAAACTGTTTCTTTCAATTAAGGAACATATCCAGACAAGCGCCCCCTTACATCTCTGACCTGATACAGCTGCGCACGCCCTCACGTAGTCTGAGATCAACTGGTCAGAGATTTTTAATTGTTCCCCATACACATTTTAATACTAGAGGGGACCGTTCTTTCCAAGCAGTGGCACCTAGACTGTGGAATGCTTTGCCTCCTTCATTGCGCTCCTTGGATTCGGTGGAAAATGTTAAAACACAGTTGAAAACTCTTTTAGCTTGACTGTAGGGTGGTTAGGCCTGTCTGATGTGTATTTCTGTTTGTTTATGTTTATGTTTTTGATTTAGTTATTTATTTGGATCATATAGTGTCATGTATTTATTAATGTTGTGTATTCCCCTTTTCTTGTGAAGCACTTTGTGATTTTTATCTGAGAAATGTGCTATATAAATACATTTTACTTCCTTATAAATCATACTAAATTATGTTTTTTGAACATGTTTTGTGAGCTTTATTGACTGCGTTACAACAAGAATAATAATGTAAACACAGACGTTCATGTTCCATGTGGCCCAGTCCAACAATCAATCATTGACTCACCTGATAATATGATTTGATCTGTTGGATGAGAATGGAGAGATTCTGAATCCGCAGTGTTGGTTCATTATTCACTTTCTTATGAGTTCTCTGAACACTTGACTTTGGATTTCTGTGAAAACAAACAAAAACAAACGTTCAGTCAGGAATGAACACATGACCACACAATCAGAAATGAAAACTAGAGATGCAATGTTACTCTAAGACTGGGAAAGACTTTGTTCATCTAGCTTCATATAACAGGCCTTTGCACATATAAATGCAAGATCAGTCATTACAACACATTAAACAACTTTAACATCTCCAGGGGAAATCATCAGCATTCACACCAAACACAAAATTCCTCAACGAAACATCTATAACCTGTTTATAAGTCTTTCTTCATTGACTTGAAGTGTGTCCTACATCCACATGTGTGTTCAGTAGAATGTGAAATGATGAGATCATGTGGAAATCACACACACACACACCACACATGAGCTGCAGATGGTGAAACATTAATGAATGCTTCACGTGTATGTATATGTGTGTTATGTTGAGATGTTTGATGCACAAGAACAATCTTCATGTGTCGTTTTCATCACTTCATTCATCACTGTATACACGCACACATTCCCATCAATATGAACTACTAAACATTTCTGCAATCAATCAGATAAACAGTATATAGTACAGATGTGTTTTTTACTACTGTAAAGTGACATCACAGATAAAGCGGAGATAAAAATTCATTGTTGATTATTTTCATTATTGACTTGATTAATTATTTAGTTGTTGCAGCACTAGCTCAGATCTATGAGTGACAACATCACACACATTGTCAGACATAATACACAGTCAATACACTCAGCCCAGAGCACTAACCTACATACATACATGGCTGAATTGGGGGGTTGCAGAACTATGTCAGTGAAGAATCAATGACACACACACACACACACACACACACACACAAATACACACACCCATGTCCAGTGTTTGTAACATGCAGGGCTCGACAATAAGGACTCCCTGATGGCCCGGGGCCAGCGTGAGAGAGGTCCGGGCCAGTTGCTAGAACTGTCACTTGCCCAATCGCCAGTGCTGCATTTATAACGTTAGTGTTAGCTGACAATGAGCGAGAGAGACCACAAAAAAAATATATGGAGTGAACAAAGTCTTCTAACCGAAGAGCCAGCCATCCATTGGCGTTATTATGCCTTTTTTAGTAGGGCTTCATCCCCCCTAATATTATGTGACTTTGCAATCATCATGTATCTGTTCTAAACAGCTGCAGCAGCAACACTGCACTTGTTTAAATTGTGAGGCACTAATTGGTTGCTTTTCCCACCTGTAAAGAGTGACTGTAGTGTGAGCCAATAGCATTCGAGTGTGGGGTGTGACGGAGCATATAATTGGTTTGAGCCACTGAAATAATACGTCCCATTTCCTCATTCAATTTATGAACGAGCAAGGATCAGTACTATGAATGATTGACAGAGGAGGCATGTCGCTCGTATAGTCCAGTAATCCCGTTTAACAAGGAGAGAAACGAGATGGATTAATTAAGAGTAAAAGTGACTAATGACATTACAATGACATCAGGACATAATTAAAACCTGTAATTACTTTCAGGCTATGTTGTCTTTTTTGTATATTCCTTGATGGTCATGCACTGCAGTTCACAAAATGATATGCTTTGTTGTCATTTGCAGGGAAAACACTTATGATAATAAGTGAATAAACTATAATTAGACTTGTTTTGGCATCTGTGCTTTCTCAATGGTTTAATGACTCAAAAAGATGTTGATTTGCAGAAATGGTTATCTGAATGAATCGGTAAACTAATTTTAACGAATCTTATACACAATGGCGGCCAAAAGTTTGGAATAATGTACAGATTTTGCTGTTTGGGAAGGAAATTGGTACTTTATTTCACCAAAGTGGCATTCAGCTGATCACGGTGTATAGTCAGGACATTACTGATGTTTAAAACAGCACCATCACTATTTGAAAAAAGTCATTTTTGATCAAATCTAGACAGCAGCGTCACTCCAACACCATATCCTTGAGTAATCATGCTAAATTACTAATTCGTAATAGAAAATCACTTGCTATCATATCAAACACAGATGAAAGCTATTTGGTTCGTTAAATGAAGCTTAACATTGTCTTTGTGTTTGTTTTTGAGTTGCCACATTATGCAATAGACTAGCATGTCTTACGGTCAATATTAGGTCAAAAATGGCAAAAAAATAAACATCTTTCTCTAGAAACTCGTCAATCAATCATTGTTTTGAGGAATAAAGGAAAATATACAATGCTTGAAATACGGAGAAACTGAAGATTTCATACAAAGGTGTAACTGTCTTCTTCAAAGACAAGACAACTGGCTCTAACAAGGACAGAAAGAGATGTGGAAAACCAGATGTACAACTAAACAAGAGGAGAAGTACATCAGAGTCTCTAGTTTGAGAAATAGACGCCTCACATGTCCTCAGCTGACAGCTTCATTGAATTCTACACGCTCAACACCAGTTTCATGTACAACAGTAAAGAGAAGACACAGGCGTAAGGGCCTTATGGGAAGAATTGCAAAGAAAAAGCCACTTTTGAAAAGAAAAACAAAAAGAAATGGTTGGAGAGGGCAAAGAAACACAAACATTGGACAACAGATAATTGGAAAAGAGTGTTATGGATCTTAACCCCATTGAGCTTTTGTGAGATCAGCTAGAGCAGGGGTCGGGAACCTATGGCTCGCAAGCCACAAGTGGCTTTGTTTAAAATCGAGTGACTCGTCGGGTCTCTCACCATTCACCAACACATGAATGTTTAAAACTCTCTAGAAATACTTTTCCAATAGAAAGTGTGGGTGTGATTGTAAAGCTTGAAGTCAGTGACACTGTTTTGATTTCCTTTTTCTAAAATTTTACCAGCCACTGTGGAAGGCGAGCTGTAAGACTTCTTGGAGAGATATAGAAGAAGAAATTAGACACAAAGACGTGCGTTTGACGAAACATGATTATATTTTGAAGAACATACGAAAGGAAAGCCGCCGATGCACGTCTGATTTGCAATGAATGCACTTCTCCAACACACGAACATTCATAGAGTTCTTCGAATCGTTTCCCAATAACTGTTGATCTTAAATGTTAAGAGCATTTTCTACGAGTGGTTTTTTGAACGTTCGTTATTTTTTATATGCAACCAGGATGTGAAATAGCACCCGCAAAATGAGACGAGGCTCAATCCAGTTCGCAAGCTCCTCTCCAAATGTATTTCATGCACGAGTAATTTTGCTCATCTACCTGCAAAATGTTGGTAACCTGTAAGATGTATCAGAGTGACAGATGTCAAGAAATGCTGACGTGTTTGAAGAAACACACTTTATTATATTTTTAACAACCGACAAAAGAAAAGCCCTCAATGCTCTTGTCTTATTCGCTGTTTGGTGTGCAACGAGACCCTGTCTTGTGGAACAAGCGCATGTAAAGAGTTATCACTCCTTTTTCTCTGTTTGATTCAAATGAAAACAGTTTGCAAGAATAATGTAATCTATGAGAATGCTCTCCGATCTCCGATCATCTCGTGAGGTGCTGCGAGTTTAGTTTGCCCTTACAAATTCTGAACGCAACTTCGGAGGTTCAGTAATATATACAGGTATCTTTGTATTAAACAAACAAAGACGAAAGTGATTAAATCATAAGGTAATACAAGACACGTTCACCTTGAACCTAAACCTTTCTTTAGGCAGCCTAAATATGACCAAAACGGAATTCAAAAACATTTGAAAAGAACACACATATGGCAGAATTTTTTGGGAATACAATAATTTTTTGGACTTATTTTTTATGATGATTTTTATAATTATCTTTACAATTATAATTGTCTTTAGTTCTTAAGTTGCATGCTAGTAATTTTCACCTGTTGCTGCATACTGATACTTGCGTGATGGTAAATGTTTGGATTTGGGGAGGTGGTTATATATAAAAAAAACATTATCACTTTGTTATTTGTATTGCTATTTTCATTTAGTTTAAAGTGCAATTTGAATTTAGAAATTTCTTTTGTTCAATTTTTCATGTTTCAATAAATTAATGTATTTTTTAAAGCAAAATATTCTTCAACCATGGGGATTGACCATATAGTCAGATATTGAAATTTAAATGTGAATATTTTTAAGTCATTTTATGGAGACCCGCACAAACATGTGTACTCAATTCCATATTGCAACATGTTACCTTATTCGTTTGTGGTATGGCTCTTTTAAAAAAATACATCAACCAAAAAATTTTAAATTGGCTCAGTGAAAAATGGTTCTCAACCCCTGAGCTAGACGTAAGGTGCATGAGAAGTGCTCGACAAGACAGCCAAATCTATGGCAAGTGCTACAGGACGTGTGGGGTGAAAGGTCACCTGAGTATCTGGACAAACTGACAGCTAGAATGCCAAGGATCTGCAAAGCTGTCATTGCTATACGTGGAGGATTTTATGATGAGAACTCTTTGAAGTAGTTTAAGATTTTTTTTTTCAAATTGTATTAGTAATGTTTCACGATATTAATGTCCTGAACATACATTGTGATCAGTTGAATGCCACTTTGCTGAAGTACCAATTTATTTCCTTAAAGAGATAAATCTGTACATTATTCCAAACTTTTGGCCACCAGTGTGTGTTTATATATATATATATATATATATATATATATATATATATATATATATATATATATATATAATTAAAATATTTTGCTTTGGTACGATGAAGAGCTTTGCTACAATATTTTTTTGCCATGATGCATCACCTATTTTTCATTTTTGTTTTGGGGCCAGTGAAAATTTTGGCAGGGCAAGTAAAAGTCTGAAGCACTGGTCCGACCAGGCCAGTATTTATGTTGCATTCACATACAATGCGAGGTGAGCGTTTCGCGTGGGGCCACTACATACAAAGTCAATGCAAAGATGCAAATAGATGCGAATGCGCGCAGGGCACCGCGAATGAAGCGAATGGCGCGACTCGAACACTCAAAATCCTAATTCGCGTAGAAATCCGCATGGTGCGTTGCAGTGAACGCCTATCAGCATTGAGATTGTCTGGATGACACTGATGTACTGACGTAGTAGCAGAAGAGATTTGGAAAAATTGTTGTAGAGGTGTGTGGGCACCCGGAATTGTATGTCACAACGTCATACATGTACTGAGACCGGACGAAAAAAGACATCACTTGGAGGAAAGTGAGCGAGGAAGTTGGACTACGGTAAGTTCTGAAAATATAAAATGCAAGGCGAAAATGAGCAATGCAAGCGAAATTTTCTTCGCGTTGTATGGGAACACACCATTAGCATTGAGCTCTGATGAGTACACTACACATGTGTCAGCAGATCAGCACAGCTCCATCACACCTTATCAGATGATAAAGGTCACCATCATCACACCTGCATCACCTGACAAACTTTTGTCACATGTGTTTCCATTCACTCAAGTCATAGCTGGCTGCATTTACTCTCTAATCAGACACTACACCATAAAATCAGTCAGAAGTGACAAGCACAGTGATTTTTTTAAAACAGAATAGTCACACAAAGGGGAGAATTTTTTACGCATGGTATTTCAGCACAGTCTTATCACTAACCACCTGGGATTCTAGTTTAGCAGGCGCAATCAGAGCTGAAACTGTGCTGCGTCTTGAGTATTTAAATTAAGTCATTGTCATTCCTTTTCAAGCAAATATGGCTCCTTGCTATGAAAATTAGGCTCATTATAGATTGTGCTTCATTCACAAAAATTGCCCGGTGCAGACAAAGAGCATTATAACCTGCATGTATCCAGATGTGTCCTTTAGTCACTTTTAGTATGTTAGAGAGATGATTCAGGAGTCTAGATCAGAGCAGTGAGTGTCCCCCACACACTCTTCACAACATTAAACTAACAAGGCTTTACCTATAACTGACTAAGAATGATTAACGATACATACAAACACAGGAACTCAATGACGTTCATCACTGGTGACTGAAGAGGTGGGCATACTCTGAATTGATATTTTCAGCGCTTCAGCCTCCCTCTGCTCCATTATGAGAGAATCTCTGTACACTTTTTAAAGTAAGACTCAACAGTACTGTGGTGCTGCTACAGTAGAATGAAAAGTTACGGATCACAAGCCTAATGGTTGTTCTGGTGGCCATACGCATCTTCACTGACTTTAGGTGAGCATACACAAAATCCTGAGACAGACATATGCTTGTGTATGCACTAGACAAAACTACTGATGTTCATGACTTGCCGGTCTGTTGATGGTCCTCTAACATTGTTCTCTTGTGAGATACAGACTGTGGGAAAGGGAAATCACTATTGCTTCATCATTAACAGAACGGAACCATAATTGTTCACTTTTTTATGAACATTAAACTGGGATCCAAGAACCAGCAGTGGTTGTAATAGTTTGAGGGAAGTGCAGTGAATGTACAGATGTGTGATGTTATCAGTGCTGAACAGGATACAAGAGAGACACCACAATTATCTGCTTTGACTGCCTCAGATGGCACAAACACAGTCTGATGTTTATGGAACACAAAACTGGAAAACACACTCCTTCCAAGCAGAGCTGATCTTATTGGCTGGTTTGATGGACCTTCAGCGAGTAGAAGAACATAAACAATTGTATCCATCCACCTGGAGTTCCGGGTTAATCCAACAATTAAATAATTACTAGACATTCCAGGTTAGAGATATTAGAGAGTTTTTGTCTCTTCATGTGTCAGTGGGCAGACTGAACTTGTATCAGCAGACATCACTGGAGGCCACTGAGTCTCGCTGCTGTTGGTCGCTTGAAGATGTTTCTACTCAAGCACAGGATTAAACTGCACTACTATTATTGGACTCTTCATCCCATTGTTGCTCATCTGCATAAAGTTTAACACTGCTCAAACTCTCATTGAAAATTAATGATTTCCATGTGAATGCCCCTTTAAATGTAAAAATGGACATCACACATGCTGTAAAAGGAGCAATTTGCCCATACATTACCCTTCTGTCTTAATTAATTGACACAAAACTTTTTAGAGATCATTTTAGTTTGATGATAGCTTGCTGTGCTTTACAGTGAGTAACAATCAGCACAGTAAAACACTCTGCAAGTGTGCAGAAGTTTTATCTCTTTATTGCTTTAGGTTTAGTCTTTTTATGCATTGAGGTTGTCGGAAGTTAAATCCTCTACTTTGAGTAATGCTCCCATATTTGTGAGGAGTTGTGGAGCAAATAAAGTCTTTGCTGATTCTATCGGACACTGCTTAAATAAATAATTGCAGTAAAAAAAGGTTTAAACTGCTTGATGTTGAACTAAACGTTTACCCACAATTATCTTACATAGAAATGAGTCATTATGTGTTCAGCGGTTTGGTGCCGCTTTCTATTGGAGCCTTCTTTCTTATTTTTATAGTTTTGTGCAATAAGATGTTTTTTTTTTTGTTATTTCGCCAATTTATTTGTTAGTTATCATGTTGATTTGTATAGCGCCTTTCACAACACACATAGTTTCAAAGCAGCTTTACAGAAGATCAGCATTTACAGACGATAAAACTATAATGTCTATAATGTCGATGAATCATCATTGTGTAATTAGATAAAATACGATTGTTTATCGTGTTTAAAAATAAGTAATTAAATAATAATTGTATTAATAACCCCAGTGAGCAAGCTGAAAGCGACTGTGGCAAGGAACACAAAACTCCATAAGATGTGGATTAATGGAGAAAAATAACCTTGGGAGAAACCAGACTCACTGTGGGGGCCAGTTCCCCTCGGGCTAACATCATGAATATAATGTAAATATTACTTATGTATAGTTAAAGTCATGGTTTAAAATGATTAAACTAAGTGTTAAGGGTCAGTGATTAAACATTGATTGTGTTTGAACTGTAAGATTAATGACCAATGTCTTTGAAGTCCATCCTGGATTAACTGCAGAAGTTCACATAGATGCAATTGTCCTTGTTAATTGGCTGATGAAGGCTTTTGTTGGCAAATGTTAGTCTAAGCATTTCATTTCAAGATCGTAGTCCATCAATAGACTGAGGTGATGCAGGCAGAGATCAGGGATGTGAAACGCAGTTCAACCTGGCCGGTAATTTCAGTGAGGTTCGTTGTGGTCCATCCTAAATCCAAGGTTCAGACAATGGCATATGAAGTATCCCATGTCTTATGGTTGGAGTTGGCATCAGTTAATCCTCTGAAGCCCATCATAATAGACTGAAGTGATGTTAGGCTGGCACCGGCTGCATTTAGTCATCATCATTCAGCGACATGAAGCAGTGGAGTCCAACATGAAGCAGGAATGGTGCTGGATCCAGCCAGTTCTGGTGACCTCAGAATAGGAGTCCCGAGGTTGAGACAGGGAAACAAATTAAATAATATCAGCATAGATGCCATTCAATTTATTGCAGAGATATAAATCATGATCAATGTTTCTGGTTTCTAGTTCTGGCAGACTAAACTAAAGCAGCCCAATTGTGGGTTGGAGGATAAATTCGGTGTATGCCTGGCTAAATAGAGGAGTCTTTAGTCTAGACTTAAACTGAGAGAGTGTGTCTGCATCTCGAACAGTGTTAGGGAGACTATTGTATAATTTAGGAGCCAAATATGAAAAGGATCTTCCTCGTTTTGTGGATTTTGATATTCTGGGAACTATTAACAGGCCAGAATTTTGCGATTGTAATGAACGTGATGGAAAATAGCGTGGTAGAAGGTCACTTAAGTACTGCGGAGCTAGACCATTCAAATCTTTGTGTGTAGTTAACGGAATGTTTTAATTATTACGGAATTTAACAGGTAGCCAATGTAACGATGATAAAATGGGGCTAATATGATCATATTCCTTTGTTCTTGTTAGCACTCTGGCTGCTGCATTTTGAACCAATTGAAGTTTATTTATTGATTTTGCTGGACATCCTCCCAGTAATGCATTACAATAATCTAGTCTTGAGGTCATGAACGCATGAATTAGTTTTTTGGCATCAGCAACAGAGAGCATGTGCCGTAATTTAGCAATATTTCTTAGGTGGAAGAATGCTGTTCTACAAACATTGGTAATTTGATTTTCAAAGGACAGATTGGTTTCAAATATAACACCTAAGTTCTTCGCAGTACATCCATCGAGAGTCAAATTATATTGTAGTGGCTTATTTTTAGAGTTTTTTGGTCCAATAATTAGAACCTCTGTTTTGTCAGAATTGAGTAGAAGGAAACTTCTGGCCATTCAATCTTTTATTTCATTGATACACACTGCTAATTTCGATAATTGTGAAATCTCATCAGGTTTTGAAGAAATATAAAGTTGTGTATCGTCGGCATAGCAGTGGAAACTTTTCCAGATAATATCTCCCATAGGAAGCATATACATGGAGAAAAGCAGAGGCCCTAAAACTGATCCCTGTGGCACTCCAAAGTTTTCGATCCTATCGTAAAGTGTGTATCAATGAAATAAAAGATTGGATGGATCCAAATTTTACTTTTGTTTGGTTTGACAATTCCTAATTTACATAGACAAAGTGGTAGTGGTCTGTTAAATATGACCTAAACCATGCTAATGCAACCCCACAAATGCCAACATAATTCTCTAGCCTATTCAAGAGAATGTTGTGATCTATCATGTCGAATACAGTACTAAAAGCACTAGAAGATAAATGCAGCCACGATCAGATGATAAGAGCAAGTCATTTGTAACTCTGATAAGTGCAGTCTCTGTACTGTGATGAGGCCTAAATCCTGACTGAAAATCTTTGTATATACTATTTCTCAGTAGAAATTAACATACTTGGGAGGATACTACTTTTTTTTAGTATTTTTGACATGAACAGGAGATTTGAAATCGGTCTATAATTAGCCAGTTCTCCAGGATCAAGTTGTGGCTTCTTAATAAGTGGTTTGATAACTGCCATTTTAAAGTTTCTTGGGACATGTCCTAAGCATAGTGAGGAGTTAATAATATTAAGAAGAGGTTCTGAGATTACATGGGATACCTCATTTAAGGTAGTTGGTATAGGATCTAACAAACATGTTGTGGCTTTTGATGTTTCGATAAGTTTTGTTAGCTCTTCATGACCTTTGACAGAGAAAGATTGAAGTTGCACGTGAGGAAAATTATTAGACATTGTTTTCTGAGGTGCTATGACAGATGATTGCATAATTCCAATTTTATTTCTGATTATTTCAATTTTATCTGTAAAGAAATTCATGAAGTCATTACTCTTGAGCTGTGATGTAATATCTGGTTCTGTTGAGGCTTTATTCCTAACCAATTTAGCCACAGTACTGAATAAACACCTAGGATTGTTGTGGTTATTTTCTATGAGTTTACTAAAATATGCTGACCTGGCAGCTTTTAGTGCCTGTCTGTATCTAAACACTATCCTTCCACGCACCACGAAATACTTCTAATTTTTTATTTTTCCACATGCGCTCAATTTTCCGAGCTGCTCTCTTGAGAGCATGAGTGTGATCATTGTACCATGGTGCAGGGCTTATTTCTTTAATTTTCTTTAATCAAAGTGGGGTGACAATCTCAAAAGTTCTAGAGAAGACTGCATTTATATTTTTTGTTATTTCATCAAGTTCTTCTGGGCTTTATTGAGTGTATGAGATAGATCTGGAAGATTACTAGTGAAGCTATTTTAGTGGTCGAAAGAATAGTTCTACCTGAACGATAGCGTGGTGTAGATTGAGTAACATTAACCTGGGGGAGTAGATTCATTTAAACTAATATATTCATCCGGTTTAAGCCAGGTTTCAGTCAAACAGAGTGCATCCAATCTATGATCTGTAATCATTTAATTAACAATTAGTGCTTTGGTAGAAAGAGATGTTTAGTGAGGGTATTGTGTTTGGTAGTTCGGGGAACAGACACAGTCTCTATGAGATATCTAGGTGATAGAGTCTCTATCTGTTGTAGTTTATGTGACCTGTGTGATGTCTCAAGGCAGCTAGCAGACGTTCGGATTAACCAGTTTGTCTGCTTCCTGACCTGGGCCCCAGTTAGTCAAATACTATAATTATTAAGACTATGAGTCAAATTACTAGAGAGTAGAGCGGCACCTTCCCTGGAGGGATGGAGTCCGTCTCTCTTTAGCAGGTCAGGTCTACCCCAAAAACTCTTCCAATTGTCTATAAATCCTATTTTATTCTTCAGACACCACTCAGACATCCAGCCATTCAGTGACACTGATCTACTATAAACCTCGTCACCATGACGAGCAGGGAGGGGACCAGAGCATATTACAGTGTCTGACATCGTTTTTGCAAATTCGCACACCTCTTTAACATTATCTTTAGTGATCTCCGACTGGCGAAGCTGGACGTCGTTAGTGCCGACATGGAAAACAATTTTAGAAAATCTACGTTTAGCATTAGCCAGCACTTGTAAATTTGATTTGATGTCAGATGCTCTGGCCCCCAAAATGCAATTAACAATAGTGGCTGGAGTCTCCAATAACAAGGGCTCTTTCAACATGATTCTGAGTGGGTGAATCACTGAGTGGGGAGAATTGATTGGAAACCCTAACAGGAACGGGAGAGTGGTGTCTCTTTGCTGAGCGAGTATGCCACCGAGACGTCACCCAAATGCCCTGCTGCCAGGGCTCTACAGCCGGAACCAAAGTGTGTGTGTTGCTCTCTGTACTACTCGCATCCGAAACAGTATCTACCAGCTTCTCTTTCTCACTGACCTCCACTAGCGTTCCAATGCAAGTTTCTAACTCATTAATCTTCTCCATCAGCCTGACTAATTCCTTACAATTATCACATATGAATCCCTCACTGCTGACGGAGGAGGCTATTGTAAACATGTGACATGCAATGCAGGAAGAAATAACATGAGCGGATGCCATGACTTACTGCAAATTGTTTGTTGTTCCTGAGCGGTGAGGGTTTGAGATTGACGTGAATCCCTCACGTAATTGTTTGTTGTTGTTGGTTGTTCTTGATAAGCGGTGCTTTGAGATCGATGAAATAATCTGTGTACCGCAGAGGAGAAAAAACGGGTGCGCTCTGAAAAAATGCATGCAGTTTAATCGCGATAAAAATAGAACGCTGATGCAGGTGGAATATGCGCGCAGTTGAATCGCGATAAGAGAATAATACGAGGGAAACCCGATGCAAGCTTAAAAATGGTAGATGTTAAGGATTAAAGGCTGAAAACAGATATATAAGAGATGCTAAAAAAACAAAAATAGCAGGCTACAAACACAGACTCTAGCAAGGTGCCAGCAGCAACAGGTAAAATACACGCAGATGAAACAGCAGAAAAGAGGAAAACCTGAAAAGCGGGAAAATGACAAAGGATATAACGATGAACGTAATGATGAACGTTTGAGAATAATAATAAGCAATGCTAAGCAGCCTAAGCAGGCTACAAACAAACTCTCGTGCAACGTGCCGCCGGAAACCTTAACACTTGACAAGTTGATCAAACAACCGATTGACTAATCGAATTACGAAAGTTGATAGTTTTGCACATTCCTACCAGGGAAGAAAATCATATGACAGAATTGTAATTTTGAGGTGAACTATTCCTTTAAGACCAGGACTCCTCCCACACTCCTCTTGCTGTCTCTCACTTGCTGTTGTGTCCATCAATCCTCAGTGACAGCAACACTCATCAGTGTTCTTAAATCCAGAGTGTACTAGAGTAACTGTTTTTGAGGATAATCAGTTTCACAATGACAATGAGCTCAATTCTACCTAAAACACAGTGTTTGGTTAAGGTTTATGAGTGTATTAGTTAATATGAGTGCTGAATAATGATGTGTTTGTGTGTGTATAATGAGTGCTGTGTGTTTGGCAGACGTGTACAGCAAATGAGATGACCAGCTGCCTAATCGCACACACACACACACACACACACACACACACACACACACACACACACACACACACACACACTATCACTGCATTATTAAAGCAGTCAGACACACACAGGCTTCACGATTTTTCCGGACTAGTTTGTATATGTCTTTTTGTGTGTGTGTGTGCAGGGTTGGGTGGTTTACAAGGACATTTTGTTAGGTTACAAACGTAATTACAAGGGTATTATGCTATAATTGTGGTTAATGGGGACATTTCTAGTGTGTATGTGTTTGTTTATAAGAGTGACAGTGTGTTTATGTTTTAAAACTCACTCAAATGCAGATTAATCCAGTAAATAATTAATAGAGCTCCAACAAACACATTACTGACACACACATTTCACATATGGCCATATGCTCATCACTAAATAAAATTATGACATACAAGTAGAACAAATATGAAAGTAACAGAATATCCCAATTATTAACAGTACACAAACTCCAACTACACATCTCACACACATGGATATTATGATGCATTATGTGACATTCAGCCACTACGAGGAGTACTGAATCATATAGCACTGAGTGTTTTTACACTATATAGCTAACAGTATATAACAGTATATCACTACATAAGAGTATATCACACTATTTAATATTATATAACAGTATATAACAGTATATCACTACATAACAGTATATCACACTATATAATATTATATAACACTATATAACAGTATATCACTACATAAGAGTATATCACACTATTTAATATTATATAACAGTATATAACACTGCATAACAGTATATCACACTATATAATATTATATAACACTATATAACAGTATATCACTACATAAGACTATATCACACTATTTAATATTATATAACAGTATATAACACTGCATAACAGTATATCACACTATATAATATATAACAGTATATAACACTACATAACAGTATATCACACTATATAACAGTATATAACACAATATAACACTATACAACTGTATAACATAATATAAACGTATTTAACAGTAACAGAACAGGTAAAGGCTTCATTCAAGCACTGAGGACTTTCCGACGCCATCAACGCTTCATTACAGCAAATGTCATAAATGATTCCTCATACATTCAACGTTCACACAGAAAACGACATTATAAAGGTTTACTCACATCTGAATCATGATGTCGTTCAAATAAGCTCCGTCCACTAATGTCATAAACTCCGACAGATGAGATCCGTCACTTCGCAGATGAGACACAGTCTTCACCTACAAACACACACACACACACACACACACACACACACACACACACACACACACACACACACACACACACACACACACACACACACACACACACACAAATACATGGAAATCGAGACATACTTGTATGAGATGAAGAAGTGTATACGAATGTATATTTGATCTATCTTACCCAGCACACTAGAGGAGAGAGCAGAAATTCCTCCAACAAAGGCGTAAAAACTTCATTTTCCATCTTCTCCATCTTGTGGAAATGAAACGGCTGTTGTGAAGGTCTTTGTGCAGGACACGAGTCAGTTTATGAAGCACTCGTGTGGAAAACGACATTAAAAACTCATCCTGACAGGAATACTGAAGCGCTTATACTCATCAGGAATGCGGCAGAGGCGGGCGGGATCAATCCATCGAAGACGAATCCACACCCAATAAATCCACTCGTTTAATCTCCAGCAGTGATAAATCCATTCATCCCGAATCAATCCCGTTCGTTTCCATTACATTCAATGGGACGCGTCGAGATTGTAACGGAAAAATCTGCGCTGCGCGTCGAGCGCGTGTGTCGGTCACGGGTGGGTGTCTGTATCTGAAACAAAGCGCCGCCTGTACTGAATTACGCACGCACGCACGCGCACACACACGCACTGATTTACTTAGCAAAAGAGCTACATTATGTGGACTAGAATGTAGTAAATGTATTAACTGTATGCTACATCGTCTCTTGAGTGTAGTTATCACCTCGGAAATAAGCAGTCATTTTTCATGTTTTCATTCGTACTGTACAATAGTGCATACTGCAGCTCTAGTAGGCTATGTAGTATGATAGTCTCTCCTGCGCTCTTAAAAACACAATGTTTTTTCAGTCAAAATACTGTTGACTGAATAATCAAGAAGATTCATTTCATTCGTTATACACTGACACAGTGGGGGAAGTGTTTTGTGTTTCTGTGGCTGAATACACCCGTAAAATCAATAGGATAACATGTATGTTTACATTGTGTAGTGGTTATTTCATAAGGGATTCAAATAAACATTGTGTTCTCAATGACCTCTCTCGGTGATGCACAATATGTGTTAATTAGACGAAATAACTGGATTATAATATTCTTTTAGCATAACTCGATTTGACATACTGAACATTACCGTCTGCTGCCTAATATCTTGACCAAGTGAGATAATAATTCCTTAGGCCTATAGCTGTAAAGTTTAATAGCTGGATATCAAGGATTGTTTTTGAATAAGCTTTAAAAAAGTACACGTGGTAAGAAGACAGCTAACATTTACCATGCCACTAATTTATTTAATACATAAAAATAAAATATAAATGTGTACACAAAACAGTAATAGAAATGTATTCGATTAACTATACGATTAAACATTTTAATATTCAAAAGCTTAGATTTTTTTCGTGATGTCAACAAATAATGAAATATGACTATTTAACCACATACATTTAAACTGTTTTGGGTAAAAACATAAATAATTTTTTTTTCAAGGTATTTCAGATGTTGCCCAAAGATTCAGCGTAGTGTTTTCTCAATATATCATGTCTCTTCTTTAAAAATAAAGCATTTAAACTCTTACAGGCCACCTTTTTTTTTTTTTTTTTTTTTTTAAATACTGAGCAAGTAAAATCCGTCTATACCTAGTGTTGTTCAAAACAAAGTATTCATTTTTCAGAACAATGATAAAAATGGTAACGTGCTGGCAAATATTTATAAACGTAGGAAGTCTCAAAGTAGTTTCGACGTGTTTGTTAACAGTCTGAGAGCAGATGGCTGAGGTCAGATAAGACACCTGTCGTGTGCAGTTGTTTGGCTGTAAACTGCTGATGCTGTGATTCAGTGTGTGTGTGTGGCAGCTTTACACTGACAGAGCTTTGACTGATCTGTACAGAGATGAAGTGAAAACCAGTGAATTAGGAATCTGAACACTTACATTTACTTACCTGAAAACTACAGTAAAACACAAAGCCAAAAGTTGAGTAAATGTTTTTTTTATTATTATTTAACCTCCTCAGACCTGGTGTCCACATACGTGGACATCACATTTTTGGTTGTGTGCAGCATAATACTTAATTCTGTGTAACTGGAACATGTTTTTCACAAACGAGGACACTTACACTGCCATCTGGTGGCGTCAGGAGAGAAAAAAATTTAACATGAATAATTTATAGATGGCGGAGAACACAGGCCACATGTCAAGCAGCCACTCCAGACAAAAACGTCCACAAGGTAAACAATCTAATAACATTTCATTGTTGATTCTTGTTAAGTTATGCATAATAGTGTTGTATGATTAAAATGGCATGCACTTTTGACAAACTTTTGTAACAGTAAAGATTTACTATGCTGCTAAATTTGATGTCCACATGTGGACAATGGGACTTAGCTTCGATGAAACTGTATAAGAATGTTAGCAAAATCGCACTCACGAGCACGCACGCGCACGCACACACACACACACTCTCTCTTGCTCGCGATCGAGCGTGCACACACACACACACAAACACTCTCTTGCTCACTCGCACACACACTCTTGCTCGATCGCACACACACTATCTTGCTCACTCGTGATCGCGCACACACACACACTCATGCTCACTCACACACACACACACACACACTATCTTGCTCACTCGCGATTGCGCGCACACACACACACAGTCGCGCATAAGATTGAAAAATTTGGCAAAAACTTAGTTTGGGAAGAATTCGTTAGAAAACATCAATTGCAATAGTTTATAACAGTATATATTGACATTGCATGTGTGATAAATAATTTTGCATTGATTTGTATTTTATTTTCCTCATGATCTCATTTCCAGAGCGTTTTCCTGCATCAACGGCACTGGAATTGATACTGGATTCAATTTCTGGGGACAACTCCGAGGTAGAAGACTGGTCCGACAATGATGAACCAGTAAATGACGTTGATTACCATCCTCCACAACAGGAGCCAATCAGCAGCGAGGAGGAGAGTAGTGGGGATGAAGACCCCATTCCACAGGCCACCCGGGGACGTAAACGTGCTGAAACTTGTCGTTCAGACCGTAGCACTGTCGTTTTGCACACTCCCAGACGTCGGACTCAGCAGGTTGAGTCTGATGGCTCAAATGAGGACCTTGAAGAGCCAACACCAGGACCAAGCTTTGAAGGACAACCCAAGCAAGGATGAGGAGTGCGCTGCCGTGCTCAGGCTGTAAATAAGAGCTTTGCACTTTGTTACACAATGGTGTCTTGATTTTTTTTTATGTGAATACAGACCCAGTGTCCACATATGTGGACATCATTTTTTTTTCAAAAAGTGCTTCATGTTCAAAGATAATATCTGGTTATTGTATGTATTGGTCCCTCCTAACCCCAAAAAGCTAGAAGAAATCTAAAATGCACGCCAAACCAAAGCTCAGGTCTGAGGAGGTTAAAACAAAAATGACTTGAGCAAACAAATCTGTCTCAAGTGCTTTCCAGCAGACAATCTGCAAAACAAAGAAACTCGTGCTTTTAGGGACAACTGTAGGAAGGTTTTAAGAAGAGTGGTGGCCAGCGCTGTATGAGTCTTCAGGTTCAGAGATCTCACCGTCAATGATGAATGTGGCATCTCAATCCTGCTCGGTGATGCGGTCACTCTTCAGCATGACTTCTCTTCTGACCAGTGTTGGGTATAATCTGATTACAAATTAATTAGTGACTGTAATCTATTTACTTTTAGGTCAAAGTAGTGTTAATTCTAGTAATCAGATTAGTTTCCGACTTTCAAATAAATTCATTATTTGGGCTACAAATTTTCAAAATATTATGTAGAATTTAAAACAAGTATTATATGTACAGTTATGTGTACGTCTGTCATTATAAGGGAGAAACTTGTGCTGCCGAGAGTATAACTTGTGTGCGACAATAAATATAGACATTATTTTTAATTTGTTATTTGAAAAAAATTAAAATCTGTGGAGTGTTCATTAACTTTTCAACAAAATAATCTGATTACAATTTTCCAGAATTAGTCATAAGTAGTGGATTACTTAGAGTAATTTACAATAGACAGCTTCTATCGGGGACAGTCCCTCTATTCTATCCATTCAATGAAGACTCATTCAAATAAATCACACATAATTAACCTCAGTGTGTAATTGCAGGACCAAATTTAATCTGAAAACTGTAAAAAATATCACATTTATACAAATGCTCATTAACGGAGATGGTGCTAGTAGGAAATTGTACATAAACAAAGGGGAAAAAACAAGATAATCAAAACGTTCTTAAAGTTCTGCCAGTTGAGTCCAATCAGCTTCTAGCTCTGGAATTAATCTCATTTCATCAATACAGGAAAGCCAAAAGCTGATTTTAGATCAGTACTCCTGCTCAGAGCTTTATAAATATCCTCATGATGTGAGCAGAATGTTTCATTGCAATGCATTCACTAGTACTGATAGGAAACATATGAGCAACACAAACCGTTTCTGACAAATCATGACAAAATAATTTGATTGCAATTTAATCTTTTAAAAAGCAACATTGCAACTTCTAGTCTGAATGACAGACATGTGATTATAAAAGGGCCTCGCTGATGTGACAAGTCTCATGGACAGGAGCCCCCATTCAATTATTAAAAAACAAATCATTTAAAAAAGGAAATAAACACGGTACACCACTCCATTCTGCTGATGCCACTATGACAATTTTCCAGCAGCCACTCTGTCTCTGAACACACATCAGTACGGCGGCTAGTCCTGCTAGCCCGTGCCGCTCTCCCATCAGCCCCTGCTGCGTGACGGCTGCGGTAATTGGTTCACTGGAGAGGAATGTGAGCTTGTGTGGTTCAGGTGAGGTGGAGGTAGAGCCGGTACCATTAGACAGCAGGAAACAGAAGCCCAAGCATGCCTTTAAGAGCCTCGACGAGGCCGTTTCCGTGGTGACTGCTCCTCTTCATCATTTTCCTCTTCATCCTCATCATCAGGGTAATCCACGATGCCGATGGGTCCAGTCTGTTGAACAGGACATTTAGAAGAGGAAACAAACTTCTCATTATAAAACATTTCTATATGACAATGAAAAGATTAGCCTGATCTGAAGAAAATTACTGTGGAGACATTTTTGCTAAATTATATCACATGGTTCTTCACACGTATCACAGCAGTTCTGAGGAGAAATGTCCACTGTGTGGTGCTAAGTGCATGTTCTCCCAAACAGATGATGTTTTTAAGGTTAATGTTCTATGGAGGTTTAAATAAAGTGAACTCACCCTACTGTAAAGCTTAAACCTAATCGATAGCGTTAATTAAAAAATAACCCCAGATTATACTAAACCAGTGCGCAAAAAGACATCAGGGTAAATATTACGCGATATCCTTAGAGAGAGGTTTCCCAGTATTTTCACAATGTTTTAAGTATGACGGCGCTCGTTAATGCAGTTTTTTTTTACCTTGTACCCAAAGTTCATAGTATAATAGTAGCATGTGGTGTCAAGAGCGTGAAGATAAAAGCATAAACCACTTAGAGGATAAAGGCTTGAAGCAACATTAGGAAAGATATATTCTGCAGTAGCTAAGCCTAGCATATGCATCTCCCAATACATAAATGACACGTATTAATAACCTAACTGCTGCAAAAGTAATACATTTCGACATTAAGACAATTTCTATAGACAGCTTTTGCTGTACGAATTTACAGAAATCATTAAAAATTTCTGCAGAAAAAATTACTTTACAGACAGATGTCTAGAGGGCTAATCTCATCCAAACAGGGCTAATAGCACTGTGTGAGGAACAGGGTGAAAAATACATGAACTTAACTAACAATCTGCTGTTTTCTATGTGATTTATGTGAAAGAGAATAATCTTTGTTGCTGTCGTGTCTCCAGTGTTCAGTGTCAACAGGAAACTGCTGTGATATGTACAACGAGCAAAATGTATTTAGCATAAAAGTGGGTACAGTAACATGATTCTATTAGACCAGGTTGACAACAATGCTTGAAGTACCCTGGCAGTCTGGCCGGAGGGTGCTGCAGCTGATTTGGAGCTGCTGGAGGAAGCTGATGGAGGTTTGGAGCCATTGGCAGCTCCTGCAGACTGAGAGAAGGTGAACTTAAAGCTGCCTGTGGGCGTCCGCCTGGCATGACTCTCTTTGTCTAGACTTTCCTTCACTGAAACAAGATAAAACACGTGTAAGATTACTTGATGAAATCGACTGATTGAACATTAATAATTTTATAAGCTCATCGATTGTCCAATAATGAATTTAAGTACAGATACATTCAGTAATCATGCGAGCAGATGGTGAGAATACGAAGGATGTCTAATTCACCATCTGATCCAATACTGATGTTTAAACCCAGATCAGGTATCGGTTCCACATAGGGCTTGGTGATATGGCTACAAAAATTCTCTCTCGAAATTTTTCAGCCTACTGACGATTTTCAATATGTATCTTGATAATTATGTATTTGCTCAGAAATGGTTCAAAATGCTCTTTAAAAAACATAATTATCCAAACAGCCATTGTTACCAGGTAGATTAAATATTTTAAAGCATTGAACATAAAAATCTATTATAATCTCACATACTTATAATTATTCTTCCACACCAAATGTGTCCTGCAATGTTTGTCATAGACCCACGAATTATGTCAAATCGACCGGCCTTTTGATCACACCTGTGCTATGACTTTTCTAAGGGATGGGGTTACACATCCCTGAGGGGCAAAGAATTTCCCCAAAAAAATCTCAGACTTTGCATATCTCCGAATCAGAATTTCACAGAGACATGTGGGTGGATTAATTTCATATGTCCTAGCAAGCAGTTTTGGTACATTACATGAGATTGGGGGTAAAATGAACCCCTGGGGGGTAAAACCAGCACAAAAATGCCCCATAGGCATAACTATGGCAAGGGTCTCACCCATGACATTTTTTTTTCTTCATACTATGACAAGACAAGTGAATTTTGTGGGATCATAGCTCCCAATCAGAATGTCGTAAAGACATGGGGGTGGGCTCATTTCACTCGGGTTACCAATCAGTCTTTAAGTATCACCTTGGAAATGGTGTAGCCACACACTAGCAACCATTTAAGGCATTCTAGCAACCATCCCCATAGGCTTCCAATCAAAATGGAAAATCTTCAGAACAGAATGTCACGGAGACTTGCAGGTTAGCTCTTTTGAGTCAGGTTAGTAAGCAATCAATAAGAATCACTCTGGTCACTGGCTAGCCACGCCCTAGCAACCATTTAGAGCACCCTACCAACCAAACCCTTTTGACTTCCATTCAAAATGGCTCAGATTGGTATCTCCAGATAAGAATGTCAGAGAGACTTCATATTTGGCTCGTATGACTCAGGCCAGCATGCAGCATTTTTAGTATCATCCTGGCAACTGCCTAGCAACAAGATGGGCTTACACTAGCAACCGAATTGTAAAGCCCATATCTCTGCACTACAACATCATACAGACTTAGAATTGGTTCTTTTAATCAGACTAGCAAAGCAGCCTTTAAGTATCACCGTGGAAACTACTTAGCCATGCCCTAGCAACCATTTAGAGAACCCCATCAACCAAATCCCATTGACTTTCATTCAAATTGGCTCAATGGGATACCTTCGGATCAGAATTTCACACATACTTCAGTGTTGACTCAGGCTAGCAAGGAGCCTTGTTAGTATCACCCTGGTAACTGCCTAGCAACTAAATGAGCTTACCCTAGCAACCAAGTAGAAAAAACACTATCTATCCATCCATCTACTTTCAGACTAGGCTTTTCCAAGCCAACCTAAAATTTGTCCACAAACTTTTAAATCTAGTGTTCATTAACATGCACTTTTATACACTTTTTTTACAATGATACATAGTAGCTTAAATAAACAGCATTATTTACCTTCATATATTTTTACAAAAAAATCGTGCATTTTAGATATTTACTTAAACACAGCCTTTTGTGATTCACAGAGCTATTGCACGTCTTCAAGTGGCTTTGAATAAAATGCACGAGTCATATGAACTACTTTAATTGTGTTTCAAAGATTCCTTTGTGTCTTTTTCTGAGCTTGAAAGTAACGAACATGACTAACACACAGTATCGGAGCCGATATCGATCCAGGTATCAAATCCGTGCATCCCTAGTCCGAAGCACGACAGGGAGAAGTTATACACATGTGCCAGTTCAAAGACAAACCGATGGGTCGGCTTGCAGAGTATGAGTAATTAAATTACTTTCCTACCCAGAGGAGAACATTTCTGATGAAATGGTGCAGTGCTCCGGTTTACTCATAAGAGGCCAAGCACCATCTGCCAATTAAACTGGTGCTATTCTAGAGATGGGCGATAAAACATTATCGATATTCATCAAGAAAATCCTTGATATTGATAATAAACTTGTCTACTGTCATCTAAACCAGTAATGAGGCCAAGTAGCCGGTAGTCAACACCTAGCTCTCTTGCCAATATGATATTTTTGTGTACCAAACAAGACAGCACTGACAATTAAATCCAGCAATCAACTGAACAGCATCAACTCCGACATAAACACAACAGCTGTTTATTTATGTACCATTTAGTTAAAAAAAAAAAAAATTAAACATCAGCAAATTTTTTGACACAGGCAAGAAAGTATTTATTATTGTGATGTTTAATGGTGACTAGCAATCCAGCATATGGTGTATTAATGCCACCTACAAAGATGAAGTGTCACAAGAAAGTCTTACAGTGGAGTCAAACGTCAGTTGAAGATGTTGAAATTGGAAAAAAATGTCACACACCTTGTGTATGATTAAATTCCTAAACTGGGTATCCTACTTGAACAGCAATATCTAGCGGATGAAATAGATGGACACGTATGGACATGTATATCACTTTAAAAACATTTTCAAGCATGATAACTTCAGGGATTTCACTGTCATGGAAACTTTTTAAATTGTGTTTATCATGTTTAATTGTAAATTCCAATTACCATTTCCTATAACAAAACAGTTTCAAATCTGAATCTGCATGTTGTTCTATGAACAACTAATCACCAATTACCCTGCTTTAAATCTCCATGAATACATGATTTGAGTCTTTTTATGCAAATCATTAATTAAACTTGGTTCATTAGACTCATTTGTTCATGAATGTGGCACTGTAGATTAAGTATTAAGTAGCGGTACAGCACAGTGTTTAAGTATGGGGTTCCATCAGCATCATTCATTCAACACATTTTTTTTTTTATTAGTGATACTAAAGAAGAGTTAATTCACAGTTCTCAATGTAGGAATACCTTTCTCATTCTCCATGTACTTCCCGTAATCAGTCTTGCTCTTGTCAAAGCCTGTGTCAGTTTCCTCCTCTTCCTCATCTTCATTCAGCCACATGTCTTCATCATCCTCAAATGAGTGCGCATCTCTGCGATACCTGTCAGACATTCATTTTACCTGTTACCTGTCATGACATGATCAGTTTGAGAAGTTGAATGCAGGGTATATACAGCAATCCTTAAGTTAAATTTACTACTTTTTAATACCTTTTTTACTACCTTCAGAATTTTTTTTAAAACCATCACGACACTGAATTGCAAGTGTTAATCAGCGACCTTTCTATTATTTACACAGATTTTGACATATATAACATACAAAAAAGAATAGATTTAGAGACTGATGTTGACAACATATTGCACATATTTATTTCACTTAGTAAATAAAAATAAAACAAACTACATAAAATGTGCAATGGAGAGAATGGATAGTTCCAGCACACTGGCTGGCATTCACTGCAAGTTGATGCATTACAAACTGGCATCTTCTATGAACTGTTGCCGATTCACAAACTGGCATCCACTACATGAACTGGTGAACTATTGTTTGCACTTGTGCTATAGCCCTAATATGAACTTGTGGGCATAAAATCCTATGGAAAGTGCCTTAATTCCATGGCCTTTTCCTCAATAGTTTTGTCCATTTTGACCAGTTCCTCTTTTTTCTCCTTGTGTCTCCTTCTAAGTGTGTTTGATTTGGTGATTAGCTGGGCCATTTTTGACCCAGCTTTCCCTCTGCCTCCTCGGCCAATTTGTTGGCATCATTTTCAAGGATGGCACAGACTTCGTCCAGGACTCTGCGTTGCTGCTTGAGCTCCTGTAGTTCGGTCCTCTGCGGCCTTCCTTTTCTGTGTTTGAGTATCACTCTCCCTCTTTTACGCTCTTGCTCCAGGTAGAGCCTGTACTGGGACCTTGCTGAGGCCACAGAAGCCAGCAGTTCCTTGGTTAAAGGCACCTTGAGGACACCACCACAGCTACTGACATTGTCACAGATTAACCTCAGTGCCTCCAAGGATTCACCTAGAAGGTTACAGGTTTCCACCTCCTTGTTAATGGAGAAGCCCCTCTCCACGGTGGCTTGTCCATGTGAAAGACGTAAACGCTCTGGCAGAATCTCAACAGGATCTCAAATAGATCTCAACATTCACAAAGGTTGGTTAAGGAGAAGCATTACTGCATACACATTTGATTTCAATTAATAATTGGTAATTCAGCAATTAAATTATTTAGTGTTTTTTTTCCAACAACAAAACCTGAGCCAAATATTAAATTTCTTTATTACATGGCTTGGTAGAATTCCAATGTAGAATGCGGTCTGTTATTTCTTGATAACAGACGCTGCTTAGTATAACAGAGCGTTGCCATGAAAAACAGCGCGTTGCCATGGACGCAGTTCAGAGACAAAACGGACTATTTTCTTTAGCGGAAGCAAAACAATTGTTTTTAAATCAATAAACTCCTTTTTAAATCAATATTTTGAGTCAAATTATTGATTTATTTGGTAGGTAGCCATGTAATAAGCGGGATAATGTATAGCGAGGCGGTCGTTATAGCGAATACCACCCCTTCAGGCTGATTAAGATCCCTCCTCTTCGGGCTCCTAGTCATCCTGTCGGGGTGGTAGCATTCGTTATAACAACCGCCTTGCTATACATTATCCCTTACATAACTGTGATAAGTTGTTGAATTTAACAAAATACTAAAAACATACTTTTCTTGTACCTTGAGCTATACCCCACAGGTCAATAAATGCAGGTGGGCCTACATGTTTCATTCAAGTAACTGCAGGACTTTGGCCAATTTTATTATTTTGTGTAACCAACAGTAAATTAGCCAACATCATCCTATAATATACAAAATCTTTGTGAATAAATAACTCTTCAAATGAGTGATCACAGGATAGAGCGTAAGTAGGGCTATATAAAAAATAACTTACCTTTATGTGATGCAACAAATCTTCGGCCCTTCCATGTCCCAAAAACTGAGATCCAAAGTATCTGGATTGGACACGGTCATCCTCCCAGTATCGAACATGGATGTCAAGCTGTTTTTTCTTTGACGCCTGATTGAGGCTCTCATCAAACATCAACACGAATGGCCCAGCCTTGTTGATGCCATCAACAAGCTGTTTTTTGAAGAACGATGCTAATCCAAATCTGATGACGTACCGGTTTTGTCTTTACCACACGTGAATGACTTCGCGATGTCAGAGTCGGGAAACATTTCTTTAAACAGCTCAGAAATTCCTTCATTGGAGTTCAATGAGTGGTGTTTAACTGCAGTGTTCAGACACCACAGAGCCTCCACGCGCAGTGTTGGTGTGGCGCCCATGGCCACTCGGAGGTCAGACGTTGCTAGAGCCGTAGCGTTGGCCAGTAGGCCAACAGTGGCACTAATTTGCGGCGGCGGTGGTGGTGGAGGTGCAGCCGCACAGACAGCTGAGATTGGTAGAATTAACTGCTCTCTCCGAGAACGCATTTTATGTTTAGTGGATTGCATATGCGACCGAAGTGCGTTAGCTCCCATCCAGTTGACATTGATGTTTTTTTTACACACCGAACAATAAGCCTGCCTGTTATTCCCTACTACAGGCCTGAGCCAGTCCTTAAACGCTGGGTCGTTCACCCAGCTACCAGAAAACTTGCATTTGCCCATGAAGACGACGATGGTTGTCCAGTCGTTGAAGATATGCCTTGAAGCAAGTCTTAAATAAAACGTAAGCCAGCCACTTCTGTTGAGCGCGCAGTGTTCTGAGATGATGCCGAACGACCACTGAATATGACGTCAGCGTCAAACATAAGTTGAGACGGAGACGAAAGATCTTTGATTATGTGCGGAGATATGCTAAAGCCCATATTTAAACGAAATAACGCGAACGTAGATATAATTTCAATCAGAATTAGGACACCTGATAGTCTGAAAAAAATGATACCTAATTTGGAAAAAATAATACCTCTGAGACCACATTTAACACTTTTAATGGCCTTAAATTTGACACTTTTGATTTATCACTTTTTAATACTTTTTAAAACCCCGCGGACACCCTGGAATGACATCAGATGCATTTTAGGTACCTGTTGAGTCCTCGGCTCTGTCTGTCTTTCTCCTGCTCGTATCTGCCCTTCAAACCCTTGAACGTCTGAACATACTCGATGGATTCCAGTGCTTTGTAGAAGTTGTCGACGATGTGAGCGATAAGAGACTTGATGTCCTCCTGATAATTAAATGACAATCATCAGACAAGCTGATCATCATGAGAGTTGAAGGATTATGAAGCATACGCTCTTACCACTTTAATGAACTCAAAGAGCTCGATGATGGCTGAGTTCAGCAGATTGTATCTGGTGCCATTGTCCAGCAGGGCGTTGATGACCGGCTCAAACAGGTTTCCTTTCATGATGTAGCGGTTATAATACTCATCCTTCAGACCGATGATTCTTCTCATGAAGCGCAGGGCACCTGAATGATCACATGACCACACCTCACCATTAACATCAAGCGGCTGTGCACAAGAACACAACCAACAAGTTAAAACTAGAAGGACTGCGGTAAGTCTCTTTCACACAGAAATTCCAGAAAAATATACAGCATTTTGAGTTTACAAGAAGCCCTGCTCGAATGCATCGTGTACAGTACCAGTCATATTTGCAGTCTTTTTTGTATTAGGGGCGTAACTGCAAGAAATCTGCACGGTAGTCAACAATTTTATTCCAGCAGTTATCACTTTTATAAAAAGCTTGTTAAATAATGTTTGTATTGTTCAATGCTAGTTGTTGTGTTATTGGCTGCTGTTAAACTACTGAATTGCCTCTAGAGGACAATAAAGATTGAAAGTAAATTGAAAAGCGTAATTACATTTTTATTTTCTTATTTACAATATAAGATAAGATTCAACATTATTGTCATTGTGCGGAGTACAGGTACAGGGCCAATGAAATGCAGTTGTTTTCACATATCCCAACTAAGCTGGGGTCAGAGCACGTTATTAATATTATATTAAGGTGCATTGCAATGTTATTAATATTGACAAACAATGAACAATTTACAATGACTACTGCCCTGCAACAATTAAGATGTGCATTTGTACATGGATATGAAGATATTACTGTGCAAAAGTCTTAGGCACATAAGATGCTTCACAAAAGCATTTGTCTTAAGATGGTTATTTATATCTTCAGCTTTAGTGGTCAGTAGGAAATATAAATGTTATATAAATGCAGGTGATGAGCAGTGCCTGGTTTCCTCCAGACATGACACTTGGAATTGAGGCCTAACAGTTCAATCTTCATTTCATCAGACCAGCGAATCTTGTTTTTCACAGTCTGAGAGACCTTTAGGTGCTTTATGTGTCTTGCACTGAGGAGATGCTTCCATCTGGCCACTCTGCCATAAAGCCCAGATTGGTGGAGTGTTGCAGTGATGGTTGTCCTTCTGCAAGTTTCTCCTATCTCCACATCTCTGGTGCTCAAACAGAGTGACCATCAGGTTCTTGGTCACCTCCCTTACCAAGGCCCTTCTCCCTTGATTGCTCAGTTTGGCCAGGTGATCTGTGCATCGACACAATCCTGTCTCTGAGCTGTGCAGGCAGTTACTTTGACCTCATGGCTTGGTTTTTGTCCTGATATGCATTTTCAGCTGTGAAACCTTATATAGACAGGTGTGTGCCTTTCCAAATCATGTCCAATCAATTGAATTTGCCAAAGGTGAACTCCAATCAAAGTGAAGAAACATCTCAAAGATGATACAGAGAAATGGGATGCACCCGAACTAAATTTCAAGCATCATAGCAAAGGGTCTGAATACTTAAGTCAAGTAATATTGCAGTTTTTTTCTTTTTAATACATTTGCAAAGTTATAAAAAAAAAATTTTTTGCTGTGTCATTGAGTGGATTGATGTGAGAAAAAAAAATGAAGGGGTCTAAATATTTTCTGATTGCACTGTATTTCAAATGAAAACATTTTGTCCAAAACTTCATCTAAAAAAATCAAATCAAAGGCAAAGGTGGTCACACTGAATATGGATTTAGCTTTTTTATGTTTATTGGACTTTGTATGACATTAAGTGATAAAATATTTTTTTTAACAAAGCAATATTTGGGGGGGCCTGGGAAGCTCAGCGAGTAAAGATGCTGACTACCACCCTGGAATCGCGAGTTCAAACCCCAGAGCTTGCTAAGTGACTCCAGCAAGGTCTCCTAAGCAACCAAATTGGCCCAGTTGCTAGGGAGGGTAGAGTTACATGGGGTAACCTCCTTGTGGTTGCTATAATGTTGTTTGCTCTCGGTGGGGCGCATGGCGAGTTGTACGTGGATGCCACGGTGGATGGCGTGAAGCCTCCACACGTGTTATGTTTTTTGCGGTAACGCGCTCAACAAGCCACGTGATAAGATGTGCGGGTTGACTGTCTATGATGTGAATTTTATGTATAAGAGAAAGTAAATGTATGAACACACAGTTGGCCTGCATAACGTTGCATATAAGCGCTTAAATCCATTTGTGGCAAGTGAGACAGAGAGTCTACCTATAAACCTAATGAGTCATTGCAAATGTTGTAAAAGTTTAATGAATCTGGTTGTGTCTCTTATGTAAGGGGGTCGATCATTTATTAGCCTATATTCATACTGTATTTTCACTTACATTAATCTCCACAAATTCCATGGGACGATGCTCATGGAGATGGTACTTCAGGTTTGGAGTGTTCCCTGCATGAGACGACACTTTCTTCCACACACATAAACTAGGTAATAGGGCTGTACCATTATATCAATATGATTATTGCTCTTGATCTTGTAACTGTGATTATTAATGTCGATTAAAATTAGGGATGTCCCGATCCGATCTACGGCATCGGTATCGTGCCGATACTGGCCCAGAATGCAAGATCGGAGATCGGAGGGGAGAAAAAAATATGAGCCGATATCCAGTTAAGCGGCGCAGCTTGTCACGTGATGACAGTAGTAGCCAATTATAGTCGCATGAGTATGAGAGTTAGCTACGGTATCTTACAGAATAGCCATGTCAGCGGTGTGGAATTATTTCAACCTTAAAGAGGAAAAAAGTCCAACGGTCGAATGCAAAATTTGCACTGCAAATGTTTCGAGGGGTGGCAGTGCTGTTGTTCGGTTTAACACCACTAACCAGAGATGGGACCAAGTCACACATGTGCAAGTCTCAAGTAAGTCTCAAGTCTTAACCTTCAAGTCTCAAGTAAGTCCCAAGTATTTTTTTCTTGGGCAAGTCAAGTCACAGGCTGTCAAGTCAAGTCCAAGTCAAGTCACCTTATTATTGTAATTTTACCTGCAGAATCTGATCATAATAAAGTGAAAAGTCAAGATATAAGTAACTGTCAGTAAATTACAATACTCATGTTCAGTAAAATACATCATGGAATCAAACAAAATTGTAACTTCATAAAATTATTTATTTTTCACTTCTGCCAAACAGTGTTTGAAATGTTTTAAATTTTCAACATTGAGTCCATAAAACAAATAACAGCTTAACATCCAACAGACTCCTCTCTGAACACCTCCCTCTCTCTCTCTCTCTCTCAAACACAGTTACATACATTAAACTTTGTTACATTTCTCCTCTCTCTCTCACACACACTCTCTCTCACACACACACTCTCTCACACACACACTCTCTCCCACACACACTCTCTCTCCCACACACACTCTCTCTCCCACACTCCCACACTCTCTCTCCCACACTCCCACACTCTCTCTCCCACACTCCCTCTCCCACACTCCCTCTCCCACACTCCCTCCCACACTCCCTCCCACACTCCCACACTCACTCTCACACACACTCTCTCTCCCACACTCACTCACTCACTCACACACACAGAGTATATCCATTAGTCATTACCTCTTTTACAAGGTATTGCACCTTGAGGTACCAGTGCGCGTGAACGTCATGGCAACGTACAAAACAAAGTACCTCGTGCGGGAAACACTTAACGTAAATGCGCGTAACTAACGTAAATCAAGCAGGCTAGTATGCAGCATAAGCCACGAAGTGTTGGCGAAATAAAAAATTAATGGACAGATTTTTTTTTTCCAGAAAACTTCTTGCACAAAATAAATTCAAGCACTTTCAAGGACCTGTATCTATGTATGTTTATTTTCAAGAACTTTCCAGGGCCTTGAATTGTATTTTTCAGATTCACAAACTTTCAAGGACCCGTGGGAACCCTGCTATTATTACATTAGCTAACTACCAACTAACCAGATAAAATTAACAAATTGACAAGCACTTACTGGGCAGAATGGCTCTTCAAATGGCGGACTGAAATTGGAGGTTGTCGTCTGGCTGTCCGCGATCTTAACGTTGCATGTCTTGCAAAGCTGTTAGATCTTTTGCCATCTTGATAATAATTTTTGAAGCCGAAGCGATGACCCTCGGTAGCGTTACCCCTCCGGCTGACATGTTGATGTGTTATCTGATCTAAGTGGGCGTGGTGTGCGTAAGGTACGAGAGGGCATGGCTGATGATAGCCTATAGTGTCGTGATCCAGTCATGACAAAACTATTCTCAGCCAGCGCTCCAGCTGGATCAACTTTATTTTTTAAAATAATGTACATATTTTATATTCAAACTGAAAACATGATGTGATTAACACTCAAGTCATTCAAGTCTTCGTGTCTCAAGTCAAGTCCCGAGTCTTTAACTTCCAAGTCCGAGTCAAGTCTCAATATTTATTTTTTGTCGTCAAGTCACAAGTCATAAAAATAGCGACTCGAGTCGACTCGAGTCCAAGTCACCAAGTCCCCATGTCTGCCACTAACTTAATTAAGCATTTGGAAAAACACCACACGGAACAATATCAGGAATTTCTGCAAGCAACGGCTGCAAAGAAGAACAAAACGCCCCGACAGCAGACATTGCTGGAATCAATACAAAGGCAAAATTGATAACGGAGAAACTAGTTCAGTTTATTGTCCTGGACAACCAACCCCTTTCAGTGGTAGAAAATGTGGGGTTTCGATGCTTAATTGAACATCTCGAGCCTCGCTACACTTTGCCCAGTCGGCATTATATAACGGAAAAGGTAATCCCTCAGATGTACAACGAAGTTTGCGATGTCCTCTCCAAACTTTTGGAGAATGTAAGTGCGATTAGTCTCACAACAGACATCTGGAGCTCAGACGCGAGTCCAATGTCCTTGTTGAGTCTGACCGCGCAATGGATAGACTCTGATTTTAGTTTGAAAAAAGCTGTGTTGCATGCGCGAGAGTTTCGTGGCTCACACACGGGATTTTATTATGGCAGCAATTGAGGAGATGTTGCGTGAATGTAAGATTAATAAAAACAAAGTCCAATGTAATTTTAAGGGACAATGCAAAAAACATGAAGGCCATGGATCAACTTGGCGTGGCGAGTTTAGGATGCTTCGCGCACACACTGCAGCTAATTGTACATGAGGGACTGTTGTTGCAGCGCAGTGTAAGTGACGCATTGGCCAATGCGAGAAAAACTGTAGGCCACTTTAAACACTCACCGCTTGCCTATGCACGGTTAGAAGACATCCAAGTGGAGCTAAATATGCAGCCTAAGCGTCTGCAGCAGGACGTCCGAACTAGATGGAACAGCACCCAGTACATGATTGAAAGCCTCATTGCGCAAAAACGGACACTATCTGCATATACAGCTGAATACGACCTGCCAGCCACACTGACAGCAAACCAGTGGGGGCTGTTGGAGAAGGCTTCCACGGTTCTGGCCCCTTTTGAGGAGATGACAAGGGCGGTGAGTGCCTCCTCCGCATCTGTAGCTGATGTCATCCCCGTTGTGTGTGTCCTGAAACGTGTTCTCAGTCGGGAAAACGACTCGGTTACTAACGTAACCTCGGTTCCCTGAAAGGAGGGAACGAGCATTGCGTAAGTAGCTTACGCTATGGGAAAACTCAGTTTCTCGAGAAATATTGAAGTCTTTATGTAAATCGCATTGCAGCTGCACAGCAGACAGTAATGAGCCGAGGCAGCTCGGTCATTGGCTGTGCTGCGGCAACTGCTTTCGAACCAATGGCCAGGCGACTCTGAGCAGCGTGACCAATGGGTGCGCGCCTGGCGTTCAGCGCTCAGAGCCCTCGAAATTAGCATAGCCAGGCTATATAATGGGCACCCGTCATACGAGTTCCTTTAGGTTCAATCGACTGAAGCGAACTGACCAAGCACAAGCACGGCAGCTTACGCAATACTCGTTCCCTCCTCTCAGGGAACCGAGGTTACGTTAGTAACCGAGTCGTTCCCTATCGAGAGGTCTCTCCTATTGCGTAAGTAGCTTACGCTATGGGAACACCATGTAAAGCGCCGTGCGTGCTGACTTCAGCTCTATAAAGCCAGAGGCAGATGCCTGAGCCTTAAAGCAAAGTGATTATTCCACGAGCGGCCAACGGCGAGCTACATAATGGGATAGTATAGAGCGCCCTTCCAAGGTGGTCCATGGTGGGGTGCTCATAGTACAAACACAAGCACATATCTTATGTACTGAGTTTTCAATGTGCTGATATGCATAAAAAATCCTTTAAGTCAGTCAGAGACGGACCTTATAAGGGAGGAGATAATGCTCAGCATATACATACTCCAGTCCATTCTACAGTCAGGCTGATAGAATGTTGGAATGCAATGAGGGGACCTGTAGGTTATAAAACCTGATAAATGTAGAAGCGAGGCCCAGCCATCGCCGCACAAATATCTTAAATGGGTATCCCACTCGACCAAGCCCACGAGGAGGCCATGCTCCTCGTAGAGTGAGCTCTGATGCCTAAGGGGCATTGAAGGCCCTTGGCTTCATAAGCTAAGCTATAGCATCCACTATCTAGCGCAATATTCTTTGCTTTGAGACTGCTTGAGACCTTTAGTGCGGCCGCCAAACATCACGAATAATTGTTCCGTCTGTCTGAACAGGGCAGAGCGTTCCAAATATACTCTGAGCGCCCTGGCGGGGCAGAGTAAATTAAGCGTCAGCTTTAGTCTGCTGGGGGCGATAAGCTGCCAGAGATATCACCTGTGCTCTGAAGGGTGTGGAGAGCACTTTAGGAATATACCCGTGCTTTGGCCTAAGGACAACTCTGCAGTCGTTAGGTCCAAATTCCAGGCAAGCAGCTTGATGACAGCACATGCAGGTCGGCCACTCTCTTGACTGAAGCGGCGCCAGCAAGAGTGCAGTGTTGCTGTTTAAGGTGCACGGTTAGGAGAGGTTCTAGCGGGGCACTCTTGAGTGCGTCCAGGACCGTGGCCAGGTCCCAGATCGGCACCGAGGGGGGGCGAGGAGGGTTCATCCTCCTAGCGCCTCTTAGGAAACGAATGATTAGATCGTTTTTCCCTAATGAATGTCCTTTATCAGGATTGTGCGATGCCGCGGTGGCAGCCACATAGACTTTGAGCGTGGAGGGTGTGCTCTTGGTATCACACCAGTCACTGAACACTTTCCACTTTTGGGCATATAAGCGCCTCGTAGAGGGTGCTCGCGCCTCAATGATGGTTCTCAAAACTCCACTGGGGAGGTTCTCGGGAACCCGTTGAGGGGCCATGCATGGAGGGCCCTCCATAGAGTGCAGGGAGCTCAACCTAAGTCCACCCTGGCGATTTATATACGAAACTACCGTCATGTTGTCCGTTCGGACCAGGGCGTGTTAGATTTTCAGGTGCGGAAGCAGGGCTCTGAGAGCCAAGGCGACCGCCTTCATTCCAGACAGTTTATATGTAGAGCTTTTCGGGTTTGACCAAAAGCGGGAGACAGGCCTGCCCTCGTAAAGGGCCCCCATCATATTTTGGAGGCATCCGTCATGATCATTTTTCTCCGCGTGTTCACGCCCAGACTCACGCCGGTTTGATACCAGTTGATGGCTTTCCAGAGCGTCAGGGCTTTTATACAGCCGTGATTAGCTCTAATCAAAAAGTGGCCCGAGCCCGCAGCGTGAGTGGGGACACGGCTCTTGAGCCAGCTGGAGAGGGCGCATGTGCAACAATCCTAGCTGGAGTACAGCTGATGCGAGGCCATGAGACCGAGCATTCTTTGAAATCGTTTGACGAGGCGCGCACGCCCTTTCTGAATGATGTTGCAAAGGCGTCGAATAGAAGCGTCGCGCTCTGATGAGCGCGCTGTCATCTGCACTGAGTCTAGCACTATTCCCAGAAGAGATATTCTGGCTGGGGTATATGCAGCTCTTTGCAAAATTGATTCTCAGACCCAGGCATTCTAGATGGCTGATAATCCAAGATCTGTGCGTCGTTAACTGACCCTCTGATTGTGCTATGATTAGCCAATCGTCGAGGTAATTCAGTATTCGCACTCCCGCTGTCTCAGGGGAAAGTGCAGCGTCCATACATTTCAGTGAATGTGCGGGGGCCAATGATAGGCGAATGGTAGTACTGTGTACTGGTATGACTGTCCCTCGAGCGAATCTCAGAAAAGGCCTGTGATGAGGCTATCGAATGTGAAAGTAAGCGTCTTTCAAATCCACTGATAGAAACCAACCCCGAGGCGAACTTGCGCGAGGATATGTTTGGTTGTTAACATTCTGAGCGAGCGAATCATAAAAGCTTTGTTCAGATGTCTGAGATCTAGGATGGAGCGGAGGCCACCGTCCTTTTCGGAGACGAAAATAGCGGCTGTAAAAACCTGCCTCAGCTCATAGAGGGAGGAACAGTTTCTATAAGCCCTTCTCTATCAGTTCGAGCACCTCGGTGCAGTAGAACATGTGACACATCTTTCCTCACTTTAGGTCTCAACCACGGCTGAAAAGCGGGGTGGTCTCTAGCGAATTGAAGTGAGTAACCATGTTTTATTATGTTCAAAACCCATTTTGGCATGTCGGGATTTTTCCCAGGCTTTTGCTCGCACAGATATGGGCTGAATGTTGGCTGAGAGTGTCGCAGTGGCGTATGGGCCCCACCGGCAAATTGCCTTGTGCTAACACTGAGTTTACAGCTCCCAGAAGCGCGGTGCGCTGAGCAGCTGTGTTGAGTGCGAGTGCAGGGGTGCGTGTGAGATTACAGGCACGCGCGCTATCTCCGTAATGCTGCGTGAGCTGGAGAAATGTTTGAAACTGTATAGACAGTGTTTACAGGTGGGGATGCATACATTGTAATAGGCGCAGCGGCACTTTCATAACGCTTCCGCTCTTAGCGGGGAGTTTCTTAACTCGTAGCGTCACATCTGTGATGCTCGCGACATGAGCCAGAGAATTGTTTGAAACTGTATGGGCAGCGCTTATGGGTGGGGGTGCATATACTGTAGTAGACGCAGCGCCACTTACATAAAGCCTCCGCTTCATGGCGAGGTGTTTTGGTCATGCATACAGTGTTTGTAACTGTGGGAGTCGCACTTTAGTGTGGACACGTGACCCCTTAGTGACACAGGCAGAAAATGTGCTAACACTGAGCTTACAGCTCTCAGAAGCGTGAGCGCTGAGCAGCTTTGTTGAGTGCAGGAGTGCGTGTGAGATTACAGGCACGCGCTATCTCCGTAATGCTTCGCAGCAAGAGCGGAGAAATGTTTGAAAGCGACAGTGTTTACTGGTGGGGGTGCATACATTGTAATAGGCGCAGCGCCACTTCCATAAAGCTTCCGGCTCTTAGCGTTTCTTGGTTCGTGGCGTCGCATCTGTGATGCTTGCGGCGTGAGCCAGAGATCTGTTTGGAACTGTATGGGCAGGCTTATGGGTGGGGGTGCATCTACTGTGGTAGGCACGGCGCCACTTTCATAAAGCCTTCCGCTAGCGGCGGGGTTTTTGGCCATGCATACAGTGTTTGTGTGTAGGGGTGCATGCAGGACAGCAGGCACGCGGCGCTACATTTATAGTATTTCCGCTTTTACTGGGGAAGTGTTTATAACTGTGGGAACAGTGCTTGTGTGTAGTGGTGCATACATGACAATAGGCACACGATCTACATTTATGGGAGCGTCCAGCTCGAGCTGGGAAAGTATTCGGCACTGTTTGGACAGTATTGATATGTGGGAGTCGCGCTTTAGTGTGGACACGTGACCCCTTAGTGACACAGGCAGAAAATGACTCTTGTGATTTCTGTGTGTTGCCGTTAAAACGGCATTTGATTGCAGGTGAGCGAGTTCTGTGACTGGCCCATTGACTGCTGTACAGACATTTCCAGCCGCCTGTAAGGGGACTGGGTAATGTTTTACACGTTTTGCTCGCTGCAGTGAAGCGTTCAGCGAACTCTCTTACCGTGCTGGTGCCCGTGCCCGCTAATGTCGACGGATGCAGCGCCAATTGGAAAGGCTGTCATCCTTTTCACCGTCGTCCCCTGGCGTGCCGAACGAGATGAGACCCACCGCTCTGTTGGAGGGGTGCTGGTCCGTCTGCATGAATTGGACTGGCAGCGGGGAGTTCTCGGGTGGTGGTGAAGCACGCAGGGACTGGCCCGGCGTGACGTCACTGAAGTCCGCGTGCTCTGGCGGCCTCCGTGAGCGGTGCTTTTTTCTTGCGCGGCTCGACCAGAGGGGACAGCAGCACGGTGGTAGCAGGCTCGTTCGCGCCGAAGCGGCGAAGCGAGCGTGCGGCTCGTTGAGGCCCAGGGAGTCACATTCGGGGCATCCGCCTCGAGTGAAAGCAGCTTCTGCGTGGTCAGGTCCCAGGCAGCGAGTGCAGATAATGTGATGGTCCCTGTCAGGAAGAAGGCCTCTGCCGCGGCGCAGGTCGAAGGCATTTGGAACAACGCCTCGAATTTGCTCTTTTCCTAAATACAAAAAGTGTCGCAAAGGCGAACACTTGCAAAGTAACTTAGTAAAAGGATATAGCGATCTTGCGCCGGATGGCGTAGCAGAAGGCTCGAAGGCGGCTGAAGGCGCCGGCGTCCTCTTAGCAGTCCTGCTGTAGGCTTGTCAGCGGCAGGCGAAAGACTCCAACAATCCGGAGGATCCAGCGAAGAGGAGGTCTTCGCTGAAGGAGATTAAATCTAAAGGAACTTCGTATGACCGGGTGCCCATTATATAGCCTGGCTATGCTAATTTCGGCGGGCTCTGAGCGCGCGAACGCGAGGCACGCGGCCATTGGTCACGCGTTCAGAGTCGCCCCGTCATTGGTTTGAGCAGTTGCCGCAGCACAGCCAATGACCGAGCTGCCTCGCTCATTACTGTCTGCTGTGCAGCTGCAATGCGTTTTACATAAAGACTTCAATATTTCTCGAGAAACGGAGTTTTCCCATAGCGTAAGCTACTTACGCAATAGGAGAGACCTCTCGATAGGGAACGAGGATGATCAGGGGATTAAGACAATGAAAAGTACCCTCCTTGACGCAGTCAACAGACGATTTAATGACGTGGAATCTGAGCCATTGTACTTGGTTGCTACTCTGCTGGATCCACGTTACAAAGACAGGTAAGGGAATTTCTGTTAACTTTATTTAGTGTGTGTGTGTGTGTGTGTGTGTGTGTGTGTGTGTGTGTGTGTGTGTGTGTGAGAGGGAAACAAATCCCTCATACCTGTGTGTGTGTGTGTGTGTGTGTGTGTGTGAGAGAGACAGAGATAGAGTAACAAATCCCTCATACCTCTGTATGGAATTTGCACTACCATTTCATTATTTTCACGTCAAGTACTGTATAAGTCTTCCAAGCAGACAAATAACTTGATATTAAGGAAATACTAGACTATTAATATTTTATATATTTTATCATACCAGGTACTTCACAAATGCAGACACTTTGAGACTTGGAAAGGAAGCATTACTGGCGGAGGTAGGAAAGATGGAGGAAGTGTTGAAGACTACATCTGAAACTACAGCCTCTGAGCCAGCAGACAAAACTCCACGGATGGAGGCGTTAGGCACAAGTACCAGCAGCCTTGGCAGCATCTTTAATGAAATCCTGGAGGAGAGCCAAGTATTACCTGTTCCAAAGAAAACCACAAGTGCACAAATTCAAGTGGAGACCTACCTAAGTGAGGCAAATATTCCACGGTCGGACAATCCCTTACTTTTATTTTTATAATTGTTAATAAAGCAGCTAGGTCAGTAAGTTTGTTAAGGTTTAAACTGTTTAAGGTTAGGGTAAGGTTTAAACTGTTTAAGGTTAGGGTAAGGTTTAAACTGTGTTAATGTTATGTTATATTTATGTTATACATATTTATGTCTTTCAGTGCCTTTGTTATTACTGTGATTTGCACATAGCTGCACTGTGAGGGATAGTTTTGTATTTATTTGGTTATTTACAATGTAGAATGCTGCTGTTTAAATTGTTTTAACTTTAAACCTGTTGGTAGCTAGCTAGCTTTAAGTACTGAAGTACCTGTATTTTGTTTTATTTATATATTTTTTATTTTTTTTGTAGTGTTTGAATAAAGGGTGGCAATCTTTCATAATCAACTGTTGTTGTGGACTATATACTGGAGGTATATTTTAGGTGGCTAATTGAGAAAAGTGCTATATATTTTATTAGTTTAAGAATAAAATAAAAATATCGGATTGATATCGGTATCGGCAAAAGCCAAAGCTGCGGCATCGGAAGTGAAAAAGTGGTATCGGGACATCCCTAATTAAAATGTTAAATTACGGTGATGTCACAAAGCAAGCAACCGTGTGGTTCTTCAGAGTAGCAGATTTCAATGGTGCATATGAGCTGCGCTCCAGTTTCATTTAAGCATTATATTTTACTGACAGCTGATTTAAATAGACCAAGTTACTGTGTTCAGTAAGACCTTTGGTGGCTAGACAGGGGACCATTCATCCCGTTAGATCTTCAATGGTGATCTCGTTTATGTAAGATCATCATTAGTTCATTTTTGGCCTTGGTGATTGCACTTTGTACATTAAAAACAGTCATTTGCGATCAAAGTTTTTGCGATTCATGAAAATGTTAAATCTATCAATACCAGCTGCGTGGCAAATGGGTCTACTAAGAGCTGACACAATAACCATAATGGTGATTCCTGACATATGCTATTCATGCCATATTCTTTATGCTGGCTACACCTCCAATAAACACTTTCTGAATTAATTATTTAGTTAAGCTGAATTATTTTATTGCTATTTTGTACAAATCAAATTCACACTGGCCTACTTATTAACATGATGTTATTACATTTGTTATAAATTGTACACAGAAATCGAGCAACGGGACAAACTCTCCCAATACAATGACCGCTGTCACTCACTGCAGGTTTACACTGATACCTTCATTTCGACGCAAGCGCAGCACAATGTCCTGCACTCTCACGAAGGTTCTCATTAAAAACAAAACTGTCTAATCAGCATAACAACTGTATTATTTACACCGCGTCTGTGCTTTGATTAGAACAGGAGCGTTTTATTTTTGTTGTGTTGCTCATTTGCAGTGTATTTAACATCTAAGTTCAAAGTGAGCGGTACAATATGCAATGAATCCAAAATAATTACAAAGTGCTTTTCGCTCTTGTTCTAGAGTTTCTTTTCAAGTGTCAGGTGATGTTTCTTCAGTATTAATTTTCATGTGCTGCAAGAACCAAGCAATCATCTGGGCATTCAGATTATTTAAAACTTGCAGGTTAGTATCAGTTGGCATTAAACATAGGACTAATCGAAGCGGCTCTGATTGGCAATTTCATTGCTCAACGGAAATGTTAGTGATTGGTTAGAATACTCAATCACTGCAAAAACACTTTGTAAATAGAAACCATTTACGCAACAGGAGCAGACTTAAATTGAACGCTGTAATCGTCAATTTTCACAATTACATAATCGTGGCAGCCGTAAATCGCGATTACTTTTTCGATTAATTGTGCAGCCCTACTAGGTAACCATCATCAGCATTTAAAAAACCCCAAAGATTTCCCACACTGCGGACTAAAACTACTAGAGTGGAGCAGATATTCAATGATTATCACATAAAGTTTATGATGCTGAACTGTCTCTTAATTTAAGTAATATTTATAATGAAAACTTTGATTTCTTTACTTGGATTACCAAAAAATAAAATAAATACAATTCCTTGATATTCAGACAATTTAAATGTCAAAGGTATGACCAGCTATGTGACTCCTTCACATGATAAACATGCCATCACTGTGACACACTTCACAGGATCAGTTCTGCCTTTGTTCACACAGACAAATATTACCAGGGTCTAATTTTTCCAGAAAATTCCAGGAATCAAAGCCCAGTGTGAATGCAGTATTAGAGAATAAATACAACATAATAATATACAATACTAAGAAAACAAAAATAAAGTAGTATTAGTGTGCAACAAATTGTTTAGGGATGTATCAGGATGGATGATTAGTTCAACAACCGACCATTTGACGAGTACGGTCAACTAGTCCTGTGAATTTGTGACTGTGTTTTGGCTTGCTGACAGTGTGATGTGCTTTAGCACGTAGTGCTAAGTAACAATAACCGATACCATTAGCTCATTAAACTACAACTCCAACTAACTATTAGTTGATTATTGTATTTATCTGATAAATATTTTTTTTTATTAAAATGTATTTATTAAACAATAAAAGATAGTTTGATTATATTCCACACATTGCTTATATTGCCGTTTTCATTCCGAAACCCATTAAAAAAATTAAATAAAACCGCAACAAAAAAAAAAGAATTTAAAACCTATAACCAGTTTAAGACCCATTTTTAATTATAAATCATAATAAATTGTATACTATACAGAGCACAAAAATGAAGATATTATGCAAATATAACTTTCATTGTTTGTGCATGTAATAGGCAAATGAACATCTATATTGCTGTAATTTTCTCCACGAACATTAAGTTTAAGATTAACAAATAAGTCAATTTAACCCTTTATGATCTAAAGGTGTTTTTGAAAATTTCCTATTTAAGTGGCAAACCCAAAATTATAGGTTTATAACACTATGAAAAAACAATTAGTGGGTCAATTGTTTGGTATCATTTTAAAGAAAACTTTTAAATTTTTTAATGATATAGTTTATGATAAAATTATGAGACTCTCAGCCCAAGAAAATGCTGAAAAAAAAAAAAAAAAGAGCCAAAAAAATGTACTTTTTTCCCCTTGTGGCAGAACGACCCGCCCCTCCCTCTCGTTATCGTCGCCCCGCCTCTGAGGGCCATCCTTCAGCCAGGCTCATAACTGGAGTTGGGCAGGAGAGTGAGAAGGTGTGCATAATAATAAGCCACGTTCTGACAGTGGTGGATGAAGCACACCTGATGTGAATGATGCTTCCTCACCGCTGTTTTTAAAATGCACCTCTTCTCGGAAAGCTGGCTTCAAATCTCCATGTGCGCACACATTGGCATGCTCGCACGCCCAGGACCAGAGCGGGGATGGTTCGGCCGAATTAGATGCATCACCGGACCCACTTCTAGGATCACCCACGTGAGTTAGATGTGTCGATGGGTGAGAACAGCACGCTAGAGGCTGGGTCGCATTCCCTTCTCACCTGCCGCAGGGCCTGGAAAGACAAGCTGCCATGGATGCCGCCACTCCACGCTCTACAGACAAATGAGGGGAGTGTGTGCGGCTGTGGGACCCCACTCATGTCTGGGCCATTCTACGGACACTTCACTCCAGTTCACAGAACCCCATCTCACTGCCAGGATGCCAGATTTCCCCTTTAGTTTGAACACCCTCCCCCGGACACTTTAATTTCTCCTTTTATGGACATTTTAAGTTTATTATTATTTTCCAATGAATGGCTCTTCGAGGCTTGACACCACATCCACTGTCTGTCTCTTGCTCACCTTTCCACACTTATTATTCTGAATTGACATACCTCAGGGTGTAAATAAGGTGGCTCCGGAAAACTGTTTTTGTTTTGTTCCTAATAATGTCACCTGTAACTATTTCACACCTGTAAAACTTTGTGTTGGTACGACAAACCAATCAAAAGTTATTTATCTTATTGTCCAAAAACGTCTTCAAAGAGTCCAAAAGCCTCACCAAACAAATAAAACATAAGAACTATTTACACATGCCAATAGAACAATGACTAAATGTATGCTATCATTTCCAAAGCATACAGACAGGTCTGATTCAGTTCCATTCTGTCACTTGAGTCAGAGTCTGTCATGTACTTGGCGCCATCTCCTGCTGGCCATATGTAATTAGAATGAACAATCCTCTCTGCCCATATTTGGATGACTTCCACCTCAGGTTGCAGTGATCTGAATCCTAATACGATTGGTTTAGCGTTCCACGATGCTGGACAACGTACCACATAATTTCTGATAATGTCATCTGATCTAGGAAAGCTAACGGGTATTTAGCCAGAGTGTACATGTGCTGTGTGCACATTAGGGCTGAAACGATTAGTCGACGTTATCAACAACGTCGACAATAAAAAATCGTCGACAAAAAATTTAATTGTCGAATAGTCGTTTGATCTCATTTAACGTAACATGAAATCACATTAAACGATGACGCGTGAGAGCAGCACTGCAGTTCGCGCCTGATTGGGCAGAGGAAGAATTACACAGATGACAGATCAGATGCACACTAAACTTTACAAACAGCGTCAGGAGATGTAGATCTCAAAGTACAAGGGAATTATACAAAAATACCAAATAAGTAAATTCAGAAGAACTCTCGTTGAGGAATAAGTGGAGTATGAGCTGTTTTAAGGAAAACCCTGGTTTTACATCTTAAATCCAGTTTTAATGCGTTATAGCTTTATTAAAGTTCAAATAATACAGAAGCAGGTCATGTAATTAATTACAAACTCCAAAACTGGCATTTCTCTGTGTGGTCAGCACCTCTTTTATGAGTTGGGCGAATGTCCCGATCTGAGGGGGAGAGATTGAAACTGCACCTGGCTGATGAACACCGACACAGGGATGCTCATCCCTCGACCACGCATGCTTAATGCAGCTAGATTATAACGCGATGGCTCGCAATATTGTTTTTTTATTTTATTATTTGACCTTTATTTAACCAGGATAATCTCTCTGAGATTAGAAATCTCTTTCACAGGAGTGTCCTGGCCAAGAATGGACAGCAGTTACAGTCACAAAATTACAAATCAACAACAAATATAAAATTTCAACACTTAAAACCAGGGGCGTGTCTAGGGGGAGGCTGGGGGAGGCAGTGCCTCCCCTTGGATAAGCTCTGCCTCCCCAGAGAATTTGAGAAATAATCTGTCCATCTGATCAGAGGCGGCGGCAGCCGATTTTGCCGGGGCTTCAGCCCCAAATGTTTTGAGTGTAGCCCCGAATGTATTTTGAATAGTTGACTGACAAATATGAAACCGGACAAAAGCCTATGTAAACCCCCGAAATCATAAGTTGCCTTATTTCATTGTGCTTTGGCTTTGCACATACTGCATACAGCCTGTAAAAATAGATATATTATAGAATAAGTTACTTTGCTGTCGGTAGCCTATGGGCGACTCCGTTTCTTCCTCTCTGTTGAATATGCAGCAGGTAGAGGAGGAGCTTGCACAGTCGTTGACATCAACTAACGTTACTTAGTGGCGCGTTAACGGCAATTAGCAGGAAAGACAGCAAAAATTAAGCAAATGAGGCTTTGGGGATTTTTCCGAAAGAAGTCAGTGGGTAAGAATTCACATTTGTTTTGTCCTTAAAGTCTTAAGATCATCATCTAGCTGGCTTTCACCCACAGTAGGCTAAACCTCAAGAGTTGTAGCCTCTAACCTCCTTGTTTAGATTGACACAGCTTGGTAGCTCCGAGTTAACGCAGTCGCCTCTCACGCCGGAGACCGTGGTTCGAGCCCCATTCGGAGCGTACTTTTCTTGTTTATCAGGTGTTGTTTTCGCTAAGGATAACCAATAAGCATTAACATAAAATGTATGTATGACTTGTTTTGTGATATTAGTTTGTAGGAAATATACACTTTGATTTGATTACATGGTTTTGTAGAGTGTAGCAAAGATGAGCTACAGACTGAGGAGCCAGCAGCAGCTGTGCCAGAATCAGGCATGGAAACTGGTAACAATTAATAAGTCACTTTGCTTTAGAGAAAGTTAAAAGTGAAACATTGTTTATCCCAATGCTCCTAATGAAAGGATTTTGACAGATGAGTTATTCTCACAGAGATGATGAGAATTATATACAGTTCGATGCCATAGTGTGTCAATGAACTTAGACTAAAGTCATTCATGTATTGCTTTAACTAAGGATCTTATACATCATATTGACTATGTCAAAAAATATAAATTATTTATATTCAATATTTTTTTTTACCTCACTTTACTCACTATAATATAACTCTTTTGTGATGACTTTATGTTAATGTACATGAAAATTCAAGAGTCATGATAGATATTAGGGCAATCCCACTGATCTGCTCTTCCCAATACATTTTCTTCAATGGGAAGTGGTTGCTAGTGTGAAAATAAAATTGTCTGGGCTAAGCCCCGGATGTCCTTCAATGCTGGAAACGCCTCTGCATCTGATGATAAATTACAATTTAAAAGTGAATTGTTTTGTGCATATTTTTCCGTCGCTAGCAGATGAGTGAGGTCTTAAGCCTATAGTCTAATAGGGGCCCTGTGCCTATCTCTGGGTTCCTGGCTTAGAAAAAGATATGCACTAAAACAGATTGTGTGTAGTATAGCTTAATTTTACGCCGATTTTTTGTTTATGTTTATGTTGCCCCCCCAAACAAGCCAAATGCCCCCCCCAAACATGATATCCTGGTAACCCCTCTGAATTGCAACCAATTCACATTAAATCACCCCGGAGAACAAGCTCCTTATAATTCAGTGAGGTCAATGTGTGCATCAGAGATGAGATGGCATCGTTATTAGCTGAGGGAGGTCTATAGCAACCAATTACTGTGAGATGTACGGATTTAGAAACAGTGAGGTTTAAAGCTACTAATTCATATTGTTTTACCACTGATTTAGAAATTAATAAGGTAGCTTCAAATCTATCCTTGACATAAATTGCTACCCCCCCTCCTCGTTTTGGCCTATCGGCCCTATAGACAATATAGCCATCGATACCAATAGCTTTATCCGAAACGGTTTTATTAAGCCATGTTTCAGATATTACTATGGATGTCAGCACTGGTATTTTTTACCCAAATACGCACCATATCCAACTTAGGAATCAAGCTTCTCACATTAGTATGAATAAAACCCAAACCCGACCTGGACTTAAAATCAGTGGGAACATTAAAATTTAAGGTATTATCATTATAAGGATATCAACAAGATAAGAATTATAAAACTCCGTCGTCGCACTGTTTTACTTTCATTAACAGATGGAGTCGCTGCATGAGCCGACTTTGTAGAGTCCTCATACACAAAATTTGAAAATATCAACTTCAGTCGACACTCTCTAAAAACATGAATGTTTGTGTATACTCCAACATCAGAACAGTTTATCCTTTTTAAAACTGCAGAGGTGACATAATACGAATCATACCTGTAGCTGAAGTTTTCCAGGTTGGATATCAAAAAGAGTAAAGCCATCAGAGCCACTCGATCAGAAGTTATGTACAGCATTATCAATCTACAGTCCATATGCAGCCACAGAAGTCAAAATGAGGTCTCAAATCTCCAAGGAATGCGCGCCGAAATCCACCGCGCTCCACGCACGTCCGACTCGGTGAGATTAACCGGCCGGGCTGGTGATGATCGACGACAACGATCCTCGGAAAAACTCCCACGAGGTTCACAGAAGCACCGCAAAACAAAAGGCCCGATCCAAGGTCACATCCGAAAAACAGCGATAGAACTTGGATCATTCATAAGAAGGATTGCCAACCCGTGCAGGCATGCCCAGGTTCAGAGGCGCTGATCCGTTATATAAGTGCAGTATCTCAGTCAGGCCGCGGACAAACTCAAGTAAGGTTTGGAGAGCTTGAGTTTAACAACGTGGTGGATATGGTCTTTTTAAAATAAATTTAATATCATAAACTATACCAGAGGTGTGCTGAAATGTATCTATAAATTCACCACTGCAAAAGTAAGACTCAAAAATGCACAGAACGCCAAGACTAATTAGAACTACAGGAGACAAAAACAACGATAGACGTAGCAGCTGCCATCTTGGATTGTATCATAATATATGTCACTGTGCATTTCTTATTCGTGAAAAAATTGGCAATACGCAACTTTATTAACAAGATTTATTTTCTAAAAAAAAAAAATTGTGAGTTTGAGATGGATTGAATTGAACAAAAAGGTGAGAGAGGGTAGTCTTCGCCACACTATACACTGCAACAAAATACGTTTATGATTTGTTTTGGCTTGTTTTCCAATAATACTGCAGAAGAAAAAAAATTGTTATCTAATAATATTAAAATCAAATATTTTAAAATATCTAAAAATCCTTTTTTAAAAAAAAAAAAAAAAGAAAAAAGATCATTCACCTGAGCAGCAGCATATAATATATTTAGACTTGCTTTTAGAGAATAGATCTTGAATATAAGTATATTTAGTCTTTACTGCACTCACAGACATATAACCAAGTGAAAAAAAATACACGTATATACAAAATACACTTATATTCAAGATACATCCTCTTAAAGACAGTCTCTTGTTTTAAGGATTTTTTGACAATTTTAAATGGAAAAAGATAAAAACACTTGATGACAATTACTTTTTGTAGTGGATTTCTTTACTAAATTAAACTTAAGTACTTTTTCCCTTTAATTCTGTGAATGTCATTTAGAGATATTTTTAAAAGATGATTTTGTCCTCTTTATTGTTAGTAAACACGTTTAATACAACCTTTTCAGTTGGGTCACTAGCTGTATAATCGTTGCAATAATCATAGAATAATCCTTCTAATAATCGTTAGATTCATCGATTATCAAAATAATCGTTAGGTGCAGCCCTAGTGCACATAAACAGAGTTTCTGCAAGTATCATCAAATCTAATTTAATGCTTTTTAATGCCATTTTTAATGCCATACATGACCCATGACTAACCACACACACACATATATATAAATAAATAAATGCATATATACGCACACATATACATACATGCATGTATACATATGCATGTGTGTGTGTATATACATATATATATATATATATATATATACACACACTCACCTAAAGGATTATTAGGAACACCATACTAATACTGTGTTTGACCCCTTTCGCCTTCAGAACTGCCTTAATTCTACGTGGCATTGATTCAACAAGGTGCTGAAAGCATTCTTTAGAAATGTTGGCCCATATTGATAGGATAGCATCTTGCAGTTGATGGAGATTTGTGGGATGCACATCCAGGGCACGAAGCTCCCGTTCCCCCACATCCCAAAGATGCTCTATTGGGTTGAGATCTGGTGACTGTGGGGGCCATTTTAGTACAGTGAACTCATTGTCATGTTCAAGAAACCAATTTGAAATGATTCGAGCTTTGTGACATGGTGCATTATCCTGCTGGAAGTAGCCATCAGAGGATGGGTACATAGTGGCCATAAAGGGATGGACATGGTCAGAAACAATGCTCAGGTAGGCCGTGGCATTTAAACGATGCCCAATTGGCACTAAGGGGCCTAAAGTGTGCCAAGAAAACATCCCCCACACCATTACACCACCACCACCAGCCTGCACAGTGGTAACAAGGCATGATGGATCCATGTTCTCATTCTGTTTACACCAAATTCTGACTCTACCATCTGAATGTCTCAACAGAAATCGAGAATCATCAGACCAGGCAACATTTTTCCAGTCTTCAACTGGCCAATTTTGGTGAGCTCTTGCAAATTGTAGCCTCTTTTTCCTATTTGTAGTGGAGATGAGTGGTACCCGGTGGGGTCTTCTGCTGTTGTAGCCCATCCGCCTCAAGGTTGTGCGTGTTGTGGCTTCACAAATGCTTTGCTGCATACCTCGGTTGTAACGAGTGGTTGTTTCAGGCAAAGTTGCTCTTCTATCAGCTTGAATCAGTCGGCCCATTCTCCTCTGACCTCTAGCATCAACAAGGCATTTTCGCCCACAGGACTGCCACATACTGGATGTTTTTCCCTTTTCACACCATTCTTTGTAAACCCTAGAAATGGTTGTGCGTGAAAATCCCAGTAACTGAGCAGATTGTGAAATACTCAGACCGGCCCGTCTGGGACCAACAACCATGCCACGCTCAAAATTGCTTAAATCACCTTTCTTTCCCATTCTGACATTCAGTTTGGAGTTCAGGAGAATGTCTTGACCAGGAATGTCTTGTGATTGGTTGATTAGATAATAGCATTAATGAGAAATTGAACAGGTGTTCCTAATAATCCTTTAGGTGAGTGTGTATATATATATATATATATACATACATACATACATACATACACACACACATACACATACATATATATATGTGTTTGTGATATATAAGACAAAGATAAAGATCCCCCATTTAGCATTAACAGACTGTAGGGGCAAGTGCTGTTAGCGAGCACCTATGAAGGCCGGAACGGTACACGGGGGGGTGGGTAACTTTTTAAGGCTGGAATTTTGCATACATTAAGTTCAAGTGCTATAGAAATTACACACTTTTAACTTTGTGTAAATAAGAGAATTAATCCATGTGCCTTAGTTCGCTCAATTTTAGTTCCAACTCTGACTCAACATTTTTCAATTCATTGCATTTGTCCTTCTATCTCCTCATAGTATTAGATTTTGTAATCATTTGAGCCATGAGTGTGTTAGATTTGTTTTTGGCCTGGTCAGCTAGTTGATCGACATCATTCTGAAGGCTGGCGCACATCTCAATCAACACCTCCCTTTTCTTTTTCAGTTCTTCCAGCTCATCTTCCAAAGCTTTTCTCTTAAGTCCAAGCATGGCACCCTCTCTCTTGCTCCTCTCTTCATCAAGGTAGATCCTTTATATGGTCTGGCTGAGGCTACAGAATCCAGTAGTTCACAATTGTCCTGCATTGTTAATCGCAGAAATCTGTTTATTTTTTAAGTGTGGGGCAAGTCCACATTTTATGTAGCTGGTTTTGTCCTTTCCACAGGTGAAAGATTTGGCTATTTGCGAATCAGGAAACATTCCCTGGAACAACTCAGAAACACCTTAATTTGATGCGTATGAGTGGTGCTGCACCTCTGCCTGCAGTGTCGCATTCGAACCTAACGCTGCTCAACGGTTGATCGATTTTCCTTTGGTAGTGGCTCCGCAGGAAGCAGTTGTGGTGGTAGTTGTGGTGAAGATGTTACTTTGTCGGTCACGGTGAAGTAACTAGAGATAGTTAATTGTTGTCTGCCTTTTACAGCCGATTTGTGGCCATCGGAGTGCATGTGAGATTTAACGGCTCCATGTTGACAACCAACCATGCAAGCAACATGTCCTAAATTCTTCTAGCCACTTTTGCTGGAATTTGCACTTACCCATTTCTTTGCAACTTTACGTTCTCTGTTCTAACTCCTCCAGGTACCAGCCAGGTTACGTCAATTTTGCACCGGCCGGCGTGTTTATCACACCAACGTACATATTTTGCGACAGCAAATCAATAGTTATTAATTGTGAAGGCTATATTCAAAATAAATTGGTAATTTTATTTTTTCAAAACTATCTAAAATATTTAATGCCTGTAGGGATAACATTTAATGCTTTTTAATGCCCCGTGGAAACCCTGATAACCATTACTTGTTATATTTTTGTCTGTAAAACAAATGAGCTTGATTTATTCTACACTTTGAGAACTTTCCAACAACATGGCTGTTTGATCAGTTAAGATGTTTTTACTGATTGGAATAATACGTACAGTGCAAACTTATTAATAAATTATCAAAATGTAATACTTCTAATGCATCTTAAAATTTCAAAGCACTTGTTCAGTTTTGGTTAAAATGCCTACATGCATTGGAAAGTAAAGATTCTAAGCTTTAGGGTTAGGTTTAAAGATACTTATTTTTTGTTGGTCAAGACTGTAGTTACAAATATTTGGTATTTTTTATTTCTCAGCAGGCCGATCAGAGCTTAAATGTTTAAAGGGGTCATGACATGAGGAATACAATTTTCCTTGCTATTTTAACATATAAGAGGCCATTGTACTATAAAAACGTACAAAGAAAAAGAGTATTTCTTAAAACCAAGCTGCAAAAATGTCTCGTTTGTAATTTGTGGAACCTGTGATATCACAAGGACCAAATACATCTGCATATGCACCCTTTGCCCCATCCATCCTAAATTAAATTTCGATTCAATCTTTGAAAATTAATTATTATTAAAGGATGGGGCAGTTAAAACACTTGGATGCGATCGCAAAAACCGTGTGATAGTTTATGGTGCCGACATCCTATTTACACACTGTTGACGTGATGCAACAGCTTGAGGTTGTCTACACCGGGCGCGTCGACACAACCTTTATAAACTGTTTGTGTTTTTGGCAGAAGTAGCGCCACGCGTGCGGCGCAAAATGGAATGGGACATCCGTTTACTGTCGGCGCAATGCTAAGCGCCGCAATTGATGCTTCAATGGTAGACAGCATCATTGATTATAATGGGTTCTATTGCTTTTGACACTAAGTGACTCTCACATCTTCAATGTCTTGGAAGTGAGTTGTGTAAACCCTGACATTTAGTTTTAGAATGTTGTTGAACTGGTTCATTCTCTTCCGATTGGGTTTCAAAAATGGCTCTATTATAGAGCTCTCAATTAGAACAGTGGGCACTTATGTTGAGGTTTTAAAGAGGCATTTATGCCAAAACCAAGCATTTCAAACAGCATGGAAAATTATCATTTATTACTAAATTATAACGGTTTTAATGCAAAAAAAACTTGTCATGGAAGATAATAAAACTATAAAAAGAGCATTTCATGACCCCTTTAAGAGTTGAAGTTTTAGAAACACATCTTTGGACCCCGGTGTTCTGTTGCGCTACACCCATCGTTCATGGGTGTGCGTGCGTTCTTGTGTGCAGTGGTACTCACACAGCGCCAGGAATGTGTGTTTGGAGTTCATGAGTGTGAGGACTCTCCTCAGCAAGTCTTTAGTCATGATGTAGTTCTTGATGTGGTACGTGTGGTGCTCCACACAGAACGTCAGCAGCTCCAGGATCAGAGCCAGGAGTTGTGCTGTCTGGAAGTTATCTGAGAAAGAGAGAGAGCACAAATTCACTCAACAGAGAACATGAATAAAAAAAACACATATGAGCTCTGATGACATGTGAGCTGTACCTGGACAAACATGGTTGACTTTAGCCTCGCTCAAATCTGTGGCACGGGTTAAACAGACACCAGTTAATGAACAGGAACACTGTACAATCATACACTGATCACTTCCTGTAATGTGAATGCAGTGATTTGTGAGCGTCTCACCAGTGTTTTCGTCAGCAGTGTTGGCAAGCAGTGGTGCTGTCAGCACGTGCATACAGTACTTATAGAAGAAACTCAGAAACTCACTCTTTTCAGTTTTCTGAAACATGAACAAAACAAATAATTTAATTCCAGGGCTCAACAATATGGCAAGAATGTTTAGATATTTTTTAGCCTATTGATGATATTCGATATAGAGTATATCTCAATAATTATGTATTTGCTCTGAAATGGCTTAAAAGTATTTTTTTTTTACAATAAGAGGAATGATCATTTCAGCCAAACAAATGTTGTAAAAAAATTCAAAATGTTTAATGCATGTTTTCCACAGTTTTCACAAAATAAACAAGAATTATATTTAATAATTTCCTTTATAACATTTCTTGAATTAATGGTGTGCAAAAAACTTCCCTCACTTATTTTTGGGACTACATAAATAAGTATATTTCCATATATGGAAAAATTGTATTATACTTCTGAATATCTATTGTGAGACACAGTCAAGTATGTATTGTAATAATATAACACAGAATTATTATTTGTATTTTACAACGTCTGTTTACTAAATTCGGTTTATTTTATAATTCTGTATTTAACAGTTAATACCTTTTTTAAAATCAACAAAATATTTTCTAATCAAATTCATTAAAATTTTAAACAACACTGCCTTATTTTATTTTATTCAAATGAAGTACTTTTATATAGATCCTCACAGCACAACACTTGAGTTGTTTATGTAAAATAAAGTTCTACAAAACAAAACATTGCAGATGTGATTTATTGCTTAGATAAAATTGCTGATATTATTAGTATTATTATTACAGTGAATATTACATAACTTTACAGTAGTAATATATTGATCTTTCTTTCGACACTAATACATAATTACTGTTTTTTTTTTTAAATTCAATTGTGCATTTAAACATTCTTGTTAATTCCAAATATGTCAACTTCTGCTCCACATTTTATAGTTAATGCTATTTCTATGACTGAAATAAATTAAATAATGAAAAAGTTTACTCAGGATAATCAAAAAATAGGGACATCATTTTTCATGTCAGGGAGACTTTCACAGCAGCTCAGTGTAAGTGAAGAGCAGTGAGAAACTACACAATAAACATCAGTGGAGTTGCTGCATCGAAGCAATATGAATTGTAAAAATTACAAATAATAATTTAAAAAAAATGACTAAATGAAGAGTTCACACTCACATTGGCTGGAGCAAGCATGTTCTCTGGGTCAATGAGGGTCCTCAGGAGACCCATGAGCTGCACAGCACCACCAAGCTCTGGGTCTGAATCACAGATCATCTGCTTTATCACCACATTAATCAGCAGAACATCCTAAACACAGAGGAACACCCGTCAGTGCATTCAAAAACCACACTTTTCTAAAGAAAACACACAAACACGACCAGTTTCATGGACTTTTGTTGCTTTATTAATTAGAGACTGTGAAGAATGAGATTGGGACACATAGTAAGATTAGCATGCATGCAAAATACTTCAGGACTTGATTAATGTGTCATACTCACATCATCAGCCTGCTGTGGCTCCTGCATCACAAATTCTCTGACCATCGACGGACTGAACTCCACCAGATAAGAGAAAATATCTGTAGCTGCTACTTTCACCAGCATGTCATCCATACCCTTCAACCCACAACATTCACATTTCAATACACTTCTGTGCAAAACAAACTATTTGTGGTATCACATGTATAATATACGTCACTAGTAGGGGTTGCACAGAATAATCGACTACAACTATTGTAGCCTGAAGTCGACAAGTCATTATCCACATGACTGAAAAAACGCTTCTGTATGAATTATAGCGGATGGCAGATTTTCAAAAAGCAGGATGGCAAGGGAAGACTCTTTCATATTAATTTGGAAAGCTCTATCTGTTATTTTAGGGTTAGGTTTAGGGCTGCAACAACTAATCGATACAATTTATAATTATCAAAAATGGAAATCATTGAACAACTATTTTAATTATCGATTAGTTTCATATTTGCAGTAAGCATTGAGTGCCCCATCAGTGATGTCACTTGGGTTGCATTATGAAACAATGGAGACAAGTTGTAGCGGAAGAAATCACAACCCAAGATGTCCAGTGCACGAGAGCACTTTATAAACACTTCAAAAAAGATGATAATAAGCATATAGTTTAAAGTGGAGTGGTTGCTGCATTCAGGTGTGTTGACAGATTGATTGTGCTGTTTGAAGTGCGAGAGTTGTTTCTCTCCAACACAGCATTTACATTTTACTGCTATTTTCAATATTTTATAATGTAAACATATTATGAATTCAAAATCAGCCACGTATTTAGAAAAACTGATTGTTCTTACCACAAGCGAGTTTCAGTTAAATTCTAACGAACAAGCGAGCTCATGCATCTGCTTCAATCAAACGGATCGCAATGGAGAAAGGGAGCGCAATCACTTACATCATACCACGATTTCAGATTCAATGTAATCACTTGTGCAACTTTCATGGTTATCAGAAGTCTCAGCAGTCAAGGTGCACCGGTTTTTAAAGTGTTTTCTCCTTCTCTTACAGTGAGAACCGGGAAGTCTTTTCAGCACGAATGTGAATTTGCACAGGGTTTTAGAGATGATTGCACTATATGACACTGTATGTAATGCTGAATATAATAATGCTAAGGGTCCTGATGCCACATCATGTAATGTCTGATTTCACTTGTAAATTCATACAATGGCAAACTTTAGTTGGATAGTTACTGGATAAAACAAAATAGTTTAGAAGCATGTAATCAGTGAATATAAAACTATAATATAAAAAAAACGTAAATGTATATTTTCAGTGACAGTGTACAAGCATGTGTATCTAAGATAATTTTGTATTTTTCAGCTGAGCAGAATAATTAACATTTCTATTTTTTTTTATTTTTTGGGGGGATTTTTTTGTCCCAATCCATCACCCATGGATCATTTCACTCTTTAATGAGGAGCATTTTTCGCTAAGTTTAAAGTAAAGGAACTGTTTCGTGTAGGTCTTGAAAGTAATAATAACACATTTAAACTTAACTTCTGATGATTCTGGCTTTGTTCAAAGTTTTGTGAGAGTAAAAGCAAACCAAATCCTTACACACTTATCATTTCAGTAAAAAAAAAAAAAAAAATCATATTTTAATAAAATACAGGAAATAAAATGTTATTCTTATCCGATTAATCGAAGATGTAACGATTAATCAAAATAATCGTTAGTTGCAGCTCTAGTTAGGTTACAATTTCTCTGACCAATCAGGTAGAGCTTTCCAGATGAATATTACTAAATTGTCCAATCGATTATCACTTTACACATGAATATAAATGACTCTTCCTCTCAAATATAACAGAAATACAAGTGCTATGCATACTCATTTAAAAAGGCACCCGCTAGCGCTAGTTAGTGATTTTCAACATGATCAGCACAACTTTGCGTGTATGGACATCTGACCTGGTTGCAGTTTGCTCCTTCAAGAATATGATTCGACTATTAAAAATCAGTAGTCATGCAACCCCTAGTCACCAGTGCAATTAAGTGAAGGCAATGATTACATATAAAGACACTTTAACTGGATGCTGACTGCAGGTCGTGAATACTCTGTTCAACTCACCATCACAATTTCCAAAGCTGGTAAAATTCCAAGATTTGCAAGTGTTTTAAAGAATGCGTCCCTGTTTTGTGGTTGCAATGTTTGTGAGAAAACACAGAACTCTTTAAAAAAGTTCACCTGTGAAAATGACAGAAAAACATGACATGTGTCATCAGTGTGTGAGAGCTGAAGCAGTATCATACTGTCAGTGTATGTGAGTGATGTACCAGCTCTCTCCTCTTGTCCTCCTCTGTGGATTCATCTGTCAGCTGAGCAAACACCTCCGTCAGGAACTTCTCATCCTCCTGAACAAAACACAATATCGCACTCTTTTGAAATGTGCCTCAGAGGTGGCATAGAGGAACTGTCGCTGGGATATAGTGTCACACACTTGAATGCTGGCTGCTAATTCTCGTGCAAAGCCAACAGAAAATAAGACAAAACCTGTTTATTAATTTTAGAGGTTAACCAATATATCTGCCGATATTTATTACGTTTATATTATCGGCATTGGACGATATATTGTCCTGTTTGGCTTGTTTCACAAGCTGTGATGGCTCAGCCAATAGCCTGCTTGCACGTTGTTATGTGCCATCGTGTTACCACAATAGACTAGAGTGCAACAAAGCCTCATTCAAGCAGTACTGCACATAAGCTTATGATGTTCAAAGTGCCCACGTGTTTAATTCTCCCAATCTCTCCTCAACCCTTCCCTGTAAGTTTTAACTGTCCTGTCTAATGATAGCAATAGAACTTCTATCATACACAATCTGCCAATATGCAGATAAAGATAACTATTTAATATCTTTAAATATTTAATCCACAAACCTCACTTAACTTGCGCAAAGCCAGTGATTGGAACAAAACCGTTACTCTTGACACACAAATGTTGCATGACGGTCAGTCCGTGTCACAGAATGGCAGCAATCCCAGCCATGTCAGTGATCACATTTCCACAATTCCAAACATCTGTAACAGCTAAGTTAATACACAAATCTAAAAACTCAACACAGTATCACAGAAAAGGAGCGCCTTTCTCTCTTTTTATCTGAAGGTGTATGCTTAAATGTTTGAAATTCATTTTGTAAACAAAAATATAAATTGTGCCAACAAATGTATTTATTTCATTGTAAAATTAAAATTTTATAAAAATAAAAAAACAATGATGAATTTGAAATTGATTACTTGGATTGAATAATAAAGATTAAGCAGCAAAAAAGTGCCAACCAAAGATGGGAACTCCTTCAATACTGTTTAATGCAATGCTTTTTAACTGCAAATTCTAGGCAAAGGGTGGATACTTTGAAGATGCTAAAATACAACAAAATTGATTTATTTTTAATTGTTTTAGTCTCAACATACCTTCCATAGTTCCATTCCATAGTTTAGATGACTTTACTATTATTAAAAAATAATTAAATAGTGAATGAGTAAGTGACCCTAAACTTTTGACCAGTAGTGTATAAAAAATAAAATCTAAGAGGCTGGTAAAATTGGGTATCTGGTGGTCAAAAAAGTTAATTTGCAGATCTTTTGTCATTTTCCACACCTTGTTACAGTGGAGTTAGGCTACGTCTCCATTTATCTGGATACATTTGAAAACTGCATTTTCAAAAAGCTCTCCATCCACACTGCCCTTTTCCAAAGGTTTCTCATCTACACTGAAACATCTAAAAATGCTTAAAACCACTTAACACATAAAAAAAAAAAAACATATGAAGCATAATTTCCATGTACACTCTGAAAAGCAGTTGTCCTAGTCAAGTCAAGTCAATTTTATTTGTATAGCGCCTTTCACAACACACATCGTTTCAAAGCAGCTTTACAGAATATCAGCATTAACAGACGATAAAACTGTAATGTCTATAAAGTCGATTAATCATCATTGTGTAATTTAGATAGATTTTTTAGATAAAATCCTAGTGTTCCAACACTGGATAGAACTCCTAATAAACTTCTCCTTGTCTTTGAAGGAATGCAATGTAAATGTTGACCACAGTTACATTTATCTTTATGGAGTGAATACTTGCACACAGTGTTCATTTTTTCACAGTTTTAGTCATAGTTTTAGTCTTGACAAAAATATCCTTTAAAATTAGTCAATATTTCATTTATAATTCATTTTACTCAATGAAAATATTTTATTTGATGGACAAAAACGTGTGCCAAACTATAACAGACCAACCTCTAATCAAATACTAAAACATCGGAAAAAAAAAAAGGAAAAAAACAAAAAAAAAAACATACTGATATACATACTGTCCTTGTGGAAAAATCTGAACTTAAATAATAATGTAGATACTAAAGTGTTAGCTACTTTTTAGAAGTTAACATTCATTTTCTATGAAAGGATATTACATTGTGCGTAGTGTTTCTTATGGAAACAGTGCATTCACAAAGCAAAATACGCAACGCAATTTATGCATATTCTGACTAGAGCGTCATTTAGATCAAGTTCACCTATTCATTCGCTTCACAGTGCAGATGTCATTTGTTATATTACACATATGTTGTGGATATAGTCATTAACCTCATGTATAAACAGGATGTGTTTGAATGAGGTTTTGAAGCAGTTCACTCTGCTATTGTTAGCGCCTTCATATTACCCAAACAGCTCAAACAGAGAAATCCCTGGATTAATGGATTAGAAATCAATCTAATATTTTCTTCTATATACAGATTCTCTAGATGTTTCTTCTTCTGTTTATATCTTGCATTATAATTTTGATCTAGTCATATTTTCATCAACAGTATGCTTAAATAATAGTTTAATTATCACCATGATGTGCCTTTTTCATCTCGTCTTTGGTATCGTAGATGAAATCCAAAAACCCTGTGTCAATTAATGTTTTCACCAGTGATTTTGTTGATGAGATTCACACTGCTTGCACCCAGTTGTGAATAACAGCTGCACCCGGCCAACAGTCTATTGCAGTAGTTAACAACCCTGTTCCTGGAGGCCCCCCAACACTGTACATTTTGTATATCTCCCTTTTCTGACACACCCAATTCAGGTCTTGGAGTCTCCACTAACGAGCTGATGAGTTGAATTAGGTGTGATTGATTAGGAAGATAACCAAAATATCACTGGTCTATTGGAAACATAGAAATGTATGACAAACTACAAGGACTGTGTTGCTCCAGTGGCATGGGATTTAAAGCCAGTGCGATTTATAACACACAGAGCACAGACAAAATACTGTTAAGAACTTTGTCTCATATCTGAGAGCAACAGCACGTCAGCAGAATGTGTGGACATTTCTTCATCCTTATGTCTTTAACGTGTGGATCTATTATTTATACAAAATGTTTTTTTCTAAATTGTCACTAAACTTGCTCTGCGGACAGTTCAAGTTTGTATTTGACTTATATTTCTCTGCAAACTCCGCAAAAAATAAAAAAGCTTTGGATTTTCAGGACCCCATATATTTAGAATGACAGCAACATTTCAGATGAGAGGACTGGTCCAAATTCAATACGAGTTTATTCGGTAAATGTGTTTCCATCAGTATCTTATTGTATAAATAATATATCCACCTCAAGCGACCATATCCATTTTTGATGCGCATTTTGGAGATTTAATTAATATCTACGGGTTTACATCCAGCAGTTTTTATGTGATGTCCCAAAATGCGATAAATATACGTTGTTTGTTCACAGGCGAGCAGCACGAGTGTGTCATGTGGAATATATGCACGTCGGCGTGCAATGCTAGCCTGTCATGTTGAACCAGAGTATGTGAGTGGAGCAGCAAAATCATCCGCGCTCAAAAGCATTCTTTAATCACGCCACTCCGGGTTTCCGCTCCTCGCTCGCGCCGCGCTCCTGGATCAGAGAAACCCCGCTCAGTGTTCCCTCCATAACAAAATTAGCACCAAACTACCTCCACTGTAAAGTTATTTCAGAATGCTTTTAAATATAATAACCTTCCATGTAGAAGGTGTATTAAAGGTGCTACAAGTAATATTTTTACTGTAACAAATCATAAAATGACCATAATATTTTATTAGAGAATTAGGAAACATGCTAAACTGAAATACTGGCTTCTCCGATCACAATGAAAGTCTCCATTCCAAGGCAGAATTTCTGTTTATGTTTTGGCCTGTGTAATCCCGTCCACTGCACTTCCACCAATAGTATTTCGACACTGCCGGATTGCCAGATTTGAACAAGTTTGCAGGCAAACAACACTGCTTGCTGCAGCCATGGAAGCCAGCAAATGAACTGGATCAGAGATAACAGATTCCACCTGACCTAAAAAGCCTCGCCATCCGTCTAAAAACCACCATGAAAAGACACATAGTAAAACAAGGATAAATATTGGAGATGCCTTTGGAAGATGGAGACAGCTTAAAGCCCAGAAATCCTTTAAAACAGATGCAGAGTTGGCTAATTTGCAAGTCAACATTCTGGCAACCTGCATGAGCTTCGAGTCTGGGCCGGGGCAGACAACGTTCCAATCTTTGGAATTTGGACTGCAGTACCCATTTCAAACGCTTGTTGTCAAACTTACATATAGCACCTTTAAATAAAAACAAATACACAATAGTAGAAGAAAAGCTACAATGTGCTTTATTGTAACACTAACATTAGCCCAAGAGTAATTTGAACACAGAAAGCGAAAGTAACCATCGCGCTGGAGGTCTCTAGATTTCTTTTTTTTTTTTTTTTTTAAATCACATTTTTTCTGGTTATATCAGAAATTCCATCTTTCCTTCATGCCAATAGTGTTTAACCGATTTGCCCACAATTTCAGGCGAGCGAAAATCTTGCTTAAAATCGTGTAGTGTAAACTCGGCATTAAACATTTTGGCTGGCGTTTGAACAGAGATATTGTTATTCAATGCTGTGCTAAATTACTTTTTCTAACTAAAATATATATATATATATATATATATATATATATATATTTATTTTTTTTAAGTGTGATCAAGCCAAAATGAGTGGTCAAACTGTCCTGTTGGCTGTCACTACATTAAATAATTCTGCAAGACTGCATTAGATTACACCAGTAAATAAGATTATGGCAATCAGTCTTGTAACACTCATCAATAGCTCACTCCTGATAAACATGCTATAAACTTTATTTTCTGCATAGAGTGCTGCAGTTTCGGTCATTATTCTAGTCATGATAAATCTGCAGCGAAATTGTCATGAGTTTTCATTTTGTTTCTATAGTTTCTAAATGTTTAGCTTTTCATTTCATAACAAAAATGCCATAGTTTTGTTGAATTTAGTTAATACCATGAGAAGTGAGAACCCATGCATGGTTTTACCAGTGATGACCTGTGATCTAATAACAAATATCACTTATTACTTCGGTGTCAAATCTGTTCTAGAATCTGCTTTTTAAATGTATGAAAAAGTAACTGGCTTTGTTTGCCTTCAGAAATTCAAAGAGGTTTACTGTACTTAATCAGTAGGACCACAATAGGAATATTTAAATTTAGCATAAATAAATTAGGTAGGCCTAATTAGTATAAATAAACTTTTTTACAGATTTTACAGCTCCAAGTCAAAATCAATGCTATACAGTCTAATGTGCATTTCAGCTACAAAATAATATAAAATATATAGTAATGTCATAATTTTTTATTAGTTTCTATAATTTCAGGGTTTATTTGAACTAAAAACAAAGAATTTGTTTTTCACTGTTGCTACTAAATCAGGTGCTGGTGCACCAGTGCCACCGCTCTCATAAGTTAGTCTGGAGCCATGTGGTGACATGTATATTCCATTAAAGAGGTTTATATTATCTAATGGTATTAGGGCTGCACAATTAATCAATAAAGTAAACTTGAATATGATTATGGCTGCCATGATTATTTTATCGTGAAAAACTGGCAATTACAGCGTTCATTTTAAGTCTGCTCCTATTGCGTCAATGGTTTCTATTTACAACATGTTTTTACAGTGCTATTCTAATATATTATAACCAATATATTATATTATAATAGTATTCGAACCAATCACTAGCATGTCCGTAGAGCAATGAAATGGCAATGGCCAATCAGAGCCGCTTCGATTAGTCCTCTGTCCTATCGTTAATGCCAACTGATACTAATGCACAAGTTTTAAATAATCTGAATGCCCAGATGATTGCTTGGTTCTTGCAGCACATGAAAATTAATACTGAAGAAACATCACCTGACACTTGAAAAGAAACTCTAGAACAAGAGCGAAAAGCACTTTGTAATTATTTTGGATTCATTGCATATTGCACCGCTCGCTTTGAACTTAGATGTTAAATACACTGCAAATGAGCAACACAACAAAAATAAAACGCTCCTGTTCTAATCAAAGCACAGACGCGGTGTAAATAATACAGTTGTTATGCTGATTAGACAGCATTGTTTTTAATGAGAGCATTCTCGATATTGTAGAACTTTGTGTGGAGCATCACTGCGTTCGCGTCGAAATGCAGATCTCAATCAGTGTAAACCTGTTTGTCCCGTTGTTCGATTTCTGTGAACAATTTATTAAAAATATAATAGTTTTGTTTTGTTATGTTAATAAGTAGGCCAGTGTGAATTTGATTTGTACAAAATAGCAATAAAATAATTCAGCTTAACTAAATAATTAATTCAGAAAGTGTTTATTGGAGGTGTAGCCAGCATAAAGAATATGGCATGAATAGCATATGTCAGGAATCACCATTATGGTTATTGTGTCAGCTCTTATTAGACCCATTTGCCACGCAGCTGGTATTGATAGATTTAACATTTTCATGAATCGCAAAAACTTTGATCGCAAATGACTGTTTTTAATGTACAAAGTGCAATCACCAAGGCCAAAAATGAACTAATGATGATCTTACATAAACAAGATCACCATTGAAGATCTAACGGGATGAATGGTCCCCTGTCTAGCCACCAAAGGTCTTACTGAACACAGTAACTTGGTCTATTTAAATCAGCTGTCAGTAAAATATAATGCTTAAATGAAACTGGAGCGCAGCTCATATGCACCATTGAAATCTGCTACTCTGAAGAACCACACGGTTGCTTGTTTGTGAAGTCATGGTATTTTCATATTTTAATCAACATTAATAATTGTGAATACAATATCAAGAGCAATAATCGACAATTATGATTTTTGCTACAATCATGCAGCCCTAATTGGTATTTATGTTTAATACAAATAGTGAAAGTAATTTTCTGCATTGAGGCATTTCATTATTTGACAGCTATTACTACAAATATAGCTGCAAGCAGCGATGATGGCCCCAAGCACCATGGGATCATTTCCATCCATTGGCTTTCACCCTTTCCACCCGGAGTGAACCACATTATTGAGATCACGAGGTGGTTACCCCATGTGACTCTACCCTCCCTAGCAACAGGGCCAATATGGTTGCTTAGGAGATCCGGCTTGAGTCACTTAGCACACCCTGGGATTCGAACTAACGAACTCCAGGGGTTGTAGCCAGCATCTTTACCACTGAACTACACAGGCCCCCAATTTATTCTTTAATAATAAATTTAAATTTTTTAATTAAATTCTTTATTTAACTATTTGACTGATACTGAACATACAGCACTAATGTTTATTATTATTTATTTATTGTATTTTTATTGATTCTTTATTTTCTCAGTGTTCATTTCTAGAATTTGTTGACAATGTATAATAATAATGTCAAATATTCTTTGATAAAATATTTGTTTATGAAAGACGCCTTTGGAGTACCTTTGCATAGTCATATCGGTGCAAAATCCACATAGAAAAGGCCTGTTTTCATTCCAGCTCAAATTAACAATATCGGCCACCATATCGGTAATCTGCAAATTTCCCCCCTCTAAAATTGATATCTGCCTCAAATCCAATATCAGTTGGGCTCTAGTTGATTACCATAAAATTAAATTGACTCGTCCCTCATTTCCTTATATATATACATATATATATAAAAAATTAAATAAAAACAAAGCACAAATTTGTGATAAACATTAATGGTGGAGTGCTGCAGAGATGGTTGTTCTTCTGCAAGTTTCTCTTCTCTCCACAGAGAAACACTGGAGCTATGTCAAAGTGACCATCGGGTTCTTGGTCACCTCCCTGACTAAGGCCCTTCTCTTCCGATCGCTCAGTTTGGACGGGCAAACTGTTCTAGGAAGAGTCCTGGTGGTTCCAAAACTGACAATTCCTTGGACTTCATGGCTTTGTTTGTGCTCTGACATACACTGTTAACTACCATAACCTCTTATTTGTCAAAAGATAAAAGGAACATTTTATTTCTCAATTCATGACCCCTTTAAGAAAAGGGGTGACAAGTCTAAACAAATTTTTGTGGTAATCAACATTATGCCACAAATGCGGCCACCTGTTGAGTATGATGGTTGTAGACTAGCACACAAAGTGACATGGCTTGCACTCCAATAAATTATATTAGGCTTTTAAACAATATAAAAGCTTTTACATTTTAAATAAATATATGGATTTTCATGCATTTAAAATGTATAAACCTGTATACTCTTATTGTGAGCCTCTATAAATGTAATTACACATATTCAGTTTTTTTTTGCTAGTAGTCACCTCAAACTTTGAAACAGAGCGACAGTCTGTCATTCATTTCCAATGAGAACAAAGCAACTTCCGGTGACACGAGCGACAGTGACCATTGGCGAAAAGATGTGGGAGCAAATCCGTTTTGAGTTCTGAAACTTGCAGTATGTTTTTATAGTACTATGGACCTCTTATTTGACAAAGTTGAGAGAAAAGTTTAACTTTATGCAAATGACGAGCGACACTTGGGAGCAACTACCAATGAGCGTAGAGACAGCAGAGTCTCCTGTGTGTGGAGTGCATGCAAGATAGAGAAGTTATAGTGTTGTGAGGGCTTTCACTGTTGAGTATATTGTCTGTAATCACATGGATATGATAAAACAAAGATGCGTGGAAATCAGTGACAGAAATTGTTGACAGTCTGAGTGAGTATCATTCATATACTGATAGATCGCTAATCTTGTTTATGATATGATGTATTGAGCATGGCTGTAGTTTATATAAAAACATCCTCCCCTGCTAAATGTAAAATTTTAGAAGCAATAGAACACATTTCTTGTCAAATTAGAATGATTTCTTAGTTTTACCAGCAGTACATTTCATCTGTGAATACATTTTCAACAGATATATCCAGACATGCGGTACACAATTATAATAAAGCAAAATAAGTAAAAATACCCACTAGCGACTTTATAGTACAGAGACTAATGACGTGTGAACAGGGCTTGAGTCAACTGAGAATGTTTACTGCGAGGGGCTTGAAAAATCGCTGAACCCAATCTAATTCGGTATGGCTCTATATGGTTTTGTCAACCTGAATTTTTTTTTTTCCCAAAAATCTGTTTTTTAAAAACACTGTCTCAGTGTGGACGGAAGGCCAAAACGCAGTGAAATTAATGAGTTTTCAAACAAAAATGTATTAGTGTGGATGTGGCCTTAGACTAATTATAATAAAAATAAAAAAAAAACACCATTAGTGCAAGATGATATGCTTTTTTTTACTTGATATTAGCACAGACCAAGCATTATTGCATTGCCTATAATCTGTGAAACTTCCTGTGTATTTATGAATGTGGTCTTAATTATGGGCTATGTTCAGTTAACTAATTACAGTTTCATGTTATGATTATAACAAAACTCTTAACTTGAATACAAAAACAGTGTGTAGAAGTGAGTTGTGTTTGATTTGTGTTAAATTTTGGCTTACCTGTGGCACGCTTCATTGTATAAAAACAGAATTTGATTTTGAACTTGAATATTGTAAACGCTAGCTATTAAAGGAAAGCACAAAACATTTTAAAGTAGAAAAGCCAAAAAAGTCATTTGCTTTTTTATAACAGAATTATTTATTTGAATTGTCTTATCTTTCGGGACCTTATAGTGTTTTAAATTGCTTAAAATTTACGGTTTTGTCTGTACTGTTTACAGCACTGTTTAAAAAAAAAAAAAGCTGTAATACTAAATTACGCTCAGGAGAAATTCAGTTCAAAATGAACCTGTATCTTAACATGACGTTATTGGTGAAACACAGCACTATGAGACACGCACCTGTAGCATGCTGACGATCTCCACCTTATTGAAGAAAATGAAGGAGGATAACGTGGACAGGAAGTTCTCCTCAAACACAGATGGCGTGGGCAGGATGATATCCTGGATATACTGCACTCGATACGTCTGATGGATCTTCTGCAGGAGCTCAGAGTCTGTGATGGGGATCACCTCTTTGAACTTGGCCGTCTTGGTGAGGAACTCTCTGTGTCTCTTGGGGTGGACCAGTGCCGGGTCGTACTCCAGACAGCCCACCACGTCCATGATGCAGTCATCAGAGAACATCACCTCAAACAAGGTGGCTTTGTTCAAGAAGAGCACACCACGCACAATCTCGTACAGGTGATGAAGAGCTTCGCCATGCTCAGAGTCCTCGCACGTCCTGAAGAGCTGCAGCAACTTCTTGATGTATCCCGAGCTGGTGAGCGCCAGAGCCAGCTTCTCTCGGCGGATGGGTGACGACAGAACAGATGTCACGAGCTCGGCGATCTCCTCCAGTCGGCTTAGCTCACAGGGTGGAAGCTCCACCAGGTGACTGCTCTCTGGCATCTCCTCAAAACGTTCCTCCTCAGATTCATCGATGGGGTCTTGAGTGATCTCCACGGACGGATCTTTACCTTGCACCTAAACACAAGCAGACACACACAAACGCTTACTTCAGCTCAGTGAGATTACATTTTCAATTGTCAAATTGTAAATAAATCCCATAAAGATGATGAACCTGACAGATCTTTTCCCAGATTTCATCACAGCCAGATTTCTCCTGGAAACTCAGAGCCAGATCATAGTTCTCTGCTTCAGACCAGACTATGAGCGTGTCCTGAGGGGGGATACACGAGAACATAACAGACCGTAAACATCAATCTGACCAGTCAGCAGCATTACGTGAGCTGGAGCGCATGTACTCACCTGTTGTTTCTGATATGCAGTGTCAGGGTTGATTTTGGACTCCAGTAATAGTGAACCTATACAACATCCACAAACACAAAAAAAGTCACCAACAACAGCAGACACATGCACGGTACTTTCATTCTGATTCAAGGTGATTCACCTACTTGAGTGATTAATATACATTAATTAAAAGCAGCTTAATAAAAACTTATAAAAATATTATGTGCTGTAAAGTTCAGGACACATGTATTCATATACACAAGCATTATACAGAACATAATTACCCCACAGTGGTTAATTATCTTCAGCTTGCTCTTTTCGAAATATATATATATATATATATATAATACATTTAAATCTTACTGGCTCAAGTGAAGTGGGATCTATATAAGCCTAATCAAATGTACAACTTGAATCAATACATTTTCACAGCTTTCGTCCGATATATCGGTCTATCTTTCCATTTTAAAATGATCATATTGACTGATTAATGGAGGAACAAATATCTACTGACAGTCGTTTCAATTGATGATCATTTCTTATTATTAATATTTTTGAGAGAACATTTAAGTTAATGTTGTGTAAAATAAATGTTCATTTGACAGAGATTTTTTGTACCGACACAAATAACTGCTTTATAGCAAACGTGTGTGTAGCAAACATATATCAGCATATGGTTAAGAATGAAAGTTATGTAAATCAATGTGCATGTATTGATTCTTACCGTCAGATTCTGCGGTGACCGTGAGTTCTGTCTCCTTCAGTGAGTCCACAAAAGAGCAGGACACATGTCCAGTCCCTCTGTCCTCCCACTGTCTGTCCTCATTCAGAGTATAAACCTTCACTCTCCGACGAGTATCACTCATCTTTACCACACTAAACCAACACAAACACTGACCTAAACGGATTTAATCGACACTAGCAGCCTTTATTCTCTATTATCACTCATATTTACCTGAGAAATCAGCTGTTTACCACACTAAACTATCACTCACTGTCCTCATACACACAAAGCCGGGAATCACACATCTTTACATCAACTAACCCACCCAAACCGTACTAGTTAACTCCGAACCCTGGACCTTGTGTTCACAAAACTGATTAAAAAGCACCGACCTTCAGTCTCTCATTTTCACCACATACATTAAGATTAAATCTAATACAACGGGATTCAAACTCTCTTGTGAGTCATCATTACCTCAGAAAATCACCCAAACTCTTACAGTTTACCTCAAAATGCACCCAAACCCGCGCCGTTCACCTCAGACAAGCCTGACTCCAGTTTATAGACTCAACTCAAAACACACAAACATTAACCGTGCACCGTATCTGTGTAAATGTGTTTTGTCGGGTTTTTCGGTATTAAATCATTAGTGTTTGTGTAAGTGTCGCCGCCATTTTGTGTGTGTTTCTCTTCTTCGTGACGGATAATGTGATGCCGCGGGGTTTCCGCTCACGGGCTACGGCAACTGCGCCAGGACACACTATTGTTACCATGGTGATCACAGTACTTAAGCGTTCTTCTATCAACTAGACTTTCGAAACTAGACACAGTACGGTCCCATAGATAGAAATGCACATGCGAGGAGACAAGAGGCCGTTTTTTTAATGGCTGTCTATAGAGGAGGTGCTTCAGTGTCCTGAATAATCTGCTTTTGTGAGGGAAACAGCTAATCACTTATTGAATTAACCGTTTTACGCTAATCTTCAACATGTTTTACACTACACAAACATTTCGGAATGAACTATGTGTGGCGTTTACTACGATAAATTTGCTGTTTTATAAGAGAAGTCGATGACGATTTCGTGACAGTTTACGGCTCTTCCCATTCATTTGAATGGTATCAGTAAACGGCGACTTACTGTCGTAACACACTAGTTGACCGGGTTGTTAAATTTTTATTCTATATGTTAATCTGGTATTAACTAGCACTGACAAACTATACAATCTCTTTAATAAATAAAATGACAAAACATTTTGTACTCGTCTTACCAAGCGAACAATATATATTTTATTTTACACCAGTTATAGGCATAAAGCAAGTTCCCTTTCGTGCTTTGCTGTACGTTTTCTTGAAGGTTTCAGCAGTGTAGACAAGAGCATAGATTAGACTTGAACATCGGGGGGTTACAGAGTGGAGAATTGGCATGTTTCCATTGATCATTGTATAAATGGGGACTCGCTAATGGATGGCTGGTTGCTAGGGTTCTCTAAATGGTTTCTAGGGTGTGCCTAGCCTGTGACCAGAGAGATTCTTATTGGCTGATTACTAACCTGACACAAACGATCCAATAGATACCCCTCTGAGCCATTTTGAATGGAAGTCTAAGTGGTGGTTGTTAGGGTGTCATAAATGATTGCTAGGGTGTGGCTACACCATTTCCAAGATGATACTTAAAGACTGATTGGTAGCCTGAGTGAAATGAGCCTGCCCCTATGTCTCTACTACATTCTGATTGGGAGATATGATCCCACAAAATTCATTGTCATGTCATAATAGGACACAATTGTTTTCATGGGCAAGAGCCTTGCCATAGTATGACTATGGGGCAATTTTGGGCTGGTTTTAAGGAAGCATTTTACAGTTTTTTCAGACACAGCCATAAAGAAATGATGCGAGGCAGAAACGGGGATATTGAAAAATAAAAACACAATATAATTCCTGACATATGTAAACATATCCCTAAAACAATGTAACATCATGTTTGGCAACTAAGACATTGCCAGACTACCACGTTTCTTCAAGTAAGTTTATGCACTCATGCACCTATGAAAGCCTGATGGTGCGTTCACATACAATGCAAAGTGAGCGTTTCGCGTGGCGGGATTACATACAAAGTCAATGCAAAGATGCGAATAGATGCAAAATTGTGTCAGGCGGTATGAATGACCATGCAAAATCACTTCATTCATGAGATTGTCCGGATGTCACTGACATACTGACTAAAGAAGAAATCTGGTAAAATGGATGAAAAAATTGTTGTAGCGGTGTGTGGGCACCCAAAATTGTATGACACAAATGGTAAATGGTCTGCACTTATATAGCGCCTTTTTTAACCTTAGCGGTATTCAAAGCGCTTTACACTGCATCTCATTCACCAATTCACACACACATTCACACACCTATGACAGCAGAGCTGCCATGCAAGTTGCTAGCCTGCCATTGGGAGCAACTTGGGGTTCAGTGTCTTGCCCAAGGACACTTTGGCATGTGGAGTCGTGTGGGCCGGGAATCGAACCACCAACCCTGCTTCGGTGGACAACCCGCTCTACCCGCTCAGCCCCCCGATGTCACAACGTCATACATGTACAGAGACCGGACGAAAAAAGACATCGCTTGGAGGAAAGTGAGCAAGGAAGTTTGACTACCTGGTATGTTCATCATGGTGCGTTTACATACAGCGCAAAGAAAATTTTCACCTTGCATTGCTCGCACGAGTTTGACCACTGGATTATAAATTTGTGTTTAAACTCGTGTTCGCGCGAGTAACGTGAACCCATGAGTATTCCCCCTTCTCTTCCGGAAAAGGACAGGAGGAGGGGCTTCTATGACTTGGTTCATAATAAAGTACAACCAATAGCTGGAATCAAGTAGATGCACATATTTTCAGAACTTACCAGGTAGTCCAACATCCTCGCTCACTTTCCTCCCAGCGATGTCTTTTTTCGTCCGGTCTCTGTACATGTATGACGTTGTGTCATACAATTCCAGATGCCCACACACTGCTGCAATAATGTTTTCCAGATTTCTTCTGCTACTACATCAGTAAGTCAGTGACATCCGGACAATTTCAATGCTAATAGGCTTTCGCAACAACACGTCAAGCTAATTTCTCGCTCGAGCTGAAAAATTCCAACTTGCACAAATACTCGAAATGAAGCAGTTTAGCGTGTTCGAGCCGCATCATTCACTTAATTCACGTAGCCTGGCTGATTATTAAAAATTTGCTGTTAGTCCCCCCCGTTCATCATAAATCCATGAAATTTCGTATGATTCCTCAGAATGTCCTGTTATCCATATTTACTCAGTTTTGTGAAGTTTGGCATTTGTGCACACAAGATACAGGAATATTAGACATAATGGGCCACACTCGTCAAATATATCGGATTGTACCTTCTAGACAATTTAATGGATCAAAATTATTTTGCTTACTTTTTGCCTACAAGGTCTAGCGCTGACCTGGGCCAAGTTTGGTGAAGATCTGATTAACGCCCTAGGAGGAGTTAGAAAAAGTAGGGTTTCAGTAAATTAGAATGGCAGAAACATTTTATAAAATGATATAAAACTGAGATATACATTTAGTAGGAAATGACGCAAGGATTTAGAGGTAAAAAGCATTTTAATTTGAATGTGCTCGGATGCAGAGTAATTATCAATAATGCAAATGTTTTTGTTATAGTACCACCGACTCTCACAAAAATAGGTACACAGCCTCATTTCGACACTGTGTATGATCTCAAGTTTTGTAATGGTCGGCCATTCAGATTTGATGTTATAAGCTGCTAAAATTTGATTGGCTGCTCATGGCCATGTTTTTTTTTTTAAACGACTGATATTGTAGGATATGTTAGCATTTGGCCTCTGCAAGATACATAAACATTTTCAACTTCATTGATTATACGGTTGCAGAGTTATGAGCATTTTTTGTTGTAGCGCCCTATTGGTAAAACATTTTGTGACTTTGCGTGCATCCTCAGAATATCATGTTGTCTATGTTTATCAAGTTTCGTAACATTTGGCCTTTTTATTTGGTAGATATTGGTCAATACATAAAAATATAGATTACGCCTGACCAATTCGTTGGCTTATATCTTTGCAACGCTTCAATGAAACAAAATTCCTTTGATATATTTATGACACGGCAATTTTCGTGCGGATTGGACATACGGCGTAGGAGTTCGAAAAAGTAGGTTTTTCAGATTATGCAAATTAGCGTTTTCATGACGGAAATTAAATCGGAGATATATGTTTTGTTCGTCTTGAGTGTGCGACGTAGTTCAAGCCTTTTAAGAACTTTCAAAGTATGCAAAAAAGGAATGTATATGTAAGTTGCTGGATTTGCAAACTGGTGTTAAATATGACTGATGTCTTGTGTTCAACGATCCTGAAACAGGATAATTGTTATTATCGTAATTCTTTTTAAACTTTTTAACTGTTATAATCCACTAAGCACCTAATCTCCAAAAAGGTTTTAGAAGTTTGAATCAAATTAGGAATTATAGGCTTTTTGATACACTTGGTCAAACCCACATGATAAATGCAACCCCTAAATAACTAAATAAATAACTAAAGTTCAATTGTTATTTGATAATTATTGACATAGGGAGTCCTAGATGTAGTGCACAATAGCAGGTATCATTGGATAATATACACAATACTTTACACACCATTTATACAGCCATTTTGCTGAAATATGATTGACTGCTGGTGGCCATGTTTTTATTTGTCATATTGTATAATATGTAAGCATTTGGCCCCTACAAGATACATACCAATTTTCAACTTCATTGATTATACAGTTGCAGAGTTATGAGCATTTTTTTTGTAGTGGCCCTTATTTTCCATCCATCCATCCATCGTCAACCGCTTATCCTGTGTACAGGGTCGCGGGGGGCTGGAGCCTATCCCAGCTAACATTGGGCGAAAGGCGGGGGACACCCTGGACAGGTCGCCAGTCCATCGCAGGGCGCCCTTATTTTCATTTTTCACAAATTCTTTTGTGCATCCTCAGTATCCTTGTAACACTCTCAAAGGTTTGTGGATGAGAAGGAGATGGAAGCAATGATACAGTCAGGTACGGCTCTTTATTTATTTGCTTCTCTGCACAGTGTGCACACTCTTCTCTGGTGTTTTTACTCAGCGTAACAAATTAGTACACACAAAATAAACGCAAACACACGCCAAGCTGCACACCAACTCGTTCTCTCTCTCTCTGTCTGCTGGCGGTGTGGCTCTTTTATGCCGCTCTCCCCATGCTCACCATTTCTGGAATGGAAATCGGCAGCAGCCATCTGCACTCCTGGTCTGTGGACCACCTTGAACTTAAATGGCTGAAGAGTCAGCTACCAATGGGCAATCCGCACATTGGTGTCTTTCATGCAGTGGAGCCATTGGAGTGGGGCGTGATCCGAACAGAGGGTGAAGGCTTGCCCCAACAGGTAGTATTGGAGAGTGAGGACCACCCACTTGATGGCAAGATATACTTTTTCTACAGTGCTGTACTTGGTTTCCCTCAATGTGAGCTTGCGGCTAATGTACAGCACCGGGCGCTCCTCCCCCTCCACCACCTGCGAGAGTGCGGCCCCCAGCCCTCTGTCTGAAGCGTCCGTCTGTAAAACAAAAGGACGATAGAAATTGGGTGAATGTAAAAGCCGCCCCCCGCAAAGTGTGCCTTTAACTTGCGTGAACACCTGCTGACAATACTCCGTCCACTGGACCGGGTCTGGAGCTCCCTTTTTAGTGAGATCAGTCAGCGGGCTGGTGACATCCGAATAATTGGGTACGAATCCAAATGACGTGGAGAAGGCTGTTTTTTTCACTTGAAATTAGTGACAAGGGGATCTGCCAATAACACTTCGACAAATCCAATGTCGAATAAATTGAGCAGCGCCCAACCGATCAAGCAACTCATCAACGCAGTGGCGGCTCCTGAAAAAATTCTCAGGGGGGGCAATTTTTCTGATAATGATTAAGGTGACCCATTCAATGGGTACAGATTTCCCCTCTAGCTACATAAATTACAGGTGGAAAGCTATGTAAGAAATTAGCATCCAGGAGACATCATAAGCAAAAATGACATGGCTCCACAATTAATTATTCCACTTATTCATTACTTACATTAATCCAGTGTTGTGTGATGTAAAATAACTAAACAGGACACATTTTTAAAAAGATATGTCCAGCAACAACAAAGACGGGGGCAGCATATAAGTCAATACCAGAAGCATTTATTGACTGATCTCAAAAGAAATCTAAGTTATCACAGTACAAATAGTCAAGGGTGTTCTTTCACATTCCTCAACACTGCATAAATGATCTGCATTTCCATAAACAAATAAAATATCAACTTAAAATAAAAGTAGACAAATTGTTGAGAGAAGTGGATCTTTATAACTACATTTTCTGGAATGTAGGATATCACCAAATTGCTACTTAATAAAAGCAAAGTAACTTCTGCCCTCTTGTATAGATTTGTGAAAATGTACATGAACAGTGAGACATTTTGCCTGAAAACAGCATTTGAAAATAATTTCTAGAAAGGTAAACACAGCTATTTGGCTTTGTAAATATGAACAACCATATTCTGAACATTTGTATAGATTTGTAAAAATGAACATGAACAGATTTTCATTTTTGAATGAATGAAAAATAACTATTTAAAACAACATCAACTGTGAACTGATTTGGTGTGTGTGTTAAAAGACACAGGGAGAGAGAGAGAGAGAGAGACTACATTATTTATTATTATTATTATTATTTCCTTTATTTTTCCAGGAAGGTCCCATTGAAATTAAAAGAAATCTCTTCCTCCAGGGAGTCCTGGCCAAGATGGCCACACTACAAAATTACACACAAACACACAACATATATAAAACATTCCAGAAAGTCAGAGCACAACATTCATCATAAATCAAGTAAAACAACAACATGATTCAATCACTGTATACTGTAGTAAATTTTTAAATACATTCAAATGAGGAATTGTTTCTAGAGGGACAGTAGCTTGAAATTCATTCCACAGCCATGGGGCATAGTAGGAGAAAGATGATTTTCCATGCTCTGAATGTACCCTAGGTACTACTAATTTAATCCCATTAGATGATCTAGTGCTATAGTTCTTTCTACATAAACATAGAAGACTAGTAATGTAATTTGGAAACATACCCATCAATGTCTTTACAATAAATACTAACATATGGGATTTCCTTCTTTGATATAAAGAGGACCAACCCAAATAGTTGTACAACAATCAATGATGCGTACGTGAACAAGAATTTGTTATAAAACGCAGTGCAGCATGATAAACGCCATCCAGCCTTTTCAAAAGATATGTAGAAGCATGCATGTAAACAACATCACCATAGTCTAAAATAGGTAAAATAGTACTCTGTATTATTCTCTTTCTAGCTGTAAAGGAAAAACATTTTTTTCCGAAAAGAAAACCCAATCTTGGTTTAAGCCTTTTCACCAAGTAATTAATGTGAACATCAAAGGCTAACTTCTCATCGAGCCATATTCCTAAGTATTTATAAGTTGGTACTCTTTCTATTTGTAAACCCTCAATAGTCAGAATAGGCATAACAGTAGACATAGAACGGCTACGTGTAAAAAGAATATACTTCGTTTTATTTACATTTAAAACTAATTTTAGTTTCAACAAAGTAAGCTGAAAAGTATAAAAAGAATCCTTAAGAATTTCAATAGCCTGAGACACAGAGGATGCAGTGGAATAAATAATTGTATCGTCAGCATAAAAATGTAGCTTTGCCGATTGTATTCCCTGCCCCAATTCATTAATAAAAATAGAAAAAGAAGGGGTGCCAACAAAGAACCTTGCGGGACACCCTTCGTGACTATTACCATAGATGAGGTATAATTATCTACAGCAACACATTGAGTTCTATCCGATAAATAATTTTTAAACCAACTCACAGCCGAATTATCGAGGCCTACACTTTTAAGCCTCTGTAACAGTAAGACATGATCCACTAAATCAAACGCTTTTGTCAAATCAACAAATAAGGCTGCACAATGTTGTCTATTATCGAGAGCCGTGATTAAATCATTAGTGACTAATGTAGTAGCTGTTATCGTACTATGGCCTGCTCTAAATCCTGACTGAAATGCGTTAAAAATATTATGACTAAATAGATATTCTTTCATTTGATCATTTATAATAGATTCAAAAACTTTTGCTAAAACCGGTAATTTAGAAATCGGACGATAATTATTCAAATCGGAAGGATCGCCTCCTTTTAATAAAGGCATAACCATAGCCGATTTCCAAGACGGCGGAATTACATTAGTGGATAGACTCAGGTTGAAAATCGATGCAATAGGTTCAGCAATAATATCTGCAGACAATTTAAAAAAAATTGGTTCAATTTGGTCAGACCCGCCTGATTTCTTACAATCTAAATTTAGGAGTAGATTATGAACTTGGGACGGCAATACAGGGGCAAAAGGAAATAAAACTGATTCACTATTAGTCAAGTCATCAGTTCTCTGTTCATCAATGACCAGCGAATTGTCTGTTATCGAACTAGCTGAAATAAAATGACTATTAAACGTATTAACAATATCAGCCTTGTCTGTAATCAATCTTTGATTCAATTTTAAAACTTTTGGAAGATTAGTAGATGTAATTGATCCTATAAGAGATTTCGTTAGTTTCCAAAATTTAGAAGGACAATTCATGTTATCATTAATCAGATTTAAATAATACTGACTCTTCGAACTTTTTATTAATTTTGTACACTTATTTCGTAATAATCTATATTGAGACCAGTCCTCCTCACCATTTGTTTTCTTTGCTTTAGACCAAGCCACATTTCTTTGCTTAATAAGATTAGAGACGGATTCATTGAACCAAGGATTATTTCTACCTCTCACCCGAAATCTACGTAAAGGAGCATGTTTATCACAAATTTCTAGAAAGATAGATTTGAAATAATCCCAAGGATCAACCACATCAGGTATAATTGAACCCAACTGTAAATCACTATTATATACATCATGCAAAAAAGCCTGTACATTAAAATTTTTAAATTGACGTTTAAATATAAATCTGGGTGAACTCTTAGGCATCTTAAAATTTCTCACACAGGATATTGCGCAATGATCGCTAATATCATTACAAAAAATTCCTATTGCAGAGAAAACATGTGGTATATTAGTTAAAATAACATCAATTAATGATGATTTACTCATATCCTTTCCATTTAGGCGAGTCGGTGAATTTATCAATTGCTCCAAACACAAGGAATTACAAACATCCTTAAAATAATCGGATGACGGAGACAACCAGTCCCAGTTTAAATCCCCCATTATAACTAAATCACAGTTGGACCAATTGTGAAGCAAATTCGTAAGCAATGAAATTGCCTCACTTGAAGCTGAAGGTGGCCGGTAACAACCGACCACCATCATATCAGACCCATTAGGTAAAAATACTTTAATAGCTAAAAGTTCAAAACACTTTGTAAAACTAACTGACTGATTACAAATACAATTCACATTTACTTTAGTATAGACTGCAACCCCTCCTCCTTTTTTACTACGGTCGGCTCTAAAGACATTATATCCATTAATGTGTATCATATCATCTGTAATTGATTTTTTCAACCAAGTCTCCGTGAGAATTATGATATCAGCATCAGTCGAATCTACCCAGATTCGCACTGCATCAATCTTATTTACCAAACTTCTCACATTAAGATGAAAAAATCGTATGCCATTACTTAATTTAAGTTCCTCTGGTGTTTGAAGTTGGGCCAACTCTGGGCCTGGGTTGGGGTGAATACCTGAAAGCAACAGCAGAAGCACGAACCACTTTCTCCTCACCACACCGCAACTCGGACTGCTGTCATCGCAAATAGATGTAGCATGATGAGTCAGTTTTCCATTTCCTCTCACCAAGAGGCAACACAACCTCTGCGGTGAGTCTCGTGACCAAACAGACAACCAAGAGGAGATTTCAAGACCCCTTAACGACGACACAGCCCAAAGTTCGGTCCATTCCACAGCGGTCCCAGCACACGAAACCCACAGACATAATCCACGTGCGTGTCTCTTCCACCCGACAACAAACGACACGACATCCGCACCAACCGCAAACGGCTCCTCAATCCGCCCGGTAGCGGCATCAACATACGTAGCCCACAGACACGGTGCAAATAAGCGTCCCTCCTCCTCGACAGCAGACGATACGCCGCTCACACCAGCCATAGGCAACTTCCACATCACGGAACAAAGTAGGCATATTGGCATATACACCCACATTTTGCAGCATAGGATGGTCTGGAGTTAATAAGTAAAAAAAATATATATATATATATATATATATATATATATATATATATATATATATATATATATATATATAATGTATTTAAAATAAAATAAAATAAAAGATGGCGTAAACACACCAATAACGACTATGGTAAATTTTAGACAACTGAATACAGACAAACACTTGCGGCCATCTTGGGACGTTATACCATGGGATCTGTAACGGTGTTCTTCTCTCTTTCAATACAGCAAAGCGGTCAATTACTTTATCATTGAAATCAGGCATGTTGAGGACGAGTTCCCTCTCCATGGAAAGCATGGCCAGTGCATTCAGACGTTCCTGGCCCATTGAATTTCGCAGGAATGTCTTAACTCGTGTCAAAGTTGAGAAACATCTCTCAGCTTCAGCTGTTGTCATGGGAGTAGTTATGAGGATGTTCACAGTCTCAGAGAATGTCTACTGGAGGTTGTAGCTCATGAGAACCTGGTACAGTGCCAGTGCACCTCAGCAGCCCTTGAATTCAGGATTCTCATAAATCAGAGAGAGTTCTGTCTTGAGCTTTGCCTTGTTCAGCATGGGGTATGTGTTCACAGTGGCATTCAGAGCCTCATCAGGAAATGAATGGCAGTACCTTTCAAACATATCTGCTTGCAGTAAGGTAGCACTCACAAGGTGGCCAGTGAAAGAGAACATTGCTTTGGTGTGATCCAGGATGGTGTCGCAGACCTCTTCAGACATCCTCTTCTCTCAAAGCCGTTCTGGGTCTTTTGGCTCCTGTTGCTACTTGCAGCTGCTGTTGAGAGGAGTCCCTGAAGGCAAACAGAACAATGTGTTTGTTAGGCTATGTACAGTACTGTAGTCTATGTGATGCACAGGTATATGCAATTAATCCACGTATAGTACCAAGATTTCAGTTCCACTTAAAATGGGCAGGGATGCATAGTCTTTAGTGTTTAAGTTAGCCTTTGTGTCTCACCTAGACTGGATGTTCAGCACAGTATATAAAGTAAGCTAGATTACACCACTGGCCATATATAATGAGAATAATGTAATTTCTAACACAAATGCAGTCTCCTTTCATGCATACATTTTCAAATGACAAAGCTCTGCTTTGAGAACGATAGAATATTGTTTAATCTTACCTTATGGCCTGCACACTGCTTGTGAAGCTGTCGAGGGCACATTTGATGAAGACAGCATCGATGTCCTTCTTCTGGAGCTTCTGATATGGAGTATCGACGTGGGGCATGATTTTGTGAAAAAGCCACAGGGAAAAAAATGAAATCTTCATCATGTAGCATCCTCACGTAGCCAGATGCCTCTCTCGCGGTGGGCTGGTCAAATGAACCCGTCCTGATGGCTTCAAAACATTGTATGATTTCGTCTCGATTCTCGTAGACAGTGTTCACGACTCTGCTGTTGAAGTTCCACCATGTGGATGAAGTTCTGGGCAGTCTTAGTGCAACAGTCTGGTCAAGAATGCTGGTCCGTTTGGGTGACCGGGAAAAAAAAGTTGCAATCCCGCTCAGATCGGAAAAGAAAATATTAACTTTTTTGCTGCTTCTTCAAGCTTGCTGCATGATCAAATTCAGCTGATGCGCATAGCAATGCACATAATGGGCTTTCTTGAAATGCTCACGCACCTTTTGCTGCACACCAGCCTTCTCTCCCCTCATCACACTGGCTCCATCGTAAGATGCGCAATTGAGTTTAACTTTTTCCTCATCTGCAAAAATACCGTTCAGTCTCTCCAAAAGCACACTGGCAATTGAGGTTGATTCCAAGATGGGAAGAAACTCAAAAAAGCGTTCCTGTATTTTATGGTTGCTATCGATGAACCTCAGCACAAGCACCAGCTGTGTCTGTGTAGAAACGTCCGTGGTCTCGTCAGCTTGGATGGCTACGAAGTTTGCCGACTTCACCTCCTCCACAATATGTTCCCTCACGACCGCTAGCATACACTCCAGTAGCTCATTTTGAATGGTCTTTGATGTGCCCTTGAAAACTTTTGCATTTTTAAGATGCTCATCAAACACCTCATCTAACTGTGCCACAAAGTTGACCAGTCCAAGAAAAATACCAGGGTTGATGGAGCCCTCAGTTTCATCTTTGCCTCGCAAAGCACACTCAAGCGGTGCTGTCTGCCGTGCTGCCTTCAGGGTGAAAGAGGCAGGGGTAGCAGATTACTGCATTGGCTACGTCGCAGCCTGCTAGCCAGGTTTTTCGTTCGTACCAATTTTTGGAAAATCCTCGGGTGTTGGACTTTCCCCCTTTAGGTTGTCCCTTTAGGACAATCGAGTTGCACTGAACGCTAGCCATCTTGACAGTAGTATGTGAATTGATTGACGCTGCTACCCGCTCTTTTCTTAGTTATGCTCATGGTTATGTTATGCATGACGAAAGCGCGTAAGTGCAAGCCCTCCCGGAACCCATAGAGATTGTATTGAAAGCTCTGATATTTGAAAAATATTTTTTTTACATGAGTCTATGAGAGACTTCTGGGGCGATTTTCAACCTGACTGAAATCGCCCCAAAAGGGGCGGGGCCATTTTAAGCACGACTTTAGCCTGATTGGCAGATCATATGGCTAGATTAGAACACTGATAACGACTGTTGCCATTATAGAATTACTTTCCTCTAATCCACACAGACCAATCGCTCTTAGGCACTAGAACAACCGGGCTGTACCAATCGCTGTGGGATTCCTCTATTACCCCCATATCGAGCATTGCATCCAATTCTTCCCGAAAAATTTTGTTTTTGTGCTAGGTTAATCAGTAGTGGTGTCTACGTACCAAAACCTTCCCCCAACCTTCATCAGACTGTTTCAAACTCCCCCTTGGTGTAAAAAAGGCCATTGTTATTATTTCAATAATATGTTTTATTAGTTCTATTTTCACAGTTCTACATGGGTCCGCATACAGCACTGTCTAGATCACTCAATCAGCGTACAGAAGGTGACACGCTGTGATCAGTTCTGCCCCTAAACTGAGCTGAGCCGAACAGGATGAAGATGGATGCAAGTTTTATTCCTAATTTGATTTGTCTTTGCTGAACGTTGTGTGCGTGACTAATAAGTAAGTAGAATGTATTCAACTGTTTTATATCTCATGTACGCTATGCTCATTCCCTGTTTGGTAACATTGTGAATGTTTATGTGAATGATTTAAAAAACCAGTACAGGTGATTACCTTGTATAAGTTTCTAAACATGTTTTCATGTATGTTTTCATGCTTGGGGTTTTCCTCAGTAAAATTGTTATTATACCTAAGAGATTACTTCAGAGGTATTTACAATCTTCATTTATGTAGGAAATTGCTGTATTTATATGCTTATTTGAGTGATAAACAACTCCTACAAGTTAATAATGGCACATTTTCTTTTCTCTTATATATTAATCATTTGTATTCTTAATTTATTTGAGGTTAGTGATTGCTGTTATTGCATTCATTGTGATTATGTTGTACTGTTTATACTTATGCTTTGCAATATGTTTTCTGTCTTTTAGAAAACCACAAACATACCTGCATAAATGTATATGCATAATCAAGCAAACTAAGCTCCATTACGTTATTGTATTGAGTGTGGTGACAATAAAAGGGTTATTCCCAAACTCCATCAGTTCTACATTGAAGTCTCTTACTGGAAATCCCATAGCGGGTCTGTAATCCACCAGCATATAAAATATAAATGGGACAAACAATTTTTTCACCTGGCCTTTTCACCAACCTCTGCGAGTTGGTATGGTGAGAGGTGGTCTCCACAAGTGACCGGGGTGAACTGATTATGTTTTGAATTCACCTTAGGCCAGAGCTCCACCCTCTCCGGAACTACCTTAGCCAACGTCACAGAGACCACATCCCTCCATAATTTCAGGAGGTTGAGGTAGTATATTTGACGTGCGCCCGCTCTATCGGTTCGTTTAACCTCATAATCGAGAACCCTCGTCGTGTGACCTCAAAGGGTCCTTAACACTTGGCGAGTAAATTAGAGCTCGATGTGGGAAGCAATCCACACCTTGGGAGATTATTTTGAAGAGTACCTAGGAGGTTCCATAGTAGAGAAACACAGATTTTCATGCAAATTGGACATACAGAGTTTTTTTAGCATGAGAAATGTCATGACGGAATTGAAATTGGAAATATATGTTTTGTTCGACTTGAGTCAAGGAATCCAACTATGTAAGACACTTGAGTGTGCAACAAACGGTTTAGGAGTTATGGGCCAAAATGTAAACATTATCACTATAGCGCCACCTTGAGGTCGATCGGGCCTAAAATTTCATACGCTGTAGTACTCTGTGGTTCTGCCTTCCCTGAAAGTATCAGCTCTCTATGACTTACGGTTTGGTCTGCACTATCAGTTTCAGGGCAGAACAATAAAGATCCTTACAATTACAAAAGGGTTTCAGCCCTTCGGGCTTGAATCCCTAATAAAAGTCATAAAAACAATAGGTTTCTTGCCATTCTGGCTTGAATCTCTAATAATAATTAAATCGTAATAATTACAATAGGGTTTCAGGGCTAAACGCTTGAACACCTAATAATAATAAAAATCTAAACAATTACAATAGGTTTCTAGCCTTTCGGGTTTGAACCCCTAAAAATTTTAACAATTACAATAGGTTTCTTGCCTTCGAGCTTGAGCTCTGTAGGTGTTACGATCCCTGGTTGTCTGCCCCGTGTTTTCCGTGTCACCGTCACCTCATCATTGTGTCATTGTTCGCACCTGTTTGTCGGTTGTTATCATCATGTCTCTGTGCATTTAAACCCTGCTGTTCCTCCACTCCCTTGTCATTCATTGTTCCCACTGTTTTCGATGTGTCTGGATGTAGTTGCCTACCTTGCCTGTCTTCCCATGTTCATTCCAGTCGTGTGTTCCCAGTTCCGTGTTCCTCCAGTGTTTTCGTGTTCTAGTTTCGTTTTACCCATCGTGGTTATTTCCTTTGTTCTTGTCTGTATATTCTCACCCTTGTTTAATAAAACCGCAGATCCAAACTCCTTGTCTGCCTCCTCCTGCAATCGTTACAGAACGAACGACCAATAATGGATCTAAAATGGTTCTTAAAGCGAACTGTCAGCTGCTCAGCCTGATGCAGGGAAACCGTCCGGTTGAAGACCACATCCGCGATTTTCTTGCGATTGCGAGTGCCACAGACTTTCCGGACTCCTGCTTGGTGGGTTTCTTGCGGGCCAATCTGAACAGTACGCTCAAGGAGCGGTTGCCACCGGCGACGCACGGTTGGACGCTCCGCGAATTCGTGGAGGAGACTCTGCTGGCCTGCGATTCCCCGTTCATGGTGGGCGTCGTCGAGGAGGACCCCGTCGCTCCTCCCACAGTGGTAACTCTCCATTCGTCCATGGCTCGTCCCTTCACGCCTGCCCCGACTGTCAGTGAGCCAACCCCCATGCCTGCCTTGGTCAACAAGACAGCGCTGCCAACTTCGTCTGCCCGGAGGAGGAGGAGAAGAAAGGCTTCCGCTCCCCAGTTCACGCCTGCCACGGTCAGCGAGCCAGAGCCTACGCCTGCCACGGTCAGCGAGCCAGCGCCTGCAGCCCCTAACATCAGCGAGCCAGCGCCTGCAGCCCCTACCGTCTCAGAGCCAGCGCCTGCAGCCTCGACCGTCCCAGAGCCAGTGCCTGTAGCCATGACCGTCCAAGAGCCAGCGCATCTCGAGCCTTCCAGGGCTCTGCCTCTCGAGCCTCCCAGGGCTCCGCCTCCCGAGCCTCCCAGGGCTACGGCGCCACCTCTCTCGGCTCCGCCTCCCGAGCCTTCCAGGCCTCCGCCTCCCGAGCCTTCCAGGCCTCCACCTCCCTCGGCTCCGTCTCCAGAGCCTTCCAGGCCTCCGCCTCCAGAGCCTTCCAGGCCTCCACCTCCCTCGGCTCCGTCTCCAGAGCCTTCCAGGCCTCCGCCTCCAGAGCCTCCTACGGCGCCACCTCCCTCGGCTCCGCCTCCAGAACCTTCCAGGCCTCCGCCTCTAGAGCCTCCTACGGTGCCACCTCCCTCGGCTCCGCCTCCAGAACCTTCCAGGCCTCCGCCTCTAGAGCCTCCTACGGCGCCACCTCCATCGGCTCCGCCTCCTGCGCCTTCCTCGGCTCCGCCTCCTGAGCCTCCAGAGCCTCCCAGGGCTCCACCTCAAGAGCCTCCTATGGCGCCACCTCCCTCGGCTCTGCCTCCGGAGCTTTCCAGGGCTCCGCCTCCAGAGCCTCCTTTGGCGCCGCCTCCAGAGCCTTCCAGGTCTCCACCTCTAGAGCCTCCTACGGCGCCACCTCCCTCGGCTCCGCCTCCAGAGCCTCCTACGGCTCCGCCTCTAGAACCTCCTACAGCGCCACCTCCCTCGGCTCCGACTCCAGAGCCTCCTACGGCGCCACCTCCCTTGGCTCCGCCTCCAGAACCTTCCAGGCCTCCGCCTCTAGAGCTTCCTACGGCGCCACCTCCCTCGGCTCCGCCTCCAGAACCTTCCAGGCCTCCGCCTCTAGAGCCTCCTACGGCGCCACCTCCATCGGCTCCGCCTCCTGCGCCTTCCTCGGCTCCGCCTCCTGAGCCTCCCAGGGCTCCACCTCAAGAGCCTCCTATGGCGCCACCTCCCTCGGCTCTGCCTCCTGCGCCTTCCTCGGCTCCGCCTCCTGAGCCTCCCAGGGCTCCACCTCAAGAGCCTCCTACGGCGCCACCTCCATCGGCTCCGCCTCCTGCGCCTTCCTCGGCTCCGCCTCCAGAACCTTCCAGGCCTCCGCCTCTAGAGCCTCCTACGGCGCCACCTCCATCGGCTCCGCCTCCTGCGCCTTCCTCGGCTCCGCCTCCTGAGCCTCCCAGGGCTCCACCTCAAGAGCCTCCTATGGCGCCACCTCCATCGGCTCCGCCTCCTGCGCCTTCCTCGGCTCCGCCTCCTGAGCCTCCCAGGGCTCCACCTCAAGAGCCTCCTATGGCGCCACCTCCCTCGGCTCTGCCTCCGGAGCTTTCCAGGGCTCCGCCTCCAGAGCCTCCTTTGGCGCCGCCTCCAGAGCCTTCCAGGCCTCCACCTCAAGAGCCTCCTACGGCGCCACCTCCCTCGGCTCCACCTCCAGAGTCTTCCATGGCTCCACCTACCTCGGCTCCGCCCTCATAGTTCCCCATGGCGGTGGTTCTGAGGCCACCTCCCAGGCCTCCTGAACCTGTCCCTGTGGCCAGCTCCCAGGCCACCTGACCCAGTCCCCGCCTTGTGCTCCCCTTGGACTGCCTTCTTGCCCTCTGTGCCCCCTTGGACTTCCTGTCTGCCCCCTGTGCCCCCTTGGACTGCCTTCTTGCCCTCTGTGCCCCCTTGGACTGCCTTCTTGCCCTCAGTGCCCCTTGGACTGCCTGTCTGCCCCTTGTGCCCTCTTTGGCCTGCCTGCCCCCCTCACTCCTTGGATGATTTCTGTTTTTTTGGGGGTATTCCTTTTTTCTGGTTTTTCTGAGGATCGTCTGGAATCCGATCCTTTGAGGGGGGTTATGTTACGATCCCTGGTTGTCTGCCCCGTTTTTTCCGTGTCACCGTCACCTCATCATTGTGTCATTGTTCACACCTGTTTGTCGGTTGTTATCATCATGTCTCTGTGCATTTAAACCCCGCTGTTCCTCCATTCCCTTGTCGTTCGTTGTTCCCACTGTTTTGATGTTTCTACTGTTTCGATGTGTCTGGATTTAGTTGTCTTGCCTACCTTTTCTGTCTTCCCGTGTTCATTCCAGCCGTGTGTTCATAGTTCCGTGTTCCTCCAGTGTTTTCGTGTTCTAGTTTCGTTATATCCATTGTGTTTATTTCCTTTGTTCTTGTCTGTTTATTCTCACCCTTGTTTAATAAAACCGCACGTAGATCCAAACTCCTTGTCTGCCTCCTCCTGCAATTGTTACAGTAGGGTATTACATATATAATTTAGAGATGTGGACTCAATCAGTTAAAATGCCCGCATTCTCACACCATAATATGTAGGGTATTTCATATATAATTTAGAGATGTGGACGGGGTCAGTCAAAATAGGTATTTTGCAATCATTTTACCATCATATGTAGTGTAATTTCCACGCATGCAAAATTTAGGAGGGAATTTAGGGTCTCGAAATATTTGAGCTATGAACTACAAATTAAACTTTCCTTATTAGGTAATGAAATGTATAACGGAATTAGTCGCATTCAACAACCATTATAAATTAGATAAATGACAAATAACTGGATTATTTGTCTTAATAGATTCTCCACCATTGAAATCGTAATACAATGTCTAGTTGAATGAGCTCACAGTTTCTACTGAAAGGAATTAGCTTTACTAAGTGAATTATGATTAATTCATTTATTGGAGTGATATTATTCTCATGGCTTATTGAAAATAATATCACATGTAGATAGGTACAGTTTAAAAGCAAAATCATTCAGAAACAGGGATGAGATTATTTATCAAAATATACCACAGTCAAGTCGTCTTTGAACACAGACAAACCTTATTGCTATTCTAAACACAAATGTAATATATACACACATGAGACAGGTTTGGTGAAAACTGACAGAATGTAAAATAACTGATCAGTACAGTGAAAATGAACTCTATGGAGTCTGTTGACAATACCTTGAGAACCATTTCATCCTTCTTTAAGTCTACATCGATTTGCTATCGGATTACCCAAATTATTTGATTAATACACCAGCACTTTGAGCACAATATTGGAGATGTATTTGCTCGTTCTTTGTGTGGCTTGGTTCTTGGTCGAATGTTTGTACCGTTGAGTTTTGATCTCTTTATGATCTAATTTATTGTTATTATGAATGTTTAGCTGTGAAGCGAGGCCTTCTCACTTCTTCTCGGGATGTAAAGTCCCGAGCTCCCGTGGATCTCACATGGCACATGCAGGCATAAGAGCGAAGAGTGAAGAGAGTGACGAAGAGAGCAAGAGAGTAAGATGAAGAGGAGGCAAGAGAGAGAGTTCTTCCTGTTTGGAACTATTTAAATTTAGATTGGCCGCATCCCCCGAAGGTGTCCTGCGCCAATCAGAAGTGACTTTTCAGAGTCACGTGGTCAACTGGGCTATCTTTTCCGACAGTTGAGTTATGATCCTTTGTTTCAGACTCTTAAAAATGTAGTGCATATTTAATCATGAGCTTTTATATCTTGAGAATGGTACAAGAGACATGATATTCATTGTCATCAGATTTTTCTTCATACACAAACAAATGTTTACATACTAAACAAATTTTTTTATGGATGTTATATGCGTAGGTAATAAAATATGAAAATCTCTGGTTACAAAATCATATTGGCTTTACACATCATTGCATTTTATAAAGTATAGAGTTCTTAGTAGAATGAGAAAAATCATACAGGTTTAAAGATTAGATTTATCATTTATAGGTGATTGCACATCGCTACACACATTTTAAAGAGGTCCATCAGTCTATAATCATTAATTTGTCAGGTACAAACATTACCACAGTTCAAAGTGATTTTCAGCATTATCTAGCAAGGCTAGATTAAGATGAAATGTCTTAGAGTTGTGCAAATCTGACCTTTCAAAAGAGAAGTCTGCTTTAACACTGTGTGGAAGATCAAGTTGCAGTGGGGCCTTTCTGATCAATCAGGATAGTACCTGAACATAAATCTAATGGCCTGGGCCATTTGATTTATGACGGTGAAGAATTCCAGGACTGCAAAGGTTGAAAACTCTAGATTCAAGTCATACCGTTTCAATTCTTCTGCGTGTATAATCCAATATTTCGATTGATGATGTTTGAAGTGGAAGCAAACATCTGCAATCGCTGGAAAACAAGCAGAAGAAGACAACCACAATCAACAAGATGACACCTCTATCAAAGCTAAAGCACTGGTGCCGAATAACTAGTTATTCAGTAAGCATTGTAGCATTGAGGATTGGGACTTGGGACGTTTCGGTACTCGGGGACTCTTCTACAATTGTTGGGGTTTTAGAGTCATCCTTAAGTATTTTAAGTGGTTCAGAAACATTTAAAGGGTCATTTGGTTTTTATTGGGGTGAATCGCTGTGAAAACGAGCGATCGTTTGTAAATTGAAACCGATTAGAGTCAGTTACGTTGTGAATTCCGCCTTGTTTCTGTCAAGGTGAACCAAAGGTGAAGGAGTACCCATTTAAAACCAGGAGGATTGAGTTTCGTTTGACACACTCCACTGGGGAAGTACCGAAGGCTAAGTCATAACATGAAGTCTTGAGCTACATAACCAATGTTGAGAGGTTAGGGTGACCTTATATGTACAAGTAGTAGGTAGGGTTTCTGAGTACTTTAAAGTAATGTTGGGTGCCTTGTCTATGAGGAGGAGAACAGTTGGTTATTTCCCTATATTGTTTGGATGCGTTAAGGGACTGTTGTAAACTGTGTCAGACTATGTCAACCTTCATCAGACTGTTTCAAACTCCCCCTTTTCTGGTCTTGGAACTTTTTTCTGTCAATTTGGTTTTGTTGAACCCATTTGGAGATTGCTGCTTTGTGTCTTGGCTAATCTGGATCCTCTAGGTGACTGTGGGTGCTGATGAAGTCACAGTTCATTCAAGTCTTTTTCACAGTTCTTGATGTAGGTATATGACTCGTGATGAGTTTTTATATGACTGAGTTTCTGTCATGTTGAATTAGGATGTGGTTGAGGCTAATGGTTGAGTTTTCAGACCATAAGCCGGTGCCATGTCAGTCACTGCTGTACCTGGCGCCTGAATTCCTGTCGTTGAGTGTGACAGGAGTATGAAATGTCTTTAGGTCTCATTTCTGCAGGAGAGGTTGGAGGGGAGGCTGTCCCCCCTCCACCTTGAAGGTGTATGTTGCTGCTATTGCGGCCGACCACAACGCAGTAGACGGCAAGTTTTTTGCGGGTTCGAGCACACTCCACGAGAAGTGTGGCATCCTCGTGGGCACTGGCCAAAGGCACCTCCCTAGCAGACATATGCAGAGCAGTGGTTTGGGCAACATCCAATACCTTTACGAGATTTTAAAATCTCAGGGTTGAGCTGGTTTCATCCCGTGTTATCTCAGGTCCGAGTCTGACCGGGTGTACCGCTTGCATCTAGCACCTTTTCCCTCCACTGAGGTAATCTCGTGCACTCTTATCCCAGGAGATCCCACTAACTCGGCTCCCTGGATGACTCCTCCCTAACCCTCTGGTTCAGAGGAATTCCCCGACCAGACCCACTACAAGTACTCAAACTACTTTGTACTGGAATAGGTGCTCCACAGGTCAGGCCCCCATGTGGACTTGTCCCCTTGTGTGTATTTTCCACTGTACGGTCCCCTTGCGAGCGGACCCGCGTCTCCCTTGGGCAGTCCCCACTGCCCCACGGTCGCCGTGTTTGTAGCAACTCCTCCCTCTCAATAAGTTAGGATCTTCCACCGCGCAATTTTCCACATGCAACCTGAAATCCCATGTGATGTATTTCACCACTCTTTACCTCCCCCCCAGCCTGGGCAGGTGTGGTCTCCACGGGGTCTTTTCCCCCTGAAAGAATAGTAATTGGAAAAGAACGCCTTCCCCGATGCGTGTGTGTGGCAGGGCGGAGGGCGGGGCCGGGTTGTGATCCTACGCACCCGGTCCCGTATTAGGCTAATCAAGCCTCCGAGGTATAAAAGGTATTCAATGGAAAGGAGGAGGCGAGAACCAGCTTGACGATATAAATAATAGTTTATGGTAAACTTAAAAGACAACATAAACACATGATGGACATGACCGTAAACTATCTCTCTCTCCCGCACGACACCCTGCAGTCGACCTTTATACCTTCGGAGGCTTGATTAGGCTAATATGGGACCGGGTGTGTAGGATCACGACCCGGCCCTGCCCTCCGCCCTGCCACAGTGTGAAAGCGTTAAAATGGCCCCAGCCGCTTTAGCTCTATGCGAGAAACACAGAGAGAGAAAAAGCGTGGCTGTCCTCCCGGCCACTTCGCTGAACCGAGTCACTGTTACAGCCGAACCTCGGCTCCTCAGGGCAAAATCCTGAATGGACAGACACATTTCCCTCCCTTTATACATGTATGTCTGGGGGCAGAACATACAAATATGTCTGCAAATTTCTCATTAGCCTTTTCTCAAGATCAGAGATGCGCTAGGATCTCTAGAGAGACCCCTAGTGTCGTTTCTTTGACACAACGTCTCGTTCCCTCCATCAGGGAATGGAGGTTACTACAGCAACCTAGACGATTTCTAGCCCTTTGAGCTTGAACCCCTAATAATAAAAATAATAATAAAAATCCTAACTAAAACAATAGGTTTCTAGCCCGAAGTGCTTGAACTCCTAATAATAATAATAAAAATCCTAACAAAAACAATAGGTTTCTAGCCCTTCGGGCTTGAACCCCTAATGATAATAATAATAATAATAATAATAATAATAATAATAATAATAATAATACAAATCCTAACCAAAACAATAGGTTTCTAGCCCAAAGGGCTTGAACCGCTAATAATAATAATAATTATAATAAAAATCCTAACAAAAACAATAGGTTTCTAGCCCTTTGGGCTTGAAACCCTAATAATAAGAAAATTGGAACAAATACAATATGATTCCTGCACCTTTGGTGCTTGGAACCCAAAATACAGTCTTCTCTAGTGCCCCCCCTCGATTAAAGAGAATTAAATAATATAGCCCCACAACATGGTACTATGATCACACTCATGCTCTGAAGAAAGCATCTAGGAAAATTGAGCTCAAGTGGAAGAATACAAAATTAGAGGTATTTCACTGTGCATGGAATTTCAGCATATTTTAGCAAACTCATAGCAAATAACCACAACAATCCTAGGTGTTTATTTAATACTGTGGCTAAATTGGTTAGGAATAAAGCATCGATTGAACAACATATTCCGTCACAGCACAAAAGTAATGACTTTATGGATTTCATTACAGATAAAATTGTAATAATAAAATAATTTGAAATAAAATTGGAACTATGCAATCAACTGTCACATCACCTCAGAAAACAGTATTTAATCATTTTCTTCATGAGCAACTTCAATCCTTTGCTGTCATAGGTCATGAAGATCTAAAACATCAAAAGCCACAACATGTATTTTAGATCCAATACCAACTAAGCTCATAAAAGAGGTATTCCCTGTAATTTCAGAACCTCTTCTTAATATTATTAACTCCTCGCTATCCTCAGGACATGTCCCAAGAAACTTTAAAATGGCAGTTATCAAACCACTTATTAAGAAGCCACAGCTTGATTCTGGAGAATTGGCTTATAACAGACGTATTTAAAATCTACCATTTATGTTGAAAATAGTAGACAAGGAAGTGTCTTCCCAACTATGTTCATTTATACAGAGAAATTGTATATATGAACAAATTCATGTCAGGATTTAGGCTTCATCAGAGTAAAGAAATTGCACTTATCAGAGTTACAAATGACTTCTGATAGCGGGTGATTTCTCTTCTAGTGCTTTTAGATCTTAGTGGTGCCTTCGACATGATAGATCGTGACATTCACATGAGCTTGAACAGGCTGGAGAATTATGTTGGCATTAGAGGACTTACATTAGCATGGTTTTGGTCCTATTTATCAGACCACTACAACTTTGTTTGTGTAAACAAGGAATTGTCAAATCAAACAGAAGGAGGGCCACAGGGATCAGTTTTAGGGCATCTGCTTTTCTTCTTAAAGAAGCTTCCCCTGGGAGATATTATCAGGAATCTTGGAACAAGTTTCCACTGTAATGCAGATGATACCCAACTTTATATTTCTTCTGAACCCAATGAAAATTCACAATTCTCTAAATTAAAAGTGTATGAAATCAAAGATTGGATGGCCAGACATTTCTTTTCCACCTTCACAAAAGTTAAAACTTTCCACATTCAATTCTCCCCAGAGCTTTGAAGGTGCAGACTCCTGATGGCCAGCCCCTATGGTGAAAGTAAAGAGGGAGGCAGTAACGTAGAGCTACAGTGCAATAATTATTCATTTTGATTGGAGGGGGATTTATCAATGCATAATTTAGGGTTCAACCATATGCTTGAGGCAAAATTCAGGTAAATATCTGAACTGAACATGCGGGAAACCTTTTACCTTTCTGGGCAATTTGGTAGAAAGACTTTGTAGTGTTGAAATAGAGGCAAGGGCCTCTTATTCATTGCAAAACCAGGGAGGGGCCCTCTCCGGTGGGAGAGACCAATGTGCCAAATGTCTGAGACCAAAAACATAATAGTGAAATAAAATCTTGGGGAGATCTAACCCACCTTTGTCAATTGTCCTGTGTAACTTATAAAAATGCATCAGAGGATGTTTGCCATTCCTAATAAAGAATTTGGCTATACTATCCAATTGTTTAAAATAAGTGAGGGGAACTTCAATGGGGAGAGACTGTAGTAAATAGATGAATTTTAAATGCATTTTTATAACATTAACGTTCCCAATCAGCAACCGGAGTCTGATCATTCGCCACTGACCATATGATATTGATGAAACGCCTAATGTTATCAGAGGAGCTGCGGCCCCAAATTAACCCCACCTGATCTATATGTATAAGAGGTGTCATAACTTTACTTAATCAGTAAGCCAAAAGTTTTGAAAAATGTTTAATGTTTAGGGAAATTGGACGGTAAATCTAAAACTCGCTTGGATTTTTGTCCTTTTTAAGAATCAGGCTGATCCAGGCTTGTGTCATGGCTGGAAGAAGCTTACCATTCTTTAAGAATTCTGTATAAACTTCTGGCAAAAGTGGACCCAGTTCTGTAATCATCAGCAGATTTCACTGAGGGATAGGGTTGGGTATCGTTTTAATTCTATCGATTCTTGGTTCCGATTCCAATCATTTTTTGGTGAGAAAAAAAAGAGCAAATACTTCAAGAACAAAATGTACCTATGAGACACAGGAGAATATCAAACAAGGCTAAAGTCCATTGATATTGCTGTGAAAAACTGAGAACCTAATCAAGAATACACTTTGCATACCTAAACGAAGGCAACTCAACCGCAGCAAAAGGAAGAAACCCCTTCAAAACAAATCTTGACACCACGCGGTGACATTCATCTACTTTCTCCTTGCTCATTTCCCCCTTCATGGTTGAAGTGAATGGAGTTTCTGGCTCTTCAAATAAAGATTGTATCAATTACATCATTACTCTATTGATTTCTATTTTAAACAAAAAAATCTCAAAAACTAAATTTTAAACAATGATTCTCATGTGAATGTCTGCTCATCTGTGTTTTGAACCGGAGGGTGAGATGCTACTGCTAATATTAGCTGTATCTGGTGCGGCAAACACAGTACATTCCTTTAGATTCACGGTGTGTTAAAGTAAATGTTTCATCATATTGGAGGTACTTCCTCCCTTGCACAAAATCCTTTTAATGCAGGTGTTGCATTTTGCGGTGTTGATATCAAATTTAGCGTAGCTTAACCAAACTTTAAATTCAATTCAATTTTATTTGTATAGCACATTTCACAACACACATAATTTCAAAGCAGCTCTACAGAAGATCAGGCATTAACAGACGATAAAACTGTAATGTCTGTAATGTGAAATTAGATAAAATACGATTGTTAATCGTGTTTAAAAATAAGTAATTAAATAATAATTGTATTAATAACCCCAGTGAGCAAGCTGAATGCGACTGTGGCAAGGACCACAAAACTCCATAAGATGTTGATTAATGGAGAAAAATAACCTTGGGAGAAACCAGACTCACTGTGGGGGCCTGTTCCCCTCTGGCTAACATCATGAATATAATGTAAATATTACTTATGTATAGTTCAAGTAATGGTTTAAAATGTTCAGGGTAAGTGTTTAAACATTGATTTTGTTTGAACTGTAAGATTAATGACCAATGTTTTTGAAGTCCATCATGGATTAACTGCAGAAGTTCACATAGATGCAATTGTCCTTGTTAATTGGCTGATTAAGTCTTTTGTTAGCCATTGTTAGTCTATGTATTACATTTCAAGAGTGTATTTCATCAATAGACCGAGGTGATGCAGGCAGAGATCAGTGAGGTGGATCGCAGTTCAACCTGGCCGGTAATTTCGGTGAGGTTCATTCAAAATCCAAGGTTCAGACAATGGCATATGATGTATCACATTGTCTGTAGCAGTTGAGTCCAACACGAATCAGGAATTGTGCTGGATCCAGCCGGTTCTGGTGACCTCAGGATAGGAGTCCCGAGGTTGAGACAGGGAAACAAATAAAATAATATAATCATAGATGCCATTAAATTTATTGCAGAGTTATAAATCATGATCAATGTTTCTGGCAGACTAAACTATAGCAGCCTAATTGTAGGTTGGGGGATAAATTAGGTGTATGCCTGGCTAAATAGATGAGTCTTTAGTCTAGACTTAAACTGAGGGAGTGTGTCTGAATCTCGAACAGTGTTAGGGAGACTATTCCATAGTTTAGGAGCCAAGTATGAAAAGGATCTTCCTCCTTTAATGGATTATGATATTCTAGGAACTATTAACAGGCCGGAATTTTGCGATCGTAATGAACATGATGGAATATAGGGTGGTAGAAGGTCACTTAAGTACTGTGGCGCTAGACCATTCAAAGCTTTGTATGTAGTTAACAGAATTTTTTAATTAATACGGAATTTAACAGGTAGCTAATGTAACGATGATAAAATGGGGCTAATACGATCATATTTCTTGGTTCTCGTTAGCACTCTAGCTGCTACATTTTGAACCAATTGAAGTTTATGTATTCATCTTGCTAGACAGCCTCCCACTAATGCATTACAATAATCTAGTCTTGAGGTCACGAATGCATTAATTCATTTTTCGGCAACAGCAACAGAGAGCATGTGCCATAATTTAGCAATATTTCTTAGGTGGAAGAATGCTGTTCTACAACAATTGGTAATTTCATTTTCAAAGGAAAATGCTGTTGAATGCTGTAAATTCTTCGCTGTTGAAGATAATGTAACAGTACATCCATCGAGAGTCAAATTATAGGCTAGTGGCTTATTTTTAGAGTTTTTGATACACTCTGCTAATTTGGAGAATTGTGAAATCTCATCAGGTTTTGAAGAAATATAAAGTTGTGTATCGTCGGCATAGCAGTGGAAACTTATTCCACGATTCCTGATAATATCTCCCAGGGGAAGCCCTGTGGCACTCTGTATTTTACTTTTGTTTGGTTTGACAATTCCTCATTTTCATTACACAAAGTGGTAGCGGTCTGCTAAATATAACCTAAAGCATGCTAATGCAACTCCACAAATGCCAACATAATTCTTTAGCCTATTCAAGAGAATGTCTGATCTATCACGTCAAATGCGGCACTAAGATCTAAAAGCACTAGAAGAGAAATGCTGCCGCGATCAGATGATAAGAGCAAGTCATTTGTAACTCTGATAAGTGCATTCTCTGTACTATGATGAGGCCTAAATCCTGACTGAAATTCTTCGTATATACTATTTCTCTGTAGAGGATACTACCTTTTCTAGTATTTTCGACATAAATGGGAGATTTGAAATTGGTCTATAATTAGCCAGTTCTCCAGGATCAAGTTGTGATCAACTTAATAAGTGGTTTGATAACTGCCATTTTAAAGTTTCTTGGGACATGTCCTAAGCATAGCGAGGAGTTAATAATTTTAAGAAGAGGTTCTGAAATTACAGGAAATACCTCTTTTAAGAGCTTAGTTGGTATTGGATCTAACAAACATGTTGTGGCTTTTGATGTTTCGCTAAGTTTTGTTAGGTCTTCATGACAGAGACAGAGAAGGATTGAAGTTGCAAGTGAGGAAATTATTAGACACTGTTTTCTGAGGTGCAATGGCAGATGATTGCATAATTCCAAATTTATTTCTGATTATTTCAATTTTATCTGTAAAGAAATTCATGAAGACTTTACTCTTGTGCTGCAACATAATATCTGGTTCTGTTGAGGCTTTATTCCTAACCAATTTAGCCACAGTACTGAATAAACACCTAGGATTGTTGTTGTTATTTTCTATGAGTTTACTAAAATATGCTGACCTGTAGCTACAGACACTATCCTTCCATTTACCACAAAATATTTCTAATTTTGTATTCTTCCACATGCGCTCGAATTTCCGAGCTGCTCTCTTGATCAAAGTGTGGCGACAGTATCAAGAGTGCTAGAGAAGACTGAATTTATATTTTTTGTTATTTCATTGTTCTTCTGGGCTTTGGGTTTTATTGAGTGTATGAAATAGATCTGGAACATTATTAGTGAAGCTATCTTTAGTGGTGGAAAGAATAGTTCTAACTGAATGATAGCATGGTGTAGATTGAGTAACATCTCAATCTATACCTCAACAGCATACAAGAGACAAGGTAATGATCCGAGATGTCATCGCTCCTCCTCGACTCTTCAGATGAGGCTCATGTTTATAACAATAACTTGGGGGAGTAGATTCATTTAAACTAATATATTCATCCGGTTTAAGCCAGGTTTCAGTCAAACAGAGTACATCCAAACTATGATCTGTAATAATTTAATTTACAATTAGTGCATTGGTAGAAAGAGATCTAATGTTTAGTAGCCCAACCTTCATATGATGTTTATCTTAAATTTTTTTGTTTTGTTCAAGTTTGACCTTAATCAAATAGTTTTTATGTTTGGTAGTTTGGGGAACAGACACAGTCTCCATATGATATCTAGGTGATACACTCTCTATGTGTTGTCATTTATGTGACCTGTGTGACATCTCAATGCAGCTAACAGATGTTTGGATTAACCAGTCTGTCTGCTTCCTGATCTGGGCCCCAGCTAGTCAAATACTATCATTATTAAGCCTATGAGCCAAATTACTAGAGAGGAGAGCAGCACCTTCACTGGAGGGATGGAGTCCGTATCTCTTTAGTAGGTCAGGTCTACCCCAAAAACTCTTCCAATTGTCTATAAATCCTATTCTATTGTCCAGACACCACTCAGACATCCAGCCATACAATGACACAAATCTACTATACTTCGACATAACATAAGGCACAGTTTCCTTATCTTACTGAATCGTACACAGCAGTTGGTGTAGAAAGCGGACCGGAAAGATCACATACTTAGTGGCCATAAATGACCATTAGCTGGCCATTTGTGAGCAGGGGTGTTCAAGCCCAGTAGAACCTGAGTCATGGACTACCAAAGGCAGCTCTACAATGCATCATCACCTGGAAAGAAAACAGGATCTACCTCGGCTGCAAAATTCCTGACAAATACTCAAAATTTTTTGAGGATGTAATCTCTATTCACCCTTCTGATAGAACGAGGGTGTTCTCCAAATTGCAAACAAGGCTGCACAGCAGTGCATTTCAAGAAGACGTAATTGACTGCATTGCCACATATGACGAGGCACTCTCAAACCCGGCAACCACAGTAGCCATCAACCCCAACATTTACTTACACTTTTGCAATCGTAGGGCTACCCCCGGCTTGAACTCCAGCAAGCACTGCAAAATAGACTGAATACAAGCGTTGATCACCATAGTCTCCGATTCAAGTTTCATTACCAAGAAGGAAACCTGCTGACTGGGAACTAAAATACTCTTTGCTCAATTGACTTTGAGGCCCAAAAACACCAGGTGCTTAAGCAACAATTCCTTTTGCTTGCACGCTTATGAATCTAATTGCTAATTGCAGACAATCGTCAAAGGTAGTTCAACACACGGACACTGCTCAGCCTCAGTGGGGAAAGCGCAACATCTACACATTTGGTACATTTATGTGAAGCCAGGGACAAGCCGAAGGGAAGGACCTAGTTACTTCCTCAAAACTGAAACTCAGGAATGGCTTGTGATGAGGGGCTATTTGCACATGAAGCTACACGCATTTCATGTCCCTGGTACAAAACAGGTGTTCGGATGTACACGAGACAAAATCTGTCTCTGAGAAACCAGCTTGAATGGAGACTTTGTGATTAGAGCTGGTGGGCCTTGTTCAGCCACAATGAGTTCTGTAATTTGCGGTATGTCGTGGCAGCCTTCTGGCACACCTCAAATGGCAATACAACCCGTCACAAGACTGGGATCGTGTTCTCAATCCCAGCAAACAATGGCAGGGAAAGCGAGAGCGTTGTCCTGAAAATACAGAAGAAAACAGGTTTTAACCAATGTGCATGCCTCACACATAGTATTTGTTAATGCCGTGACATGGCAGCATTCTGGCATATCACAAACAACAGTAAAAACAGGCACCGAAGTGACCTGCATTATGCCGCAACTTTTTTCTGATTCGTGCCAGCGGGAAAAGCGAGAGGGCAGCACATTTTTCAGGGCTTTCTTTGGGCCAGAAACGCCAACAACAGTAAAAACAAGCACTGAATGGGAATGACACAAACTAGTTTCCAGCTTGCGATGGCTGTAAAAGTACAGGGGCTACATTCGGGACACAGAAGTGTTTTTCTACCTGGGCCATCTCAAGGGCTGGAAGAAAGCACTGCGTACTCCCTAAATTACTGTGTTGTAACATGGCAGTTTTCTGGCACGTCACTAACAGTAGCATACACAGGCAATGAAGTAACAAATTCAGCAAGGAGTGTCACTCCACAGACACTGAGCCGCACTTAGACTTGCCTATTTCTTGGGCAGATATTTTGGAGATGCCAAATTTGTGACACGAACAAGCATCGTAAAGGCAGCAGCGGCAAGTATCTGAAATCTTGCTGAACAGGGAGAGTGCCAAATCATAACAAGCTGCTCTTGCAGGTCGAGAAGAACAGCACCGGCTGCAAAACCCTGAGAAGCACCAACACAATGAACATTGTTTGTAGTGTATGGTATATTAAGGTGTTCGTTCTATTTCCTACCTGTCGTTGGCACTCCTGTGCATGGATCTTTAAAATAGGGATGCTAATTTTGGCAAAATCTATTAACCAACTAACAGAATTGGCAGTGCATTTTAAGTCTAGGCCTTCAGTGCCATTCATGCCATTAAGAAAACAGATTCACAATGAATAAGAATTATACATTACATGGCAGTCAACTAATAACACAAACTGACATTTTAAAAACACGTCCATGCACAAAAGCAAGAACTTGAAACGCTTAATTTTAACTGCAGCGTGACTATTTCGTGAAATGAACGTCAAAAATCATAATTTTTCATATGAATCTACCAAGGAGGTCTATAATACCTGGAACAATCTATCTAATAATATCTGCGATTTAAATAAATGCAATAAATGTAATTTCGTCAGGGTACACGGTTACGCTGTGTTCCATTTCAATTGGATCAGGGATATTCCTGCTTGATATCTTCGACCATAAATGCATTCCATTCCCTGCTCCCGTTAGCTTAGCAGGGGTTTGACTCTTAGAGATGTCTCATAGCAACCCAAGTGATAAACAATGCTGCAGCACTAGCATTTATGCTTCAGGTTTACGATTATCAAAAGATATTATAATGATTTATACACCCATTTCTGCAGGCGTTTGTTAAAGCTTTAATATCATTTAATGTGGAAACTCATTTATCGATATTACTTAATAAAGTGAATGTTTATCACTTACTTTGTATATCTCTCGGAGTGTGGACATGTTTGTGACATCATGCCCCTGCACCTGGAGTTGAGAATTTCTGCACGAGCTTACAAGTTGTAATTCTGACTTCAAGAGGCATTCCATTGCATACTGACTTTCCAAGTTATATGGATCACAGCACTACTTTTCAAAACTTGATCCCACACTCAATGCTCCAGCAGCCTAATTTACACTTAGAAAACTCTTGATGTTGCTATAAAAATGCAAAAAGCACTTACCAATTTACTTGAAGTGAAAATCAGTCCTCCTGTCTTGTTAAATAAATTAAGCAATCACACAGTCATGCAGAACATCTCGTGTTTTTGAATCCATAAGGATCTCTTTCTCAAACAGTGATGACAATATTGCGCTCTTCACTTTCAAATTACGTACATCAATTAAAGTGTGATTGCATCACTCAAGGCCACACCCACCAAGAACAAACAAATAAATCTGATTGGCTGATTAATCTGACAGTCTAACTTTAGTTGCTCATTCATTTGGACTGTTGAGAGAGTCTGTGGAAATTCTGAAGGCCTAAAGGGGTGGAGCTATGACCAAACAGGCATGACAAAGCTCTATGCTGGCTGAAACAAAACAGGCTCACATGATATGTACATATTTAGCAATAGTTTTTACATCAACATTTCATACATGAACTTTCTTATATTTTGCAACAAACCAATTTTTAATGGCTCAAGGTTAATGAGTGACGTGCACTGAATAATGCCCAGAGAAGAATGAGACAAAATTAATGTGGGAGTATATGCAGTTTATGAACATTGTTGTTTGACAGAACATGTCAGGTTCACATTTTTATCTTTATCTTTTCTTTTTTTTGCAGAAGAAATTATGTTTTGAATTTTGTAATTGTCATGTTTTCTAAATGGGTATGAGTATTTCACTGGATTTAGTCAAAATTAGGGAAATACATCTGGATCCAGTTAATTTGTTATGTGAAGCAGCTGTTATCTCTCTGGAGCTTAAAGAGCAGTTTACACATTTCTGTTCTACACAGTTGCCTTGACTTAATCTCTCTCACTATTCATAATGTTTCTTTCTTGTTAAAACTTAAAACTTCATTTCAAATACTCAGTTAAGATAAGTGTGACAACGTTGAAATGTGATGGTAAAGCTTCACATCATTGCTATACAGATTCATTCTCCTGGTAAAGTGGGCTTTTTGTCTGTTTGAGCATTTGGCACAGATTTGACCTCTTTACCCGAACATCCTGTCTTTTCTCCCGCTCTCTCTCCTCCCACTCGGTTTTCCTCTCATGTTTCTTTGAGTTCTGCTCTTGCACAATTCTGTTGTTGTCATCTCTGCGGCTCTTACACAGATTTATAAAGGTATTTGACAAACTCATTATAAAGGTATTGACAAACTTTCATATTAATTTAAAATGTGTGTAGTGCTTGTGTTTGCCAATCAAAAAAATTTTTTTTTAATGCCTTTATGATTGTCTCAAATTCACTATGTTGTCTTTTATATACTGTTTAGTTGAATCTATGGTATTTACATTTGTAAATTATAAACTTGAAAAAGGAAGTTTGTCAAACTCTAACCAAATATTTAAATTCAAATGTACAGTAAAAATATTTCATTATTTAAACATGTATCAAACATATGATATAGCCTATCAAAAACAACAAGTTTTGAGCATACTTTTGAGAAGTTACTGTGTTACGGTTCACTAAATCTCATGATTCAGTTCAGTTCATGATACTGAACTCATGGTTTGGTTCACAATTCTTTAAACTAAGCCTGAAACAAGAAAAGTTAAGATTGAAAGTTTTTTTTTATTAGTATAACTTTCAAGACATAGTTCCTTTCCTTTAAAATGTTGATGAAATTACAGATCATAAAAGTGCCAAATGATCCACCAGAGATGTACTGGGACTAAAAATCAGTCCAGAACAGGGCAATGGTTACACCATATGGAAATATTAGCTAATAATTCTGCCTACTGAAAATACAGATATGTATGCTGCTTACACACCATCTCTGAATTCATTTGAAATATTTTAAATTAAAATATAATTTTTCTAAAATGAAATTGTCTCTAATTACATCTAAATATTACTAAATCAGACATGACATCTGATATCAAGATTATTCCCCTATAGCATTATTATACATAATATTCAGCATTATATATAGTAGATTAATATTGTAACTAGGGATCGGCACTAGCACTTATTTTCTTTTTGATCTGATACCAATAATGTAAACTACAGTAACTATAGTTAACCATGGTATTTAGTTAAACCATAGTTACCACTCAAAAAAACATGGTTACTACAATATTTCTTTCATAAAAAAACATGGTTAAAGATCAAGATATTCTACAGGATAATGTCAGGGTGACTGTGCGCCAGCTGAAGCTCAGTAGAAGTTGTGTGATGTAGCAGGACAATGACCCTAAACAGCAAGTAAATCCACTAAATCCACTTCAGAATGGATTTAAAAAAAGAAAATACACCTTTTGGAGTGGCCCAGTCAGAGCCCTTAGAAAGAACTCAATAGAAATGCTGTGGAATGCCGTTCACACCAGACATCCTAAGAATATGGTTGAGCTGAAGCAGTTCTGTAAAGAAGAATGGTCCAAAATTCCTTCTGAACATTGTGCAGGGCTGGTGAAGTCCAAATAATTATGCATAAATCTCCTGTAATAGCCAGATACCGTACCTCCACCCGCCCAATCGTGCAATTCTTGGGGTTTGCTGTGAGTCCTGCCCGCCGCGGCGATCTCAGGACCACCCTCAGATGTTGCATGTGCTGCCGCCAATCATTACTGTAAATGATGATATCATCTAAATAGGCAGTGGCGTAAGGTGTATGCGGTCTGAGGATTCGGTCCATGAGATGCTGAAACATAGCTGGGGCCCCAAACAAACTGAATGGGAGCATCACAAATTGGTGCAATCCAAACGGCATGGAGAAGGCTGTTTTTTCGCTGGAAATTGGTGTCAGGGTGATCTGCCAATAACCCTTTGTCAAATCCAATGTTGAATAAAATCGAGCAGTACTTAACTGATTGAGCAACTCGTCAATGCGGGTCTTCAGATATGCATCATATTTAGATACTGCGTTGACTTTTCTATAATCCACACAGAACCGTACAGACCCATCACTCTTGGGAACTAGAACAACTGGGCTGGACCAATCGCTGTGAGATTCCACATCGAGTCTGAACTGGGAGTGGTGGTACGGTGGTACGGAGCCTTCCCTATCGCTTGCCCGAACACAAAAAGAAAATTTCGAGTACCTTACCTGGGAAGAATTGGATGCAATGCTTGATAACCCCATATCAAGCATTGCATCCAATTCTTCCCAAACAATTTTCTTTTTGTGTTCGGGCAAGCGATAGGGAAGGCTCCGTACCACCACTCCCAGTTCAGACTCAATGTGGTGCTGGATGAGGTTCATATGACCAGGTAGAGGGGAGAAAACGTCTGCAAATTCTTGTTGCAACTTGGCAACCCCTGCGAGCTGATAAGGTGAGAGGTGGTCTCTGCAAGTAACTGGAGTGTTATGATTAGGTTTTGTTTTCACCTCCGGGCCAAGCTCCACCCTCTCTGGAACTACCATATCCAACGTCACAGGAACCGTTTCCCTCCTTCATTTCAGGAGGTTGAGGTGATATATTTGGCGTGAGCCCCCTTTATTGGTTCGCTTTACCTCATAATCGAGATCCCCCACTCGTCATGTGACCTCAAAGGGTCCTTGCCACTTGGCGAGTAATTTGAGCTCGATGTGGGGGGTAATTCGAGTACCTTATCTCCCAGTGCAAATTCCTGCATCGAAGCTCCCTTGTAGGGTGCTACTGATTGTTTAGATCAATTTTACTATTATAAATTATTAATCATAAATAATTATCAATTACTAATGAAATTCAATAATATAATTTAATTCATTAAATTATATCCTCGGGGCACCACTCTTTGACAAGAGAAAAATTATAGTAAGTGACTGATCGAGTCTCATAAAATCTACCCTGAAGGTTGAGTATTTTGATTAATAATCAAAATAATCAAAAAGGGAAGAAACTAGTCAAATTATTGCCATACGAATCCAACAGTAATCTGGATACAGTTGGCTTCTAACAACAACAAAATAACAATACACTGAAGTAATAGGGGAGTTCTTGACGTGGCAGAGGCTGGCTTTAACACAATATTCAAACAAACAACCAGGAGTACTTCTTATTCTAATATAAAAAGATGTATTCTAATCAAACAGCAATGAACACTGCCAAAACTATATGAATATAACACAAAAACATAACATGGAAATCCTAACTAAATTGTGGAGCTATATGCTAGTGTATGTATGTATGTATGTGGGTGTGTGTCTAGATTCGGTAACCAAGAAAACAAAATGGTGGATTAAACTCCACATGGGGAACTAGTTTCAAAATGGAGGATTGGTTTCAACAAGAAGAACTAGGTTCAAAATTAAGAACTGGATTCAAAATGGAAACTAAACTCACAATGGCGACCTGGATTCAAAAATTCAAAATGACGGATCAGGTCCAGCATGGAGGACTAGATAAAAAATGCAGAGCCAACGATCATTTCAATTTGGAGGGAAGGGAGGAAAGAAAATTTGGCTGGATCAGATCCAGAGCAATGGAGCTAATACCATGTGAGGGTGGAAATGAGCGGGCACACAAAGGAACTGTATTCAGCATCATTCAGAAACATTCAGCATAAAATATACGATTTAGTTGTACAAGAAAAGTCACAGTCTCTAAAATAAATCTGCCCAGATATCATGCCTTACTTGGAAAATCCTGTGCGATTTCAGCAGGGTTGTCCGTTTGAATTCCTGTTATGTTGAGCGGTCAGGAGGAAACTATCTGGAATCGGTTCTTTGTCTTACGCTCGTCGGCGAAAATATGCGTCTCTGATTTGTTCCACGGGTCCGGTGATGGAGAGAAATGCAGGCGATGGTCAACGTTGATAGAAAACAAGGGAGAAGGGAAGCTGGTCGCTTTTCCATTTTCTAAATAAATTCACTGTTGTCTTGCAGTGAAAATGAATTAACCGGTTGTAATAAGTATACTACTAGACTGGAACAAAGCTAAGTTAATCTTACACTACCGTGGCCAAATGGTGAGGTTAGAAAAACATTGTCTCTCTTTGTCCTTTGTCCAGAAGGAGGGAAAACTCCATCGTATGTGTAGCTACACATCTCTTTAAAACCGCTGGCTTAGAAGCTGGGTGCAGAGAGCCCGAAATCAAATCTGTCCGCTAGTTTTGTTGACAAAATGACATCATCGTTCATAGGCCGCTTTTTACCAATGATGTGTGAGATTGGGTCCATGGGCGGGACTTCCCATCCAGCTGTGAAGCTGTGAAGCACTCTGGGAAACCAAGTTCAATGTCTCACCTTTGATCATAGAACAAAGGGCCATGCGGTCTCCGCTGCCATTTTGATTGGGCAAGGCCCTACATCCCCCTTTGGTCTTAAGGTCAGAGTTCCTACCACAGTCCTTGAGAGCAACCCAACAGTTGAACAGTTCCCAGGTTCCTGGAAACAACTCGAAGGTTGAATGAACCACTTGTACAGTGGTGTCTGGTTTGACTTTGAGATCTGGATTCTGGAAGCTACCGGGGAGAGCTTCCCTATGATCTCAAAGGGGCCTGACCAGCTTGGTAGGAACATTTTGGAGATTCCCACTGGTTTAGCGAACTTGAAGTAGAGGGCTTTTTCACCTACTTTATATTTGCGGTTGGACGTTTTCCTATTGTAATAATCCTTTTGTCCTTTGACACTGGTTTCCAGGTTTGTTTGGGCCCAAGCAAATGTAGTTTGGCGGTGTCTGTGTAAATCGGTCACGTACTGATGTGCGGTATATGCGGTTACAACACTGGCGTCTTCTGGACAGTACAGCGTAAATGGACAGTGTGCAACCTGTTGGAGGGTGTGGTAGGTAGCTTTGTAGCTCCTGTGACCTCTAATTGGAGGATTGTGGGCATGTAGCAGCATCACCCCCCAATGGTAGGACGGAACAACACACCGGGGTGGACCTGGACCATAGGGAACATAGATCAAAAGGACACTCTCAATTTTCAGGTGTGGTTGTACCTGACAGAGAGCTTTTATCTCTTTTGATCCTGTAAAGTGGGTGGTAGGAACTTTTGTGTCTGAGGTTCCATCAACTGCTGCCGGATTGTCTTGATCACCGGGTTCTGTTCCTGCATGACTCTCAAGTCTGCATTGCCCGGTTGTTGACCCAGGTTCACAGCCTGTAGGCAGTTTTGGGGATTTTCCCAGTTCTCTTTGTCATGTCTCTGTGCCAGGGCAGCTCTGAGGTAGTGGGAGGAGAAGCTTGCATTTATGTAATACTCCTTATCCTTGTTTGGGTAGAAGATGCAAGGGGCTGAACAGATCTTTGCCTTCAGTTCTCTGAAAGCCTGCTCTTGATTGTCTCCCCTTTCAAATACCATGTCCTTCTGGAGGAGCTTGGTAAGGGGACTGTTTTGTGTGTAGCTGACAAGGCTCACATCACAGGGCTCTGTCTGCAGTGGTTTACCAAGATAGAGCATTGTCCTGGTGACTTTTGATAAAGTCTCCTTGCGTCCAGTAACTGTGAGTGGTAGGTGTATATGCGTCTGGCATTCACCTATCTGCAACTGGGCCTTGTGGCGGTAGAGCAGGAACAGTTTGCCAACTACTTCCTGGATGCATGGATTTCTATACATCTCCCTACCAACACTGAGGTGTATATGCGTCTGGCTTTAACCTTGTGAACAAGGTCTCCTGAAAATTTAACGAGCGGAGCATGGGTATTGGGCATGCCTGCCAATGGGAGTGTTGTGGTCTCCCCTGTGTTCTTCCCCCAGCCTACGAAGTAGACTCTGGCGGTTGAGGGAGGAAGGGTCTGGCCTAGTCATGTTGGCGGATTGTCACTATCAGCCCCCTTGTGGTCATCATCTGGCCTTTTGGGGGGATGGCAAGAAGCATTGAGGTGCTTCATCACTTCCGCTAGGTGATTCTGGATGAGGCTGACCTCCCGCTCCAAATCCCTCTCTTTGGGTAGCCCCGAATGATTCCCCTTGTTTCCATTCCAATGTCTGGGTTTTTTCTCACACCAAGATTCCATTCTTGGGGCTTTTTCTGAACCTGGGAATGACCCTTGTGGTCATTCTCTTTGTTCCTCCAACCCCCCTGTGGGTGGTTGGGCACATGTTTTGGGGCTGCTGCTTTGCTTCTTACTCTAGGTTGAGGCAATTCGTAGCCCTCAAGCCCTAAGTCTGCCCTCTCTGAAAACTGGAGTCTAGGACTCTGACAACATTGTCTTTTTTATCAGTCGGACACATGACTGTTTCCCATGTCATCTGGGCCATCTTCCTAATCTCCTGCATGGTCGGTTTACCCTGTTTACACATCAGTGTATCGTGGGTTTGCATGTAGGGGAGGAGATTATCGAGGAAGAGAGATCTGAAACCTCGCTCTTCTTCCAGACCTGGCTCATTACTTACTTGGAAGTATGCATTCCTTAAACACCTATAATACTTCCTGGGAGGCTCCAAACCCTTCTGTTGGATGCAGATGGCACTGAGGGTGGCTGATGTATCATCAGTATATGGTGTGTACTCCTCACTCAGAACCCTACAAAACTGTCCCGTATGCACGGCGTTTGAGTTTCAATGAAAGCGTGGACGTTTCTGGAAGTTGTTTTCCAGATGAGCTTCAACTTCTCGCTCATAGAGGCATGAGGCAAGTTGGCAAGACAATGTTTGATTTCCTTGAGGTAATCATTGACATTTGAATCTTGGCTTGCTGGGTCAAAGCATTCTATGTCCTTCGCAAAGGAGTCAAGCTGGTGGATGCACAGACCTGTGGCTTGGTCCCTCTGGTATCCAACTGACTCGTCAGCGGACAAGTACCAGTGCCTTCCCCCCATTGCCGCAGCATTGGGTGAGACCACTTCCTCCTCCTGGTGAGGGAGGCGCCCTGCTGGGGCGGGGCCTGAAAGATGCCTGAAATGGGGCCTTGCCTCCGCAATGTGGTGGACTCACATTACTGGAGTTGGGACAACAGTTTTGGAATACTACCTGAACCAGGGGTGGGGTATTTCGCCATAGTGCTGGTCTCTGAGACCTCTGCCCCACCTTTGTCAGAGGTGGGGTAGTGGAGCACTTCTTGAGCCTTGGCCCATGTGTCTCGGCTTTCCTGCCGGACTAAGGTTGTCCGCGGCTTCTCGGCTACCTGTTTCAGCTGACTGGAGTCTTCCTACACACTCCTCCAGCATCGTATTTGTGGTCTGGAGGTCTTTGTGTAAGGCATGATTGCGTGTATCGAGCCAACTCCCATGGGCGGTAAGCATCTTTACCTCACCCTTGAGTGTTTCTATCTGCAACTGGGCCTTGTGGTGGTAGAGCAGGAACAGTTTGCCAACTAATTCCTGGATATTGGTGACCTTCCCTTTAGGATCAACCACGACAACACCTGTTGCTCTGTGGAAAACCCTGACGCACCAGTCATCCCTAGAAGAGAATGCACAGGGGAGGACCACTTAACTGTCACACAAGAGCAACTTCTGTGTAGTATTAACTGTCTCTTGAGCTGCTAATTAGGTGTTAACAATCAATGTACCAGTACATTTTTTTCAACAATATGTTTATTAGAAGTTTTCTTTTATATACATATGTGTATGCTTAAACAACAACAAAGTGACCAAGACACCCACTGAGATACAAATGAATAGTATGTTACAAAAAAAACTACTTCTCAGACTAAAATTAATCTACTATACATATAATAGAAAAAAAAAAAACACATGGAAAAATTTTAATGATTATTTTAACTTTACAAAATTTAACTCAGATTAACCATATTATGAGGTTACTGACATCAGTGCTCATTCCGCTTCTTCAATTTCTAGAAGATCCATATATTTCACAAAAGCAGTGAATGGCCCCGATATCTTTTCAAACATATTTTTATTCCCTTTTCTTATATATGTCATGTTTTCTAAGGGAAGCATTATTAGCATTTGCCTAACCCAATGTGTAATACTTGGTTAATTAGTCTTTTTCCAATACATTGCTATTGATCGCTTAGTATGAATGAGAGACATTTCTATCATTATTCGTTCACTTTTGGTGTACTTGTAGTCTTTTGGATAAAGCCCTAAAATAAAAAGCCCAGGGTCCATTGGAATGTCTTTTGAGACAATTTTTTCAAATGCTTTTTTAAGTCATGTCAAGTCAATTTTATTTGTATAGTGCCTTTCACAACACACATCGTTTCAAAGCAGCTTTACAGAAGGTCAGGCAGTAACAGACGATAAAACTATAATGTCGATGAATCATCATTGTGTAATTTGATAAAATACGATTGTTGATCATGTTTAAAAATAAGTAATTAAATAATAATTGTATTAATAACCCCAGTGAGCAAGCTGAAAGTGACTGTGGCAAAGAACACAAAACTCCATAAGATGTGGATTAATGGAGAAAAATAACCTTGGGAGAAACCAGACTCACTGTGGGGGCCAGTTCCCCTCGGACTAACATCATGAATATAATGTAAATATTACTTATGTATAGTTAAAGTCATGGTTTAAAATTATTAAACTAAGTAAGCGTTAAGGGTCAGTGTTTAAACATTGATTGTGTTTGAACTGTAAGTTTAATGACCAATGTCTTTGAAATTCATCCTGGATTAACTGCAGATGTTCACATAGATGCAATTGTCCTTGTTAATTGGCTGATGAAGGCTTTTGTTGGCAATTGTTAGTCTATGCATTCCATTTAAAGATCGTAGTCCATCAATAGACTGAGGTGATGCAGGCAGAGATCAGGGATGTGAAACGCAGTTCAACCTGGCCGGTAATTTCAGTGAGGTTCGGTGTGGTCCATCCTAAATCCAAGGTTCAGACAATGGCATATGAAGTATCCCATGTCTTATGGTTGGAGTTGGCATCAGTTCATCCTCATCATAATTGTTATGATGTGGTGTGGAAACAGGGGAAGGCAGACAGGTGATTAGGATCCAGTTGCGGTTTTATTGCAAATAACTAAATAAATAAACACAAAGCAAAGATCCACGATGGGAAAAACACAAACTAGAACATTTACATTTACATTTATGCATTTGGCAGACGCTTTTATCCAAAGCGACTTACAGTGCAATTATTAGAGGGACAATCCCCCCGGAACAACCTGGAGTTAAGTGCCTTGCTCAAGGGCACAATGGTGGTGGCCGTGGGGTTCGAACCAGCGACCTTCTGATTAACAGCCCTGTGCTTTAGCCACTACGCCACCACCACCCCCAAATTAGCAAATGCTAATCTAGAAATACTGGATTTAACACAGGAGGGAATACTGGATTTAACACAGGAGGGGTGCAGGAGTGACTGGGCAGAGAACATCCACAGTGGGCAGGGTAAACCTGAAACGACAGACAGCAGGGTAACCTCAGACGGAACAGACAGGGAACAGGGTAACCACGAGCGAACATACAACGATGACATTCACGTTCACATACAATCAACGAAAGACAGGGACTAAACCAAAAACCAGGATATATATACATGAACATAGAACTAAGGGGCCAATGAACAAACAGAACACCAAACAAGATAACGAGGGAAGAAACAGAGGCAAGTGTTAAGTTAACGAGGGACAGGTGAAAGCAATGACGGAAAACACGAATGCTAACAAAGAGACTATGGAGTTACATAAGGGACAAAAGTGAAAACTAAGGAATGCAAAAAGTGATGAAAATGGTAAACAAGAGGGAACAGTGAAACAAGACAGGGTAACCGTTACATAGCCCCCCCCCCTCAAGGATCGGATACCAGATGATCAACAAAAACAAAAAACAGGAAGAACAAATGACAATGACTGGGGGCACAAAGGGCAGACAGGCAGTCCAGGAAGCAACGAGGGGCAGACAGGCAGTGCTGGGGGCAATGAGGGGCAGACAGGCAGTCCTGGGGGCAACGAGGGGCAGACAGGCAGTCCACGGGGGGCACAAGGGACACGGAGACAGACCAAGGAGGGCGAGAGGGCAGATAAGCAGTCTCTGGGGGTGTGTGCTGGGAACCAGGTCGGGTGGCCTGGGGAGCTTCCACCGGGTAGGGGCAGGTTTAGGTGGACTGGGAGATGGCCGCAGAGCAGGGGCCGGTTCAGGGGGCCGGGGAGGTGGCCCCAGGACAGAGGCCGGTCCAGATGGCCCGGGAGGTGGCCAATTGGCAAGGACAGGGACCGGGTCAGGGGGCCTGGGAGGAGGCCACTGGACAGGGACTGGGTCAGGGGGCCTGGGAAGAGGCCACAGGACGGGAACAGGGTCAGGAGGAGGCCACAGGACAGGGACTGGGTCAGGAGGCCTGGGAGGAGGCCACAGGACGGGAATAGGGTCAGGAGGCCTGGGAGGAGGCCACAGGACAGGGACTAGGTCAGGGGCCCTGGGAGAAGGCCACACTAAGGGGACAGGTTTGGGTGGCCCGGGAGCTGGCCACAAGGCAAAGGCCAGTTCAGGGGACCTGGGAGGTGGACATCGGACAGGGACAGGTCCCGGAGGCGGAGCTGCGAGGGGCTCTGGAGACGAAGCTGTGGGAGGTTCTGGAGGCCCAGGAGGCAGAGCCAAGGGAGGCGGACCCATGGAAAGCTCTGGAGGAACAGGAGGCAGAGCTGAGGGAGGCTCTGGAAGCTCAGGAGGCGGAGCTGAGGGAGGCTCTGGAGGCGGAGCCGAGGGAGGCTCTGGAGGCTCAGGAGGCGGAGCCGAGGAAGGTGGAGCCGTAGGAGGCTCTAGAGGCGGAGCCCTGGAAGGCCCTGGAGGCGGCGCTGTAGGATGCTTTAGAGGCAGAGGCCTGGAAGGTTCTGGAGGCGGAGCCGTAGGAGGCTCGGGAGGCAGAGCCGTAGGGGGCTCGGGAGTCTCAGGAGGCGGAGCTGAGGGAGGCTCTGGAGGCTCAGGAGGCGAAGCCGTAGGAGGCTCAGGAGACGGAGCTGAGGAAGGCCCAGGACACGAAGGTTCTGGAGTCTCTGGGAACAGAGCCGTAGGAGGCTCTGGAGGCGGAGCCGTAGGAGGCTCGGGGAGAAGAGCCCTAGGAGGCTCGGGAGGTGGAGCCGTAGGAGGCTCTGGAGGCGGAGCGAAGGAGGCTCGGAGAGAAGAGCCATAGGAGCCTCGGGAGGCGGAGCCGTGGAAGGCTCAGGAGGCTCTGGGGGCGGAGCCCTGGAAGGCTCGAGGGGCTTGAGAGACGGAGCCCTGGAAGGCTCGAGAGACCTGAGGGGTGGAGCCGTGGGAGGCTCAAGAGACTTGAGGGGTGGAGCCCTGGAAGGCTCGAGAGGTGGAGCTCTGGAATGCTTGGGAGGCGGAGCTCTGGAAAGCCCGGGAGGCGGAGCTCTGGAAAACTTGGGAGGCTCGGAAGGCGGAGCTCTGGAAAGCTCGGGAAACTCGGAAGGCGGAGCTCTGGAAAGCTCGGGAAACTCGGAAGGCGGAGCTCTGGAAAGCTCGGGAAACTCGGAAGGCGGAGCTCTGGAAAGCTCAGGAAACTTCGGAAGGCGGAGCTCTGGAAAGCTCGGGAAACTCGGAAGGCGGAGCTCTAGAAAGCTCGGGAAACTCGGAAGGCGGAGCTCTGGAAAGCTCGGGAAACTCGGAAGGCAGAGCTCTGGAAAGCTCGAGAGGCGGAGCCCTGGGAGGCTCGAGAGGCGGGGCCCTGGTAGGCTCGAGAGACTTGAGAGGTGTTGGGTCTTGGACGGTAGAGGCTACAGGCGCTGGCTCTGGGACGGCAGAGGCTACAGGCGCTGGCTCTGGGACGGTAGAGGCTACAGGCGCTGGCTCTGGGATGGTAGAGGCTACAGGCGCTGGCTCTGGGACGGTAGAGGCTACAGGCGCTGGCTCTGGGACGGTAGAGGCTACAGGCGCTGGCTCTGGGACGGTAGAGGCTACAGGCTCTGGCTCGCTGACCGTGGCAGGCGTGGGCTCTGGCTCACTGACCGTGGCAGGCGTGGGCTCTGGCTAGCTGACCGTGGCAGGCGTGGGCTCTGGCTCGCTGACCGTGGCAGGCGTGGGCTCTGGCTCGCTGACCGTGGCAGGCGTGGGCTCTGGCTCGCTGACCGTGGCAGGCGTGGGCTCTGGCTCGCTGACCGTGGCAGGCATGGGCTGGGAGGCGGAAGCCTTCCTTCTCCTCCTCCTTCGGGCGGACGAAGTTGGCCGTGCTGGCTTGTTGACGGCGACAGGCGTGGGGGTTTCCTCACTGACCGGAGGGGCTGGCGAGCCGCATACCAGCAGCGTCTCCGCCACGAAATCACGGAGCGTCCAGCCACGTGTCGCTGATGGCAATCGCTCTCTGAGCGAAACGGACAGGCCATTCTTAAAAAATACCACCAGGGAAGAGTCAGTGAAGTCGGTGGCACACGCTAGGATCAGGAAGTCCCTAACGTGATCCTCCACCGGGCGGCTTCCTTGCCTCAGGTCCAGTACAGCTCGCCCGGAGAACCGCTGGATCCATAGTTTGGTCTTTCGTTCTGTTATGATGTCGTGTGGAAACAGGGGAAGGCAGACAGGTGATTAGGATCCAGTTGCGGTTTTATTGCAAATAACTAAATAAATAAACACAAAGCAAAGATCCACGATGGGAAAAACACAAACTAGAAATACTGGATTTAACACAGGAGGGAATACTGGATTTAACACAGGAGGGGTGCAGGAGTGACTGGGCAGAGAACATCCACAGTGGGCAGGGTAAACCTGAAACGACAGACAGCGGACGGAACAGACAGGGAACAGGGTAACCACAAGCGAACATACAACGATGACATTCACGTTCACATACAATCAACGAAAGACAGGGACTAAACCAAAAACCAGGATATATATACATGAACATAGAACTAAGGGGCCAATGAACAAACAGAACAACAAACAAGATAACGAGGGAAGAAACAGAGGCAAGTGGCAAGTTAACGAGGGACAGGTGAAAGCAATGACGGAAAACACGAATGCTAACAAAGAGACTATGGAGTTACATAAGGGACAAAAGTGAAAACTAAGGAATGCAAAAAGTGACGAAAATGGTAAACAAGAGGGAACAGTGGAACAAGACAGGGTAACCGTTACAATAATAGTCTGAATTGATGTATGGCTGGCACCGGCTGCATTTAGTCATCATCATTCAGCGACACGTAGCAGTGGAGTCCAACACAAAGCAGGAATGAAGCTGGATCCAGCCGGTTCTGGTGACCTCAGGATAGGAGTCCCGAGGTTGAGACAGGGAAACAAATAAAATAATATAATCATAGATGCCATTCAATTTCTTGCAGAGTTATAAATCATGATCAATGTTTCTGGTTTCTGGTTCCGGCAGACCCAACTAAAGCAGCCTAATTGTGGGTTGGAGGATAAATTCGGTGTATGCCTGGCTAAATAGATGAGTCTTTAGTCTAGACTTAAACTGAGGGAGTGTGTCTGCATCTCGAACAGTGTTAGGGAGACTATTCCATAGTTTAGGAGCCAAATATGAAAACGATCTACCTCCTTTTGTGGATTTTTATATTCTAGGAACTATTAACAGGCCAGAATTTTGCAATTGTAATGAACATGATGGAATATAGCATGGTAGAAGATCACTTAAGTACTGCGGAGCTAGACCATTCAAAGCTTTGTATGTAGTTAACAGAATTTTAAAATTAATACAGAATTTAACAAGTAGCTAATGTAACGATGATAAAATGGGGCTAATACGATCATATTCCTTGGTTCTCGTTAGCACTCTGGCTGCTGCATTTTGAACCAATTGAAGTTAATTTATTGATCTTGCTGGACATCCTTGGATGCGAGTCTCTAACTCATTAACCTTCTCCTTCAGCCTGACTAATTCCTTACATTTATCACATGTGAATCCCTCACTGCTGACGGAGGGTCTATTGTAAACATGTGACATGCAATGCAGGAAGAAATAACATGAGCGGATGCCATGACTTAGCACAAATTGTTTGTTTTTGGTTGTTCCGGAGCGGTGAGGGTTTGAGATTGATGTGAATCCTCACAAAATTTTTTGTTGTTGTTGGTTGTTCTTGATATGCGGTGCTTTGAGATCGATGCAATGATCCGTGTAACGCAGAGCTGCTGAAAAAATGCATGCAGTTTAATCGCGATAAAAATAGAACGCGGATGCAGGTGGAATATGCGCGCAGTTGAATCGCAATAAGAGAATAATATGAGGGGAAAACCCAATGCATGCTTAAAAATGGCAGATGTTAAGGATTAAAAGCTGAAAACAGATATATAAGCGATGCAAAAAATAAATAAATAGCAGGCTACAAACACAGACTCTAGCTAGGCGCCAGCAGCAACAGGTAAAATACACGCAGATGAAACAGTAGAAAAGGGGAAAAATCTGAAACGTTATAAGGATATATATTAGGATATAACTGTTACGATGTGGACGAAGACAGAGGCAGACGAGGAGGTGGGATCTACGTGCGGTTCTTTATTTAAATCAAAGTGAAGACAACATACACAGGAACAAAAGAAAACATCCACGGGGGGGGGGACAAAACTGAAACTAAAACAAGAAAACATCGAGGGTACACGGAACTTGATGAGCAAGACGGGATAACAACGGCGAGACAGGCAACAGCGCAAACATAAGAAAATCAAAACATCCACGGTGGAAAACAACATAAACATAAACATGAAAAAACACATCCACGGGCAGGCGAAACATGAAGAGCAACCATAACATAAACATTCAACAATCAACAATGACTGAACAAATAACCAGGGTTTAAATACAGAAAGGAACAATCAAGGAAATGAGGGACACCTGGGGGACACAATCAGGGAAGGACCAATCATAAAAAGAAACTACAAAGGACTACAAAAACCAAACAGGAAACAGGAACTAAACATAAAAGCACAAAAACAAAAGACAACAGTGAACATGTCAATAACGATGAACGATGAATATAATGATGAACTTTTGAGAATAAGAATAAGCAATGCTAGGCAGCCTAAGCAGGCTACAAACAAACTCTTGTGCAGCGTGCCGTCAGCAACAGGAAGTCCAGTGACATCAGAATCAGCTCCTCCCAAAATAACTTTATCTTACTACATTGCCAAGAACAATGAAATAGTGTCCCCTTCGCCTCAGTGCATTTTGTGCATAAGTCTGGAATATTGCTATTAAATGTATTTAATTTAGCTGGGGTGATGTTCTCATTAGCCATTTATACTGTAGCAATCTTAGTCGAGTATTAACCGATTAAGTGTGAGCCGCAGTACATGCTGATTCACAGTTTTCAAATTATATATCTGTTTCTAGATCTTTCCTCCATGATGACATCCTCTTTTGATTGCAATTGGTTTAAATATATTACTGTTTAATAGAATTTCTGCAGTTGGATTTAAATATAGTAACTGAACCCATTTTAAAAATTTATTCCCACATCTAAATAGTTTCAAATTATTAAAATGATAAGGCCACTCTACCTGATCAAAAGCTTTTTCTGTGTCTAAGGACAGGAGGGCCTTATCTGAGGAGTCCTCCAAACTTTTCATAATATTAAGAACCCACCTTACAATATGGAATCCCTGACATCCAAAGATAAACCCATTTTGATCACTGTGTATTATATTAGGTAGTGTTTCTTGTAGCCGTTTTGCAAAAATTTTGCACAGGATTTTGAGGTCAGAGTTTAATAAACTTATTGGTCTCATATTTTTACATCTGTTGCTGGGTTTCCCTGGTTTTGGAAATACTATAATTAATGCTCCTGACATCAATGTAGGGCAACTACCTTCGTGGAAAGCTTCCAGAAACATTTTCAATCGAGGTTTCAGTAATGTTGTTTTACATTTTTTATAAAGATCTATTGGGAGCCCATCTGGTCCTGCCGTTTTACCAGATTTCATACTAACAATAGCTATGCCTATTTCCTCCTCTTCAAGTTCTGCTTCCATCTTCTCTTTGAACTCATCCGAAATAGTAGGGATATTAAATTTATCGAAAAATGTATTTTGCATCTGCAGATTAGGTTTACTTTGGGATTCATATAGATCTTCATAGTATTTTCTAAATTCCTTATTTATTTCAGTAGGATCTACTATTGTATCGCCATTGTTGTTTCTAATTGTAGTTATTGTTTTTTTTGTTTCTAATTGTTTAATCTGCCACGCTAAAAGCTTTCCGGGTTTTTCCCCTTGATCATAAAACAACTGGTTAAGCCTGAGCATATTAGCAGCTGCCTGGTCTGCAGACATTTTGTTATATTCTGCTCTTGAGAGCAATAGTTCCCTGTCTTTCACTCACTTCGATGTTGTGTCAAAGAAGCGACACTAGGGGTCTCTCTTGAGTGCCTTTTGCATCTCTGATCTATGAGAAAAGGCCAATGAGAAATTGGCAGACAGAATTTGCATGTCCTGCCCCAGACATACGAGTATAAAGGGAGGGAAATGCGTCTGTTTCATTCAGAAATTTTCTTCGGAGCCGACCGGTTGTGTATGCAGCGAGCTGCGAGTCACACACTGTTCCTCCCATCTCTGAGTGTGATTGGTGTTGAATCTACGGCGCATATCAGTGGCTTTCTCCTTCTCTGCACGGCACTGCAGCTTTGCCCCTGGGTGCTACGACAGCGCAGTTAAAAGAGTTATTTCTTTTAAAGGGCAAATACACAGCTGCGTTGAACGTTCTTTTCAGGATGCGTCTTTAAAAAGATGCCCTTCCGCCCCTGTGTAGTTCCTGGATGCGGTAGACTGCTCTCCACTCCTGGTGGCCACAGGAGCTGTCTCGTGTGTCTGGGCAGTGATCACACCAAGGCAGCATTTGTGGATGACTCATGTTCTCACTGCGAGAACATGCCCATGGCAACGTTGCAGTCGCGGCTTTCCATCCTTATGGAATGCCACTCCAGCCGCCCTCTGCATCGCTCCTTCTTCCTACGGGATTGAGGACGACCCATCTGGTGATGGAGGCGATCTGGGGATGGCAGCGGGCTCGGTTCTGCCAGGTACGCCCCCGCGAACCACCCACCCCCAGTCCAGCGTGGTGCTGAACTGGAACCCTCCGTCCTCCCCACAGCCTTCGCGGCTTGACAATTGGTTCCTCGGGTCTGTGCGCCGCTCACAGCCGCGCCCCCCGTTCCTTTCTTCCCGGAAGTGCATGATGAGCTGACGAGTTCATTGAGGACACCTTTCTCCACCCGTCACAAAGCCTCTCGCTCATCCGCTCTCACTACCCTCGATGGCAGAGCGGCCCACAGGTACACGTGGTCCCCCTGTGCCCATAGAACGCCGCCACCTGGTGGGGTCGCCCTGTGCTCCCCTCCAAGGCCTGTAGGATGACGTCTTCACTGACCTCTAGAGCCTACAGTGCCACTGGACAGGCCGCGTTCGCCCTGCATGCCATGGCCCTCCTGCAAGTCCACCAGGCCAAGGCACTTAAAGATCTGCACTTGTCCTGATTCTGACGTGCTGCAGGAACTGCACTCAGCGACTGACCTCGCCCTCAGGGCCATGAAGGTCACAGCGCAGTCACTCGGGCAGGCGATGGCCACGCTTGTGGTTCAGGAATGACATCTGTGGCTGAACCTGTTTGAGATACACGAAGTGGACAAGACACACTTCCTCGACGCACCGGTCTCCCAGTTCAGCCTTTTCGGCGACACCGTCGAGGACTTCGTCCAGCAGTTCTCCACTGTGAAAAAGCAGATGGAGGCCATCTCACACATCCTGTCCCGCCGCAGACCTACCACCACGGGCCATGCCCCGTCTGCTCGCCAAGGGCGTCCTCCTGCGGCTAAGAAACAGGCAGCTCCGCCTCAACCTGGGCCCAGCTCTCAGCCCCTGCGTCGAGCGCCCCGCAGGAAGTACACGCCCCCCATCTCCCGGACCCCTTCGAGGACCAGGAAGGCTTCCAAGTGGTCCTGAGACGCCTGAGCCAGAGACCAAGATGTTCGCTCCGGAGCTGGTAAGAAGACCACTCTGTCCACAGGTGGAGGGCTGGGAGGAGAATCCTTTGTTGAATTTACTCCATTTGCCACACCCCCTTCGGGCTGCGGTACCCACATTCTCAATAAAAGAGCTATTTCCTTTGTCTCTGGGTCACCTGGCCCGCAAATGCCGAAAATTGCCAAGGCAACATACGCTCCCACCACATGTCACAACTCACACATTATCTCCTCATTTGGAGCCAGCATCGACTCAAGTGCCACTCACATCAACGTGGTGGTGGATGCGCTATCACGACAATGCTTGCCCAGTGGAGAGTGGAGACTTCACCCCCAGTCGGTCCAGCTGATTTGGGAACGGTTCAGCAAGGCTCAGGTAGACCTGTTTGCCTCCTGAGAGACCTCCCACTACCCACTCTGGTACGCCTGAACGGAGGCTCCCCTCAGGGTAGACGCTCTGGCACACAGCTGGCCCACGGGGCTATGCGCAAGTACGCATTGCTGTGCAAGGTCAGGAAGGACGAGGAACAAGTCACTCTAGTGGCTCCTTATTGGCGCACTCTGACTTGTTTCTCGGATCTCATCCTCCTCGCGACAGCCCTTCCCTGGCGAATTCTCCTGAGGAAGGACCTTCTTTCTCAGGGACGGGGTACGCTCTGGCATCCGTACCCAGACCTCTGGAACCTCTACGTCTGGCCCCTGGATGGGATGCAGAAGATCTAGCTGGTCTACCACCTGCCGTCGTAGACACGATCAACCAAGCCAAAGCCCCCTCTACCAGGCAACTTTACGCCCTGAAGTGGCGCTTGTTCATAAATTGGTGTTCTTCTCAGGCTGAAGACCCACAGAGGTGCACAGTTAGATCAGTGCTCTCATTCCTGCAGGAGAGGTTGGAGGTGAGGCTGTCCCCCTCCACCTTGAAGGTGTATGTAGCCGCTATCGCGGCCCACCACGACACAGTAGACGGCAAGTCTTTGGGTAAGCACAACTTAATTATCAGGTTCCTAAGAGGTGCCCAGAGGTTAAATCCCTCCCGGCAATACCTGTTCCCCTCCTGGGATCTCTCAGTGGTCCTCTCGGGCCTTCAGAGACCTCCCTTTGAGCCACTAGAATCAGTCGGACTCAGGGCCCTCTCCCTGAAGACGGCCCTCCTGATCGCGCTTGCCTCCATAAAGAGGGTTGGGGACCTGCAAGCGTTCTCTGTCAGCGACACCTGCCTGGAGTTCGGTCTGGCAGACACTCATGTGATCCTAAGACCGCGACTGGGCTACATGCCCAAGGTTCATACCACTCCCTTCAGGGACCAGGTAGTGAACTTGCAAGCACTTCCTCATGCTGTAGAGTTCCTCCCCTCCAGGTAGGACCTACCACGGGGCATCTTCCACTTGCAGCTGGTAAGCCCATGTGACATATTCGCTACATGTTATCCTCCCCTCGGGCAGGATGTGGTCTCCGCAGTGTCTTTTCCTCTTGAGGAAAGAACACCTTCCCCAACGCGAATACATACGGCCCCAGCTGAATTTTTTTTTAACTTTGTGGGAAGAGAAAAAGGAGAGAAAAGGTTGCAGTTTGCATGGCTTGTTCCCATTGTAGATATTTCTTGTCCCCCCAGGGTACGAGGGATTGTGCGATGTTGTTGAGGCTATGTGCAGACCGGATGCACCTGCTATTAGGCATGCAACGGCTTGCCTGCACTTGCACCGTCAGTCCACGTAAAACAGTTCAGTTGGTGGTGCCGTTTTTTTCTGAAAATTAGAAGAAGAAAAAAATCTGAAATACCAATTGTTAATATCCTTACTGATACTGTGATTGATTCTGTAGTGATGGCAGAGGATCGGACAGCAGAGAGCACAGTGGAGCCACTCACCAAAGTGACAGGCGGCAGTAAACCCCTGCACCGCTTCCTCAGAGGAGAACCCAAGAGTATCGGAGTGAGACACAACACTTCACACAATCATTAATTTACCAAAGTCAATATCTGTTACAGGCAAAAACCTTAAAGGGATTGTTCATTATTAAATGAACACCTTCCCAGATGTGTTTGACATTCTTTCTTCTACAGAAAACAAACAAAATATTTTTAGAAGAATATATTCAACTCTGTTGGTCCTCACAATACTAGTAAATGGTACCAGAATTTGAAAGGTCCAAAAGACAGTATAAAAGCAATCCATAAGACTCCAGTGGTTAAATCCATATGTTTTGAAGCAATATAATAGGTGTGGGTGAGAAACAGATGAATATTTAAGTCCTTTTTTTAACTATAAATCTACACTTTTTCTTTCACATTCAGCCACCTACTGGTCAAAGGTGGAGTTTTGATAGTAAAAAAGGACTATTGATCTGTTTCTCACCAGCAACTATCAGATCACTTCAGCAGATATAGACATAAACACTGGAGTCATATGGATTACTTTTCTGCCTCCTTTATGTCATTTTAGGCCTTCTGAGTTCTAGTCACCAAACACTTGCATTTTATGGATCAACAGAGCTGAGATATTCTTCTAAAAATCTTTGTTTGTGTACAGCAGAAGAAAGAAAGTCATACACATCTTAGATAGCATGAGGGTGTGTAACTGATGAGAGAATTTTAATTTTGGGGAGAAGTATCCCTTTAAAGTCTTGTTGACAAAAGAAAAAACAAATAAACAATTATTGAACATTTATACCCTTATTGTCCAGGAAATAAGAGGCAGTTCATTTAACACATATTGACATATTTTTGTTTTACAACATAGTGTTGTTACAGGGTAAGGGTGCAATGGGGCTAAAGGCACAACATAAGGAAATTCTGCTATTTTTCAGGTCACAATATGTATCAAGATTGAAAAAAATGATTTCTTTTTATTGCATATTGATAGTGCAACATAATGCATGTTAAAAGAAATAAAAATAGAAGGTTGTTTTTATCTAAACTATATATATTTTTTAAATGGTGGCAAGGAGCCTTTCACCTCACACTTGGTGTAAAAGGCCCCCACGATGTTATAGTGATAAACTATACTAGTGATGTAAATATAGGGACTTAGTAGTTATAGGGCAAAAGTTGTCAAAATAATTTTGAGACAGCAAGATGCTTTTTTGAGTAACAAATTGAGATAATACTTATTCAAAAAACTACTACAGAAAAGGTTAAATAATTTCATATTAATTTTAGTCACATTTGGTATTTAATAACACCTCAAGTATTCTATAAACAAATGTATTTCCATTGTGAATGGATCAGTCAATATGAGCCCATTTTGAACATTCTTCTTATCAAATCTATTGCCCCACTTAAGAAGAACAAAGTGTTTAATGGGGACCTTTAGCACCTGCAACAGGGGGGCTTTTTACCCCAAATACTATCCTTTCACCTAATGGACAGTTATTAAAAAACTTTTCACAGAGAGAGGGAGAGAGTACCCAGGAAGCTCACCAGACTGCACAAAGAGAGTTACTTTAATTTGTTATAAATGTAATGTTTGGAGACAGTTATTAACCAGGTGACAAGCATTACCACTCTCTCTATCCCAAAGACCAATACATGATATCCACCCCATTCCACAATGATCTTGTACAAAACTGAAAATTATAAATAAGTATTTCTCAAAATAAATGTGATAATTTCAGGGATTCTCTTTAGCTACATATATTTACAACATTTAAAAATTATTCAATTTTAGATCAAATTACCTCAGAATCAAACTTTGGACATTGCACACAATAATCTCATGGATCAGGAACATTTTACATTTAATTTACATTTACATTTATTCATTTGGCAGACGCTTTTATCCAAAGCGACTTACAAAAGAGGAAGAACATCATCTTAGAATCATCTTAGGGAGACAGTGGTACAAAAAGTGCCATATTACAAAGTTTCACTATCATCAGAATAGTATACAAAACAGATTTAAGCGCAACAAGAAATGTAAATAATTTTTTATTTTATTTATTTTTAGTGACCGGTTAAGTGCTTTTGGAAAAGATGTGTTTTTAGCCGTTTTTTGAAGATAGAGAGTGAGTTAGCTTCCCGGATTGAGTTGGGAAGGTCATTCCACCACCGTGGTATGATGAAACTGAAAGTCCGGGAAAGTGTTTTGGTGCCTCTTTGTTTTGGTACGACAAGGCGACGTTCCTTAGCCGACCGCAGGCTTCTGGTGGGAACGTAGCTCTGCATAAATGTTTTAGGTATGCTGGAGCAGACCCAGTGACTGTTTTATATGCCAGCATCAGGGCCTTGAATTTAATACGTGCATGAACCGGCAGCCAGTGGAGAGAGACAAAGAGTGGTGTAACATGTGCTCTCTTAGGTTCATTAAAGACCAGACGTGCTGCTGCATTCTGGATCATTTGCAGGGGTCTAATAGCACATGCAGGAAGGCCTGCAATGAGAGCGTTACAGTAGTCCAGTCTAGTTATGACAAGGGACTGAACGAGCAGTAGTGTGGCATGTACAGAGAGGAAGGGTCTTAGCTTCCTGATATTGTAGAGTGTAAATCTACATGATCTTGCAGTTTTTGAAATGTGGTCTGTCATCAGTTTAGCTCATCATCAATGGTTACCCCTAGATTTCTGACCGTTTTGGAAGGCGAAACTGTAGTTGGACCCAGATGCACGGTGATGTTGTGTTCAACAGCAGGGTTGGCTGGAAAGTCAAGGAGTTCGGTCTTGGCAGGGTTGAGTTGAAGGTGGTGTTCCTTCATCCAGGCTGAGATGTCTGCCAGACAGGCAGCGATTCGAGCGGTCACTGTGGTGTCGTTGGGCTGGAAAGACAAGTAGAGTTACGTGTCATCAGCGTAGCAGTGGTAAGAGAAACCATGTGACTGAATGATGGGTCCCAGTGATGTTGTGTATATGGAGAAGAGAAGTGGCCCAAGCACTGATCCCTGAGGTACCCCAGTAAGTAACTGGTGTGGCTTGGATACTTCCCCTCTCCATGCTACCTCAAAGGACCTTTCTGAGAGATAAGAGCTGAACCAGTCAAGCACAGTTCCAGTGATACCCAGTTTAGAGAGGGTGGAGAGTAGGATCTGATGGTTGACTGTGTCAAAGGCAGCAGAAAGGTCCAGCAGAATCAGAACGGATGATCTGGATTCAGCTTTAGCCTGTCTCAGCGACTCGATGACAGACAGCAGGGCAGTCTCAGTGGAGTGTCCACTTTTGAAGCCTGACTGATTGTCATCCAGCAGCTTGTTCTGTGAGAGATAGGCGGAGATCTGATTGAAAACTCCCCTTTCAAGTGTTTTTGCCATGAATGGGATGAGAGAGACTGGTCTGTAGTGTTCTATCTGTGTGGGGTTAAGTGCAGGTTTTTTCAGCAGTGGGGTTACTCGAGCCTGCTTAAATGTAGTGGGAAAACATTTCCAAGAAGGGATGTGTTAATTATGTGTGTAAGTGCTGGTAGGATGGACAGAGAGATGGCCTAGAGAAGGTGTGATGGAATGGGGTCAAGGGAACAGGTTGTGGGGTGGTTGGAGAGGAGGAGTTTAGAGACCTCAGTGTCAGTTAAAGGAGAGAACATAGAGAAAGAAGGGTTGCATACAGGAGCCAGGTGTTTGACAGGGTGTGGTGCTGTGAATGTATTGCTGATGGCTGTAACCTTATCAGTAAAAAATGTGGCGAATATATCTGCTGTCAGTGATGTGTCAGGTGGTGGAGGGGGAGGGCAGAGAAGTGTGTTAAATGTTCTAAACAAGCTACGAGTGTCTGTGGTGCTGTTGATCTTGGTCTGGTAATATGAAGTTTTTGCAGTTTTAACGTTATTTGAAAAAGTTGCAAGCAGAAGCTGATATTTACCTAGATCAGCTGGATCTTTAGATTTCCTCCATCTCCTCTCAGCTGCCCTGAGATCAGTCCGATGTTCACGAAGGACGTCAGACAGCCAGGGGCTGGGTGGTGTAGTCCGTGCTGGTCTAAAGGAGAGAGAACAGATGTTGTCTAGACAGGTTGTTAAAGTAGAGCTAAGTGTGTCTGTGGCAGTGTTTACATCAAGCATGGAAAATACATTTATTGTGGGAAGAGAGGCAGAGACATCAGTGGAAAGGCGAGAGGGTGAGAGGGAACGGAGGTTACGACGAAAGGAAACCAAAGGTGGGGTCAGTTTTACAATGGTTGGGAGAATCATGTTGAATTGAACAAAGTAGTGATCAGAGACATGTAAAGGTGTAACAAGAATATTAGAGGTGGTACAGTTACGTGTAAAAATGAGGTCCAGCTGGTTGCCCGACCTGTGAGTTGCTGTGGTGTGTAGTCTTTCCAAGTCAAATGAGGCCAGAAGAGTATTCAGTTCAATGGCCTGGGGTTTGTCTTGGTGTATGTTGAAATCACCAAGAACCACAAGTGGCCTGCCATCCTCTGGCAAGGAGGACAGCAGGACATCCAATTCCTCAAGAAAGCTTGTCAGCTGACCTGGGGGCGATAGATGACAACAACATGTAATTTTGTGGGTTGCATTGTAGTAATGGCATGGAATTCAAAAGATGTATTGTTACATAGTGAAGCCTGTGGTGAAAAAGTCCAGTTATTATGAATGAGCAAACCTGTTCCCCCACCCCTACCAGTATGTCGAGGGGTGTGGGAGAAGGAGAAGTTGTTGGAGAGAGCAGCAGGTGTTGCTGTATCCTCAGGACGTATCCATGTCTCTGTCAGTGCCAGGATGCTGAGGGTGGACTGCGTGGCTAAAGCTGGAATGAAGGCAGCTTTGTTCACAGCAGACTGGCAGTTCCAGAGTCCCACTGAGAACGAGAGTGGAGCAGGTGTTGAAGTGCAAAGCGGCCGTAGGTTGTGTGGGTTGCGTTTTGTCTTGCATCTGTATCTTGTGAACGGTCTACAACAGATAACAGGGATGTGCTTGAAGGCATGTGTTATTAGTGAACTAGACATGTTAGTATGTATGTATAAGTAAAATAATAAAAGAGATAGAATAGAAAAATACTTAAGTGCTTTGGTGAGTGGAGCCTTGTCGGTGTCCTTGCTCGGTGGACTCGCACAGGTAGGTCTTCACACGAGGGCCACCACTTCCGCTGCCGCTTCCGCGTCAGCATTAAGTCCAATAAATAACCTCTTTACGAGCCGTTCAGTGGAAAAAAAGCAGCCACGCCTTAATGCTACTTATCACAACAAAGCTAGTCACGTGGTCACCCGAAACCGAAACTCAGGGTTTCGCGGGAACAAATGCAACTTCTGTACAGCGCAAATAAATTATGCTGCACTTTAGCAATAAATAATACTCTAAAACAAGTGAAGCACTGTTTGCAGACACTAAAACAACAATAGTTTTACACACACACAGGATAACCAACCCGAAGTCTAAGCAAATCTAGCAACGAATCCTACGTGACAAGTTTAAACAAGTCTAACAATTCTATCAGCGAATACTATGGGACAAGTCAACACAAATATAGTGCACACACACCAATTTTGCGGTGTATAGAGACAAATAGGTTTTATGGAATGTACTGTTGGAGTTTTTGCTGTTATTTAGTGTTTTGGGAGAAAACAAAATCAAATCAGCGGGGGGCCTTAAGCCCTGTTGTAACCTATTTGGGGTAAGTTGTCCTTGGGATATGACTGGCAAGCCTAGATGAACAAGCTCCTCCCAAACCTAAGTTTTACAATGTGATTTTAAAATATAATATACATTTTAGCAATATGTCAACAGAAAATAATTTATTAAACAATTCATGAAGCAGCAAATATGGTCACAATAAAAATATGTCATACCATTGTTTTGGCCAAAAGATAATACAATTACATTTAAAATGTACTATAATTTAGTTTACTCTTGACTAATTGTGTGGCAGAATGTTAATTTAAGAGGACCAGGTGTTTGAATCACCATACAAAACCTCTGCTAGAAAAAACGAATTTGTGTAATTGGACTTTTGACTAAAATCTTAAAGTTACTGAGAGATTGCACATGTAATAAAATCCCACTGTGACAACTAGCCCCAATCTCTTCTAGCCCCAATCCTGTCTAACAGATATACTTGTTCATTGGTTTTCCCTCTTATTATTGATTTAGGTAACATAAGCAATATCACTAAGAATTAGTCCTCCTGAAACATTGTTCCCTTTCTGTCACTCACTCGACGTCGTGTCGATGTCAAAACAGAATTTGCATGCCCCTCTCCCAGTAATACAGGCATAAAAGGAGGGAAGCGTGCATCTGTTCAGACAGATTTTTTCTTTGGAGCCGAGCGGTTGTGTTTCAGTGTGCTGAGTAAAATCTAATGCTCTTCCACTCACCTCTAAAGAGCATACGCTGTTGGAAATACAGCGCATTTCAGCAGCTTTTCTCTTCTTCTGCACAGCAGTGCAGACTACGCCCCTGAGCGCTTCGACAGCCCTCTAAAAAGAGTATTTATATATTTCTCTAAAAGAGTAAACACATTGACGTTGAACGTCTTTTTAAAGATGCATCTTTTTTAAGATGCCCTTCCATCTTTGTGTCATTCCTGGATGCTGTCATTACCTCTCCTCTGCGAGAACATGTGAGAACATGGCCATGGTAATGTTGCGGTCGCGGCTTTCCTTCTTCTGGGGTAAAGCCACTCTAGCCACCTTCTGTGTCGCGCCTTCTACCCACGTCTGGCGCCTTTAGGTGATTTTTGGAATATAACAGCCGCGGTTTCACCGGATAAATCCCAGCGGACCACCCATTCGCCAGTATGCTAATTTGCCCCTGTCCGGTACCGAGATGAGACCGGCTCACCCTAGGGCCAGTCTGATGTCTCTTTCGTAGTCCCCGAACTGGATGAGAGTTTTGCCGCTACATCGGGAGTGTCTTGGCAGACTCCAACGCTGAGTGTCCTCTATGCTTACCCTGGCCGTTGCGAGTGTCGGGCGTGACTGGAACCCTTTGGATCGCAAGCAGAACTTTAGACACTCTGAGCAGCTCTTTGTCTGCTTTGGTGGACAGCGGAATGGGAACGCTGTCTTCAAACAGAGGCTTGCCCACTAGATTGTGGATGCCACTGCATTGGCCTACCAGACTCAGGCCGTGCCCACCCTCTTGCGGGTTTGAGCACACTCTACAAGGAGTCTGGCATCCTCGTGGGCACTGGCCAATGGCACCTCTCTAGCAGACATCTGCAGAGCGGCAGGCCAAACATGTAGAATTCTGTAATACGGTACAGCTGGACAGGTGTATTACTTGTGCATAGCGCCTTTCCCCTCCCCTAAGGTGAAGACATGCGCTCTGCTCCCCTAGTCAAGTCCACAAGTCACAGATGCTGGGTGTCCTTCCTCCCTAGCCCTCTGGCTCCGAACTCAGCAGAGGTACTTCGCAGCCAGACCCAGAGCCAGGCCTGCAATGGAATAGGTGCTCCACAGGTTCTTATTATTCCAATATCTTCTATGATGTATTTTCGTGGTATGGTCCCCCTGTCGGCAGACCCGCGTCTCCCTTGTCCCCCATTCGCTGTGTTTGTAGAGCTCCTCCCTGTCGAGGCAGGACCTTCCACCGTGCCACTTCCATGTGGGGCTGGTAAGCCCATGTGAGGTATTTGCCTCATGTTAACCTCCCCTGCTGGGCACGATGTGGTCTCCACGGGGACTTTCCCCCATGCTAGTTACGTCGTTTCCCTCCCTCAGGGATGTGGGGATCTATATGATGGCTTTTGGGGCATTGGTGAAGGTTACATGCAGTCTGATCCACCAGCTATTTTCGCACGCCGCAGCTTGCTTGCACCTGCATCAGCAGTCCATGTAATATGCTCAGTATGGTGTCATTTTTAGGTAGGGAACCCTAGTGTCACTATATTGTGTCCCTCTTGCCACAACACTGTACTAAGCCGCTGAAATGGCAGGGACCTTACTCTCGGCTTCAAACCTGTCTGAACAGACATACGCTTCCCTCCTTGTATACTGTATGTCTGGGGGAGGGGCATGCAAATTCTGTTCGCCAATTCTCATTCCCTCCATCAGGGAATGGCGGTTATGACAGTAACAGAGACGTTATCCTTTGTTCATTTTCTCTGTGTGTGTGTGTGTGTGTGTGTGTGTGTGTGTGTGTGTGTGTGTGTGTGTCAGATTGTGCTGATGATGATGGGTGTATGTCTATTCATGTTTGGAATGAATATGGAATTGGACGATACCATCTATGTTATAGAAGATCTATACTGCCCATTCTGGCTCGGGACACTGGTATGTTGATTTGCACATCTCACCAAGTTTAATAATAATTTAAACTTCTAAGCAATGATCCATTGACCAATAATTTTACATAAACCATATTTAGCCCAGTGATTGCATAAACCAGTGATTTAATGATTGTATTATAATGAGCATTTAAACAGTAGACAATAATTGTAAAATGTTTTGTCTTTTTCTAGTTCTTCATCTGTGGCCTCCTGTATATACTGTCTGAACGCAACCCGACCAAAAAGATTGTTGGTGATGTTTATGCTGATCACGTTCACTGTGTGAAGAATAATGCTAGTAAAATTCAGTGTAAAGACATTCCATGAAGCTGTTTTCCTCCTAAAATGTTTACTAGACATGCATCATTTCAGGAATTATTGTGTGATTTTTTTCATTCCTCTATGGAATTGTAAATCAATTGAATGTTTAAAAATGTTTATATCTTTGTAATTTTTTTTTCTTTTTCTGAATCTCATCTCTCACAGATCACAGCTAGCTTTGCTCTGAGTATCGTCTCAACTTTTGGAGTGATATTTGCTTGCAGAATCTTCTCCAGATCAATTAATGGACACTTGCACATGTCTTGGAATTACACAGAGGAGATTTACGAAGAACTACATTATGTACGTTTTTTATAAATCCAGATATGGCATTGCAGTCTCATTAGGGAAACGTAACTGTAACGACTTTTTGTTTGCACCTTGAAAAAATCAATCAATTAATTAATCAAATAATTCGAAGTCTTTTTCATAGGTTCGGCAATCTTCAGATATTACTGTTTGTGTTAAACAGTAATATGTTTTATTTGACTTATACCTGTACATATGACTTCCTAAGTTTACTTACCTTACACTAATACATATACAGTATATATATATTGTAATGATGGCAGACAGGAGAAGGCAGGATCCAATTGCAGTTTTTAATAAAAATACAATGCAATGCAAAACTAGAACACAAAGCACATTACAGACTTCGCCATCCAGAAGAGAAGGAGGGCTCCTGCTTCCCATTCCCTGCCAGTGTTCATGGCCACGGAAGTTGTTGCCTTGCCAGTGCTCCCGGCTACGGAGGCCGTCAACAAGCTGGTCCAGTTCCCTGAGGCCGTCAACGAGCCGGTCCAGTTCCCTGTAGTCATCAAGTCTGTAATGTGCTTTGTGTTCTAGTTCATAGCAGGCATGGTCAGCTGGACCACTGAGTTGGGGACCACTGGAACCTTTGTTATGGGAATCTCTTAGGAGGAAGCTTTAAGAGCCACATGGGAACTGGAGCAGTACCCCACTGTGTAGGGGGAGGAACTTAGCAGTAGGGCATAATTTATGTTCGGTTCCAAAGCTGCCTCTTGATATCCATGACATGATGGGCTCGTTGAGCCCAAATTAAAATAGGTCATTTAAAACAAGCTTTCCCCAGTTTACACAATCTGTGAGGGCACATAAAACCTCAGTGAACTCTTGAAATGTGTCACCCTCCTGCTTCAGAGGAATCCGTTCCACTGCTGGATCTATTTCTTTGGTTGGTTTTTCTGTAATGATAGCAGAAGACAGGATCCAATTGCAGTTTTTTAATAAAAACTCACAAGAGACAAGAGACAAGAGACAAGAGACAAGAGACAAGAGACAAGAGACAAGAGACAAGAGACAAGAGACAATGCAAAACAGGAACACAAAGAACATTACAAACTGAATTAACAGAACAAGAACTGACAATGAATAGAGGAAAACACAGGGATTATATACACAGAGAGCTAATGATGAAACGAGGGACATCTGACACTAATGAACACAAGGACCAATGAACAAAGACCATGAAAAAGAACTGCAAAACTCATAAACAAACGAAAGACCAAAAATTAATAACAAACATACATAGCAACCCCTGGTGGTCGCTGGATAATCATATATTTATATATATATATATATATATATATATATATATATATATATATATATATATATATATATATATATATATACACACACACACACACTGGCGCCAAAAGTTTGGAATTAAGTACAGATTCTGCTGTTTGGATGGAAATTGGTACTTTAATTCACCAAAGTGGCATTCAACTGATCACAAAGTATAGTCAGGACATTACTGATGTAAACAAACAGCACCATCACTATTTGAAAAAGTCATTTTTTGTTATTAACAATTTTATTGAATCCATGTAGCAAAACAAATAACAGAATATTTGGAATTGCATTATATTATTTACAACCCTTCCTCCCAAAAATTAACCAAAAATTGAGATTTGAGGTACGCAAACTCTGGACACTCAACCAGAATTAATGTATCTTAACACACTGTGTCCCCATCTTCTGATTGGCAATACCACCAGGTGGGAGTCTTTAAGACCCAGCCTATACAATCTAGAGGGGGTCCAATAGAATCTATGTAAAATCTTAAATTGCACAAGGCGCACCCATAAACCTATAAAACAAACTCCAGCCAATAGGCTGAATAAAGACAAAGAACATGTTGATTAAATAACAAACTGTATTGAAGGTGTGTTCCTCCACAAAAAATAATCCAGCCACTAGCGGAACCAGCACACAAAGAAGAAGAAGAAAATAAAGGCTGTTAATTTTCCTCAGACATTAAAACGAATGTTCAGTGAGCCGGCTGTTCATCATTGCAGCAGATGCCCTAATCCTTCCAATGTCCTGCAAAAAATACTCCATAAATTAAACTCCAGCCAATAAGAGGCATAAGCACAAAGAACGAGCAGATTCATCCACAACTGTTCCGAAGGAGTTTTATTTCACCAAAAAAACTCCAGCCGCTAGGTGGAACTGGTCTACTGCTCCACAAACCCGGTAGGGGGTGGGTTAGTGACTGAGGAGGAGGTCCTGTAGCGGCAGCTTCTGGACTTGGAACCGGCCGGCCCGGTCCACATCCAGCGTGCCGTAGAGTGCCGTATAGTTCCGCGAGAACAGCATTTGCAGGCCAGGTGACCCAGAGACAAAGGAAATAGCTCTTTTACTGAGAATGTCGGTACCGCAGCCCCGTCTAGTAATGAAATAAATTCAACAAAAGATTCTCCTCCCAGCCCTCCACCGGGGGACGGAGCGGTTCGCTTACCCGCTAACGTCTTGGTCCCTTGGTCAATCGTCTCAGGAGCGTCTGGGAGCCTTGCGGGTCCTCAAAGGGGTCCTTGAGATGGGGGCGTCAATTTCCTGCGGGGTGCTCGACGCGTGGGCTGAGAGCTGGGCCTGGGTTGAGGTGGAGCAGGGTGTTTCCCTCGGCGAGCAGATGGGGCATGGCCCATGGCGGCAGGTTTGCGGTGGGGCAGGATATGCGAGATGGCCTCCGTCTGTTTCTTCACCGCAGAGAACTGCTGGGTAAATTCCTCGACGGTGTCGCCGAAGAGGCCGAACTGGGTTTTCGGTACACAGGTGGCACGCAACAGCCCTGTCCACCTGGGGAATCGCCATGTACCCGTGGGCCGCTCCGCTGTCGAGTGTAGCGAGAGTGGATGAGTGATTGGCTTTGTGACGTGTGGAGAGGGGTGCACGGGACCGGGGGCATGGCTGTGAGCGGCGCGGAGCCCCCAGGAACCAGTCATCCAACCGTGATGGCTGTGGGGAGGACGGAGGGTTCCAGTCCAACCCCACGCTGGCGGCAGCCCTGGCAAGCGTATCGGACATCTGCGTGTCAGCCTCAGCCTGGACGTGCTGGCCCGAAGGCGGCAGCACAGGGGAGTCATCTGCGTCAGATGCCGCGCTCTCCGATGCAGCGGCGAGCTCATCCACCTAGGGCTCTAGAGGATAGGCAGCCTGGCTGTGAGGCGAGCCACTGTTGCCTCGAGCACAACGAGTGTGCCGGGGCGGGTGGTCCGAGGGGGCGTACCTGCCATCCCCAGATCACCTCCATCACAGCCGCACCGTCCTCAATCCCGTGGGAAGAAGGAGCAATGCGTGGGGCGGCTGGAGTGGCATGCTTTCTATTGAAAGCAATGAAAGCAACGTTGCCATGGTCATGTTCTCGCAGTGAGAACATGAACCATCCACAAACGCTGCCTCGGTGTGATCGCAACCCAGACACACGAGACAACGCCTGTGGCCATCTGAAGCAGAGAGCGCTCTACCGCATCCAGGAAATACACAGGGGCAGAAAGGAATCTTTATAAAGATGCGTCCTGAAATGGACATTCAACGCCAGCTGTGTATTGCTCTTTTAGGGGAAAATACTCTTTCAGAGAAAATCACTCTTTTAAATAAACTCTTTTAAGTTTTTGCATTGTTGAAGCACCCAGGGGAAATCCGCACTGCCGTGCAGAGAAGGAGAAAAGCCACTCAAGTATGTCCGGGGGCGGGGTATGCAAATACTGTCTCCCTAATTCTCATTAGCCCTTTTTCATAGATCAGAGGCATATTCGGCACTCAAGAGAGACCCCTAGTGTCGCTTCTTCGACACAACGTCGAAGTGAGCGACAGACTGGGAACCGAAGATTTTAATAATGGAAAATCGTATTCCATTAAAAAAAATATACATCCAAACATTAGAATGGCACAATCGGTCACAAGACATGAAGAGCCAATGGTATTTGATATCACTGACATCACTGCTGTTGGAACACTTCTTGAGGCAGCAATCTTTGAATTTTGAAATTCATGTGGAATTTGAGTGTTATGGCGAATGATCATTAAGTTAAGACTTTAGAAATTTAGAGTTGAATATGGCACCAGACTGACATTTAAAATGCTGACCAAGGGTGGGGCAGACAAAAGGATGTATTGTTATAAGAGTGTGTTGGATATGAGGGTGTCTATTTTTAACTGTCTTGTTTCTGTCTCTCAGATGCCGATTGCTATAATGGAGCTAGTGTTCCTCATTCACAGTTTAATCGGAAGCATGCTGCTCGTAACAATGTCGTTCTTTGCAAGGTCAGCACTGCGCTCCAGCAGGACTCAGGTCAGTCAATCATTTAATCTCCAGTAGCTTTTATCACCTCACACATTCAGCATTACCTCCGCTCACCTGTAAAAGCCTCTGCTGGTCTTATGTTGACCTCAGATAAACCCTCTGACCTAAGACAAGTAAGAAGCAGTGCTTCTCAACTGCTGGGTCAACAACAAGGGAAAAACTAAATCCAAATAAACATATAGTGCAAATGTCTTTAAGATAAAACACATAGATGTATCAACTAAGGGAGTTGAAAACTTCCCATATCTTTTGTTGCTGATGTCGAAGGTTGTGTGTCCAATCAACCTCAGTATTTCAGCACAGATTCATCTGTCACTTGGTAAAGGCTTGTCAAATTAGACAGGTGTCAACATGGATAAGTTGTGTAACATTCACTCACCCTAAAAACCGTATTGGATTGCCAATTGATATCCAATTTAAAATCTGGGTCTTGAAGCAAAAGCAGTTGAGAATCACTGACCTGAAATCTGGCAAATTCTGTAGTCCAGTCGTTCTTCATCTCTTGTGTAGTTTACTGCAGTGTTTATAGATAGTATTTGACAACGTCATCAAACACGCCCTCGCCACCATTTTGTATGGAGACATCGGTAAACCAACAAGATAAATAAAGAAATTCAAAACATTGTGACTGCTAGAAACATTCAAGTTTATCTAGAAACGTTGGTTAATTTATAATGAATGTGTCATATAAAGATACAGTAAATATGGAGATAACCCTCCCTGAAAGTCCGCCCACAGAGAAAATTGATAGGTCTATTTACCAGGAAGAGCGACCAATCAGGATACACTCACTCTGTCACTTGCTCTTTCTATCTCTCCAAAACCTGTCTATTATTAGAAGTTCTCTGCCCCCCCCTCAAAAAATCGATTTCTGGGATATTGTATATAAATTCCGGGGTCAGGGAACCACTATCAATATGTGGGATACTCCGGGAACTTCTGGGAGAGGTGTGATGTCTGCATATGAATAAAATAGTCTATTTCTCTCTCATTGTTGCTGGCGTGCCAGTGATTACCCCTCCACATGCCAGCATTAGGACATAGGTTGCCGACTCCTGATCCACACCAACATGAATTTACTGCATTGAAAAGAGACAAATGAAGAAAATGCTGTAGACCACAGAAAATCATTCACTCTGTGATAGCAGTCACATCTCATTCAAAAATATTCATCCAAACATCAACCCATATTAATTATTTAAAGGGCACCTATTATGGCATTTAAAATGTTCCTAATATTGTTTTGGAAGTCCCCAACAACAGTTTTACATGCATGCAATGACAAAAAAACACTTTTGTTGTCTTATAATATGCATTTATGTTTACCTGATTTGCTCACCGACTCCCAAACGATTCGTTCAACGACTCATTTTTCCAAACCCCTCCTTTGCGTGAAGCTAATCTGCGGTGATTGGTCAGATGACCCAGTCAGTTGTGATTGGTATACTCTGTGCAGAGATTGTCAGAAACGGAACGCCCATCACCGCTTTGTAGTAAAAAAATCAAAATCAGAGAAGGAATTTGAGTTGATTTATGTTAGCGATCATAGCCCAAAGTTCGGTGGTAAACACCCAATCAGTTATTGTTTGCGTTAGCCCAACGCATAAACATATTGGTAAAGCACTGCATTACTACAAGTTATTGCTCTATTCTTTATGACAACTCCAATAACATCGACAAACATTTCACATATTTCCAAAAAATTGACATTGGAGACCTAGAAGCTGCACTGAGCGTAACGTACACAACACACACAAATACTTATTAACATGCTAAAAAACACATAAAAGCAACAATTATTAATAATACTTACAGGTTGTGATTCGGAGGAGGAAGCTGATCCAAATAAACTTGGTACTGAACCTTCCTTCAGTATCAACCGCTCATGAATCCACACTTGAAAGCATTCATGTTCGTAAAGCAATCGTCATTAAAATGAGGCGAACACAGCACAAGGTTCGGGCTATACTTGTGTGGTATAGTTGTAAATATAAACTCTAGCCACTGATTCTTCACATGCTCATCCCTGGGCAGTGAAAAAAAGGTCGCTTTTGATATGCACTTCAGAACATAGCATCTTGTTGTCGACATGATGTTTTCTAGTTCTCTTACGAGAGATTCTCTCGTATTGCGTAAGCTAGCTTACGCTACGGGAAAGATTCATCTTTTCTGAGATATTGAAGCCAAAAAATTATCCTTAATTTTGTATCCATTGTCAACGCAGTGCGGCAGCTGCAGACCTTGAGCGGGCTAGCTAGCGAGCTCATTGGTTGCTCTGCGGCAACTGCTGCAGCCTATAGACGAGCTTGGGCGAACTCGCATCCAATGAGAGGCGTCCCGCGCTCACTGCATCAAAGCCCGCCAAAAGGGCATGACTAGAGTGCATATAAGCATAGTTCAGTAGGCTGGAACCCTGATTTTCATCTCTTCAGCGAAGCTCTTCGCATCTCTGAACTGGAAGCCGCGTCGCCGTTCGAGGGGCATCTAGCAAGCGTGGACAGCGCTCGAAGAAGCCGGCCGTCTTCGCCACCTTCAGCCATCCTGCGAGCTACGCCATCCGGCGACGTATCCTTTTTTAGAGCAAGCTAAGTTCCTCAGCGAACTTCACAAAAGAGTATCGAGCGTCTTTTTAAAGATGCCTCGCACTTCCTGCGGCTAATGCCGCGCTCCTCTCAGCGCCGGAGACCGACACATCATCTGCGCTCTCTGCCTGGGACTGGGGCATGCAGAGCTCGGCCACGCTGACGGCGGATGCGACCTCTGCGAGGAGCTTCCGATGTCGACCCTGCGGGCTCGACTCGAAGTATGCAAAACTGGAGCTGCCGCACCGCCTTCTGTTTCGCCGCGCCGGAAGAAGCGCCGCTCCCAAAGGCTGCCGGAACCGGTTTTAGAAGCGACTGTCTCACCGGAGCCCCTCCCTCGAGCATCGCGTTCACCCTCCCCGCCCCCCCGGGATGCGCAGTTGCCGCAGAGCAGCCGCACTACTGCCACCTCAGAGAGCGAGGCGGAGGACAAAGGCTGCTGTTCCATCATGGCTCGGACAGCGAGGAGTGGTCACAAGCCTCCTCAATGGCCCAGGAATCCAGCAGGACCCGCGCCGGAGTCGAAGGGGAACTGATACGCCTCCTCACACAGGCCGTCGACCGCCTCGGACTCGAGTGGTCACCGCCCCCTGAGCAGGCTCCCAACAGACTCGACGGCTGTTTTCTTCAAAGCCGTCACCGCTGGCGCCGCGTCCGGACGCTCCCTTCCTGCGGAACTCCACGCCGAGCTCTCTAAATCGTGGAGCAGCGCTCTCTCGGCCAGGACTCGATCCCACGTCTCCACCGCCTCGCTTCAGTGGGCCGGCGCCGCCGAAGGGCTACTCTTCCATCCCCGGTCGAGGATTCGGTAGCAGCACACCTTTGCCCGCCCTCCGCGAGATGGCGGTCTAAACAAGTGCTCCGTCTAAGGCCTGCAGAACTACTTCCGCCTGTGTTGGCCGCGCCTATTCCGCCGCCGGCCAAGCCGCATCTGCTCTGCATTCCATGGCCGTCTTGCAGATCCTCCAAGCGGACCTTCTTCAGGAGTGGGATGAGAGAGGCAGGCACCCAGAGGCTGTTACAGATCTAAGGAGCGTGACGGACCTCGCCCTTCGCGCCACCAAAGCTGCAGCCCAAGCTATAGGGAAGTGCATGGCCTCGCTGACTGTAACCGAGAGACACCTGTGGCTAACGCTAGCCGACATGGGAGAAACTGAGCGCTCCACCTTCCTCAACGCGCCGCTCTCTCCGTCCGGTCTCTTCGGTTAGTGGCGTTGACCGTTTTTCGGAAGTCCAGAAAGCCACCCAAGCCATGAATCTCTTCCTGCCTCGCCGCACTAGCTCCTCTGCAGGCCGCCCACGTAACCAGCCTCCTGCACGAGCATCTTCACAGCGCCCAGCTCAACAAAGCCAGACTTCCCAGCGCCGACAGGGCGGCCGCCCCAGATCGTGCTCAGACAGCCGCCGTAGACCACCGCCCCCCCGCGGGCCTCGGCCTAAGATTGCGCTGAAACCTGAACAACCGAAGTCCTCCTAGCTTTGTTGAACAAACAACGGCTCAGTCCGCCGCGGCGGACCACCGTCAAAGCTTAGCCCCTGTCAGTCCCCTTCTCTCAGGCTACTGCAGTGGTGAATTTAGCAGCCAACAAGCGGTGACACTGCCCGCTTGCCTGCACTCAAATGCCGTTTTCACGGCGACCCAAATAAATCTTGTAAAGAGCAAACATGTCTTATGTGTAGAAAATGTGCCCACAACCCTGTGTTCAGCCCCTACACACAAGCATAACACATCCCGATGCCCCTATCAGAGCACGCTCTCATAAAGCGATTACTGAACCGCTCGAGCATCAGAGTCAATGAAGAGCCCACAAATGCGTGCGTGCGCCCATTCTCTGGCCACTCTGTCACACGACCAGCCCTATGTGTAGAAAACATGCCCACAATCCAGTGTTCACTTCTGCACACAAGCACTGCATGTCTCGTGATCCCCACCAGAGCACGCTCACATAAAGCGATTACTGAACCGCTCGAGCGCTAGAGTCAATAAATGCGCCCACGAATACGTCTGGCGCCCATTCTCTGCCAGCTCTGTTACACGGCCAGCAAACATTCCTCTGTGTGTAAGTCCCGTGCCCATGACTATGCTTACGCATCATGTAACAGATGTGACTCTTTCCCCATTCATTCCAATCGGAAGTCACTCACAAAACAGCCTGTTCATGCTGTCTGCGAGCAATCATGCATAAACACATTAAGCGGCTCACACATTTTGTTCAGCGCTCTGTGTGCAGCAATCAGAGTGAATTGGCCATTCACCCTCTAGCGTTACAGCTTCAAAGCGTGGGAAGCTATTCCAGGGATATCCAAGTGGGTTTTAAGCACAATACAACAGGGCTATTTGCTACAGTTCGATCGCCGCCCTCCTCGCTTCAGAGCTGGCTCGAAACCACTGTGAACACGGAAGCAGCGTGCATGCTTCGTTCAGAAATAACAAGCCTTCTGTGCAAAAGGGCCATAGAGAAAGTGCCACCCTCTCTGAGCGAGTCGGGGCTTTACAGCCGTTATTTTCTTGTTCCCAAGAAAGACGGCGGCCTCAGACCCATATTAGATCTCAGGGTTTTGAACAAGGTGCTTGCAAAAGACCGTTCAAAATGCTTACAATCAGGAAACTCCTCGCGCATGATGCGCCAGGGGACTGGTTTATTTCTCTCGATCTGAAAGATGCATACTTTCAGATTCAGATAAATCCCGTCACAGGCCATTCTTGAGATTCAGCCGGCGGCCAGGTTTATCAATACACCGTCCTTCCGTTCGGCCTGTCCTTAGCACCCGTACTTTCACGAAGTGCATGGATCGCGGCGCTCGCACCCCTGCGGAGTCAGGGTTTCGCGAATTCTGAACTATTTGGACAACTGGCTGATTATGGCTCAGTCACATATGGAGCTTCTGTCTCACAGAGCAGTTCTCCTCAGCCATCTGAACAGTTTGGGTCTTGCAGTCAATTGGACCAAGAGCTCACTACAGCCCAGTCAGACAATTTCCTTCCTTGGGATAGAACTAGACTCCGTGGCAATGGCGGCTCGCTTATCTACACAGCTGCGCCGTGTTCAGCGACTAGCCGCATCTTTTCAGATGAACAGCCTCACGCCTCTGAAGAAATTCCAGAGAGTGCTAGGTTACATGGCCTCAGCCGCAGCAGTACTTCAGCTGGGTTTACTGCACATCGCCCGCTTCAGCATTGGCTAAGCACCCGGCGTCTCGCCGGGCTTGGGCCACAGGCCGCCAGCCCATCAAGGTGACTCAGACCTGTATTTCAGCTCTGCAGCCTTGGACAGTGGCGAGTGGTATCAGCGAGGATTGACAATGGGAGCTGTATCTCGCCGAAAAGTCATCTCGACAGGCAGCGTCCAACACGGGTTGGAGCGTGGTCTCGCGAGGGCTCTCCGGTTTTAGGCCTATGGTCAGTTCAGGAAAAGCTCCTTCACATAAATTGTCTGGAAATGATAGCGGTCGATGCGGCTGCGTCGCTTTCTCCCGGTCATTCAGGGTCACCACGTCCTGGTCCGTTCGGACAACAGATCTGTGGTATCCTACCTAAACCATCAGGGCGGTGTCAGATCCAGGAACCTTTTCCATCTGGCGGACGCATACTGAGTTGGTCCCAGTGCCACCTGCGCTCGCTGAGGGCGACGCTGCGTGCCAGGCCACCTGAGCGGCGGCACGGACAGACTGTCCAGAGACAATATTCCCCCAGGGGAATGGTCCCTGCACGCTCAAACAGTCCAGGCGTTATGGCACCTATTCGGTAGAGCAGAGATAGACCTCTTTGCGTCAGAAGAGAACTCTCACTGCCCGATATTTTTCTCAAAAGCGAGGGCAGCTGGCCCAGGACTGGCCCAGGCGCCGGCTTTATGCCTTCCCCTGTCTCGCTATTGCCACAGGTAATGCAGAGGATCAGGAAGCAGCGTCACTCGGTGCTCCTCATAGCCCCACGTTGGGAGAATCAGACATGGTTCCCGGAGCTTACGCAGCTGTCACTGACAGCGCCGTGGCCCATCCCAGTGAGAGCAGATCTCCTCCTTCAAGCTCGCGGCACAATCTGGCATCCCCACCCAGAGCTGGGCTGCATGCGTGGGTGATCAATGACTACCCGTCGCTCTGCCAGAAGGAGTAATAAATACCATTATACACGCTAGAGCCCCTTCCACAAGAAGACTCTATCGTCAAAATGGTCTGTTCTCAAAATGGTGCACCGACAGAGACCTGGACCCGTGGACATGTGGGGTGTCAGTAAGCTGCTCGTATTTCTACAAGAGCTGCTGGATAAGGGCAGATCCCCATCCATGCTCAAAGTGTATGTGGCAGCCGTTGCGGCGTTCAGCTGAACCCCTGCACGGCCAGTCATGGGGAAAAAGCGAGCTGGTCATCCGGCTTCCTTAGGGGAGCTAGAAGGATGAACCCCAGCGCCCCCATCGGTTCCTATCTGGGATCTTTCTATAGTTCTCGAAACTATGAAAGCCCCCCTTCGAACCACTTCAATCCGTGGATTTGAAATACCTTTCACTCAAAACCGTTTTTATGACTGCCCTGTCATCAGTCAAACGTGTGGGAGACCTTCACACGCTGTCTGTCAGCGCTGCGTGTCTTGAGTTTGGACCAAGTGACTCCAAGGTCATTTTAAAACCTAGACACGGCTATGTTCCCAAGGTGATCGGTACTCCTTTCAGAGCACAGGTCATTTCCCTATCGGCGCTACCAGCATCCGATAGCGACGCGACGCCAATCTCCTTTGCCCAGTCAGAGCACTGAGATTGTATACCGCAGCTCCGCCACTTTCAGGCGCTCAGAGCAGCTTTTCGTTTAGTTCGAGGGCGCGCAAAGGTCTCGCCGCCTCGAAACAGACACTATCTAGATGGATAGTGGGCGCTATTGCTGCTGCATACGGCGTCAAAAGACCTGCCATGCCCGTTGGGCATTAGGGCTCACTCCACTAGAGGCATGGCATCCTCGTGGGCATGGTCCAGCGGGATTCCCATTCACAACATATGTGTGGCAGCGGGATGGACTTCCCCCTCCACATTTGTCAGATTTTACAATATGGAAGTGCCTGCTCTGCAGGCAAAACTACTAGCGGTTTAATACGCTACAGCTCCCCTGGTGAGCTGCACTGATGGGACACATTCCACACAGACCGGCACCGCCGCTCTGTCGTTCCCTTCCCACTATGTGCTTATATATTACACAAACACTGACCCATATTCTTGCCGGCCAAATCAAATCTTATTTCCCCACTCATAAGGGCTCCCCCGGGTTCCCCCTTAATTCCCTGGGGCTCATACAGTGGATGCTTGGCACGCACGGCGTTGACAATGGGTTCCCGTAGCGTAAGCTAGCTTACGCAATACGAGAGAACCTCTCGTAAGAGAACGTATCGGTTACCTAACGTAACCTCGTTTCTCTCTAGATGAGGGAGCGAGTATTGCGTAGCCGGCCGTGCTTCAGCGCCCGCGGCGACTTTTCGCTTCAGTCAATGAAAACCAGGGTTCCAGCCTACGAACTACGCTTATATGCACTCTAGTCATGCCCTTTTTGGCGGGCTTTGATGCAGTGAGTGCGTGGATGCCTCTCATTGGATGCGAGTTCGCCCAAGCTCGTCTATAGGCTGCAGCAGTTGCCGCAGAGCAACCAATGAGCTCGCTAGCTAGCCCGCTCAAGGTCTGCAGCTGCCGCACTGCGTTGACAATGGATACAAAATTAAGGATAATTTTTTGGCTTCAATATCTCAGAAAAGATGAATCTTTCCCGTAGCGTAAGCTAGCTTACGCAATACTCGTTCCCTCATCTAGAGAGAACCGAGGTTACGTTAGGTAACCGATACGTTTTCCCTGGTGTCTGCGCGCGCAATGAGTGGGCGCGGCCAATTTGATAACTTTTCGTCTTGACGTCACAACGAAAAGGAAAATGACTCATTGGAAAAACGATTCATTAAATTGACTCAGAGTCGACTCCTACTTTTGAGAGACAATAACTTTTTTTACGGTGAACTTTCATATATAAAACTTTGCAGGATGTTTTTGTTCACTTAAATCTGTTACACACTACATGAAAGGTCATTTTCAAAATTCCATAATAGGTGCCCTTTAATTAAGTCTTTGAGGTATAAAGGTATAGTTGTACTAAATGTTTTAGATCACATCTACAGTACAAATAATCATGTTTGTCTTATTTTCTGGTTGAAATATCTAAACATCTTTAAAACAACAACAAAAAACTTTTTTTTCCGGAGAAACAAATTGACATAAGATATGGTGCCCTATTTTAAGAGCACTAGCACAAAGCACAAAAGTCATAAGCGCAAAGTCAATGGCCATAGCCATGAAGTTTTGGTATTTTAGTGCAAGCATGCACTAAGTCTAGGTGCAGGTGTGTTTGGCAAAATCGAATGTTAGCATTAGAAATTATTTTCATATACTGACATACAAATCATTGCTAATATTAACAGTGATTGAATCGGCACACACTTCACTTCTACTGGTCGATTTTGATTTATTTTTTTTAAATGTATTAGAATTAGGGATGCACCGAAATTAAAATTCTGGGCCGAAACCGAAAATCCAGGATGCACTTGGCCGAAAACCAAAACCGAAATTTCCTTATTTTATTTTTTTTACCTATTTAAATAAAACATTTTTTGTGTATAATTGTATTAATATTATACTTTTTCATTAATTTCATGAATTTAATGAATCTGAATTGAAAAACTACAAACCAATAAAATAAATCACACTTTTATTGAAAGTAACACACCAAAATTGGACAAAAAATATATTAAAACATTATTAAATATTATTATTCATTCAGTTCTGTAAAAATCTAATTTTACAGATTTTATTAACAATTATCCAAATAATGTAAAGTTTTAGAAAACTATTATATGCAAAACAACAGTCAAGTAATGAACTTAGCAAGCATCTTTCAAAAACTTTAAATATGCAACAGTAATTTTAATTAAAACAAAAGGCAGAACACAGAATGGCAGAGAGCCTCTATTCCACTGATCTATATATAACTAAAATATATAATTATATATATAGTGCTCTATTCTGTTTATGTAAATGTATGTACACTTTAAGTGAAAATTATTGTGCAAAACAGCAGTAATTGAACTAAATCCAACCTCAACTGTAAACGACAGATGCATCCTCAAGTGAAGAACAAGTGTAATGTAATTGCTATACACATCAAATAGGACCGCTTTCTATTTAACTACAAGAACAAAAGTTGCTAAACGTTCTGACAGTCTCTCCTGTCTGAAAGCTCATCAAGAACATGAGATGCTGCACTGAACCGTCTCTCACTCTCTGTGCTGGTGCTTGGGCAGATAAACACCTGTGCGCAATCCGCGCAAGCAAAGAAAAGCGGTGTTTGTTTAAGCGACCGTAGTCAAGGGGATTTTCGCTTCTGGCAATGGGTAGTTCAGCTAGATACGCCTCAAGTTGTGGTGTAGCTGCGCTAGTTGTGGCACTGCTGTGGATCGGGGGCACTTTCCTGTAGAATCAATCTCTTGCTGTACTCTGTGTGTATATATATATATATATAGGCCTATATATATATATATATATATATATATATATATATATATATATATATATATATATATATATATCTTGAAATTTCTGCTGAACAAACACTGCAGATCGCAAATTTGATGTCCTTATCAGAAACTTTGAAGAATTTCCACACCGCTGAAATGATCGGCCTTTGTTTGGTAGCGCCGTGATAAGGGCTAGATCGATCCAGAGTGAAATCTGAGCACTGAGGTATATATTTTCAGCTCATATTTTCTACCTTTTTTCTCTTTTCGGTGGCCGAAATTTCGGTGCATCCCTAAATAAAATTTCTTACCACCGGCTGGTGGAATCCCCAAATTGCAAATTCAGGAACTGAATTACAAGTTTGTGTTGAAAACAGACGTAGAATTGAAATGTCTTGTGAAAGCGCAATGACCTATAGAAAATAGGACCTAATTGAAAATGTAATTACCATACATTACACCCTCACCTCAACAAACACCCATTCCTACAAACACTTCATCCACTGGCACGAAGATTGCATTTAGGATTAACTCTCTCAGGAAAAATGGATTAGCACACTGTTATAGTGTGCAGTGCTACACTTTGTGAGTCTTTTTCAGAGAAATCTAAACAAATATAGTGGGGTTTATGCATGTTTGCCAAAAATGTAAGAAATATATTAATATATAAGCATAAACGTTATTAAATTTGTTAGATTTCTCTAAAAACAAGATGAAATATCTTATGTCATTTTGCTTTTTAAAGGGGTCACAGTATGCTCTTTTTTTGTATACTTTTAATATCTCCCCTGAGGTCCACTCTTAATGTTAGTAAATTTTTTTTGTATTTTTGTATTCAACAAAGTAGCTCAACAACATTATAAAACAATGTCAGGGTTTACACATAATGCCCATCCAACACATTGCATCAGAATATACTGTATTAAATTGTGAATCTCAAGCACAACTGTTAAAAATCACACCCTGTACACTGGACACGAGAGTGGCTTCAAAAGCAATAGAACCCATTATAATAAATGATGCTGTCTACCATGGAAGTGTTCCTTGTGGCGTGTAGTGTTGCGCCAACAGTAAACCGATGTCCTGTTCCATTTTGTGCTGCACGTGCTGGCGCTACAACTGCCACCTACACAAATAAACTGTTAAGAGAGGTTATGTCGACGCGCCCGGTGCCTCAAGCAGCCTCAAGCCCTTGCATCATGTCGCATCGGCCCGGTGTAAACATGTTGTCAGAACCATAAACTATCATATAGTCATGACATATGAAATATTCATAAATTAAACTGTTTACTCACGGTTTTTGCAATCATGTGTTTTAACTGCCCCATCATTTAATAACAGTTCCTTTGCAAAGACTGAACCATACTTACAATTGAGCCGACTATACAATCCACACTAAAATACACTGAAAACACATCCACATCCGGTTTTCAGAATCATTCCTTCATGTTTTCATACACAAACAACTACAAATAGTGCAGATGGGCAAAAGAACGTGTCCTTGACAGAGAGCTTCTACACTTCAGAGTTGTAACTTGACACTGCGTCTTATAAAAGTGGCCAGAGATATGTATCAAGCAGTCAAAGACGTCTGTCTGTGCATGTTTATGTAGAAAAACATTTAAATCCAGACAGGCATGAAGGTGTCCTGTGTAAGTCCATTTAGGATGACCGGCGCCAAGGGTGCATTGACAGAAAATAGGCATTGTATACGCAGATATATTTGGTCCTTGTGACGTCACAAGTACCACAAATTCCAAATGAGCCGTTTTTGTAGCTTGGTTTAAATAAATTATCTTATTTTATTAAGGAGGAACTTTTCAGTTCTGAAACTTCCAGTATGTTTTTATAGTACAATGACCTATATTTGTAAAAAGATCAAGCAAAATGCCATGACCCCTCTAAGTAAATGTACATTGTTTTAAATATGTTTAGAGTTGAACTGTCGAAGTTAACGCGTTGACGCAATATTCTTTTTTTAACACCATTAAAGCATGTCCTTATATGACCCTTTTAATAAACCATGCATTGACTGTCATGAAAGCAGATAGTGGGACACATTATGCTGAGACCAGTGCCAAGAATTTTATAAATGTATCAAAGCAGGGGAACATTTAGAATTAAGTAAGCACACAAAAACAGAGTTAGATAGTGCTTGTAACATGATATCAGCAGCCATTTGAACACCTGCCTTGCACTGTGCACCAGAGTTTTTGAGCTGGCCAATGTGTCCAGGAATGATAAAGTTTGCTGGATAAATTGGACAAAAATCTGCTCATCTCATCTCTAAGCACACACATTTGAAGCTCTGTTAATTCAGGTATTACACTAAATTACTTTGAATTCTGCTGTAATATCATGTTTGTGCTTAGATTAAATGCAAGTACAATTAAGAGAAATGGTGCGCGTTTTATACGGTTTCTTTTTCTTCTTTTACTTTTTGCGCTATATCATGCATGTCATACACTGACATAGGACTAATGATTAATATGTCATTAATGAGTCTCTCCCACGAAATCCAAACAGAAGTGGTAAAAAAGAAGCATAATACGACCAGTTATAATGGTGATGTGTCTCGCTTGTCCTCTTCTGATTGAATCGCGCCAAACGTGTGCTAATATGTTGTTTTTTACGTTATCGTGAATTAAGTCTCCCGTTAAGTTAAGTGCATGAATTTTGGGATCTACTCACCAGTGAATCAACCGATGCGATAAAGGAAGTGTTTTAAACTTGCACGCGAGACATGATTAACACAGGCTGCTACTGAACTTCACAAACTGTTGGGAAAATCCACTGTGGCAGTGCAGCACAAACAATTTTTGAATTTGAACATTTCCAGCTAATGGAAACCTTGCTGCACACAGTCTCCAAGGTTCTGTCACAGTGTCCCTGCATTATAGTGCATTTGATAGTGCACTAGCCACTGTAGAACAGTAGAAGATGCTGGAACCCTGCAGGTAATCTACACTGCCATTAGCCCATTTAATGCCACAGAACAGGGTGAAAGGGGTCTAAAAGGAGTTGTTGATGTATTTTGCATCATTATGTCATATATTATGCCATAATACACATACAATATATTTTTACATATTTTGAATTGTGCTGTGTTCATTTTCTGTTGTACCAACTCTATTAGTAAGGCAAGCACCATGTTTTAGAATAAGATGAGGTAATTGAAGCACGTGCTTCTCTTTGCAGGCTGTTGTTGTGATGTGTAACCTACCTTCATCTGAGTGAACGAACCATCTAAGAAAACTAAATTCACCTGAACATCCATTGGCATCCATATTTTTTACATTACTGCTTCCTGGGAGTTAATTTCTAAAATTCTACATTTCTAGAAACTACTAAACCTAATGTCTGCTAATGCTACATTTAAACAGATAGTACTAAAGGGTTTGCTTATATAACACATCACAGTATACTACGAGAACATAAAATATGACAAATGTTTATGCATCAACTTCTGTTTTGTATGATTAGAAAATTGAGTATAATTAATTGTTAACTGTTAATTGTCTGCTTAACTGGTGCAGTATTACATTGGCCCTGCATATAGCTGGTATTAAGATGCCTCTCAGATAGGGTTGCCAACCGTCCCATATAATACTGAATCATCCCGTATTGGAGGGAAAGATTTGCGTTCTGTATGAAATCCATAGGGAATACTTTTTTCACATATTTTAGTGTGTCCCACCCAAACTGCAGAGAATGTTTAATAAATCAGGAAAAATGGACATCCAGGGTTCACGTTTTGTGAACTCGCATGGGAGAGAAGAGCGCACAGCTTCACCTCCTGGAGGGAAAAGGCACTATATGCAAGCAGTACACCTGGCCAGCTGCCACACATTATGAAAGTTACCTGATCGTACCTGAAAGAACACAGGAAACCGGCTCAACCCTGAGATTGTAAAATCTCACGAAGGTATTGGGTGTTGCCCAACCAGCTACTCTGCAGATAGTAGAGTGTGCTCGTATTTCCCGAAGGGGCGGGCACAGCCTGGGCCTAGTGAGGGCTCACGTGAGAGTCTTCCGGACCGAACTCCAAGCACATTTCTCTGACAGAGAATGCTTGCAGCTCTCCACTCTCCCCTGAGCGGCACCTGCCGCAACAATGCGTCCGTTGTGACGTTGAGGTTGCCGGGGATGTGAGTGGCCCGCAGCGATCTGAGTCACTGCTGCCTCCACTGTCAGGCGAGTTGCGACATGCGACGAGAGTGTAAACCAACTTGTTGTGGGTGCTTGCCCTGGATCAATGGCAATAGCCTCCGCAGGGCGAGTTGCACCCTCAGCAACTCGAGGCAGTTGATGCATGCAGGCGTTGTCCAGTACAGGAGCCGGTGGCTTTGAGCCCGTTGCACACAGCACCCCAGCCTGACTTGAAGGTGTATGTCATGACCATGACACGCCTAGACACTTGCTGTAGGGGGACTCCGAAATACAAGGTCTGTCCAAGGGCTGAAAAAGTGGCGGCAGGCTGGTGTGATAGTCATGCAATATGTGTCGCAGCACCATGCGTATCTCGGGACTCGAGTCTTGAGCCAGTGCTGTAGTGGTCTCATATGCATCAACCCAAGCCGCTTGACTGCCGCTGAGGATGCCATATGCCCCATTAGCCTCTGAAAGAGCTTTCTGTGGGACCGCCGTTCTCCGACTGAATAAGTTCAGGCAGTTCAGCACTGACTGCACAAACTTGCTTGTGAGGTGCACTGACATTGAGACTGAATCTAACTCCATGCAGAGAAAAGAGATGCTCTGAACCGGGGAGAGCTTGCTTTTTTCCCAGTTGACCAGAAGCTCTAAATGGCTGAGGTGCATGAGCACCAGGTCCCTGTGTGCAAACAGTAACTCTCGGGAGTGCGGGAGCCAGTCATCAAGGTAATTGAGTATGTGAATGCCCACTTCTCTTAACGGGGCAAGGGCTGCCACTGCGACCTTTGTGAAGACGCGAGGGGACAGGAACAGGCCGAAGGGGAGGACCTTGTACTGATACGCCTGATTGTCGAATGTGAACCTTAGGAAGGGTCTGTATCGAGATGTGAAAGTCCTTCAGGTCTACCGCCGTGAGCCAATCTGGATGCCGGACGCATGCCAAAATGTGCCTCTGCATCAGCATCTTGAACGGAGTCTGTGCAAGGCCCGGTTCACAACTCGCAGGTCCAGGATTTGCCACAACCTACCGCACTTCTTCGGAACAATGAAGTAAGGGCTATAAAACCCTTGCCTCAGCTGGGCTGGAGGGACAGGCTCTATTGTGCCCTTCTGCAGAAGGACTGCAATCTTTGCATGTAGGATGGTGACGTTCTTGCCTTTCATGGATGTGAAGTGAACGCAGTGGGACTGGGGTGGTCACCTGGCCAACTGAATCGCATAGCCGAGTCGGATGGTTCTGGCCAACCAGCATGACAGGTTGGAGAGCGTTAGCCACGCGTCCAAACTCCGGGCAAGGGGCACTTCACGGCGGGGGGAGCAGGAAATGTCACGTCGAGGAGCAATGCTTCTTAATGACTGCGCTGAGGAAGTCCTCGAAGCACTTTCCTTGTTCTGTGTACCCGGCGTAATGTGGGACAGCGTCTGAGGAGGAGGGTCTATTGGGCCATCCTCAAAACTCGTCATCACCCGTGAAGGCAGGGATCCAAGTTCGTGAGGCACACACTTTAAACTTGTAAACACATGTTTAAACGGACTCGACTCGTACTCGCATGTTTAAAGACTCGATTAAGATGGATTCGAAACCAACACTAAAAAATTGTTTAACAGAAGCTGGTTCTTTGAGCTATAAAAATGGAAAAGGAAAAGCATAATTTAATTATTTGGAAGAAAAAGCTTGATAGAAAAATATTGTCTTTCTCTATTGATTGCAGCTTAGTTCTTTTGATCAAAAAGTAATGTTAATTAAAAGTGAAGACTGATAGAAATTAGTTTTTTCCTGGACATTGTCTTAAATGTTCATTTTAAGTGTATTAGGGGCTGTTCACAATCACACCAAAGGCATTTTTGTGTCTGTTTGCCCTGTTTTTCAATGATTTTCTATGTAAACAAGATTTAACATTTGCACGGCATCTCATGCTGGAGCATCGCTGGAAAAAAGTGTTCCATATTTAAAGCTGGAATGTCCCATATTTGGCTGATAGAAAGTTGGCAACCCTACTCTCAGGTGATCTGTTCACAAGTGTTCAGTGCTAAATGCAGGTGTAAATAGGGTCCAAAGCAGTTTTTGATCGAATGACTGAAACCACACTTACAAGTGTCCAAATCACACTCTAAACACTAATGCATCCTGATGTGTCCCTGACAGGACCGCATACTAGCCTGTCAATCAGCAATGCAACCAAAACCACATGTTTAAACTTGATGCTTATGTATGACTTTTTAAATGGAAACAGTCCAATCAAATAGTCTGGAAAAACTCAAAAATACTTTATAGAATATCTTCAGTATGGCATATGCAGTGAAATAGCTTTAGATAAAATTTGTGCTAAATAAAAAAGTGTAAATAAATTAATGTGAAGTGACCACATGCTCTGTTATTACAGATACTGCAGTACAGAGACTAAAATAACAATGAACATTCCCATTTTAATGTAATTTGTGATGGATTAAAATTTAAAGCATGCTTTGTTTAAGAGCAACAATGTGCCATTATTTCTGTTTAATCATAATGCAGTGATACTGATGAATTTAGTGATGTATACGGTCATGAAATCACAACATTTTAAAATTACAATACTGATATTTGTGGTGTTTTGTTTACAGTTGTAATAATATTTCTACACATTATGGTCTTTTTTTATATTCTTCCATTTGTTGTTCTTTTGTACAATGTATCTCATGTTTTGCACTTGAATAAATAATCAAGTTTGACAGTACTGTACAGACTCATTCTTGATTTTCTGGAATGATGAACCAAAGTATTGTTAGCATTAATCTGGAAAATTTGCATAATGCAGTTCTTACAAATGCACTTTCCCTACAACAATACCAGAAACATTCTGTAGCAATCTTTTATAACACATCTATTAAGGTGGCTCTACATCCATTCTGAAACATTCAGTTTGTATGTGTGCATGCTGACAAGGTTACTGTACATGTAGCTTATTGTGATAAAGAAGCATACATGAAAAATTGTATCTCCGTAGGTCAACTATCTGCAAACACACTGTTCACTTGATGTTGTGAGAGGAACACGAGCCTGTTATGAACAGTTTTCCGTAAAATTGTCCCTTCGCAGGCTCGTCCATCCTGACTTTCCTCAACGTCGTGGCGGCAAAGGGATATGTCGAGCTCACCCAGGTAGAGTGCACTGTGGCGGTGCACCTATGCTCGCAAGGCGCGACCACCTGGAGGAACCGACCAAGGCTTCCTTCCAAAACTTGGGAAGGCTTACAATGCCGCAGGCCAGGCTGCCTCCACCCTGCACACCATGGCTATCTTGCAGGTCCACCTGGCCAAGGTGCTTAAAGATTTGCACAAGGGTAGGACCGACCCAGGGCTAATGCAGGAACTCCATACCACGACAGACCTGGCTCTATGAGCAACGAAAATCATGGCATGCACCCTGGGTCGGACGATGTCAACCTTGGTGATCCAAGAGCAACACCTGTGGCTCAACCTTGCAGAGATGTGTGATACTGAGAAGGTTTGCTTCCTCCATGCACCTATCTCCCAAGGGGGGCTCTTCAGTGACACTGTCGAGGACTTCGCCCATCAGTTCTCAACAGTGAAAAAGCAGATGGAGGCCATCAAACATATCCTGCCACAGCACGACTCGGCTACATGCAGGCCTCTAAATTCCCGTGCTCCGTCTGCCCCTCACCAAGGTGTCCTCCTGCAGAGTCAGCCCTGAAACCTCACCATCAGAGCCTGCATGCCGACCTCAGAAAAGAAGATCCTCCCACAGGAGGGTAGCACTGCCTGCTTGTCAGCCGGCTGCTAAGAACCCTGAACGGGCTTCGAAGCGGCCCTGAGACAGGCGACCCAGGGATGAGGTTGCTGTCACCGACAGGCCTGACCCAGGTGAGCGTACGGGCTCCACTTCCGCCCCTGGGCCAGCACGAGGTGAGCACACTTCCATCTATAACATCACCGGGTGCCCACTTGGCCCCGACACCCAACTTGTCTGTAAAATAGTAGTTTCCTCACTCCCTGGGTCATTCTCTTATGCTCAGCCCTCTTGGCACTTGCTCTTGTGAAAACTCTTTCAGTCAGTGAGTGGCACCTGGCATTCCCTTTTTTTCTGTCAGAGGGAAGCCGGCAAACAGGTAAGTTCGGCGGTTCTCGGGGCCACTCGTCCGCCCCAACAACCACCCACAGTTGCGGGCCAGCAGAGCAGCTCGCCACACCTGGTCTGTCTTCCCGGTGGGTTCAGTGGCATCCTCTTCACATCTGTGCAAACTGAGGATGCTTCGGTCCTTCGGGCGGAGGTCTCTACCCTTCTGGTGAAGGGAGGAATAGAGCTTGTCCCTCTAGTCAAGGTAAGTCCAGTCATTTTTATTTGCGCCTTTCACAACACACATAATTTAAAAGCAGCTTTACAGAAGATCAGGCATTAACAGAAGATAAAACTGTAATGTCTATAATGTCTATGAGTCATCATTGTGTAATTAGTTAAAATACGATTGTAAATTGTGTTTAAAAATAAGTAATTAAATAATAATTGTATTTAGAACCCCAGCGAGCAAGCCGAAGGTGACTGTGGCTTATAAAGATGTTGGTTAATTGGAGAAAAATAACCTTGGGAGAAACCATACTCACTGTGGGAGCCAGTTCCCCTCTGGCTAACATCATGAATACAATACCAATATTACTTATGCATAGTTTAATAAATTTAAACCATGACTTGCACTAAGAAAGTGTTAAGGGACAGTGTTTAAAGATAGATTTAGTATGAACTGTAAGATTAATGACCAAGTCCATCCTGTATTAACTGCAAAAGTTAATGTAGATGCAATTGTCCTTGTTAATTGGCTGATGAAGGCTTTTGTTGGCAATTGATAGTCTATGTATTCCATTTCAAGAGTGTAGTCCATCAATAGACCGAGGTGATGCATACAGAGATCAGTGAGGTGCACCGCAGTTCAACCTGGCCGGTAATTTCGGTGTGGTCCATGTTGTGGCTTTTGATGCTTCGATAAGTTTTATTAGCTCTTTATGACCTATGACAGCGAAGGATTGTAGTAAGGAACGTAAGGAAAAGTATGAGACACTGTTTTCTGAGGCGCTATGACAGATGATTGCATAATTCCATTTTCTGATTATTTCAATTTTATCTGTAAAGAAATTCATGAAGTCATTACTCTTGAGCTGTGATGTAATATCTGGTTCTGTTGAGGCTTTATTCCTAACCAATTTAGCCACAGTACTGAATAAACACCTAGGATTGTTGTGGTTATTTTCTATGAGTTTACTAAAATATGCTGACCTGGCAGATTTTAGTGCCTGTCTGTAGCTACTGACACTATCCTTCCATGCACCACGAAATACTTCTAATTTTGTATTTTTCCACATGCGCTCCATTTTTTCCAAGCTGCTCTCTTGAGAGCATGTGTGATCATTGTACCATGGTGCAGGGCTTATTTCTTTAATTTTCTTTAATCGAAGGGAGGCGACACTATCAAGAGTGCTAGAGAAGACTGCATTTATATTTTTTGTTATTTCATCAAGTTCTTCTGGGTTTTGGGGTTTATGAGTGTATGAGATAGATCTGGAAGATTATTAGTGAATTAGTGGTCAAAAGAATAGTTCTACCTGAACGATAGCATGGTTGTCACGATCCCTTGTCATCTGCCCCGTGTTTCGTGTTACTATCTCTTGTCGTCTGCACCGTGTTTCATGTTTCGATCCCTTGTTGTCTGCCCTGGGTTTTCCGTTTCACCCGTCACCGAACACTTTCCATGTCACGTTTTCCCTGTTGTCCGCCCCGAGTCTCACTGTCCTTGTGTAAACTACACTTCCCGTCTTTCCCGGCCCTTCTCTGCGTTATTGTCCGCACCTTCTGTTGTTTTGTCTTTACCGTGTCTCTTTATTTAAACCCCGCTGATTCCCCTTCCCTTTGTCGTTCGTTGACGTTTCCTGTTCGTCGATTATGCCTATGCTCGTTCTCTGTTCATGTTTTTCCCGTCTGTGTATTCGTCCGAGGTTTTCTCTCTCTGTGCTAGTTCCCCGCTGTTACCCGTTCGAGGACCTGCCTTCCCTCCGTAGATGTTCTTTACCTTCACCCTGCCTGTTCACTCCAGCAACCCCTCTTACTTTTTGTTAACATCTTAGTTTACCTTTTCCCATCATGGACCTTTAATTTGTTCCTGAGTTTGTTTATTTTGTGTATATTCTAATAAACTTGCGTTTGGATCCTAACCACACGTCTGCCAGCTCCTGCCTCACACAAATCATTACAATGGTGTAGATTGAGTAACATTAGCTGATCACAGCAAACAAGAGATGAGGTAATGATCCGAGATGTCATCGCTCTGCTCGAGAATTTCTATATTATCAACATCAACTCCATATGACAGAATTAAATCTAGCGTATGATTATGGCGATGAGTTGGTCCTGTTACATTTTGTCTGACTCCAAGAGAGTGGAGAATATCAATAAATGCTTATCCCAATGTATCATTTTCATTATCTATGTGAATGTTGAAGTCACCAACAATTAAAGCTCTATCTACAGTAACTACAAGATCTGATAAAAAATTAGCAAATTCACCAAGGAAATCAGAATAAGGGTGATCACTGTAGCGAGGGTAAAAGATGACATTGTTTTTTATATCTTACTCTGTCACATTAAGCATTATTAGTTCAAAAGACTTACATTTATATCCTGTCCTCTGAATAACACCAAAAACTTCACTGTAAATTGTAGCAACACCTCCTCGACCCTTCAGACGAGGCTCATGTTTCTAATAATAACCTAGGGGAGTAGATTCATTTAAACTAATATATTCATCCGGTTTAAACCAGGTTTCAGTCAAACATAGTGCATCCAATCTATGATCTGTAATAATTTCATGAACAATTAGTGCTTTGGTAGAAAGAGATCTAATGTTTAGTAGCCCTATCTTTATACGATGTTTATCTTTATTTGTTTGTTTTGTTCAAGTTTGACCTTAATCAAATTTTTTCTAAATGATTTAGTGAGGGTTTTGTGGTTGGTACTTCGGGGAACAGACACAGTCTCTATGAGATATATAGGTGATACTGTCGCTATATGTTGTAGTTTATGTGTGTGAAGTATCAAGGCAGCTAGCAGACGTTCTGATTAACCAGTTTGTCTGCTTCCTGATCTAGGTCCCAGTTAGTCAAATACTATCATTATTAAGACTATGAGTCAAATTACTAGAGAGGAGAGCGGCACCTTCCCTGGAGGGATGGAGTCAGTCTCTCTTTAGCAGGTCAGGTCTACCCCAAAAACTCTTCCAATTGTCTATAAATCCTATTTTATTCTCCAGACACCACTCAGACATCCAGCCGTTCAGTGACACTAATCTATTATAAACCTCTTCACCACGACGAGCAGGGAGGGGACCAGAGCATATTACAATGTCTGACATAGTTTTTGCAAATTCACACACCTCTTTAACATTATCTTTAGTGATCTCTGACTGGCGAAGCCAGACATCGTTAGTGCCGACATGAATAACAATTTTAGAAAATATACATTTAGCATTAGCCAGCACTTTTAAATTTGATTTGATGTCAGACGCTCTGGTACCCGAAATGCAATTAACAATTGTGGCTGGAGTCTCTATTTCCACGTTCCTTACAATAGAATCGGCAATAACAAGGGCTCTTTCAACATGTTTCTCAGTGGGGGCATCACTGAGTGGGGACCCAAGGTGGGCATGGCGCCCACACCAGGGTGCCGCCACAACTTCAACCTCTGGTCAGACCTGACATTCCTACGGCCAGGGGTTCCCTTAGAGCAGATCTTGAGGTGTATCGTTGTTACGACAGATGCCTCGAATTCGGGCTGGGGCGCCGTGTGCAACGGGCAGGCAGTGTCGGGGCTCTGGACGGGGCCCCGTCTGCAATAGAATTTCAACTACCTAGACTTTCTGGCAGTATTACTGTCTCTGTGGCAAGCAATGCCGCTCACGTCGTATCCCGCAACTCACCTGATGCCTCCTCCTTTGGAGTCAGCAGACATTGAAATCTCTGTGAGCCACTCACGTCCCGGACGACCTCAATCGTGCAGCTGTCCAGATGATTTGGGAGAGATTCAGGGAGGCGTAGGTGGACCTATTTGCCTCCCGAGAGTCCTCTCATTGCCCCCTTTGGTACTCCCTGTCCGAGGCTCCCCTCGGCACAGATGTCTTGGCACACAGCTGGCCTTGGGGTCTGTGCAAGTACACATTTCCTCCAGTGAGCCTCGTTGCACAGTTATTGTGCAAAGTCAGGGAGGATGGGGAGCATGTCCTGATGGTTGCACCGTAGTGGCCTGGGTCTCTCTCTGCATCTCAGCACAAATCCGAGACATTATATAAAAAATATGATAAGTGAAAATCAAAGATTATTTTAATTTTAAAGGGTTTTCTACAAGGTGTTTGAAACCAACAAGCAAAACCTCTGCTAGAGAACACACACATATATGTAATTTGACTTAACAATTTATAACGAGTGAAATATAGCCCACGTGACAACCTCAAATCTTATAGTTGAAATATAGCATTCCCTGTGTAACAAATTAGCCCTGGTTCCCCCTATACAGTATATATCATTTTGGTACATTATGAAGAGAGTGCTGTTGCACTGTGATTTTAATTAAATTTACAGGTGTATTTGAAAGGTCACATGAAGTTAAGCACTGTAATTTAAATTATTATGTGTGCTCCATATCATTTGTTTTTTATTCCCCCTCATTATTTTTCCATTTGCAGAGCACATTAATGTAATCAGACTATAAGATCTGATGAGACAATTAGATGCTAGTAATTCCCTGGTTATCCTGTTGGTGTCCTGACTCAAACGGTCATCTGAGGAAAAACTCATGTTATCCAGTGAACAGTGCAGACTGGAAGCTTCTTGGATGTTTTGCCAACTGTCCCCAGTGAAACTGAAAGGACTTTATCCATTAAACAGTCATTGAGTTCAATTGTAAAAGGTGTTCACTCCTTTTCATAGGTCATTTTCAAAGAAATTCTATTTTCAGAGTCTTATCACGCAGATAAACATTTCAAGCTGCTTATAGATTGGTATATTACCATCATACTTCAAGGTCAATGTAATGTTACACTGTTAAGTGTACAGTAACCCAAATGTAAAATGTTAATACCTAAAATGTAATACCTTAAATTGTACCTCCGTTCAATTTCCTAGGAAGATAGGTGGCCAGAGTGTCTAAATGTGGTAAGGTACATTGAAAAAGCACAGCAAAGGCAACAGTGCCATAGACTCAATCCGGCAGTGAAACTCATAGGTGCACGGACACAGTTTATAAACTTTTTTTTTTTTTGACATCCAAGAAAAAAATATCAAGCAACTCAGTCTCAGAGGCTGATTTGCCAAGTTTTCTTGTCCATGGGGGGAAATGACAGTAAGTGCCTCACCTGAGGGCATACATGTTTCCTCAATATAAGCCCAGTGACAAAATATCCCTAACTTCATCACCACCACCAAACTTGATTGATCGCCTCCTGCCAGTGCGGTCCGCAAATCACCACAGGTGCACTGAACAGACAAAGATGCTTGATTGGTAGGAGACACAAGACAAGGACTGGGATATAATCCTCCTTAAAATCTCTGCTCTCTTTATACCATCATGGCTTACCTCCCTTAGCTGTCCCTCGGGAGCCACAGAAGGAGGATATCGGGAAGAGAGGGGAGTGGATTCGGCCATTTAGAATAAAGGTGAGCCGAGATTGAAGCATCTTGAGTTTCATACACTCACATCGAATGCAATCAGTCTCAATGAGCACATATTCTTTGTGGTCTTGCCCAGGCAGATAAAATGGCACTCATACCCGTCAGACAGACAGAGGGATTTTATATCACTACATGAAGGGAAACATTTTCAAAACGCATCTTGAAAAAGACATAGCTATGCAAATGTCTCTTTAAGAAAAACACATAATAGAACACAATTGCAATACATAGCGTAAAGGATACGCTGATCGTCGGCGCACAAACAGGGAGGCGAAAATAATACACTCACAGTTTAAGGGTGCAAGTCCAAACTACGAAACGATGAGTCAAGCTTGCAGAGTATGAGAAAAGTAATTGCGACCCTGAAAAGAAATTTAGAACGAAATGGCGCTGTGACCTGGTTTATATGCACGCAAGAGGCGGAGCACCAAGAGCCATCTGCCTATTACACTGGCATGATTCTAAAGGCCTTCAGAGATTGTCAGTCCTGGGAGAAGTTCCAATTGCGTCAACTACAGACGCAGTGCCGATGTGAAAACTGGAAAGGGAGCTATGACTATTATTATTACATAATATTACAAATTATACAATAACTATTAATATGAATAAAGCTAATCATTATGGATACTGAACTCAAGTTGGTAAGTTTTACAAAAAATTTACTTAAAATAATAAATTTTCTTTACTATTTGTGAGTTTTGTCTGGGTTTTCAATGTTCATTTAACTCGTATCTGTAAGTTATAAGTTGAAAAAGGGGAAGGGGGAGACTGAGAGGGAAATTTGCCACCTTTTTGAGTCAGCTGGAGTAGCTGAATATCTGTTGAGTAACACAAAGTTGGTGAGGAGGTGAGATTGTATTTAAAATTTGTGTTGATAAAATTTAATAACATTGCCACTTTCTTGCATGGTGAAAAGTTCAGCACATTGACCATGCTCTGCGAATGTGACTGGATCAGTTTTGTAAAACATTGGAGAAACCTGGATATTATTTTGATTAAATTGATTTTTTTTTCAACCATTAGTCTTTATTAGAACCCGTTGTCCTACTTGGAATGAAAAGCTTGTTCATTTAGTGTAAATAAGTTCATTTAGTGTAAATAAGGAAACTGGCAAACTTGCCATTATTAGTCAAGATGTGAGTGGTGGTGGCGTAGTGGCTAAAGCACAGGGCTGTTAATCAGAAAGTCACAGGTTCAAACCCCACAGCCACCACCATTGTGTCCTTGAGCAAGGCACTTAACTCCAGGTTGCTCTGGGGGGATTGTCCCTGTAATAAGTGCACTGTAAGTCGCTTTGGATAAAAGCGTCTGCCAAATGCATAAATGTAAATGTGAAATACATTTAAGAAACAATTTAAAAACATTAGTGCTCATAACTTAAAATGGCAATTTATATAAAGAATTTTGTTTTCTTAACTTGAAAGTGTGAGTTGAAATAGTGAGGAATTGTATGTTTATTTGACAAGATAAAGTGAGTTTTCTTGAATTGATTATGTAACATAGTAAGTAGTTTTAACTCAGAGTATCAAGTTGAAACGACAAATGATCATTATTTAAACTTGTAAACATAACTATTTGAGTTGAAACAAAGGTTTTCTTCAACTTGAGTTTACTCACATTGTTATGGCAGCAGGTGAACTTTCGTGTCAAAGTTTAACCAACTTGAAATGTTTTACAGTGAACGCTTAACGTCTAGGTTACGAATGTAACCTCCGTTCCCCGATGGAGGGAACGAGACGTTGTGTCGGAGAAACGACACTAGGGGTCTCTCTTGAGCACCGAATATACCTCTGATCTATGAAAAAAAGCCAATGAGAAGTTGGCAGCTAGTATTTGCATACCCCGCCCCCGAACATACGGGTACAAAGGCGAGGCAAATACTAGAGTTCATTCCGGATTTTTCTGAGGAGCCGGAAATGGTCCGGCCACTACAGCGGCTCGGCTCAGCGACGTGGCCGGGAAGGACTCAACGTCTCTTTCCCTCCATCGGGGAACGGAGGTTACATTCATAACTTAGACGTTCCCCTTCTGTCGCTCTCTCCACGTTGTGTCGAAGTGACACTAGGGGTCCAATTTAAATTACGCCATGCGCTGAGCTGTGTACATGATCTGACACAGGAACGGGCAGGTGTTTTTTACGTGCCAGATGACCAGCTGTATCAGACTACACATACACTTCCCCAATGCCCCACAAAAGTCGTTTGGTTACCCTGACAGGGGAACAAGGCGACGCTTGCCAACCTGGGAACGGGCCAAGCCTGGCTGGGCCTCTTTTCTCTCTATGTTTCTCGCATAGAGCAATAGACAGCCGGGGCCCTTACACGCACTGAGGGAAGGGGGTCTTACCCAATTTCCTATTCTTTCAGGGGGAAAAGACCCTGCGGAGACCACCCCTACCCAGCTGGGGAGGTAAGGTGGTGAATACATCACATGTGTTTTTAGGCGACACATGGAAGTGGCGCGAAGGTAGATCCAGCCTCAGCGAGGGGGAGTTGCTGCAACACGGCGACCGGAGGACAGTTGGAATTGGAAAAAGGAAAGGGAAAAGCGGGTCCGCTTGTAAGGGGACCGTATCGTGGAAAATACACACGGGGGAGTCCGCATAGGAGTCCTCACCCTGTGGAGCACCTATTCCAGTACAGGGTAGATTTGAGTACCCGCAGTGGATTGGGTCGGCAAGTTCCTCCGCCGAACTGTGGACCCATGCGGGCTAGGGAGGAATCGACCAGGGATTCGAGTTGAGTGGAATCTCCTGGGAAAAAGATGCACAGTTTTACCTCAAGCGATTCACCCGGCCAGCCCATCAGCGTGTTACCGAGTTCTACTGGCACAGACCTGAGAAAACACGGGATGAAACTGACTCAACCCTGAGATTGTAGTATTTCGTAAAGGTGTTGGGTGTCTCCCTACCCGCTGCTCTACAAATGTCTGCCAGGGAGGTACCCCAGGCTAGTGCCCACGAGGACGCAACACTCCTTGTCGAGTGAGCTCGGACCCGCAAGGGGGGGCACGGCCTGAGTGTGATAAGCCAATGAAATGGCATCTACTATCCAGTGGGAAAGCCTCTGTTTGGAGACAGCGTTTCCTTTCCGCTGTCCCCCAAAGCATACAAAGAGCTGCTCAGAGTGTCTAAAGCTCTGCGTGCGGTCCAAATAGGTACGCAAAGCACGTACAGGACACAGCAACGACAGGGCTGGGTCTGCCTCCTCCCGGGACAGCGCTTTCAGGTTCACTACCTGGTCTCTAAAGGGAGTGGTAGGAACCTTGGGCACGTAGCCCGGTCGCGGTCTTAGGATCACATGAGTGTCTGTCGAACTGAACTCCAGGCAAGTGTCGCTGACAGAGAACGCTTGCAGGTCCCCGACCCTCTTGATGGAGGCGAGCACGATCAGCAGGGCAGTCTAAAGAGAGAGGGCCCTGAGTCCAACTGATTCTAGGGGCTCGAAGGGAGGTCTCTGGAGGCCCGTGAGGATTACCGAGAGGTCCCAGGAGGGGAACAGGCTTGGCCGAGAGGGATTTAACCTCCGGGCGCCTCTTAGGAACCTGATGATTAAGTCGTGCTTACCAAGGGACTTGCTGTCTACTGCATCGTGGTTGGTGATAGCAGCAACATACACCTTCAAGGTGTAGGGGACAGCCTGCCCTCCAACCTCTCCTGCAGGAATAGGAGCACTGACCTAACTGCACACCTCTGTGGGTCTTCAGCCCGGGAAGAACAATTTGCGAACAAGCGCCACTTCAGGGCGTAGAGCTGCCTGGTGGAAGGGGCTCTGGGTTGGTTGATCATGTCTACGACAGTAGGTGGTAGGCCAGCTAGATCCTCTGCGTCCTGTCCAGGGACCAGATGTGGATTTTCCAGAGGTCTGGATGTGGATGCCAGAGCCTGCCCCTGAGAAAGAAGGTCCTTCCTCAGGGGAATTCGCTAGGGAGGGGCTGTTGCGAGGAGTACGAGGTCTGAGAACCAGGCCCGGGTGGGCCAGTATGGAGCCACTAGTGTGACTTGCTCCTTGTCCTCCCTGACCTTGCACAGCACCTGTGCAAGAAGGCTCACTGGGGGAAATGCGTACTTGCGCAGCCGGTCTACCTGGGCCTTGCCGAATCGTTCCCAGATCAACTGGACCGACTGGTGGTGAAGCCTCCACTCTCCACTGGGCAAGCGTTGGCGTGACAACGCGTCCGCTACCACATCAAGTTTGCCGGGGATGTGAGTGTCACCTGAGTCGCTGCTGGCTGCAAAGGAGGAGATGACGGGCGAGTCGTGACGTGTGACGGGAGCGCACGCCGCCATGGCGATTTATTTACGCTACCGCAGTGGTGCTGTCTGACCTGATTAGGACATGTTTGTCTCGAATTAACGGGAGAAACTGTCGCAGGGCAAAGAAAACAGTCAACAACTCTAGGCAATTGATATGCCAGTGAGATGCTCTTGTTCTACCCGCTCCGTACGGGACTCGAACCTAGGTCTCCGGCGTGGGAGGCGGGTGCTCTAACAAGGAGGCTAAAGGATACAGCTATCTACCAGATGGCTCCCGTTACACTAGGGCAGCGGGGCCCCTCTCCAAAGGCCCGCAGCTGCGTGCCCATTGCAAGCGGCAACCCAACCCGATTTGGAGGCGTCGGTAGTGACCAGGACGCATCGGGACACCTGCTGCAGGGGCACACCTGACCGTAGAAAGCAGAGGTCTGTCCAGGGTTAAAGTGTTTGGTGGCATGCAGGGGTGATTATCAGACAGTGCATGCCGTGGTGCCATGCTCGTCTCAGGACTCGAGTCTGGAGCCAGTGCTGAAGCGGTCTCATATGCATCAACCCCAGCAGCGTGACTGCGGCGGAGGATGCTATATGTCCCAGGAGCCTCTGGAAGCGCTTTAGAGGCACCGTTGTGCCTGGCTTGAACTTTGCGAGGCATTTCAGCACTGCATGTGCACGCTCGTTGGTGAGACGTGCAGACATTGAGACTGAGCCTAACTCAGTGGAGTAATGTGCCGTCGGGAGGCGAGGGTGCATCCCAAGGCTTTGGTGCTGAGAAAAGACTCGAAGCACATACCTACCTCTGGCAGGGGGCGGGTTAGTGACTGAGGAGGAGGTCCTATGGTGGCATCCTCTGGACTCGTCTGAACCGGCCGGCCGGGGGTCAGTCGTGGGGCTGAAGGCGGACCTGTGGCCGCGTCCAGCATGCGGGAACTGTTGAGATCTGGGGCAGAGTGCCGTGAGAACGGCATTTGCAGGCCAGATGACCCAGAGGCAAAGGAAATAGCTCTTTTATTGAGAATTTGGGTACCGCTGCCCCGGTTAAGGGGAGCGGCAAATTAAATGTATTCAAAACAAAATTCTTCTCCAGGCCCTCCACCGGGGGACGGAGCGGTCTTACCATCTCTGGAGCTAACGTCTTGGGCTCTGGGTCGTCCGTCTCAGGAGCGCCTGGGAGCTGAGGGGGTCTGTGAGAAGGGGGCGTCTGCTTTCTGATGGGCGCTCGACGCGTGGGCTGAGAGCTGGGCCCAGGTTGAGACAGAGCAGCCTGTTATTTCTTCGCAGGGGGACGCCCTCGGCGAGCAGACGGGGCATGGCCCAAGGCGGCAGGTTTGCGGCGGGGCAGGATCTGAGAGATCGCCTCCATCTGTTTCTTCACCGTGGAGAACTGCTGGGTAACGTCCTCGACAAGCTCATCAGCTTCGAGCTCTAGAGGATAGGCAGGCTGGCTGTGAGGCGAGCCAGCGTTGCCTCAAGCACGGACGGGAGTCAACGAGCATGCCGGGGAACAGGTGGTCCGCGGGTCTCTGGTACCCGACGGAGCCGCACCCGCTGTCATCCACAGATCGCTTCCAGTGCCACTCGCACCATCCTCAATCCCGTGGGAAGAAGGAGCAATGCGAGGGGTGGCTGGAGTGGCTCGTTCTCGGTTGAAAATGAGCGACGACCGCAACGTTGTCATGGTCATGTTCTCGCAGTGAGAACATAAGCCATCCACAAATGCAGCCTCGGTGTGATTGCTACCCAGACACACGAGACAACGCCTGTGGCCGTCTGAAGCAGAGAGCATTCTACCGCATCCAGGAACTACACAGCGGCGGAACGGCATCTTTATAAAGATGCGTCCTGAAAAGGACATTCAACGCTCGCTGTGTTTGCTCTTTTAGAGGAAATTACTCTTTTAAATAAAATCACTCTTTTTTTATTTATTTTTTTTCCTCTTTTTTTTATTTGCATTTCTTAAATTTCACAATGAAAAAAAAAAAAAAAAAACTAGTAGGGTGTGGCAGCGGGGGCGTGGTCAAGCGCCCGTCCGGGAGAGGAAAGCGGTAAGGGCGCTTACACCTGAGCTAAATTATGCCTAACACCTGTCTCTAATTCCAGTGAGCACGAGGAGAGCGGCATAAAAGCAGACACCGAGCCTCCAGTCGAGGAGAGATGACAAGCCAACTCAGTGCGCTTGATCACTATTGTGTAGTGTAAAAAGAGAATTAAAAGCTTACCTGTTGCTGAACACCTGTTCCCTGTCCTCCTTCTTGTGGGAAGCGTTACACTGGTGCCGAAACCCGGGAAATTGTTCATCCAAGCATGGAGATGGGTCGCCCCGTAGAGTCCTCCCAGCTGACGGAGATCCTCCAGTCCCTCGCGGCACTACACCAGAGCCACCAACAAACCCTGCTTGAGCTCCGGCAGGACCAGGATCGCCGGTTTGTTGAGATCATGCGGGCTCAGGCAGAGGACCGGCACGCCATCCGGAGCCTCCTCAGCCAGGAGGCCGCGCCGGCCACAGCCGCGACCCCGGACACCCGCTCCACGCTGCCCCCACCCACGTTACAGAAGATGGGGGTAGCAGACGATCCTGAGGCCTTTCTGGATTTGTTTGAGCTGAACGGCAGAAATCTGGGGCTGGCCGCATGAACAATGGGCAGCCCGCCTAGTTCCTCTCCTGTCCGGGAAGCTCAACTCGCGGCTCAACAACTGCCGGCAACTAACCTCCTGGCCTATTCAGACCTAAAAAGAGCCATTTTGCAACGGGTCGGTCGGAGCCCGGAAGAGAATCGTCAGCTCTTCCGGGGCATGAAGTTGGAAAAGTCCGGTCGCCCGTTCGCGATTTGCCCAACGGCTCCGGGACGCCTGTCGGAGGTGGCTGCTCGCGGGGGACCGCGACGCCGAGGGTGTTATCGATCAGGTGGTACTGGAGCAATTTAGTCAGCGGCTGCCCCGGAAAACGGCGGAGTGGGTCCAGTGCCACCGCCCGGCGTCGCTGGAGGAAGCCGCTCGTCTCGCAGAGGACCATCTGGCGGCGATCCCGAGGGCGGACGAGCCCTCTTCTTCGTCTCTCTCTCTCCCCTTCCCTTGTGTCTGCCACTGCCCTCGCCCCTCCCCTTTGGTCTCTTCTTCTGTTCTCTCCCCAGGGCCCGTTCCTGCCCCGCGCAGGCGTGGAGGGTTCCAGAGACCAGCTTCCCGGCCTTGGGAGAATGTACCCTCCCACTCCCCGTCTTTCAGCCGCTCTCCTCCTCAGGTGGGGCGCCCGCCAGCACAAGTGCGGCCGCAACGCCTGGGCCGGCCTGTTGGAGGTGCGGAGACCCGGACCACTTCCGGGATCAGTGTCCGCTGATGGAGGTGGGGACGGTGGTGCGGGTCTCCGACGTCCCGCAGGCTGCCCCCTATCGGGCTGGAGCATACCGGATTCGGTAAGGATCAGGGGGTATTTACCAAGCTTTGCTGGATACCGGCTGCAATCAGACCACCATCCACCAACGCTTGGTTCAACCCGGGGCTTTGGGTTTAGCTAAACTGGTGAGGGTGAGGTGTGTGCATGGGGATGTTCACAAGTATCCCATGGTGACTTTGGTGATTAAATTCAGGGAAAAAACATAGTGTGGAGGCAGCGGTTAGTCCCCGCCTCACCCATCCGCTAATCTTGGGTACCGATTGGCCGAATTTTAAAGATATTTTAGAGGGTATTTGTGCGGATGGGTCCTGCATAAAGAGGTGTGCGGTGTGCGATGCTTTGGCAGGGGAGGCGGAGCCGGGGCCGTCCTCGGCTGCTCGGGATGACGAGGAAAGGGGCGAGGTGGCCGCCTCTCCTCTCAGGGAATTCCCTGAGGGGACTTCCCTCTAGAGCAGTCGCGGGATCTAAACCCTTAAGCATGCTCTTGACCAAGTGAGAGTAATTGATGGTCAACAGCTCCGGCCGGGCATCGCCATTTCATACCCATATTTTGCCATGATTAGAGATCGGTTATATAGAGTGACGAGGACGCTCAAACAAAGGAGGAAGTAACACAATTATTGGTTCCACGGAGCCGCCGGAAATGGTTTTCCAGGCGGCTCACTATAATCCTATGGCCGGTCACCTAGGGGAACGGAAAACACTTCTCCGTCTAATAGCCCGCTTTTATTGGCCGGGCATTGGCGGTGACGTCCGCAGGTGGTGTGCGGCGTGCCGTGAATGTCAGCTGGTAAACCCACCGCCACCCCAAAAGCGCCATTGCGCCCTTTACCATTAATCGAGGTCCCCTTCGAAAGAATTGGGATGGACCTCGCCGGGCCATTAGAACGGTCAGCACGCGGACATCGCTTCGTGTTAGTCCTAGTGGATTACGCGACGCGATATCCGGAAGCAGTGCCTCTGAGCAACATCTCCGCACGTAGTGTTGCGGGGGCACTCTTCAAGATAATCTCCCGGGTGGGGATTCCGAAAGAAATCCTCACCGATCAAGGCACGACTTTTATGTCACGAACACTTCGCGAACTTTACGAGCTCTTGGGCATTAAATCGATTCAGCACTAGCGTTTACCATCCGCAGACTGATGGCCTAGTGGAACGATTTAATAAAACGCTCAAGAACATGATTCGTAAATTGCGTACACGATGACGCTAGAAATTGGGATAAGTGGCTAGACCCCCTGTTGTTTGCAGTACGAGAGGTCCCACAAGCCTCCACAGGGTTCTCCCCGCTTGAGCTGCTGTACGGGCGACGCCCCGTGGTGTCCTTGACGTCATCCGCGAAGCGTGGGAGGAGGGACCTTCTAATAGCAAAAATGAAATTCAGTTCGTTCTCGATCTTAGAGCAAAACTCCACACACTGGGGCGATTAACACAGGAGAATTTGCTCCAAGCTCAAGAACGCCAACGCCGGCTGTATGACAGGGGTGCTCGGCTACGGGAATTTGCACCGGGAGATAAGGTACTCAGTATTACTCCCAACATCGAGCTCTAAATTACTCGCCAAGTGGCAAGGACCCTTTGAGGTCACACGACGAGTAGGGGATCTCGATTATGAAGTTAAACGCACCGATAGAGGGGGCGCACGTCAAATTTATCACCTCAACCTCCTGAAATTATGGAGGGAGGAGGCGGCCTCTGTGACGTTGGCCACGGTAGTTCCGAGAGGGCGGAGCTCGGATCGGAGGTAAACAAAGACTACAATCTTAACACTCCGGTTACTTGTGGAGACCAACTCTCACCGCGGCAACTCACAGAGGTTTCCGAATTACAAAAGGAATTTGCGGATGTGTTTTCCCTCTACCGGGCCGTACAAACATCATACACCACCACATCGAAACCGAGCCGGGCGCGGTGGTGCGTTGCCACCCCTATCGCTTACCCGAACATAAAAAGAAAATAGTACGGGAGGAATTAGATGCGATGCTTGATATGGGCGTAATAGAGGAATCCCACAGTGATTGGTCCAGCCCGGTTGTTCTTGTTCCCAAGAGTGATGGGTCTGTTCGATTCTGTGTGGATTACAGAAAAGTCAACGCGGTGTCTAAATTTGACGCGTACCCAATGCCCCGTGTTGATGAACTGCTCGATCGGTTAGGTACTGCTCGATTTTATTCGACCTTGGATTTAACAAAGGGTTATTGGCAGATCCCCTTGACACCAATGTCCCGTGAGAAAACAGCCTTCACAACGCCGTTTGGATTACACCAATTTGTGACGCTTCCTTTCGGTTTGTTTGGGGCGCCGGCCACGTTTCAGCGACTCATGGATCGGATCCTCAGACCTCACACCGCGTACGCCGCTGCCTATTTAGATGATATTATCATTTATAGCAATGATTGGCAGCGGCACATGCAACATCTGAGGGCCGCCCTGAGATCGCTGCGGCGGGCGGGGCTCACGGCAAACCCTAAGAAATGCGCGATTGGGCGTGTGGAGGTACGGTATCTGGGGTTCCACTTGGGTCATGGCCAGGTGCGTCCCCAAATTGATAAGACCGCGGCGATTGCGACTTGCCCTAGACCTAAGACCAAAAAGGGGTGAGGCAGTTCCTGGGGCTGGCTGGCTATTATAGAAGGTTTGTGCCTAATTATTCGGACGTCACCAGCCCGCTGACTGACCTCACTAAAAAGGGGCTCCAGATCCGGTTCAATGGTCGGAGCAGTGTCAACAGGCGTTTATGCAGATTAAAGCCGCACTTTGTGGGGGCCGCTTCTTCATGCACCTGATTTCTCTCTCCCTTTTATTTTGCAGACGGACGCTTCAGACAGAGGGCTGGGGGCCGTACTCTCGCAGGTGGCGGAGGGGAGGAGCGCCCAGTGCTGTACATTAGCCGGAAGCTCTCTTTGAGGGAAACTAAGTACAGCACCGTGGAGAAGGAGTGTTTGGCCATCAAGTGGGCGGTCCTCACCCTCCGGTATTACCTGCTGGGGCGGGCCTTCACCCTCTGCTCGGATCACGCCCCACTCCAGTGGCTCCACCGCATGAAAGATACTAACGCCCGGATCACCCGTTGGTACCTGGCTCTCCAGCCCTTTAAATTCAAGGTGGTCCACAGACCGGGGGTGCAGATGGCTGTCGCCGACTTTCTCTCCAGAAATGGGGGGGGAGTGGTGGGCAGGCCGGATGGTGCCCCGGCCTGAGTCGGGCGGTGGGGGTATGTGGCAGCGGGGGCGTGGTCAAGCGCCCGTCCGGGAGAGGAAAGCGGTAAGGGCGCTTACACCTGAGCTAAATTATGCCTAACACCTGTCTCTAATTCCAGTGAGCACGAGGAGAGCGGCATAAAAGCAGACACCGAGCCTCCAGTCGAGGAGAGATGACAAGCCAACTCAGTGCGCTTGATCACTATTGTGTAGTGTAAAAAAGAGAATTAAAAGCTTACCTGTTGCTGAACACCTGTTCCCTGTCCTCCTTCTTGTGGGAAGCGTTACATAGGGTACTACAAATACAGGTCTTCCATTTGTTTCATACATTTGAGTGAGTTACATAACAAGTCCATTTCCACCATCGTATTTTACATTTATGTGCTTCCAGTCTCAGGTCATGGGTCATTTTTTCCATTGCGCATATTTCCTCCATGATATTCCTCCATTGGTCCAGACTCAAAGGTTCACTTTTCAACCAATTCCTCGTTATAACTTTCTTACTTGATATCAGCATCACTTTGATTAGATAAATGTCTTCCCCTTTAACAACATCTTTAGTTAACAGGCCTAAATACAGAGACTGTGGGTCATTCGGTATTTTGTAACCCAAAATTTTTTCCATTTCTGTTACAATAGAATCCCAGTAGGGGCGAATTTTTATACATGAGCAAAATACATGAGAGTGATTGACACTGACATCCCCGCAAAGTCTCCAACACTGTTGTTTTTTTTTTAACTGTTTGCTTTTGATGAGGGGGGTAATAAAGTATCTCACCAAGTTCTTCCAGCCAAATTCTCTCCATTGTCTAGAGCTATTAGAAGTTTGTTGTAAAAGACAGATCGAATGCCAATCATCCTCTGACAATTCGAGCTGCAGTTCTACTTCCCATTTCTGTTTTATGTATAGTGAGTCAAACCTATTGCAATTTTGTAAACATTTGTACACCCTAGATACAGTTTTCGAGGGTAAATGTTTGTATGCCCCTGCGATCATATCTATTAAATCACTGCCCTCTTGTGAGAGGTGATATAAAATCACTCTTTTAAGAAAACTCTTTCGAGTTTTATCTGCACTGTTGAAGAGCCCAGGGGCAACAATGCACAGCCGTGCACAGGAAAGGAGTCAAATCCAACAGCATGCAGATCATCAGAGGAATACTTGGGAACTTGGTGTGTGTGTGTGTGTGTGTGTGTGTGTGTGTGTGTGTGTGTGTGTAACTCGCAGCAGACTGCATACACGACCATCGGCTCCGAAGAAATTTTCTGAATGAACTCTAGTATTTGCCTCGCCTTTGTACCCGTGTGTTCGGGGGCGGGGTATGCAAATACTGACTGCCAACTTCTCATTGGCTTTTTTTCATAGATCGGAGGTATACTCGGTGCTCAAGAGAGACCCCTAGTGTCGCTTCTCCTACACAACGTGGAGAGAGCAACAGAAGGGGAACCGGACGTTCCACCCAACTCGCCAGCAAAGTGTCATGGGACTCTATAGGCCTTTATCACAGTGCTCGTGTCGTCACTTCCAATGGCGGATAGTAGCGTAATGCGACTTCCGGTTTAGTCTGTAGCAATGGCGGCGAGCACAGCGAGGAATTGTTGTTGCGTTCCTAAATGTTCTAATAGTTCAACTAAACAGCCGTATCTCAGTTTCCATTCTTTTCGAACCGATGAAAAAGCGAAGAAAATGTGGATTCATGCTATTCGGCGGGATGAAGGCAAAAGTTTTGCAGTTTTAAAAGGGAGTACGTACGTGTGCGGGAAACACTTCACAGAGTCTGACTACTCGTCAAAAGCCGATCAAAGGCTTGGTTGGTGTTGCTCCATGTGGGGCCATAACCTTTGTGTCACAGCTGTTCACTGGATCCATCTCAGACAGGGAGATAACAAAACAGTCTGGACTTTTGGAACTGCTCGAGCCTGGAGACTGTTGTATGGCAGATAAAGGCTTTACCATAGAGCCACTGCTTGAAAATGTGGGAGCCAGACTTGTTGTCTCTCCATTCAAAAGAGCAGCACAATTTACAAAAGAGGAGACAAAACGTACACAATCAATAGCCCGTCTAAGGATTGTGGTGGAAAGAGTAATTCGACGAATTAAAGAAAACCACATCTGGGATTCTACCATTCCTCTCATACTGACAGGCACAGTGAACCAAATATGGGCAAACTGCTGTTTAATGGCTAATTAATTACCAAGGCCCACTTGATGTAAATGATGTTGTTGTATAAAATGTATATACAGAAAAGAAACATGATTTAAGTTGCCGCCAATCAAATGTCTGTCATTTCATAACTTTAAGTTTAGTTTAATTTGTACAAAAATATTGAATTGTGAAAACTTGCATTTAATGTTGTAACATTTTTTAGTAAATGAGCCTAAAAGTTGCAAACTTAAAAATTGGATTTTTTTTATTGCACCACTTTTATACATATATGTACCAGTATTGACTGCATTGATATGTACAAGTATTGACTGCATTGTGACAATTAAAAAGTTAAGTTACAATTTCTCATTTATTCATTGACAATTTACAGTGAACTTAGTTATGAATAGGCACTATAAAAAATTTAAGACAAAAAGTTGCTCAACCAAAATAGACATTTGAAGAATCTTTAAGAGTAGTTTACCCAAAAATGGAATTTATCAAGATCAGCACTAGTTTAAGCACATCAGCACTCTTAAGAGTTAGTGTGTACACTCACCTAAAGGATTATTAGGAACACCTGTTCAATTTCCCATTAATGCAATTATCTAATCAACCAATCACATGGCAGTTGCTTCAATGCATTTAGGGGTGTGGTCCTGGTCAAGACAATCTCCTGAACTCCAAACTGAATGTCAGAATGGGAAAGAAAGGTGATTTAAGCAATTTTGAGCGTGGCATGGTTGTTGGTGCCAGACGGGCCGGTCTGAGTATTTCACAATCTGCTCAGTTACTGGGATTTTCACGCACAACCTTTCTAGGGTTTACAAATAATGGTGTGAAAAGGGAAAAACATCCAGTATAAGGCAGTCCTGTGGGCGAAAATGCCTTGTTGATGATAGAGGTCAGAGGAGAATGGGCCGACTGATTCAAGCTGATAGAAGAGCAACTTTGCCTGAAACAACCACTCGTTACAACCGAGGTATGCAGCAAAGCATTTGTGAAGCCACAACACGCACAACCTTGAGGCGGATGGGCTACAACAGCAGAAGACCCCACCGGGTACCACTCATCTCCACTACAAATAGGAAAAAGAGGCTACAATTTGCAAGAGCTCACCAAAATTGGACAGTTGAAGACTGGAAAAATGTTGCCTGGTCTGATGAGTCTCAATTTCTGTTGAGACATTCAGATGGTAGAGTCAGAATTTGGCGTAAACAGAATGAGAACATGGATCCATCATGCCTTGTTACCACTGTGCAGGCTGGTGGTGGTGGTGTAATGGTGTGGGGATGTTTTCTTGGCACACTTTAGGCCCCTTAGTGCCAATTGGGCATCGCTTAAATGCCACGGCCTACCTGAGCATTGTTTCTGACCATGTCCATCCCTTTATGGCCACCATGTACCCATCCTCTGATGGCTACTTCCAGCAGGATAATGCACCATGTCACAAAGCTCGAATCATTTCAAATTGGTTTCTTGAACATGACAATGAGTTCACTGTACTAAAATGGCCCCCACAGTCACCAGATCTCAACCCAATAGAGCATCTTTGGGATGTGGTGGAACGGGAGCTTCGTGCCCTGGATGTGCATCCCACAAATCTCCATCAACTGCAAGATGCTATCCTATCAATATGGGCCAACATTTCTAAAGAATGCTTTCAGCACCTTGTTGAATCAATGCCACGTAGAATTAAGGCAGTTCTGAAGGCGAAAGGGGTTCAAACACAGTATTAGTATGGTGTTCCTAATAATCCTTTAGGTGAGTGTATATATATGTATACATCATGTATGTATATGTATACATGTATATATATATATATATATATATATATATATATATATATATGTGTGTGTGTGTGTGTATGTATATATATGTATATGTATATATATATATATATATATATATATATATATATATATATATATATACACATATATAGAGAGAGAGAGAGAGCATCATGTACATCTAGGATGGCACGAGGGTGAGTAAATTGCATACATTACATTTTTGGGGACCTATTCCTTTAACAATAAACAAACAATAAATCAACACCAGTATTAGTTTAACAACTCCTAGAGTTAGAAAACACATTCATGTATATTTTAAAGAAAAAAATGCCTACTTTGTCCCTCATCAAGACAATTAAACTCTCATCTCTCCAGATGCGCTGAATGGTTATATCTGTTTTGGTATTTGTTATAAAATCACACCAACTCAGTCCTGTTACTGCAAGCTGTCCCTGAACTTGCCAGTAGTATTTGTGGTTTTCCTTTAGCTTTGCTTGACCGTTGACAAATTTTGTGTGTGTCACCTGAGAAATGTCATCAACGTCAGGGCATTTTACCGTCATTATTTTCGTGTAAACGTCGGTGATATGGGGAAGATCCCGCAGTGATATTGAAAACCTTCGCGCCGCCATTGCTACAGACTAAACCGGAAGTCGCTTTACGCTACTATCCGCCATTGGAAGTGACGACACGAGCACTGTGATAAAGGCCTATAATATTGTGGATAGAAACACCATGAGTTATTTTCTTCATGATAAGATGCTTCTTAAAAGAAATCTTCAGCACAACTTTCGGAGGCAAATGATCCCTCTTCCCTTCAGATGTGTTGCCATCTGTACTGCTTGCATTTGAGGAAATATTTCTCTAGTGCCTATTTAGAACTCGTTCATGTTCTCTGTCTGGAATGGAATTAATCTGATTATTCTCCGTTGAAAATCTGTTAGTGGTATGATTGATTTGATTATTTTGACTACGGTCCTCAGCAGGTGTAATATCTACATTTATTCTACAAGAATGATTGTGAGTGTCTGAGCAGAGAGCTGCTCTATGCACTATGAGAGAGTTGATCTGCCATTGGCTGGAGAACTTCTCTGTTTTACGGAGAATATTGCCCTAAAAAAACTGTTAACAAGCTAAAGACGACAATAACAAAAACAAAGAAATTCCATAGAAAGATACAACACAAGTACAACCTATACTATGTGAAATTCTCTCAATTTTCCTCGTGACCCCCTGCGCCCTTGTGGCCCCCAGTTTGAAAACCATCCATCTACATATTAATGCCTCACATGGAGCTGTTTTTGTAATATATAGTGTATTTTTAACATATCTGGACAAAGTTGCTAGATTTAGCAACTGAGCCCGGCTGAACCAGACAGCTGCTCTCGAATCGCTCTTGTGATACTTTGATGGTATGCGTCACAGTGACATGTCGGTGGTGGCGTTTCAAGTCAGACAAATATTCAAAACAACCTGCACTACATCAAGTGTGACACAGATCGGTCTGCGTAGCGCCACATGAAGTCAAACACACCTTGTTTGTCTCCCTGTCGTGTTTGGCAGGTGTCGCATGGAGAACGCCAGCTCCATTGCCAGGACTACATCTCATTACTCCACTCATCTCATCATCAGTGGCACCTGCTTCCTATTACCCTTACTCTATTTATTCTCTCCCTGGTCTTTTGTTGCTGGCTGGATTGTTTTGTGAGTTATGTTAGCCTGTGAGTTTGCTGTGTCAGTTCCTGTCTAGTTCATCTAGTTCTAGTCTAGGTTAGTTTTTAGGTTGTTGGTTTCTCCCCCTTGAGAGTTATTATTTATTTTATTTGTTTCATTATTTTAGATTCTGTTTTTGACTAATAAAACCCATTTATTGTCTCTCTGCATTTGGGTCCTTTACTACAAGTTCTACAACAATTCCCTAATAACTGGGTTACATAAACTATAACAAAAATAAATAAAAATAATTTTAAATGTTTTACATATTTCATTTTCATAATCAATCCAGAACAATACTGTCATAATTAAAAATATAACGAAATGCTCAAACTGACATCAAAAATGCACCAACCAACAACTCAAAGGATAAATTAAATACTCGAATGCTCCATTGGTTGAGTCACGTGTTGACATGTTGAACCGCAGAAACAAACAGATAGTGTAACTATGGTCATGGAAAACCTGGAAATATCAGGGAATATTTTTTTATTATTATTTTCAGGACTGGAAAAGCCATAGATATTAAAAGAAACTTAAATATGTATTGGAAATTTCTATAGTGAATGTATACCAAAACATTATGACCTTTTGCCTAATATGCTGTTGGTCCTCTGCGTGCTGCCAAAACAGTGCTGATCCACTGAGGCATTGACTCTACAAGACCCCTGAAGGTGTCCTGTGATATCTGGCACCAAGACATTAGCAGAAGATCTATCAAGTCCTGTAAATTGTGAAGTGGAAGCACCATGGACAGCACATCCCACAGATACTCAAATGGATTGAGATCTGGGAAATTTGGAGGCCAGGGCAACACCTTGATCTCTTCATAATGCTCCTCAAACCATTCCCGAACAATGTGTGGCATGTGGCATGGTGCATCTTTCTTACTGAAAGAGGCTATTGCCATCAGGGAATACCATTGCCATTAAGGGGTGTACCTGGTCTGCAAATGTTTAGGTAGCTGTCACGTGTCAAATTGATGTCCACATGAATGACCGGACACAGGGTTTTTCCAGCAGAACATTGCCCAGAACATCACACTCCCTCCACCGGCTTGTCATCTTCCCACAGTGCATCCATGTGCCATCACTTCCCCAGGTAAATGGCGCACACATACACAGCCATCTACGCATTGTTAAAGAAAACAGGACTTATTGGACCAGACGACCTTCTTCCACTGCTCCAAGGTCCAGATCTTGCACAATAGACCCATGTACAACAATAATGGCCCACTATGCAATGAACACTGGGAGTTGAAATCAAGAGTCCTCGGAACCACCAACATTACACAGAGGAAATGGTCAATGAGTGGTAGTTGGGTGTGTTTTGCACTATTTATGACAACGCAAGCAATATGTACTTGGCCATGAAGATCTGTGAGGTGTTGCCCCACCAACTTAGATACAGCGACCACTCATTACAACCGGCAATAAAGGCAGATTCTTATTTACCTGTTTTCTCGAAGACAGTTGATGCTGCGAGGCATTTCAACAGTCACTTCCATCACTTTTCAGTGGCAACCTGGGCCTTAAAAGCACGTCAGGCACAACTGTCCATCAGAGGGGGAAAACTCTGGAATGATTGTGCTACTAGATTCAATTCCACATTCATCATGTTGGATCAACTCTACGAGCAGGTAATTGATGTCCACTCTCGAAAATCTCTGGCAATGAAATCATCTAACTGGGATCAGATTGAGCAGCTTCTTCCCCTACTTAGGCCTCTGGCTAAGGCAACAACAATCATGTGTGGACAGGTGCATGTGGGGTTGTCCTTTCTTTATCTGGTCCTACTCAATCTGTCAGAAAACACGTTAAGGGGAAGTATGGGTCATCTTGCTGCCACTCAGATGTTCAAAGAGGCAGTGCTGAAACATCTGGTGGTATGGTTCAAATTGGAGTCTGAAGCACTGGCAGAATCTCTCCCCATTACCGTGTGCATGTTGGGTTTAAGCATATGCTGTTTATCCCAAATAAGACCAGAGAGGATGCTAAAGCCCATCTCGCCAATTTAGCGCATGACAGTGAGGGAAATTATTCTGAAACTTCAGGTGAGCTAAAAATCTATCATCAATATTCTTTTGCTTTTAAACCAGTCTTGTTCTGTTTTGATGCATTTATATAATATGTCACAACAGGTGAACAGGAGGGTGCCGATTCAGAATCAGAATCAGAAAACGCTTTATTGCCAAGTAAGTTTTTTACGCATACTAGGAATTTGTTGTGTAGGTGCGTTCACACAGTCTCTAAATATATGAACAAGAATAAAAATAAAGCAATATAAATATATATTGCAGTGTCACATTCAATGATGATAATGATCTGCCCAATGTGAGTAAAAAAGCCAGGCTGGGGGCTAACTTCGAAGAACTCTTTAGATGTAACAACAAAAGCCAAAGCCCTATGTCAAAGCGACTCAGCACTGATGAAGATGAGATTTGGTATTCTTACAGTGAAATCGTAAGGATTTGTATGATTTTCTAAATTTGGCTAATTCGGATAATATCGTACGACTGCACTCGTTGTCACTGTTGGGGAGTGGGGAGGATGAAGGACCCAAAAGCTTTCAAATAAAAAAAGAGTTAAAATATACTGATACACAAACTCGTTCAAACGAGGTCTGTAGAGGCTGGTGAGGTTCAAGTGAAGCCCAGATGAATCTACCGAGACGTGAGTAGAAATCGACGAATGTAAATTGGAATGTAAAACTGGCTAAATTTTGGAAACGTGAACCACTGGTTGAACGTGACGAAGGTGAGGTGGTAAGTTGAGGTGGACTGCCACCTGACAAATGACCTTGGCAATGGAAAATGGTCTGATGAACTTGGGGCCTAACTTACATGAGGGGAGATGGAGTGGGATGTCTTGAGAGGACAACCAAACCTTCCGCAAATGTAAACTGGGGGCTTAGTCCGGTGACAGTCCGCTGACCTCTTAACCCGAGCGAACTTACAAATCATAAAAATCTTAAACGAACTTAGAAATCATATTTTTCAGGGTTTTATTAAATTGTATTTGTGGGTGGTAAACGCTGGTGTGAATAGATTTAATACCTAATCATTCATACAGATTGCATAGTGTTCATGACATAAATATGCCTTGATTAGTGAGGATTTCTTTTGGAATCCCCACTCGAGAGATTATTCTGAAGAGTGCCTCTACAACACTACGTGCTGAGATGTTGCGCAGGGGCACTGCTTCCATATATCGCGTTGCATAGTTTGCAAGAACTAATGCAAGGCGATGCCCATGTGTGGTCCATTCTAATGGCCTGATGAGGTCGATACCAATTCTTTCGATGGGGACCTCGATTAATGGTAGAGGACGGAGTGGCATTTTTGGGGTGGCTGGTGGATTCGCCAACCAACATTCATGGCATGCTGCTCACCACCTGCCAACGTACCTGTGAATGCCCAGCCAAAAAAAACAGGCCATTATTCAGTTAAGTGTTTTTTCTGTCCTAAATCACAGACATTGTATTATGATGAGCCACCTGGAAGCTGTCAACCAATGCAATAAGAATGCACATGGATACATCATAATCAGAATCTAAATCAGAATGAGCTTTATTGCCAAGTATGCTTACACATACAAGGAATTTGTCTTGGTGACAGAAGCTTCCAGTGCACAAACAATACAGCAACAAGACATTGATAATAATACAAAAATATTTGTATAGAAAATAAAGACAATATATATTGTAAATATGTATGAACAATATACAACTAAAAATCTGTTATATACAGAAGCAAGGGAATGTAATGGCAGAAGAGGTATGGTATGTTGGATACATGACAACCAATAATTGCGCTGCAGATAGCCACCTCGGTGTAGAGCTCTCCAATTCTTTTGTTATTTTTGTTTGTTTGTCCTGTGTTTAGTAATCTTTTTTCCAGTCAGTTTTACTAAACTACTAAATATTCGGCAGCACATACCAGATAATCTTTTCCCAGTTTTTGAATATTTATTTTAGTCAAAGGAACAGCTGTGTTCTTTAAACGCGCTACGAGACGCAGGTGAGGGAAACGAGCCGGTGTGCTGGTTAAACTCAGCCAGTGCGGCGTTCAAACAGCACCGCCGAGCATTCATCTATCGAATTTCCGCTCTCTTCCTAACAAAATGGATTAACTACATCTCCTCACATGTACTTATAAGGACTTTTCAAACTGCTGCACTGTGCTTCACAGAAACCTGGCTGAGTTTAGTCTCAGTCTTCTTCTTCTTCTTCTTCTTTCTTTTAATGGCGGTTGGCAAACAACTTTTAAGTGTGCATTACCGCCACCTTCTGATATGGAGTGTGGTTCACAATAGCCTTTCCTTACTACCCTTAAACTAAATATATAAATACCTACATACATCCATAATAAAACCAATAAATAACTTCATAAATATCTAATAACATTATTAATATTCATACATTTTCATTATTAATAAATACAATTTTCTAAGGAAACTAAACTCATATCCTTCTACTAAGCCCCGTATTACTCAAAAACACAAATATCGCTCTATACCCTACATGCCCTGAATTCATTTGTAATAGTTCCTTCATTTCAAATCTAATTTTTTCTTTTCTAAACCAGTCTTTCAGCCTCATCCTTTCCTCCTTATACTTATGACAATTAATAATTACATGCTCTACTGTTTCGTTAATATTACAGACCTCACACATCCCAGTTTCATGCTTCCCTATTAATTTAAGCGTACTATTCAATCCAGTATGCCCAAATCTCATTCTTGAAATAATGTCCTCTTCCCTTTTATTCCTACTATTTTCTCTCATACCTCCTACCCTCTTCTGGATACTGTAGTACATTCTTGCTTTTGTTTTTATATCCCACTCCACTTGCCACTTCTTTCTCATTTCTTCTTTGATTATGCTTTTAACTTCTGCCTTACTATAACTTATTACCATATCTATCTCTGTTTTTTTTGTTGCATTATTGGCATATTTGTCTGCCATTTCATTTCCTTCTACTCCTATATGGGCTGGAATCCAGATGAATTTTACTACTACTCCTACTCTATTAATTCTATAAACAGCTTGGGCTATTTCCAACAAAATATCCTGTCTTGCTTCTGATTTCATGTTCTTAATACAGGTTAACGCACTACTTGAATCTGACCCTATTAACAATTCCCTTGACCTACTATTTTCAACCCACTCAAGGGCTAAGAGAATGGCCAGCATTTCTCCTGTATACACTGACATTTTATCACTTACTCTCTTATTTAACATAACATTCACTTCTGGTATAATGAACGCAGCTCCTACTCTATTATCTTCTGTTTTTGATGCATCTGTATATATCTTAACAAACATAGAATACTTCTCCTCTATGTATCTACTAACCTGACGCCTATCAATACTATTCTCTTTTTTCCACTCTAAAAGGTGCAAATCTACCTCTAACTCCCCTAATATCTAAGGTGGAACATTAGATAATGGCACAGTTGGACTTACCGTCATATCTCCTATCCCTATCTCATCGAATGCATACCTTATTATCCAATCAAAGCTCTTAATCTGTCGTCTTTTAGTCTCAGTCTTTATATATGTAACCAGAATAAGTATGCTATGCCTTTAAGTGGGATCGTGATGTGATAGGGCCGGCCACGTTTAAAGTCTCACGGGCGTCAATGAAACCGTGTTTGTTCTCATTCTCCGCTCGATGGGTGGGTGTGTGTGTGTGTGGTTTCTCCTATAGTGGCGCATTGGAAGAACTGCTTGTGTGTTACTGCTGTGCCCGACAATTCAGTGTGAGTAAACAAGTTTTATTGGTGTCGATCATAATAGGATATATGTTAGTATAATATGCCCGAAAATGTGTTTTAGGTTTATTTCTGCGCAGTGGCGTGTCCAGGATTTTATATTTGGGGTGGCAAAGGGGGCCAAGAGCTGAATGAGGGGTGGCAACTAGGCTTCCCATGATATATGTAAAAAAAATAAAAATAAAAGTGTTATACTGGTTATGAGGGACATGTGCTTATTTTAATGAATTTCTGATGTTCAGAGAGGGCTAACAGCCATTTCAACTGAAACCTACTGGACATGCAGAAGCTGTTTCTGTATTCCTAATGCTGCATTCAGTGTCTTTGCTTTGTTCGTCCTCTTCTTCTGCATCATCTTCTTCTTCCAGTACATCCTTAACTCCCTCCACTGTGCCTTTCTGTCCCTCCACTGCATCATCTCTTTCCTCAGGTCTTAGCTCCTCTTCTCCTGCTACCATTGAATCTTTCTTAGATTTTTGGAAAAAATAGCTATCTATGTCTCCCTTCCTCTTCATTTGGGTATTCTGTCACACAAAACAGGAAACATTAAGGATGACTATTACATATACTTTATTAACAAATAAGATTTGTAAATGTGTACATCCTTCATAAATTGTGCACTAGCATTTGGCCACAATGTGTAAGCTAGCCTATCAAAGTGCCAGGGCTCGACATTAAGCCTTGTCATGTGCTTGTCCTTTGGACAAGTAAATCGGTCATCCACTTATCCGAGTAAAAAAGTTACTTTTCTGTGGGGGGGGGGATATTTTTGGTGGTGTAAATATAATTTTTTCTAATCCAATTAATTATTTTTATGAAGGCCAATTTTAAAACCTTATTTAATGTATGCATTATCTTTCATGTCAAATGTTTACATTTGATCAATAAATCACGTGTTAATAGTAACACACTATAGCAATATACCAATCAAATTAAATAATGTATACTGCGAAATTACAAATGCAATAAATAATGTTATAAGATTAATGTTTTAATTTAACCTTTGAATATACAAATAAGACATTTTGGAAAAAATGTATGATACTTTTGAACATCAAACTAAACTGCCAGTAGGTGGCAGCAAGTCACTTAGTCTAATAACTGAGTCATTGATTCACCCGATTCATTCAAAACGATGAATCATTTAGTAAAACACCGTTGAGTGCTGTTTTTCTTTGTTTAGAACTATTTTCGATGGTAAAATAGAACAAAAACAGTTAATAATGTGTCTAAAATGCAAGTAACTTAATATGAACTACTTGTTTATTTAACTTAAATCAATGTAACATTTGCAATCGTAATAATATTCGGCAAAACATAGTCATGTTATTAATAATAAACTCAACATTTTGAATGTATGTTTCTTCTGTGAGTTTTGTTATGCTCATTTGGTTTGATTTCTCCACTAAAGTCTCTCACAAAGAGACAGGCTGCGCTGGCCTCAGCTTTACCAGAAATACACTGTTATCCATTTGTAATCGCTGTCTAACGTTAAATGTAATAAAATCAGAACCGTTCTCGCTTTTCTCCTAGTTATTTTTCTCACTGAAGTTTTAATCAGGCTACTTGTCCGGTCAGGCAAGTAAATGTCTTTACTTACTTGCCCTTTCAAAAAATCCACTTGTGTCGCCATGGACAATGTCGTCGTAGGCCTAATGAGCTAACGATAGCAACTTTGCATTGATTGAAAATATACATAAGTCATTATAACAACCACCACTCAGGTAACTTTTGTAGATTAACGAGCAAGATAGACACATGATTGACTTTACCTGTTTCTGTGCATTAAAAAGAGAACAGTCTAAACGGCTTCAGCCTGGTGGTCGCGGGCCTGCCACATGTTGTAGTTTTGGTGAAATTATTAAAGAATGGGAGGGGTGAACTTAAGATATGCCAGTGACATCACTATATGACGAACACTGTCCCAATAAATATTATTTAGTTTGCACAGACATTTTATTGCTTTGCCATTTTAATATTTGCTTAGGCTATATTTGCTTTTGATACATTTACATTTTAATAGCAATTAGTAATTAATCCCAAACCAAGTAAGATCATCTTGGAGATATGTTAAATGTTGAATATATGTTTTAATTATGTTTATGTAAAATTAAATAAAAAGCTTTTAATATATTAATTTAAAAACATTTATATAGTTAACACATATAATTTCTCCACATGCTTTTTTTGTCAAGTTTTGTCTCCTGAAATCACTGTGATTTGAACGACAATTTCAATACCATTACACCTGTCAGAATATGCGATTCAAATGAAAAATTTGCTTTCGTATTCGTGGAGATTCTCACAACTATAGGCTACTCGGAGTCCACTCTGGACAAGACAAGCGCATTCTTCCTCCGAGACGAGTCCGCACGCACTCCAGTTAGGCTACTGCAGCAGCGCTCGCTGCGCTCCGTCAACCGTGGATTTACCGATCTGCCGTTTACACTAGCCTGCTGCAGGGGCAGAAATGCACTTTATCTACATAATAAAGACATCAGACTTAAAACTAAAACTATTGTGAATTATAGATCATATTTGATAAGTACTTTTCGTGACCCAATCGATTGAAGTAACCTAAGATGGGGGGAAGTTAAGCCGACGCCCCTCCGTATCCGAGCTGTCATCTGGGGTGGCAAATGGGGTGGCAAAGCTATTTTTTAGGGTGGCAGCTGCCACCCCGTGCCACCCTTGTGGCCACGCCCCTGTTTCTGCGCTGATGACCTGTTGATCTGAGAACGCTGTGCGCGCGCAACTCTACGGTTGGTTCGGCAGCTGGATGTGAGTGCATGGTTAAGTTTATTTACGATTTATGCAAAAGGTGGTGCTAAAGATCTAGAATGTGTATTTTAGGATCACTCGTGTCTATACTCGGCTGAGTTGCGAGTGCCAGCAGTTGCGGACGGTTGTTTGTACGGAACAGACTGCGTTACGACCCACTTTTGCCTTTCAGTGAGACTGTTATGTCTCAGACAACCATGTGAACCATAGCGTATTGAGTACGTGAGTATTTTACATGTTTGTTTTTAAGTGTAGAATATGTTGATTCTTATGAGTAATAAAAGTGTGAATTGGTTTAAATTATAGGTTTCTAAACCTCCTTTGGGTAGTGGCCATCGTTTCTTTTCCCACTGAAAATTGGAGATAAGTTTGTTTTGTTTGCCTTTCTTTAAATTTGATTGTCATGCCATCCTTTTTTGTGTTCTTTGTGGTCTTCATTGTGTGAAATCTTTCTGTCTTATTGATTGGTGTACTACTGTATGGGAGGTCTTATTGGTTTGCAGTTTTACCTATGTTTTGATTTTTATCTGGTTTGGATTTTTGCTTCCTCCCATGTGGTGTGTTCTCCAGTTTATGATTCTATTTTTTTAGGTCATGTCTATCATTGTTTTCTCTTATATAATATAATTTAAATTATTATTTGTCAGCTAAATCAATTTGAATTCTAGATTCACTATTTGTTTTTTCTTGAATTACTTGTATTTCTTTACTGAACCAATTCTGATTTGTTTGGAATTCTGATTGTTTTCATTTTGGGTTGTTTTGTTGCTAAATGTTTTCTTAAATTGAGTTGAATTGTGGGGTTTTTGAAATCTCTTCTAAATAACATTGCTACCACTCAGGTTATTATCTCAACCATCATATCTGTGGAGAAGGATTGTATTTGTCATAGTTAATAAATTATCAACTTTTGTACTCTGGCTTCCAGTTCATTCATTTGAACCGCCTTTGTTATATAATATCATTATTAGGGTCCCCCATCCCAGAAAAGTGGGGGTGGCGTAGTCAATTTGGTCGACATCTCCAACACCCAGGTTGTCAAGGTTACATACTGTGTACCAGGTTGTCAAGGTTACATATATATCCATAATCCTCTTCTGCCATTACATACATTGTACTGTACATAACATACTGTCTTTTTGTACTTGATATAACGGATTTGTATTAGATTTGCACTACGTATGAGTATGTGTGTATGTATGTGTCTGTGCGTATGTACACATATGTATAATTATTTTTTTATTATTATCTATGTCTTGCTGCTGTTTTTGTATTGTTTTTTGTATTGTTGTGCACTGGAAGCTCCTGTCACCAAGACAAATTCCTTGTATTTGTAAGCATACTTGGCAATATAGCTGATTATGTTAAATAGACTAAGCTGTGTATTGAACATAATTATTGCTCAAATTTTCATGAGATGGATAGCCTGAGGGAAAAAAACTGTTCCTATGCCTAGCGGTTCTGGTGCTCAGTGCTCTGTAGTGCCGACCAGAAGGCAACAGTTTTAAAAGCATTCGCATTCCGAACTGTCCTAGTCTTCTGATATCCAATTTCATAGCTGCAACAAACCAGAAGGTTACTGAAGTGCAGAGGACAGACTCAGCAGCGCCAGTGTCAGGTTGAACTTCCATAGCTGGCAAAGTAAGTAGAACCTCTGCTGGGCCTTTTCACAATTGAGTCAATGTGGGTCTCTCTCTTCAGGATCTGTGAGATGGTAGTACTCAGAATCCTGAATGACTCCACTGCTTCCACAGTGCTGTTTAGAATGGTTAGTGGGGTCGGTGTTCCTCCTAAAGTCCACAATCATCTCCACCGTTTTGAGCATGTTGAACTCCAGTTTGCTTTGACTACACCAGTGAGTCAGCTGTTCAACCTCCCTTCTATATACAAACACATCATCATCATGGATGATTACAGTAGTGTCATCTGCAATTTCAGGAGCTTGACAGATGGGTCCTTGACTGGGGGCGCTGCTGAGGACGCAAAGTTGGAGGCTCCTGCTGTTTTTGATTAAAATTGTAATTTACTTGCGCTTTTCAGTCATACATTTGATCTTGACTGACTTTAATCTGTTTTTTGTTTGCATGTTTAACCTTGAAATGCATTAACCCTCTGGGGTCTGAGGGTGTTTTGGGCCCTGGAGAAGTTTTGACATGCCTTGACATTTGTGCTTTTTTCAGTTGCTTAAAAACACATTAATGGCTAAAGTCTGATAACACTGTATTCAACACAAACTTGGCAACAATAATATGTGAGCAACAAAGTTTGTATTTTTGAGAAAATAACGTTTATGCATGGTTTTTGAAAAAACAATTTTTTTGTAATTGAAATAAGGCCATGTAACGCATACTAAACATTTGTCCACAAGCCTTTTGAGAACAGGATCTTGTAGCCTAGAGTTTTTGCTACAGAATGATGTGAAAACCATCCTGATCAATCATTCATACAAATCAATATAGTAATTTAACTTTTGTAAGACACTTTTAGTGTTAGAAAGGTCATATGCGAGGACCCCTCCCCTGGGCCTATCAATGAGAAATGAGAACAGGAAGAGAAGGAATGTGAGGAAATTTAATGATCAAAATCAAGTTTTAAGTTAAAAGAAGTAATCTGACTATACATTTTCTTTACATAAAGACTTTACTTAATTTTATACCTACACTACCATTTAAAAGAAGTATCTTCTGCTCACCAAGGCTGCATTTATTTGATCCAAAATACAGTAAAATCAGTGATAATTTGAACTCTTTTTACAATTTAAAAGAACAGTTTTCTATTTGAATATAGTGTAAAATGCAATTTGTGATCAAAGCTGAATTTTCAGCATCATTACTGCAGTCTTCAGTGTCACATGATCCTTCAGAAATCATTATAAGATGGTGATTTTCTAATATGGGCATATTTAAAGTGCATTTTACTCATTTAACCTGAACACATATTTGCAAGCACAAGCTTTGTTGATGATAACGAGACAGCTTAAACACTAGTTAAAATATAATCTAAACATTCATATTATTTTTTATATCATATTACATATCATATTTATATCATACAGCATACAATTTAAACAGTATTTAAATGTAACTAAAACTTGCTTATTAGGACATATTTCAAATGTCAATACTCTGAATCCTGGCCGGCAAGTCTGGAAACAGTCCCACTCGTAAAATATGTACATGTTTAAATAAAATAGCAGGTCAACTAATTAAAACTAAATGACTTACTGGGCCGAAATTGTATCCTCGGCTGGATCAAGTCTCTCTTCAAAATACAAATGTTCATCGGAGTCCCGCTCTTCTTCTGAGGAAAATTGTAACTCTTTCTCACTATCCAGGAGTTTTCTCACTTGTGTATCATGCTGTCTTTCAAACGCGCAGAAAAGTGAATGAATTTTGTTTTTACGGCACAGTCTGGGGTGTTTACCATTTGATTTGATCATCTCAGCACATTAGTGTATGAATAGCGCACTCTGCTGGTGGGTGTGATCATATTAGAGAAAATTAGCTGAGCCAGTAGAAACTATACATTGCTTTGTTTCATACAGATTACATTGCAGGAGAATATTTGTTTTATTTAAATTGCAGGAGAATATTTATTTTATTTAAAAGTAGACATTTTAAGCTTTCTTTAGACATATGTTTCATGTTTGTGTGATAAGTATTCGCAGAGTTTCAGTTAATCTGTTTGACTTGTTTCAGATATACTGTATGTGAACCCAGAGACTACTTACAGCTCACCCTTTTTATTTTCTTTATTTTAAAAAAGCACAAGGTTTTGTTGTTATTGTACACAAATAAAAGTAGACCCTTTGTAGTCTCTAATTATATCTTACACTTATCTGTATACCCAAAAATTACAGAGTATTTTATGTTGTTTCCGCTGTAATGATGAAAAAATCCAGTAGGACGCGCCGGCGCGTCCGTCGACCCCAGAGGGTTAAAATGTCTGGAAAATACTATTCAGACACAACTGAGGCCTAGTGTATGCTCCACAACCACAGCCTTGACTGAATTGCCTCCTTCCGCTGAGTCCAACTTGCCTCGGCTTGACCCTGATATTGCCACCCTCAGGCTCGAGTTGCTGGCTTCGCTGAGGAAAGACATCACCGATATTTTTAAAAAGGAACTCCAAGAGACTCTCTGGGATGCTCTGTCAAAGATCAAGCTCGACCTGCAAGCCGTGAAAACACAGCTGGTTAAAGATAAAGCTCCTACCAATGCTACTACACTGACACTCTGGGTAAATGGAGCATGCTTTCTCCGGCTGTACCGATGACATGGCTCAGATGAAAACAACTATCGAGTGTCTCACTGCTACTGTAGCCAAGTTGGAGAATAAATGTGAGTATTTGGAGTCCAGGTCATGGCATAATAACATTAGGATAGTGGGAGTTCCAGAGGGGCCTGACAATTGTACCACTGTTGCTGTAGCTGCCTTGCTAAAGGGAGAGTTTGACTGGAGAAGGATCCGGTTTCAGACCGGACCCTTCAGCCTAAGCCCAAGCTTGGTGAACGACCACAAGCTATTGTGTGTAGATTTCATTATCACAGTGATTGTGTTGACATTTTACGCTGTGCAAGAGAGCTCCAATGGATTAAAGTGGGGGATTTGACCATTTCAGTCTTCACGGACCACACTGCCAAGATAGCCCAGGCTCGGGCCGCATTCAACAAGGTCAGACGTCAACTTCGTGGCTTGTTTTGATATCTGGGTAAGCTGTAACAGCTATGAAAGTGCTGTATTTTTTGCTTTTTTTTGCACTTAGGCTTCCAACTAGTCAAGTCAAGTCAATTTTATTTGTATAGCGCCTTTCTCAACACACATCGTTTCAAAGCAGCTTTACAGAAGATCAGGCATTAACAGACGATAAAACTATAATGTGTATATAATGTCGATGAATCATCATTGTGTAATTAGATAAAATACGATTGTTAATCTTGTTTAAAAATAAGTAATTAAATAATAATTGTATTAATAACCCCAGTGAGCAAGCTGAAAGCGACTGTGGCAAAGAACACAAAACTCCATAAGATGTTGATTAATGGAGAAAAATAACCTTGGGAGAAACCAGACTTACTGTGGGGGCCAGTTCCCCTCTGGCTAACATCATGAATATAATGTAAATGTTACTTATGTATAGTTAAAGTCATGGTTTAAAATGATTAAACTAAGTGTTAAGGGTCAGTGATTAAACATCGATTGTGTTTGAACTGTAAGATTAATGACCAATGTCTTTTAAATCCATCCTGGATTAACTGCAGAAGTTCACATAGATGCAATTGTCTTTGTTAATTGGCTGATGAAGGCTTTTGTTGGCAATTGTTAGTCTATGCATTCCATTTCAAGATCATAGTCCATCAATTGACTGAGGTGATGCAGGCAGAGATCAGGGATGTGAAACGCAGTTCAACCTGGCCTGTAATTTCAGTGAGGTTCGTTGTGGTCCATCCTAAATCCAAGGTTCAGACAATGGCATATGAAGTATCCCATGTCTTATGGTTGGAGTTGGCATCAGTTCATTCTCTGAAGTCCATCATAATAGACTGAAGTGATTTTTGGCTGGCACCGGCTGCATTTAGTCATCATCATTCACCGACACGTAGCAGTGGAGTCCAACTTGAAGCAGGAATGGTGCTGGATCCAGCCGGATCTGGTGACCTCAGGATAGGAGTTCCGAGGTTGAGACAGGGAAACAAATTAAATAATATCAGCATAGATGCCATTCAATTTATTGCAGATTTATAAATCATGATCAATATTTCTGGTTCCAGCAGACCCAACTAAAGCAGCCTAAAATTCAGCAGCTTTTTTAGAGCCTAACTAGATTCAGTGGACTCACTCCTCTTAAATCTACCATTGTAATAAAATGTGGTTTTCTGTTCTGATGCACTGACTAGGTTAGTGTTGTTTCTGTTTGGCGTTTGGAAGCCGCAGGGGGATGCCGGAGTAGACGGAGCACGGCTCACGCTGGAATGGTGGTGCGGCATGATGTGGGAAATGGCTTCCATCTGTTTCTTCACCGGCGAGAACTGCTGGGCGAAGTCGGTGACTGTGTCGGCGAATAGGCCAAGCTGGGAGACGGGGGCGTTGAGAAAGCGGGCTTTGTCTACCTCCCGCATCTCAAACAGGTTCAGCTATAATTTACGTTCCTGGACCACGAGGGTGGCCATCGCCTGCCTGAGTGACCACCCGGAGGGCGAGCTCTGTCGCAGAGCGCAGTTCCTGCAACAGGTCGAGGTCAGGACTACCCAAGTGCAGATCTTTGAGTGCCATGGCTTGGTGAACCTGCAGGAGTGCCATGGCATGCAGGGTGGAAGCGGCCTGTCCGGTGGTGCTGTAGGCTTTGGCGGTCAGTGACGATGTCATCCTACAGGCCTTGGAGGGTAGCACCGGCCGATCCCACCAGGTGGTCGTGTTTTCTGGACATAGGTGGATTGCAACTGCTCTGTCCACCTGGGGGACCTCCGAGTACCCGTTGGCCACCCCACCGTCGAAGGTAGTGAGAGCGGATCAGTGAGGAGGTCGGTTGCGGGTAGTGAAATGTGCCCTACACAACCTTGTCAGCTCATTGTGCACCTCCGAGAAGAAGGGGGGCATGGCTGTGAGAGGCGCCCACACCCGAGGAACCAATCATCCAGCCGTGAAAAGGCTGTGGGGAGGAAGGAATGTTGCAGTCCAGCCTCATGTTGATGGCAGCCTGGGCAATCATGTCGGCCATCTGGGCAGCAGGCTCAGACTGGGTGTGCCGACCCAAAGGTGGCAGTCCAGTCTAGTCTTCCATGTCACATGCCGGAATGCTCTCCGATGCAGCGGTGAATTTGTCATCCAGCTCGGGGTACGGAAGTCAATGAGTGCTGGGTGGTGGGTGGTTCGTGGGGATCTACCCGGCAAAACCGAGCCCGCTGCCATTCCCAAATCGCCTCCATCACCAACGTTGCCATGGTTAAGTTCTCGCAGTGAGAACATGAACCATCCACAAAGCTGCCTCATTGTGATCGTGGCCCAGACACGCGAGGCAGCATCTATGAACTTCATTATTCCCGTATGTCCGGGGGAGAGACATGCAAATTCTGTCTGCCAAATTCTCATTGGCCTTTTGTCAAAATTCAGAGGAAACCGAGGCCTTCAAGAAAGCCCCCTAGTGTCGCTTCATTCATTCAAGCTTACGGAGGCTTTGTCCAAGGGTGTTGTGCTCACCAGTAACCCCCAAACTACTGATGAGCATTGTCTTTTAATGTACAGGAAGCAACAAGGTGGCCCGAGCGGCCACAGAAAAAGCACAAACCCTTTTGAAGTCATTGCTGCCTTTCCTTACAGGGCATTGGAAGTCTTCCCACCTGCATATGTTCACCTGTAAGACAAGAGGGAGAGAAAAACAGTAACAGCCAGCACACATGCCGGAACCGTGACACTCTTATGAATTCTTACAACTTTGACTGTAGCTAAAGATGTCGCAGGACATCATTTTTGTCTAATGCACAGTCATTTTAGCGAGCAAAGACAGAATGTGAGGACAATGACAGCGAATAGACGACAAGAAATTTCTGTTATTCTATTATCAACTGTTTCAAATGGGTTGAGTGAGAGAGAAAACAGTTCCGTTATTGTTATTACTGTTGATGATCTATGAAATTTAATATGAGTAAGCTAATGTTATTACACTGCAAAAAATGATTTTCTAGACAAGTATTTTTGTCTTGTATTCCTGTCAAATTATCTAAACTTTCTTAAAACACGATTTATTTACTTGTCAAGCAAAATGGGATAAGATATTAAGTCTTGTTTTAAGATAAATCTAACTAATTTAGTGAACTTTAGACTCAAAACAAGAAAAAAATCTGCTAATGGGATAAGCAAAATAAACTTGTTTTCCTTTTAAATTAAGTTTATTTTGCTTACCACATTGGCAGATTTTTTTTCTTGTTTTGAGTCTAAAGTTCACTAAATTTAGTCAGATTTATCTTAAAACAAGACTTAATATCTTATCCCATTTTGCTTGACAAGTAAATAAATCGTGTTTTAAGAAAGTTTAGATAATTTGACAGGAATACAAGACAAAAATACTTGTCAAGAAAATCATTTTTTGCAGTGTATAGAGTTAGGACTAACTGAAATGACATTGTTTTATAAATATACAGTATGGACATATTGTTAGACTGGAAAGATGCGGATGTTAAGGTTGCAATGTCGTGTGTAAATCTATAATGTGTTACTTTGTCTAGACATTGAATCTGGAACATGTTCTGAAGACTATGGACTGAAGAGTGGTTGTGTTTTTTCAGAGCAACTGCAGTACTTCTATACTGTAAGTTGATTTCTTCCAGACATACATTATGGTTTCCTGGAAGGTGTTATACTAATGGAGTTGTCTCTGTTTCTATAAGATCTGATCACAAATAATTATTTCTCATTGGAATAACTGAACACTGCAATTTCAAAATTCTGTTATGAGAACAGTGACAAAATATATTGTCCTCAACATATTGCTAAATCCTCTGTTAAAAGAAAAATCATTGGAGACAACAGACATAAAAATCTCACATTGCTCAAGCTTCTTCCTACAGTCATTGGGTTAAAGGTGGCAGAGAAAGCATGGGAATTGGACTTGAAGAACATTGTGGAGCTTGTGTTGTGTCCTTTTTTTACTGGAGGAAATTGTCCACTGTTTGGGTGTTAAGCTATCTGACCATAGACAATTACCACAAATAAATACAAATTTTATTGGAAGTAACAGGATATCTGAATTTACACCATTGCAAATAGATTTTCATAAACTAATTTTTCATAAATAAAAAGAGAGATAAAAACTCCCACCCAATCACAAAGAGTTAACAACCCCTTGCCTGCTCTTTAAAATCAAGCTGCTAAAAGTGATGGCATCCATATATACCAATACAATAAAAAGCAATGCACTATTGAATAGTAATGGTCATTAATTAATAGATTTATTAATGTTTTTCAAAATGTTCAGTCTTTTTAATTCAAACCATATCTGATTTGTTCAAGATGTAAGGTATATGTCAATTCTTTAAGGCAAAGTTTTACAATAGGACCATCCTTTTTCTTCCAGAAACCAAATATGATTTTTTTGTCTGTAATTAAACTGTAATTAAGCAAAGACTTAGTTTATGCATGGAATCTGATATTCCAAGAATAAGCACAGGGTCAGACTAAATTTTAACAGAGTATTTCTGAGAGTGTTTTCAAAACTTTATACCAAAAACACTGTGTGTTGGAACATATGAGACAGATCACCCTCAGAATACATAGTGCTATCATAGTGAGTATCATGAAAAAATCATGCAATCTCTTTTTAAAATAGTGCATTCTGTGAATGATTTTGAACCGGATGAGGCAATGTCTGGTATTAATAGAAAGTTTGTTAATCTCCTCTAGGCTTTTCTTTCAAGCCTCTTCCTGGATTTCAATCCCCAGATCTTTTTCCCACCCAACTTTAATTGCAATCATATACGGGGTATTGATGGGTTGTAGCATATCTTATATTGCTGAAAGTTGGCCTCTGGAAACATAAACATATTAATACAATACATAGACACCTCATTGGCCATTGGATTGTACATCAACGTTGTTGCCATACTGGAACAGGCAACTTGCCATAACTCAGGCAGCTGTACTGGAGAAAAGATGCCTGACTCGTGTGCAGCTTGGGGCTGTACAAACCGTCGCACAATCCAAACCAGATCTCTGGGAATTACTTTTCATAGGTAAGGCTGAATAGTTGTTTCTGGTTGTATTTGGTCATATAGCATTCTTGAAAGCTAAGTAGTTGGCCACCAGAGTCAGACAGTATTAATAGCTAGATAAATATAAATTATTTCTGAAGAAGTCGCATCTTATATTATAGTTTATATTATAAACTTGGTGTATGAATGTGTGTGTGATTGGGTGAATGGGATACAGTGTAAGGCACTTTGGTAACTTCTAAGGTTAAAAAAAGGCACTATATGAGCACAGACCATTTACATTTAAACTAAAGTGCCCATAATCGAGATTTTCATCTACATTGCCGTTTTTTACCAAACTGAATTTTGTATCAATCTACTCATTTCGGCTGAGAGACTGACATATTTTGAATCTGACTGTTGTTAGTTGGCTAGCTAGATTTCTCAAACTCCCAAAGAGAAACAGTTGAGGAGGCAGTGGGAAGTAGCTTAAAGGAGATAAGGTTTTTCCGCCAGTGAGTCCTCTTTGCTATGCAATGAGCACTTCAAGCCGGAGGATCAGGTCAGACTGTCAGGATTAGAGATGGAGCTAAACCATCTTCAATTTCCAGACTCATCTCCAATGAGCAGGTGTATCGATAGGCTATAATGATTTGATCACTGGCTCGTTTATATATATATATATATAATTTTTTATTTTAGCCAGTGGCAACTAGGACAACACGAGCCTCAAGGAAGGCTAAAGTGTACCTGAAAGAATAGGAGTTGGAAAATAACGCCTTCCCGAGCGTGTGATAGTGTTAAGATGGCCCCAGATGCTTTAACTCTATGCGAGAAACATAGAGAGAAAAAAGGCATGGCTGTATATATATATATATATATATATATATATATATATATATATATATATATATATATATTTTTATTATCTATGTCATGCTGCTGTTTTTTATTGTTATTTTGTATTGTTGTGCACTGGAAGCTCCTGTCTGATTCTGATTTTCTTTGTCAACGTCAAGTGTATTTTCTAAAAAGCTGACCAGCAGATGATAACATTCATTCAATTAGTTTATAATATGTACACATTCACTCTTTGTGTTAAGCCTGATTCACTGAAAATTGCTCTGTTATTGTAGTTCTTCTTGCTCACCACCAGAGGGCTCTATCAACCAGGTATTGACTTTAACTCTCTGGACTCCATTTCCCACAATCCCTGTACCTGGCACTGATTACCTGCTCTCCTGTTTCTCATTAATTCAGCTATTTAAGACTCTCTCTCATTCTCTATCTCATTAGGAAGTCTTGGTTTGCCCTGGCTGATATTTCTGAGCATTATCTGAGTTTACTGCCTTGCCTGTATATGATCTTGGACTATTTACCCTGTTTTGACCCATTGCTGCAGTAGGCAGTATTACTGCTTTGTTTACCTGTGATTGTCTGCAGGCTGCCCTGACCTCTTGCCTGTTTATTGACTGCTTCTTTGGATTGCCTTGGATACTGCTGTTGCTGGTGATTGACCCCTGCATGTCTATTACTACGTTTGTTGTTCTTAAAGCTGCACATGGATCACAACTCCATTGACTCATTACACACGTACTGTACATAACATATTTTAAATAAAAAATGGTGATTAGTTTATACCCTTGGAAATCACTGTTGGTCTGTACATTTCAATAAAAAACAGTGGTCAAATATAAAAAAAAATGAGCAAGATACTTACTTGCATCTTATGTCACAAACACCCTTAACCTGAACTGCTGATACTGATGCGTGGTGCTGGAATATAAATATTCCATGAGGTTTCCGCTTAGCTTGTTAAACTTGAGTCCTGCATTCATTGATTTGATTGACGAGTGGTGAAAGACTACTGAGAACACTAAAAATGTAACTTCTTTTTTTTAACCATTATGTTATTCCTGCAACAACTTGATGACAATTAGACAGTGGTGCATAATAGCTTGCAGCAGAACAGCAAAAAGAATATAAATTATTAGGGGGGGAAATTTGGCCATATCTGATTTTTGGGGGGACATATCCCCCCTCAAAGTACATTGTGGTTATGGACCTTCAGGTAAATAAAAATGTCTGTAGACTGTATTTTTCATCTGCATCTGTACAGGGATTAATTTAATTGTTTGAATGTTTATAAATGCAACTTTTTTTATTGTAGTCTCTTTGAACATACTTAATTGTGTTCTTGCATTGGTGCGGAAGTAATAAACCTCATCACTCAAGGGGTCTAAATAGATATAGTATTATTCAGGTAGCTAGCACAAGAGTATGTAAATAGTAATATATGTATGCACAATTGTCTTCAAACTGTTGCTTTGGCATGACCGTAGTTGGAATGAAATTAAAAAGTGACTGTAAAAGAAAATGGTTTTCTATAATGCACACTATTGCACCCTTGCATTAATGCTGAAAATGCAATGCGTACATGTGAAGTCAAGTCAAGTCAAGTCAAGTGGTTTTTATTGTCGTTTCAACCATATACAGTTAGTACAGTACACAACAAAATGAGACAACGTTCCTCCAGGACCATGGTGCTACATAAAAACAACAAAGGACCAACACAGGACCACATGAGACTACACAACAAAATAAAATACCTATATAAAGTGCACGTGCAAACATGTGCAAAAAGTACGGCACAGTACAACAAATTTCTGACAAGGAACAGGACAATAGACAAAGTGCAGCGCCGACCAGTACACAGTAGTGCAAAAGATGACAGTTTCTAAAAAAAAAAAAAAAAAAACATAACATACTATGAGATAGTGTTCTATGCACATAGCAGTTATTGAGGTAGCAGACAGTTATAAAGTGACAGTAATTAAAGTGCAACTCAGGACACGTGTGTGTCAAACCAGTCTCTGAGTATTGAGGAGTCTGATGGCTTGGGGGAAGCAGCTGTTACACAGTCTGGCCGTAAGGGCCCGAATGCTTCGGTACCTCTTGCCAGATGGCAGGAGGGTAAAGAGTTTGTGTGAGGGGTGTGACGGGTCGTCCACAATGCTGGTTGCTTTGCGGATACAGTGTTTTTTGTAAATGTCTTTGATGGAGGGAAGAGAGACCCCAATGATCTTCTCAGCTGTCCTCACTATCCTCTGCAGGGCTTTGCGGTCCGAAACGGTGCAAGTCCCAAACCAGGCAGTGATGCAGCTCCTCAGGATGCTCTCAATAGTCCCTCTATAGAATGTAGTGAGGATGGTGGGTGGGAGATGTGCTTTCCTCAGCCTTCGAAGAAAGTAGAGACCCTGCTGGGCTTTCTTGGTGATAGAGCTGGTGTTGAGGGACCAGGTGAACACCATTGAGTTTGGTGCTCTTGACGATCTCCACAGAGGAGCCGTCGATGTTCAGTGGAGTGTGTTCACCTTGTGCTCTCCTAAAGTCAACAACCATCTCTTTTGTTTTGTCCACATTCAGAGACAGATTGTTGGCTCTACACCAGTCCGTCAGCCGCTGCACCTCCTCTCTGTATGCTGACTCGTCGTTCTTGCTGATGAGACCCACCACGGTCATGTCATCGGTGAACTTGACGATGTGGTTCGAGCTGTGCATTGCTGCACAGTCGTGAGTCAGCAGAGTGAACAGCAGTGGACTGAGCACACAGCCCTGGGGGGCCCCAGTGCTCAGTGTGGTGGTGGTGGAGATGCTGTTCCCGATCCGGACTGACTGAGGTCTCCCAGTCAGAAAGTCCAGGATCCAGTTGCAGAGGGAGGTGTCCAGGCCCAGCAGGTTCAGCTTTCCAATCAGGTGCTGGGGAATGATTGTGTTGAATGCTGAGCTGAAATCTATGAACAGCATTTGAACGTATGAGTCCTTATTGTCTAGGTGGGTGAGGGCCAGATGGAGGGTTGTGGCGATGGCATCGTCCGTTGAACGGTTTGAACGATACGCAAACTGCAGTGGGTCTAGTGAGGGGGTAGCTGGCTCTTTATGTGCCTCATGACGAGCCTCTCGAAGCACTTCATGATGATGGGTGTAAGTGCGACGGGACTGTAGTCGTTGAGGCAGGACACTGAAGACTTCTTTGGCATGGGGATGATATTGGTGGCCTTGAAGCACGTTGGAACGACGGCGCTGCTCAGAGAGATGTTGAAGATGTCGGTAAGAACATCTGCTAGCTGGTCTGCACATCCTCTGAGCACTCTGCCAGGAATGTTGTCTGGTCCAGCAGCCTTCCGTGGGTTGACTCTACGTAGAGTTTTCCTCACATCTGCCATGGTAAGACAGAGCACCTGGTCGTTGGGAGGAGGGGTGGTCTTCCTCGCCATCACGTCGTTCTGCACTTCAAACTGAGCATAGAAGTCGTTCAGCGCATCTGGAAGGGAGGCATCTTTGTCACAGGCAACTGATGTTGTCCTGTAGTTGGTGATGGCCTGGATGCCCTGCCACAGGTGTGTCACCGCTGTCCTGGAAGTGACTGTGGATGCTCTGGGCGTGTGCGCGCTTTGCCTCTCTGATTGCCCGTGACAGTTTGGCCCTAGCTGTTCTTAGGGCTGCCTTATCGCCTGCTCTGAAGGCGGAGTCTCGGGACCTCAGCAGCAGGCGCACCTCCGCAGTCATCCACGGCTTCTGGTTGGAGCGTGTGGTGATGGTCCTGGAGAAAGTGACATCATCAATGCACTTGCTGATGTAGCTGGTCACTGATGCTGTGTATTCCTCCAAGTTGGTAGAATCGCCATATGTTGCAGCCTCCCTGAACATGTGCCAGTCAGTACACTCAAAACAGTCCTGAAGAGCAGAGATGGCTCCTGCTGGCCAGGTTTTCACCTGCTTCTGAAGCGGTTTTGTGCGTCTGACTAGCGGTCTGTATGCTGGAATTAACATAACAGAGATGTGGTCTGAGTAGCCGAGGTGGGGCGGGGCTCCGCCCGGCACGCGCCTGGGATGTTTGTGTAAACAAGATCAAGCTGCTCAGCCCCTCTCGTTGCAAAGTCCACATACTGATGGAATTTAGGGAGCACTGTCTTGAGATTTGCATGGTTGAAATCTCCGGCGACAATAAACAGTCCGTCGGGGTGAGCGCTCTGCAGTTCAGCTCATAGCCCCATACAGTTCACAGAGCGCTTCCTTAGCGTTAGCGCTGGGGGAATGTAAACTCCGGTTATGCAAACAGTGGTGAATTCCGTGGTAGATAAAAGGTCTGCATCTAACAGTCACAAGCTCCAACAGCGATGAACAGTAACTAGAGACTAGCATAGAGTTCTTGCACCATTTCGTGTTGATGTAAACACACAAGCCACCACCGCGAAGTCTTACCGCGAGAGAGCTGTATTTCTGTCGGCACGAAACGAGGCGAGCCCGTCTAGCTGAATGGCGGCATCCGAACTCTGTCGCTGAGCCACGTCTCCGTGAAAACAAAGACGCAGCAGTCTCTAAACTCACGCTGCGTAGCCTGCTGGAGTCGGATATAGTCCAGTTTATTCTCCAGGGAGCAAACATTTGAGAGCAGAATAGACGGGAGAGCCGGCCGGCTAGGGTTTGTTTTAGCCTAGCATGGACCCCCGCCCTCTTTCCGCTTCCGCTTTCGCGACACCGCCACGAGGTCCTCTCCCCGCCACCGGCATCAGGCGACGCCGAGGACTGGAGGCCTGGTCTCCGCAGCAAGCCGAGTACGCGTAGCACCTCCTGCAGGTCATCATGCAGCTTGGTTTTTGCATGAGTCTTATATTTCAGTAGTGTCTGGCGATGGTAGACACGAACACCGGTTGCTCCGATGTCCATGTGTTGCTAAAGTCTGGCTTTTTTAACAAAAATAGCACCATTGTGGATCCGGAGTGGCCGCTGCGTGCTACCGCGCCGCCATCTTGGATCAAAAAAAGCATTTGCATTCACAAACTAGTTTAGTGTACTTCCTTTCAATCACTGACTGTCGCACAATAAATTCAACATGATCACACAGGAACTTGAAATGTTGCTTCCGAATGTTCCAGTACATACATAAATGTATATGGCTGAAATGGCATGTGCTAATAAGGTAGCTGTATTTAGAAAATGTATTAAACCTAGCATTCATTATAGAAACAGTACTCTCCTCCGCCATGTTGACAATTTAAAGTATGTCACAGTTTCCCCAGATGTAATTACAACTTGATGTAATCAACACTTGATGTTCATGTGTTACTTCCAAGTTGTATGTATTATAATTCTGATTGCACATGAAGTTTCGAAAGGTTACATGGTTGATACAATTTGCATTGGCGTTGACTTTCTTACATTATTTATAACTAAAAGTGCTTTACAACTATCTTTTGGTGCCACTCTGTGGACATTTCACCTGAAAACTGGAGCTTGTTGTCTAGCAGTAATATTGAAAAGTTTGGTGAGAATCATCTTAGATGAGGGGAATTGGGGAGTATTGAAACAAATATTTTTGGGTATATTGGAAAGTATGTTACAACCCTCCCTGTCTGGACAAGCATGATTTTATTAATTATTTTTAAGTGTAAGTGCAACATTTGTGTAGATGTTGCATATAAAATTAAACAAGACAACCTGATTCAGATAATACCAATAATTATAATTGTAGTGTAAAAATATATTTTTTTAACTCAATTGTTTTTGTCTGGTAAATCCTTTTATATTTTATAATTATATATTTTTACACAGAGACTTACAACTTCTTTGGTCACCTCAGGAGTGTGGCGGTCATATATGATAGTGATTTCAACCCTGTAGCTACAACACTCTCTGGTGTTCCCCACCAAAACCAACTGAACACAAGAAAACAAAATTGGGTGAATCTCCCCCAAAAATAAGAATGTTGCATAAAGAAAATGGAGCCATTTTTAGGCTATTTTAAGCACATTTCCAGTTTAAATTTAATTTTTAATTTCTATATTTTCCCTTTCTTTATGTAATACAGTTAAAACAATTCTGCATTACAGAAATGAGAATCTGATGACAATCATTAAATGCATAAAAAAAAAAAACATTTTCGGTGGCAATGTGATAAACAAAACGTAGATGTTTAATTCTCATAAAAATAATGCCACAATGCAAAAACTACAAAAATGTCTTTTCAATTTTTATTTTATTTTGTGGTGCACATGTTTTTGACTCTTCAGTGAGATTTCCCCCCAAAACTATAAAATAAAAAAGAATGCATGAACCTGATAAATAACCTTTTAATATGTACCATATTTTGCTACCCTTTAAAATATTTTGATGAAATCTTTGCAATAAAATATCCCTGAGAAGTTATTTTTCTTTTGTTCTCCAAAAAGGAAGGAGACAGGCAGTCTGTTTTAACATAGTGTAAAATATTCATAAGGTTGTATGAAGTAGGATCAAAGAGCTTTGCTGTTGCCTGCAGGTAAGTTTTCAGATCTGCTGGGCTTCTCCATCATTGTCTCCATACAGCACTTCCAGCTCTTTATCCTCTCACTAATGGGCTTCATGAAGGACAGCTGCTGCTACAACGGCATATAACCATTAAGAGGACAAATGGCAAGCAAGATCGATTTCAGCCTGTATTGATGCAGCTTTTATTTTGGATGAAAATCTTCACATTTGGGATAATTAGGTTCTACAAAAAGTAATTACAATACACATTAGAACATGTTGGATTTACTTTGAACTTATTAAATTTCATTGTAATAGGAATGCTCTAGAAATGTATGACCAAATTGTATTTATGTAGTGCTTTTCCTAGCAAAAATGGTACTGCCATAGTATGCATTGTACCATGTAAATACCATAATACAGGAATGTTGTGATCATTTAGTATTACCAATTAATACCATCTCTGTATCATGGTAACACCACAGTACATTTTTGTATGGGTTTGTATGAACAGTCTTGAGACTACACAAATGGTAAATGGTCTGCACTTACATAGCACTTTTTTAACCTTAGCAGTTTTCAAAGCGCTTTACACTGCATCTCATTCACCCATTCACACACACACTCACACACCAATGATGGCAGAGCTGCCATGCAAGGCGCTAGCCTGAGATTTGGGAGCAACTTGGTGTTCAGTGTCTTGCCTAAGGACACTTCGGCATGTGGAGCCAGGAGTTGAACCGCCAACCCTACGATTAGCGGCCAACCTGCTCTACCACCTGACCCACAACTTTTTGAATTTATGCAGTATTTAATGCAGTATAAGAAACATGACATATTTTCTTGTTACCATGTTTTGTTACATATACAATTGTAATACAATTATATTTTTATAAAATATAGAAAAAACAGATGGTGGAAGACATCATTCTGATACCTGTACCAAGCATTTTATCAATGTAGCACAGCAGCAGAACATGCCCGCAAAGCACAGATAGAGCTCGGAACTTTGTAACATGATTGTAGGGGCAAGACAGCTGCCATTTGAACACCTGCCTTGCACTGCTAGGTGCAGTATGAAAGTTGCGATGAGTGGTGCGAAAGCATGAGCGTGAGGCAATCGTCTGTGTTTTGCGACTGCTACAGTGTCCTTGAATAATGTACAACATGCCAGGAAAGGCAGCCGGTGGAGTTTCTGATGCCCCCTAGGGAGTTGGTGCCCTACGCAGATTGTGTAAAATGTGTATAGGGAGTATGATTACCAGCTAACGGAAACCATGCTGCTGTCTCCAAGGTTCTGTCACAGTGTATCTGTTTGGTAGTGTACTAGCCAATGCAGAAGTTGGAGACATGGTTAGAACTCTGCAGGTAATCTACACTATCATAAACCCATTTGATCCTACTGGTTACAGTTGTGACCGAGGTCTAAAAGGAGTTTGTGATGTATTTTGCAGAGTTTTCAATTGTAAATGATTTTTGCATGAGTGGTGCAAATTGTCACATGACCAGAGCTATTTAATTCCACTTTGCTCCTGGAAAGATTATGCCTGTCCAAACTCAATAAAAAGAAGTGAATAAATCCTGTCACAATACACTTAGAACTTCCATATTTTGTACATAATTTTAATTGAGTTGTGTTCATTTTCTGTTGTTCAACTTTGTTGGTGGGGTAGGTTTTGTGTGGATGACTGAAAAATACATCTGGATGAAGCATATTTTGTCCACTCATGTTTATAAAGATATTGTGATTAATCGTGATTAACTACAAACAATTATGCGATTAATAGCTATGATATATTTTAATCGTGTGACAGCCTTATATATACAGTGTGTATATATATATATATATATATATATATATATATATATATATATATATATATATGCGGATGCCCACTTACCTTAGTAAGGCAAGGGCTGCCTCCTGCGACTTTTGTAAAGACGCAAGGCGACAGGGACAGACCCAAAGGGAGGACCTTGTACTGATATGCCCGGCCCTCGAAAGCAAACCGTGTCGAGGCAAAATCGAGACATCGAATTACGCATCATTCCGGTCTATCACCGCAAACCAATCTTGATGCCACTTGCATGACAGAATGCTCCTCTGCATCAGCATCATGAATGGGAGTTTGTGCAGGGCCCGATTTAGCGCTCGCAGGTCCAAGATTGGCCACTTTTCTTTGGTACGAAGTAGGGGCTATAGAACTCCTTTATCTCGGCTGGAGGGACAGGCTCTATCACATCCTTCTGTAGAAGGACTGCAATTTCTGCATGCAGGACAGGAGATCCCAGGAGATCAGCAGTTACAGAAATAATCAAACCAGCCCGTCCGGCACCAACAATCATGCCACGCTCCAAATCACAGAGATCACATTTTCCCCATTCTGGTGGTTGATGTGAACATTAACTGAAGCTCCTGACCCATATCAGTCACATGATTGTCTGATTAGATAATCGCATGGATGATTTTTGGTGCAATACAGGCTGGTTTGACTATTTCTGTAACTGCTGATCTTCTGGAATTTTCATGCACAACAAGTCTCTAGAATTTACTCCAAATGGTTCCAAAAAAACAAAAAACATCCAGTGAGTGGCAGTTCTGTGGATGGAAATGTCTTGTTGATGAGAGAGGTCAACAGAGAATGGCCAGACTGGTTTGAACTGACAAAGTCTACGTCAACTCAGAAAACCACTCTGTGCAATTGTGGTGAGAAGTGTGGTTTTGGCAACACAAGGGGGACCTACACAATATTAGGCAGGTGGTTGTGGCTGATCGGTGTGTGTGTGTGTGTATGTGTATGTATATATATATATATATATATATATATATATATATATACACACATACACGCACACACTGTATAGCAAATATTAATATATGTAAGTGTAAATATTGAGCTTTGAAAATTAATTTTCCTAACCAGGACATTTTTCTGATAAAGCATTCAAGTGCTGCTCTTGGGAGCTTGCTTTTGACAGATATGAATTAATATGCATATGCAATATAATGCATTAGATGCAATACAGCACTATAATGAACAACACGTGTGCAAGGCTAAATGTTGAGCTTTAAAAATTTACTTTTGTATCAAGGTACAGTATACCATCTAAAATCATCACTGAATCATGGGACAGTATACATTATACATTTTGTAAAGCTTTTGAAGAACAGTCTAGACACTCCACAAAATACTTCAAATACATCCAAGTGTTTCGAATGCCATTATCAACATGCTCTAAACTAATTATTTAGCTACAGCCCATAGCCAAAGTAATGTCTAGGAGAGCGCGCGTTACATCACAAGCACTTCTCAGTGGATACACCTGGCTCGGATGCTGACGTCTGGTTCGTCCACTGTTCGGCTCACATACGCGTCTGCGTTCACTCAAGCGCGCTACAGGATTCCATGTCACCTTAAAAAACCTCGCGCACTATACATACTGCTTTTGAAGTGCAACAAGGGACATTTTGGCAGCGCCGGGTATTTTTCAAATGAACAGAAAGGGTTAGACTGCTGCTGGTGCAGACTCAAAATCGTGTCGTGTCTTTAGGACAACCGCTGACTTCCCAGGTTTCTGGTTCCTTTCAATCAAATTTGGATTGGGTGAAGACCATGCAGATGTCTCCGCCAAACCGGAGGAAATAGGCTACATGCGTGATCTTGCTGTCGACATCGGCATAAGAGTGCTGCTGTTTGGAGTTTTTGTGTAAGTAAGCCTGCATTTGGCAGATATGCGTTATAATATGCAATATATGCATTATGTTGTGAGCCACATTACGCTTAGTTTGAGCTTTGATAATTCATTTTTAGAGACCAATCCAGGACATATGTGTGCTTCTCCTTGGAGTTTTTGAAGGCTACTTGCATATATGCCAAATGTGCATTGTATTATATTGCCATTATATTTGCATGGGCTACTATAGCTACTGAGCAACATGCTAGTTTGCAATTGTAAATGTTGAGCATTGAATAAAAAGAAAGAAAGAAAGAAAGAAAGAAACAAACAAAACAATAAATAAATAAAAAGGCTGTTATAGCCAGGATAATTTGACTGATAATGCTGGTCATAAATGTTTTAGCTGTATAATTTCTTTGTTTTTAGACTTAAGTGATATTTCAACACACTTCTTCTGGTTGAAACTTTCGAGCTGTTATCAAAGGGGTCTTGAACCAGTACCAATTCATTTTGAAAGGAGTGTAGCAATTGCTTGAAGCCTCTATACACTTGCATAATAATCAGTTGTATGTTCTTGTATGTAGTTTTGCACACAGTTATAATAACAATACTTATTTATAGTTAAACCTTTAAGACTATAATGCCTTAAAACACACATTTAACACCAAATCCCATGTGCTACTTATAATGCAGTATACCCTTTAAAAGGGATTACCACGAATGGGTTTAGTATTATAATGAATTATGATTCTAATGGCCTGTTTTGTATATTTTGTAAAAACTGGCAAAACGAGCGATCCAGAGGAGAACAACAACCATTTAAGTTTTACTTGGAGTAAAAATAAATTTCAGGCTCAACTTGTGCAGTTGTTGGCTGTTATAACAACTCAGAATAATTAATGATATCAACGTAAATAACCTCGGACCTCGGCATGTCATCTACAAACTGAGGTGAGGCACTGCCTATAAAATAAAAAAATAAAAAAATGGTCAGCTTGACTCTGAAGTATCGGCATGTTTTTTTTGACCATTTTTACAAATGTAATTCCATAAACATTGTATTACCAGTTCAGAATATACACAATCAGCCACAACAATAAAACCACCTGTCTAATATTGTGTAGGTCCCCCTTGTGCCGACAAAACAGCGCCAACTCGCATCTCACAATAGCATTCTGAGATGATATTCTTTGAAGACTTTGTCAGTTCATACCAGTCTGGCCATTCTCTGTTGTCCTCTCTCATCAACAAGACATTTCAATCCACAGAACTGCCGCTCACTGGATGTTTTTTGTTTTTAGCACCATTCTGAGTAAATTCTAGAGATTCATGTGCGTGAAAATCCCAGGAGATCAGCAGTTACAGAAATACTCAAACCAGCCCTTCACCAGCAAAGTCTACGGTAACTCTAATAACCGATCTGTACAATTGTGGTGAGAAGAATATCATCTCAGATTGCTGTTCTGAGATGCGGGTTAGCACTCTTTTGGTGGCACGAGGGGACCTACACAATATTAGATGGTGTACACCGATGCAATTGATAACACTGGAGACTGGATATTGAAAACAGTCGAATTGCAGAACACTTCCTCGTTCAGGAAAAAGGTGGAAGGCATAAGAAAATGCAGCATTCTCTGTGCGAACAGGTTGTCAAGGTTCAAGTTCATTCATGTATTTCTTAAAGGAAATACACAAGCAACCGAAAATAAGACCGTATTTCTCATTTATTTATGATGTCATCATAAAGCTGATAAAAGCAATAATTAAATAAAATCTGGGGAAATAGTGGCTCAGACTTGCTGTTGTATCATTCATCTTTATCACAGTTTTAACATGGACTGCCATCCTAAAGAATTTTCTGTTCCTGGAAAACTGCTTGCTCAAAGAAATACAGCTTTTCATCTTCTTTAAAGGTTTGATTGAAAGAGCTCTTAACGTTAAAATGTCCAGATTAACCTAATGTATGCAGTGTGTGTGTGTGTGTATGTGTGTGTGGGGTGGGGGGTTATGAAGTGCAGCCTTGAGAGCAGCCAGCGCGTGCCAAGGCAAGTGTCACTATTACTATTATTCATTATTAGGATTATTGATTCGAAAATATCTCAACCCTTGGTATTAAACCTCCGATTTTAACTCGGCCTGCACCATTTGTGCTACATGATTCTGAATGATACCTCAAATCATGCAGCTTGTTGAGGAGAGGTGTGCTATTACTATTACTATTATTAGGTGATCAAGCATTTTTCTATTTTGATAATACATGTGATAAAAAATCTCAAATACTTTGGAGTACCCCAAACCATATCAAGAGACCATCATCAGGAAAACGGTTCAGAGCACATTGATTAACGGTGCCAGTAGCATTTCCATTAGTACCGACCAATCAAATTATTCTCAACACAAATTTCTCATCAGGACAGTTATCAGGACAGAAAAACCATACTGGTTGAATAGCTGCAGTGATGTGCCAATTCATTATTGGTCACTTGTCAGTTATTTTCATTCTAACCTTGATTTTGCAGCACCATAATGTTAAAAAGAAAAGACAACAGTAACCATTCACATGATGATGGAAATGCCTGAATAAAGACTTGTGGTTGGGCTCTTTTGACTTGTGCCAGAAAGCAAGTACTTACATATCAATAAGATCACCCTAACAACCACCCAGAAAACCTTAGCAACAGCACAGCATCCCCCTGGCAACCACCCAAAACACTTTTGCAGCAGCCTAGCAACCATTCCAAACATTCTAGCGACATTCTAAAAATCAATCAGAACACCATATAGCAACAGTGAATAGAAATACGGGACGGTGAAATCATTACAGATCCTGTATGTCTCGTGTATTGGAATATCCTGAGTGTTTCGCATGTTGATGGTAACCTGTATGTCTTGTATATTGGGGGCCTTCTATGGGGAGGTCCTACCAATATTGTCACTTTTGTCTTTAGATGTTACAGTGTGTCACACAGACTGACATACATACATACATACATGCATACATACATAACATACATACAGAGATTGTTGACCTGAAAAGCTGGCACTTGCATGTAGGCATGTGGTATAACATTTTCACATCACGATTTTTGCTGAAGCTTTTATTACGGGAAATGTTATTATCCAGGTATTGAATTACATTACGAAAAGGGGTTGAAAGACAAACTAAATTTAATGTTGGTCTCTTGGCTCTCAACGAAGGCGGTCGCATTTTCTCACCCTCTCCCTCCCCTTACCTTCCCTGCTTTGCTCCTCTCGTCACGTCTAGTCTACTGTCTTGTACTTTGAGAGACTTTCTCAGCACTGCTTTCCAAACTAAGACATCATGGATTTGATCAACTGGTCTCTCAACGCAATTGACACCATCTTCTCGACGAGAAGCTTGGGTTCGGGGGAACCTGACTGTCCTGCCAGAACGTTCGCAGCTGGCTAAACGATGGACGCGTGGGAGAGGTGGCAGGTCATGTGTCTGGCGGCTCTTTCCGTGGAGGACGTTGAAGATATCTACCTATTCGGTACCATGATAACAGGTCTTCTGCTGATTGGATTAGGCATTGCCCTGGTTTATCGAGGAATTAAGAAGACGGTGACAGCTGTCCAAAGCCTCACAAGGCTGCCCGTCATGATTGAAGCAGTGGGCAGAGCTGTCTCAAAATACGGATAACATCATGGAGAAGCTCACAGCTTTGCAAAGGCAAATGGATTGTTTCAGAGACCAAAGTGGACCAGGAGAATAGCCGTGTAAATTAGAATGCGGCTACTCGCCTCAAGACCAAACAATCCCAATCTTATCTGTTTCGGCCGCCCTCAACCAGCACTGGCCTTGGCCAAGGCCACTGTTGGAACAACAACTCCCCCGGACGAGCACTGCAGTGAGCCACTCTTGCGTTCCTTCCCCGACTCCCCAGACACCTGGTGATTGTTGACTATGTTTTGGACCTGATCAAGGTTGTCTCCATGGCAACTTGCTGTGTATCGCTATGACAGCCCTGCAGACTGAGGCACCTAGATTAAGATGCTGGCATAGTGACTCTCCAGGCCTACACACACATGAACTCTTACATATATATACAGATATGCAGTCATCCACCCGATACCCTATCCTTCGCCTTTGCTGCTTTGTACCCCCAGTCTGACAGGCGGGTCTGTGACCAGCGCCGAGAATGGCTGCAGGACAGGATGGCTGCTTGCCTGTGCTGGGCTACCTCCACCCCCCAATCCCCACCCCTGTTGCAAGTCTTGTTCATGTTGTAGAGTGTACTGATTATGTGCTAATGTTGCTGAGGTGTTTTTTTCCTGTTCCCACACTGTACTCCTTAAGGAGCATAGTCTGGGGGCTGCCTTTTTTCTCCTCACCTCTCCTCATGTCATGCTGTATTTCTTTCTAATTCCCTGTCTTCCTGTCCTTTCTACCCCCTTGTCATATGTATGTTTGTATGGACAGGTCGATGGCCAATTTCACTGGTACTTGTGACTATGTGATAATAAAGGACTACTACTACTAATAACAAGCTTAATTACTTTTTTCAATACCAAACTGGCTTTTTAAATGAATAGACAACAAAGAACTTTGAAAAGAACCATTAAAATAAAACAAAAAAGGAATGCATGTTTTTTTTCTTCTGGATAGCAAGCCAGTTTCTAATGTTTAGGCACTAGCTAGAAATTTAAAAACTGCAAGTTCAATCACACCGTATGGCAACGTACGATTGCGTTGTGTTCCAATTTGAACTTAATATTGAAATTATCATTGTGCCACATTGCCGTTATTAATTACAGGAACTAGTATTAGCTGATTACAACTGTATTTTAGTTGTTACTACAAGACGCAAACTTTACTGCTCTGCCACTTGAAAGCAAGCTACACATTATCTGCAAACGTCAACAACTGTTCACTTTCTTTGTCTTCTTATGCCTCCTGCACACTACACAACTTTCAAAGATGTCGCATCGTGGAACCGTTCATATTACATAACTATCTGTCTTGTCATGGAACTCGTAGTATTTTCAAGTTATATGAGGAATCGGCGACAGGTATGAACACATTACAAGACTGTAAAACAGTTAAAGGATGGGCAAGGAGGAGGCGAGAACCGGCTTGTCAACATAAATAATATTTTAATGTAAACTTAAACCAAAAGCACAAACATAACCACACATGACGGACATGTCCGTAATTCTCTCTCTCTCGAACAATCGTCACCGGCCACCTTTATCCCTCGCGCGCGATATTCCGACCCGGCCCCGCCCCCCTCCGCTCCACAAAGACATTTCACTATTGACGAATCCCCGATGACCCTTCCTGGACTCCAAATTACATTTCACAACAGAGTACACGCGAGAAGTGATATGAGATACGAAAACAAATGCATGATCATATGTTATGCATTTCTGAATATGATGTGTATGTTTTTAATCGCCTAAAGGCATTATATATTTTATTGGCTATAATATAAAAAAGTACCTCCAACTGAAAACTCTACCTATATTCTTACCTGACTGTCCAAGAGAATTGGCAACTTCTCTGATTTCAGGCTTTTGTCGCGATCTCCACAAAACTGTCGGCGAGTGAAAATCGGGCTTAAAATCGTGTAGTGTAAACTCAGCATTAGCTGTCTCTAAAGGCAGGTGCACACTGTACGATTTATAATAGTCCTTTACGATTGTTGATTGACAGACTGTACGATATGAACGCATTGATATTGCTATGGCACACTGTGCGACATTATGTCAGACTGCACGATATACATTGTAGCTGACTGTGGACATAATTGTCCCGATCAGTGAACGTGACTCACTTTTACGGGAGTGTTGCGGAATAAAAGCGAAACAGCTAAATTTTCCCACCACGGAGGAGCATTCTTTTTCTCTCATTGAAAGTCAGGTGATCAGCATTTCCATTGCTCCAATACCACTCCATCACGAGCATAGGCTAACATTTACAAGAAAGATGGATTTTGTCAAATAGGCCTATAATAAGACACAAATACAGAAAATGACAGGCATTGAGAATGAACGTGAGTGCGGGAGGTAGCCTACAGTAATAATGAACTACTCCAAGCAATATTTATTGTGGAAATAAAAAGAATTGTGGCCTGAAAAATTACAAACTTCTCCATTCACATTGGAGAAAATAAAAAAGGTGGGTTATAGTACGTCTTTCTTCTCTTTTAGATTAGTAACTTTTGGGCCACACAAAATTTTGAAAATTCATAAAGGCTGATAATATATCACACTTGCAAATACCCTGTGGAACGTGACATAGATTTCTATAATTGTATCCATCTGTATTTGCTGATTTGGATTAAAATGTCCCATAAATACCAGTATAAGTTGTTCAATCTTTCTATTTTATTTTATTGTATTTATTTATTTATACATAAAATTGGAGTGGTGTGAATCTTAACTGAAGAAGTTCCCCGTCTGTCGCTCTCTCGACGTTGTGTCGGAGAAGCGACACTAGGGGTCTCTCTCTTGAGCGCCGAATATGCCTCTGATCTATGAAAAAAGGCCAATGAGAAGTTGGCAGATAGTATTTGCACACCCCGCCCCCTGACATAGGGGTATAAAGGCGAGGAAATTCTATGAGTTCATTCAGAAAATTTCTTCGGAGCCAATGGTTGTGCATGCTGTTTGCTATGAGTCGCACCTGTTCCTGTATTCCGCTGACGCTCTGCATGCTGTTGGATTGACGGCGCATTACATCAGCTTTCTCCTTCCTTGCACGGCAGTGCAGTTGCCCCTGGGCGCTTCGACAGTGCAGAAAATAAAACTCAAAGAGTTATTTAAAAGAGTGATTTTCTCTAAAAGAGTATATTTTCACTAAAAGAGCAATACACAGCAGCGTTGAACGTCCTTTTCAGGATGCGTCTTTCTAAAGATTTCTTTCTGCCCCTGTGTAGTGCGGTAGAGTGCTCTCTGCTTCAGACGGCCACAGGTGTTGTCTCATGTGTCTGGGCAGCGCTCACACTGAGTCTGCGTTTGTGGATGGTTCATGCTCTCGCGGATGACTCACCTGGGCTGCCGCCTTCGGGCCAGCACACCCAAGCTGAGGCTGTTGCTCAGATGACCGACATGCTTTCCCGGGCCGCCGCCAGCATGGGCTTGGACTGGAAACCTCCGTCCTCCCCACTGCCATTGTGGTTGGATGACTGGTTCCTGGGGTCTGGGCGCCGCTCACAGCCACCCCTCCTACCACCTGGCGGGGTCGCCCAGTGCTCCCTTCCAAGGCCTGTAGGACAACACCCTCGCTGACCGCGAAGGCCTACAGTGCCGCCGGACATGCAAGTCCACCAGGCCAAGGCAAGGCAAGGCAAGGCAAGTTTATTTATATAGCACATTTCATACACAATGGTAATTCAAAGTGCAAAGTTCAAAGGCGCTCACAGAGCTGCACGTGGGTAGCGCTGATCCCAATGTGCCACGCTCGTGGTCCAGGAACGTCATCTGTGGCTGAACTTGGTTGAGATGCGTGAGACCGACAAGACTCGCTTTCTTGATGCCCCAGTCTCCCAGTTCGGCCTCTTTGGCGACACCGTGGAGGACTTCGCCCAGCAGTTCTCCGCGGTGAAGAAACAGACGGAGGCCATCTCTCACGTCCTGCCCCACCACAAGTCTGCCGCCATGGGCCATGCCCCGTCTGCTCGCCGAGGGCATCCCCCTGTGAAGGAACACCAGGCTGCTCCGACTCAACCTGGGCCCAGCTCTCAGCCCACGCGTCGAGCGCCCCGCAGGAAGCAGATGCCCCCCCGTCTCACGGACCCCCTCGAGGACCCGAAAGGCTCCCAGGCGCTCCTGAGACATTCGACCCAGAGCCCGAGATGTTAGCTCTGGAGATGGTAACACCACTCCGTCCCCCAGTGTAGGGCCGGGAGGAGAATCTTTTGTTGAATTCATTTAATTTGCCCCCTAGACGGGGCTGCGGTACCCAAATTCTCAATAATAAAGCTATTTCCTTTGTCTCTGGGTCACCTGGCCTGCAAATGCCGTTCTCACGGCACTCTGCCACCAGATCTCAACAGTCCCGGAATGCTGGACGCGGACCCCCCCAACTTCAGCCCAACGACTGTTCCCCGGCCGGCCAGTTCCGACGAGTTCAGAGGACACCTACACCGGACCTCCTCCTCAGTCGCTAACCCGCCCCCTGCCGGGTGTGCGGAGCAAGGTAAGTGCTTTGAGTCTTTTCTCAGCACTGGAGCCTGGGACACACCCTTGCCTCCAGACGCCATCCTACCTGCTCCGCCCGCTGCGAAGCCCCGCCAGGTACGTCAAAAATACTTGTCCCTTTGGTGCCCCTAGCATGGAGATTGGATGCGTGGCTTTCACTTCCCAACCCGTCACGCTAGCTGGCCCGGACCATCTGACTCGGTTACGCAATTCAGTTTGCCAGGCCCCCCGCCCCCATCGCGGGCGTCTGCTTTACTGCAGTACACGGCGAACATCCCAAATTCCTGCACGTGGAGATTGCTACTCTTTTACTCAAAGACGTGATAAAACCTGTCCCTCCAACCGAAATGAAGGGTTTCTACAGCCCTTACTTCATTGTACCCTAGAATGGTGGCGGCTTACGACCGATCTTGGACTTGCGAGTTTTCAACCTTGCTTTGCTCAAACTCCCGGTCAAAATGCTCACGCAAAGACACATCTTAACTTTGGTCCGGCATCTAGATTGGTTCGCAGCGGTAGATCTGAAGGACGTGTACTTCCACGACACCGACCCTTTCTACGGTTCGCGTTCGATGGCCAGGCGTACCAGTACAAAGTCCTCCCCTTCGGCATGTCTCTGTCCCCTCGCGTCTTCACGAAAGTCACAGAGGCAGCTCTTGCCCCGCTCCGAGAAGCCGGCATCCACATACTCCATTACCTCGACGACTGGCACATACCAGCCCACTCCTGAGAATTACTATGTGCTCACAGAGACCAGATGCTCAGGCACCTCAGCCACCTGGGGCTTCAGGTCAACCGAGAAAAGAGCAAGCTCGCCCCGGTTCAGAGAATCTCTTTCCTCGGTATGGAGTTAGACTCAGTCTCAATGTGAGCACGCCTCACCAACGAGCGTGCACAGTCAATGCTGAAATGCCTCGCCAATTTCAGGCCAGGCACAACGGTCCCTTTAAAACTCTTCCAGAGGCTCCTGGGGCATATAGCATCCTATATAGCACTGGCTTCAGACTCGAGTCCTGAGATGAGCATGGCGCCGCAGCACGCACCGTGTTATGATCACACCCACCTGCCGCCAGACATTCAAACCCTGGACAGACCACTGCTTTCTACGGGCAGGAGTACCCTTGTTGGTCACGACCAAGGCCTGCAACGGGCACGCAGCTGCGGGCTGTTGGAGAGGGGCCCCACTGAGTTGACATATCAATTGCCTAGAGTTGCTTACTGTTTTCTTTGCCCTGCGGAAGTTCCTCCCATTAGTTCGGGACAAACACGTCCTAGTCAGGTCAGACAGCACCACCATGGTAGCGTACATAAATCGCCAATGCGGCGTACACTCCCGCCCTTGTCACGAATTGCCCGTCGTCTCCTCCTTTGGAGCCAGTGGCCTCACATCCCCTGCAAACACAATATGATAGCGGACGCGTTGTCACGACAACGCTTGCCCAGCGGAGTGGAGGCTTCACCCCCAGTCGGTCCAGCTGATTTGGGAACGATTCGGCAATGCCCAGGTAGATCTGTTTGCCTCCCAAGCGACCTCCCACTGCCCGCTCTGGTATACCTGAACAGAGGCTCCCCTCGGGGCAGACGCACCTGCACACAGGTGGCCCGCGGGGCTGCGCAAGTCCGCATATCCCTCAGTGAGCCTTCTTGCACAGGTGCTGTGTCCATAGTGGCCCACCCGGTCTGGTTCTCGGACCTCATACTCCTCGCGACAGCCCCTCCTGGCAAATTACCCTGAGGTAGGACCTTCTCTCTAAGGGGCAGGGCACGCTCTGGCATCTGCACCCAGAACTTTGGAACCTCCACGTCTGGCCCCTGTACGTGACGCGGAAGATCTAGCTGGTCTACCACCTTCCGTCGTAGACACGATCAACCAAGCCAGAGCCCCTTCTACCAGGCATCTCTACGCCCTGAAGTGGCGCTTGTTCGCAAATTGGTGTTCTTCCCGGGCCAAAGAACCGCAGAGGTGCGCAGTTAGGTCAGTGCTCTTGTTCCTGCAAGAGAGGCTGGAGGGGAGGCTATCCCCTTCTACCCTAAATGTTTATGTCGCTGCTATCACGACCCACCACGACGCAGTAGACGGCAAGTCCTTGGGTAAGCACGACTTAATTATCAGGTTACTAAGAGGCGCCTGGAGGTTAAATCCCTCCCGGCCAAGCCTGTTCCCCTCCTGGGACCTCTCAGTAGTCCTCGCGGGCCTCCAGAGACCTCCCTTTGAGCTGTTAGAACCAGTTGGACTCAGGGCCCTCTCTCTTGAGACTACCCTGCTGATCGTGCTCGCCTCCATCAAGAGGGTCAGGGACCTGCAAGCATTCTCTGTCAGCAACACTTGCCTGGAGTTCGGTGTGGCAGACACATACGTGATCCTAAGACCGCGACCGGGCTATGTGCCCAAGGTTCCCACCACTCCCTTTAGAGACCAGGTAGTGAACCTGCAAGCGCTGCCCCAGGAGGAGGCAGACCCAGCCCCTTCATTGCTGTGTCCGGTACTTGCTTTACGTACCTACCTGGACCGCACGCAGAGCTTTAGATGTTCTGAGCAGCTTTTTGTCTGCTTTGGTGGACAGCGGAAAGGGAACGCTGTCTCCAAACAGAGGCTTTCCCACTGGGTAGTGGATGCCATTTCATTGGCCTATCACACCCAGGCTGTGCCCCCCCGTTGCGGGTCCGAGCTCACTCAACAAGGAGTGTTGTGTCCTCATGGGCACTGGCCAGGGGGACCTCCCTGGCAGACATCTGTAGAGCAGCGGGTTGGGCAACACCCAGTACATTGGTTGAGTCAGTATCATCCTGTGTTTTCTCAGGTCCAAGCCAGTAGAACTCGGTAACACGCTGATGGGCTGGCCTGGTGAATCGTTTGCATATAGCGCCCTTTCCCTCGAGTTGAGGTAAAATTGTGCGCTTTTTCTCCCAGGAGATCCCACTCCTCCTGGATGATTCCTCACTAGCCCTTGTGGGTCCGCAGTTCAGCGGAGGAACTCGCCGACCCAATCCACTGTGGGTACCCTGTACTGGAATAGGTCCTCCACAGGATAAGGACTCCTATGTGGACTCCCCTGTGTGTATTATCCGCGTTACGGTCCTCTTTCAAAAGTGGACCCTCGTTTTCCTTAGGCAGTCCCCAGCTGCCCTCCGGTCGCCGTGTTGTAGCAACTCCCCCCTCCTTGAGGCGAATGTTAAAAATTTGTGCAGTGAAACAACTAATTTTAGGACTCCTAATTTTTTATCTTAAAATAATGCATAGAGGGTTTTATCACTAAAAGTGGCTCCTATACCAACAACAATGACGAGTTGTCCAGAGGACTCTCAGCGTTTTTCATATTTGTAAACTTAATTAGGGATGCATTTACCTCTTCCACAAAACAAAACATCCCAATTACATTGGAAATAAAGGTTTTGACATCTTTGCACTCCCTGGTCACAGACAAAATGCTTCTGTGATGAATTGGAATTTCTGTCATCCATCAGCAGAATCATCTATCAAACTGTAAATTCCCTATCCAGACTGCACATTGTCTGTCAATTTATAGCATGTAAAGGCCTTCCCGGTTAAGTTGAAGTTGTTGACAAGACGCATGCTCGTATCACTGCACCAACACAGGATGAAGACGTGTTCGTCAACTCAAATTAATTCTACTGCAACAACGCAAACATTGTTTTTGATGCCTAGTAAAAGGTCTTGGACACAAGCCACCCAACATCTGTAGAAGATCTAAAACACCCAGATCACGCTATCAACAGCCTAGTTACCAAAAAGAACACCCTAGCAAAACACACTTTAAGTATCATGGTGGTGAGTTTTGCACTGGAAAGCACAACTCACATTACCTTTAGAAAATGCAAAGATGTTTTTACAGTAGTTTATTGCATATTCCATCTTACCACAATGTTGGCACTCTTTTATGGTAGAATAGGCAGCACATGTTTGATTTATTTTGTAACTGCCAGGTATTGTCTGCTGCAGCATGCATCCCATGAAACTCTTCATTATTGTTTTCAAAATATGAGTTAATGACTAGTAAAAAAATCCAAGCACAACATCTGGTGCTGTCAGTAATTCCATTGACTGTCCCAGACCTGATGTGCCCTGAGATATCAGCAGTGTGCCTTCTGAATGCTGATCACATGATTTCACGTTCATAGAGCAGCCCACTTGCATGAAAACAATCTGTTTTAAAACCTTTAGATTTTAAGAACTATTTTAAGAGCAGACAAGCAAAAAACCATACATTTGAAGTAGGGCTGTCATTTAATTCTGTGCGATTAATTTTATAAAAAATAACATGTTAAAAAAATTAACTCAATTAACCGTAATGCCCCTGGACTGTAATAAGGAAGATTCCTGAGAAATACAAGCTTGTAGTACCACCTGTTTACTCCAGGGGGCAGTAAGTGAAGCTTCAGATGTATGAGCAACGCACAGTTTATACAGTGAAGAAAACAACACTTCAGTAGGCAGAACAACACAAACATGCATTACGTTCTTGCGTTCAAAACACTTGATGGAGCGCAAATCCGAACTAATGGATCTCAAGATGTGTCCTAAGTATTAAACTATAAATATTTAACCTGACACAGTGACCTAAAAATGTATGTTTATGATGCAACGCACCCGAGACACTACACAAGCATGTCTGACGCAGGTGTACATCGACGGGTCCTTAAACAAGCCCTCATAATAAATTTCGAACTGATTGACAAATTCACTTGTGAAATGGATTGCTGTGAACTGTATGCCAATGATTGGCTTATGTTAAATATTATGGTTTTAAACAATACATTGTATTCTAAAGCCACTTTTTGAATTGTCTTATCAATGATTAACTCTTCTGCCATAAAATGTAATGCATTTTAATTATCTGAAATGTTTTTATTTTATATATATATATATATATATATATTTAAAGATAACTATGTATAATTTTTTCAACATTATAGATTGAATTATTGTTATAGGAGGGGCTTTCTCAGCAAATATTTGTATATGCGATTAAATGCGATTAATCGTGATTAATTAATCGGGACACCATGTAATTGATTAGATTCCTTTTTTTTTTTTTATCGATTAACAGCCCTAGTTTGAAGGATTAGTTCACTGAAGTTGCTATGTCATCATCTACTTGTCCTACTCACATTTTTTTTCTTACATTGAACGGAGACATTTAGCAGAATATCTAGGCTGCTCTTATCCATATATTGAAAATAGACTGGAGTAACTAGCTGCCAAGATCTGAAAAGGACAAAACCTAAAACCTAAAAAAAAATGTTAACCTAAGTCAAAAAATATTTTATACAATTGAATCAACCTGAATACTAGACTTGCCAGTTGCCACAATATCATAATTATCACAAAGTAGCCTACACAATAAAGTTAGGCAGCTATATTTAAACTTTTTATTTTAACAAAAAATTGAAATGAAACTGAAACTGTAGTCCAATTAAAATGTGTGTTGTTCAACTTTTTGAAAGGTGGCTTTTCAACAGTTGTGAAGGGCAACATCTCTTTGGCATTGAAACTACTTCATCCGTTCATTCTCTCCATCATGGGCCACCGGTTGGGTATTTCGCTGTCCAGGAAAATAAATCACTTATTGTGGGTTGTTGCGGGTTTAATGTTGGTGTTTTATTACCTTTCATTCCAGGACCAAGTTTATCTGTTTCTGAAGGGTAATGACATTGAGTGTGTGTGAATACATTTATTTTGTTTCCTTCTAGGGCTGGGCAATATGCAAGAAATATGTTCACAATTCTTTTATATAATTATTATTTTATTTTTTTACAATATCCAATATCAACCCCCCCTGCTGAGGGATCAGTGAATATTCTTGCTTTAGTGATTTAGAAAATGTAATTCCTTTTTTTAAAAACTAAAAACTCTAAATTCAAATTGCACTTCAAACGAAATGAAAAGCAATTAAAATAACAAAGCGGTAAAAAAAACACACATATATAACCACCTTTCCATTTACTGTCACTTACGTATCTGAACCCTTTACATACGCGTGTTCCACGAGACTGTATGCCTCCAAACAAACAGTGCATCAGAAATGCACATAGACTTTTCTGTCATTTGTTCTTAAAAATATAATAAAGTGTGTTTCTTCAAGTGCATGTCTGTTTGTCTAACAGCATTTCTTACAGTTACCCACCATGCACATTATATTCGATACCTGCAATTAAACTTCTTCTGTCAGTGCGCGTACTTAGCTGCCTGTGTATATTTTGCTGCGTGTGTAATTTGACACGTTGGTAAAGAACATCTGGCTTTCAATGCGTTATTTAGCTTCATTTATCATGGGTCGCAAACTCTTCATTAGGCAACTATTCTTTATTTAAGGCTATTCTATTCGTTACGCTATTGTTATTGCTATTCATAATGTTTCCCCATTTTACGCGGTATAAAATTTCACACAAAATTACATTTTAAAATACTCGTAATTGGATTACAGTTACTTTTACGTGATTACATATTAATCAAGGAAAAAACACTAAAATGTTCATCATTTATTGATCCCCACCTAATTGTTCTTTTTTTAATCTTTACAATCTTTTTTTTTTTTTCATTATAAATCAGTACAACGCTGATATACGATCAGTAAGTCTTCAAGTGTTTTAAGAAGAGGGGAGAAGGGAAGGTTACTAGCCTCTGGTCAGGTGACTATAATTACATTAAAAATGGAGTGGTCTCACTCAGCATTTGACTTCTGTTCAAATCATTTCACTTTTAAGGAGACACTCTCAGTGGTTCAGGGTTGAAGAACTCTTTCACTTTTCAAATGTAGTATCGTCCCAAATGGAACACTTAACGTTTTTTTATTAGTTGGTTAAACAGCTGATGGAGGTGACATTTCAAGCATATTTGATGTGTTGCCACTCAGTTTTACACTAGTATCTAATATTATGAACATATTCACAGTGCGGGGGTGGTGAAGCATTTATCTTGGGTGCTGTTTTCACTGAAGTTTCACTAGTTGCCATGTTCTAAATTGTTTTACTATTGTTTTGTCAGAGCAGCCATGTAACTCCACCCCTTTTGCTGTGTAAGGCAAGCTGCGAATGCTGAGTGCATGAAGTGTCCAACATTCCACTCTCAGTTTTGACGGTTGAAGAAGTGCATCATCTGAATCCTTATATTCACTTGAATCCACTTTTATTTATTTTTTTTGCCATTTTTTTGTAAAAACACACTACTCGCACTACTTACATTACAAAATGTTTTAGAATAGTGTGGAAGTGTGAGGTTTGGGATGCAGCTCATGTCTTTAGAAGGGATTTGTCCAAAGTGCACAAATACATGATATTAAATATTCACTATTTAATCCACACATAAATGCTGAACCAGTTGTATTAGTGCGGTACACTTTCTTTTTACACTTTTTAGTTTCGCAAATTGATTTTGTACTCTGCTTCAAATGTAAATGAATGCACTTTTGCCTTTGTGATAACTTTTGAGGCAATTCGTTTTTTTGTGACGTTTATTCACAAATATGACTGGTCTGATCTGTTAGCACGCATGGATGGTGTTGATAATGCTGAAATTGTTGGGGTAAAACGAGGTTTGTTTATCATGCCCCTGGACACCTGTCCATAATTCTAGAAACTCTTCAATAAGAAATGCCTGTTAAACTTATTTTAACATATTTGAGTCTGTCATTGATGAAGGGCCATCAGCATAACAGTGGAAAACACGCTATTCCCTTCGTGTTTTCACACCAATTATTCTGAATTTCTGAGCAAAAGCAGGACAGATGGCAGGATTAGACCATGCCTTCTCATAAAGTTTAATTGTGCAAGTAACTAAACACGAATGAATGAATGAAAACTTTATTGAGCAACAACAACAATCAACACAAAGTGTTCAAAAGGATAAAAACACAAATTCCCAGATAAACAAGCAGACACACAAGCAGACAATATAATATTCCTTATTCCTTACAATATAATATACTACTTCAAGGATTTCTATTTCCTTTATTTTTTTTTATTTTTTTTTTTTTTATAGGTTTAATAACCAATTTTTTATTGAAGATTTAAAATGATAATAGGAAGAGCTCAACAGTTTAAGGTTTAAAGGTAAACCATTCCACAAGACAGATGCAGAGTATAGGAAAGAGTACTTTCCTACACAGCTCTTAAAACGGCAGGGCCTGTAATCTGTGGAACTCCCCCTGGTGCAGTAGTTGTGCGTATCACTAATTTTTGAAAAGTAATCACATAAGTACTTGGGTGCCAGATTATTTCTTATCTTATAAACTAAACACAGTTTAAGTTGAGAAACCCTCTCCTCCACTCTGAGCCACCCAAGACTGGAGAAATAGTCAGGAAGAAGATGAGTTCTAGGATGCAATTTAAGGATCACTCTGATTAGTTTATTTTGACAGATCTGTAACTTGTCTTTAAGGCCTTTAGTAATGCCTGTGTACCAAGATGTACAGGTATAGTCAAGATGATATTGAACAAGCGCATTGGCCAGGATTTTTAAGGTTTTACTATCTAAGAGGTTGGATATTCTTGCCAGGAACTTAGTCCTTTGGCTTACCTTTGAGATAATTTTTCGGGCCATAAGCTCCAATGATAGTTTGTTATCTAGTATACAGCCCAAGTAAGTAACTGCTTCCTTGGCTGTAATTTCAACATTACCTACGACTACTCTAAACCCCTTAGCCTTTTTCAGTTTATCTCTGGACCCAAAAAGAATTGACTCTGTTTTGCCAAGGTGGAGAGACAACTTGTTGTCTGTTAGCCAAACACTGAGGTTAAGGAGTTCTGAACTAAGCAGCCTTTCCACCTCTGATTTGTCTTTATGAGAGACTAGAATAGCTGAGTCATCTGCAAATAAAAACAAATTACAGTCTATAGCTGACGACATATCATTGACATATAATAAAAAAAAGAGAGGACCCAAAATACTCCCCTGGGGAACTCCACAAGTTAATTTAAGTGGTGAGGACAAGGTCCCTTCCACATCTACCACCTGTTCTCTACCCACCAGGTATGACCTCACCCACTGAAGAGATGCAGGAGAAAATCCTAGGGCTTTTAGTTTGTTCAAAAGGACATCATACTGAACAGTATCAAAGGGCTTTTGAAGGTCTATTAACACCATGCCACAAAAATTCCCCTTTTCTACCTCTTTCCTAATAAAGTCTGTAAGATAAAGCAGACAGGTATCAGTGGAATGGGCTTTTCTAAAGCCTGATTGGAAGTCAAATAGTGGAAGTTATGTTCTGCTAAATAACTGTCTATTTGCTCATAAATGATCCTTTCCACAATTTTTGATATTGAACACAAGATAGATACAGGGCGGAAATTTCCAGGATCAGATTTGGGCCCCTTTTTAAATAAAGGTATCACTCTTGCCACCTTAAATTTGCTAGGGAAATGGTTATTTTCAACGGATAAATTAATAAGATAAGTTATGACAGGAGTGATTATTTCAGCAGCATCCTTAAGAAATCTGGCAGGGATGTTGTCAAAACCGGTAGCCTTGGAAGGATTTAAGCCATTGTTTTTTTTTAGAACCAGCTCCTCTATTACTTGTTTGAAATAAAAAGTATTTGGCTGGACTCCATTTTCTTCATAAAACTTATGCACCCTCTGTGGATCACTAAAAACACCTGACAAAGATGGAAGCTTCTGCACCAGATTACTTGCAATTGTTGTGAAGAAACTATTAAAAGTATCTGCCACCACTTTTTTATCGTACAATATGGAGCCATTGATATCTAGGCCTATTTAGGGCCCAAGCCTTGAAAAGGCAAGGCCCTATTGTTTTCGTTAGGATTAATATTATTATTTTTTTTACGACTATTGGGGCACTTTTGGGGCTCTTAACGTGCTCGAAAACTCTTGAAACTTTGCATGCGGGTCAGAACCCGCGGCCATTAGGGCCGGGCTGAAGCTGGTACCCGGGCGTGGCAGGGGGGCTCGACGGCGCCCCCTGGAACGGGGTCCGAAAACTTGGTCCATAAATCAAACACGCTTGCATGTAATAATATGAAACTCGGTACACATATAGATCTCATCGTTTCATATATCCTTCATACTTTTACTTTTTACCTCAGCCCAACAGGAAATCGTCTATTTAGGGTTTTTTGGAAAATGCATGCAATGGAATTTGAAATACTCCTCCTAGAGAATTCCACCTATCGCCACGAAACTCGGTCAGCATGAAGTCAAGACATTGAGGATGAAAAATTGCCGGCGGATTTTTGATATGTCGAACGGTTTGGCCGTGGCGAGGAAACGAAATGATGGCGCGAAAAGAGAAACAGGAAGTGTGTTATAACTTCTGCATACATTAATTGATGTCGATGAAACTTCAGCAGTGTGTTCGCTGTAAGAGGCCGATCGCATGGATGTGACTATTGTGAGTCAAAGTTATAGCGCCACCAACTGGCAGAAGGAAGTGTGTCACTTTCACAATGCTTTGAAATCACCCTCTTATTTTTACCCGATTTACTTAAAACTTTAGGTGTGTAATGTAAACACACGGCAGATGTAGACATGTGAAAGGATTATTGATATCTTCGATACTGTTGCCGCGGCAACGCTTCAAACTCGAATATTCTTTTTTGATGCTTTTGAGACTCTTAGCATACTTGAAATTGCATGAAACTCGACAGACACATCACATTTATTAGCCAGTAGACATGTGCAAAGATTCAGAAACGGGCGTGGTGCAGGGGCTCAGTAGCGCCACCTTTTGACAAAAGTGGGGGGGTTGCTTTACACTTTGACCCACAGTCACAAAACTCAATAATTATATTGTTCTCATCGAGCCGGACAACTTTCTAATTTACAGTCATTAGCTCAGACCAACAGAAAGTCAGATATTTTGGTTTGAATGTGGATGTTTTGGAGAATTTTCTCTGCCTCTCTCACTGACCCTACGTCTCTCTGTGTCTGGGGGAAGGGGGGTGATTTGGCTGTTGAATGAGAATGCTTTTATTTTTGTTTTTCAAGGTTTTGGGGCCCTTAACGTGCTCGAAAACTCTTGAAACTTTGCACACGGGTAGGAACCCGCGGCCATCAGGGCCTGGCCGAAGATGGTACCCGGGCGTGGCAGGGGGGCTCGACAGCGCCCCCTGGAATGGGATTCAAACACTTGTCCGTATATCAAACATGCTTGCATGTAATAATATGAAACTTGGTACACTTGTAGATCTCATCGGGCCGAACAACTTTCGTGCTCTAAGTTTTACGCCAGCCCAACAGGAAGTCGGCTATTATGGGTTGTTTGGAAACACATGCTCTGGAATTATATATATTCCTCCTAGAGAATGAATCCAATCGCCACCAAACTTGGTCGGCATGAAGTCAAGACATTGAGGATGCTACATACCGGACGGATTTTTGATATCTCGAACGGTTTGGCCGTGGCGAGGAAATTGATTTATGACTAAAAAAGGACACATGAAGTGTGTTATAACTTAGTTAGTTCTATCTACAGTTACAAAACTCGGCGTGTATATTGTTCTCGTCGAGCCGAACAACTTTCTAATTTACAGTCATTAGCTCCGACCAACAGAAAGTCAGATATTGTGGTTTGAATGTGGATTTCTCTGAATTTTTCTCTCTCTGACAGACAGACCTGCGATTCTGTGTGTGTGTGTGTGTGTGTGTGTGTGTGTGTGTGGGGAGGGAAGGGGAGGGAGGGAGGGGGAGGGAGAGGGGTTTTCTGTTGGGTGAGATTTGCATTAAGATATTGTTTTTCAAGGTTTCCGGGACTTTTGGGGCCCTTAACGTGCTCAAAAACTCTTGAAACTTTGCACACGGGTCAGAACCCGCGGCCATCGGGGCCGGGCTGAAGCTGGTACCCGGGCGTGGCAGGGGGGCTCGACAGCGCCCCCTTGAACGGGGTCTGAAAACTTGGTCTATATATCAAACATGCTTGCATGTAATACTATGAAACTTGGAACACTTGTAGATCTCATCGGGCCGAACAACTTTCGTGCTCTAAGTTTTACGCCAGCCCAACAGGAAGTCGGCTATTATGGGTTGTTTGGAAACACGTGCTCTGGAATTATATATATTCCTCCTAGAGAATGAATCCAATCGCCACCAAACTCGGTCGGCATGAAGTCAAGACATTGAGGATGCAACATTCCGGACGGATTTTTGATATCTCGAACGGTTTGGCCGTGGCGAGGAAATTGATTTAGGACTAAAGAAGGACACATGAAGTGTGTTATAACTTAGTTAGTTCTATCTACAGTTACAAAACTCGGCGTGTATATTGTTCTCTTCGAGCCGAACAACTTTCTAATTTACAGTCATTAGCTCCGACCAACAGAAAGTCAGATATTGTGGTTTGAATGTGGATTTCTTGGAATTTTTCTCTCTCTGACTGACAGAGTGACCGCTCCCATTCTATGTTTTTCTCTCTCTCTGTCTCTCTCTGACAACATGCCCCCTGCCAATTCTCTGTGTGTGGGGAGTGGAGGGAGGGGAGGGAGAGGGGATTTCTCTGTTGGGTGAGATTTGCATTAAGATATTGTTTTTCAAGGTTTCCGGGACTTTTGGGGCCCTTAACGTACTCAAAAACTCTTGAAACTTTGCACACAGGTCAGAACCTGCGGCCATCAGGGCCGGGCTGAATCTGGTACCCAGGCGTGGCAGGGGGGCTCGACAGCGCCCCCTTGAACGGGGTCTGAACACTTGTCCATATATCAACATGCTTGCATGTAATAATATGAAACTCGGTACACTTCTATATCTCATCGAGCCGAACAACTTTCGTGCTCTAAGTTTTATGCCAGCCCAACAGGAAGTCGGCTATTATGGGTTGTTTGGAAACACATGCTCTGGAATTATATATATTCCTCCTAGAGAATTAATACAATCGCCACCAAACTCGGTCAGCATGAAGTCAAGACATTGAGGATGCTACATTGCCGACGGATTTTTGATATCTCTAACGTTTTGGCCGTGGCGAGGAAATTAATTTATGACTAAAAAAGGACACATGAAGTGTGTTATAACTTAGTTAGTTCTATCTACAGTTACAAAACTCGGCGTGTATATAGTTCGCGTCAAGCTGAACAACTTTCTAATTTACAGTCATTAGCTCCGACCAACAGACAGTCAGATATTTTGGTTTGAATGTGGAACACATTGCAAATTAATCTTTGAAGCTCCAGAAAGCACATAAAGGCAGCATAAAAGCAATCCATACGACTCCATTGGTATAATTCCCGCAGTGTACTTGCTTGTTATATTAGCTACTACAAAATATATAAATACATTTACTATCTTAACTTTAATGATGTACTTAACATAATGATAAATAATATTAAAATATTATATTGTATGCTATGTATTGTGAATACACCCAAGTTAAACATAAAAATGTACTTCCATTGCATATCATAGGAACACATAAGCGTAAATTATAATTACATTAATAAACCTGTACAAAGACCTCCAGATAAATACTGGCCTTCTGGATTAACACACTTAAGTGTGCAAAAGATATTGACCTATGACATCCTATGACATCAAAAATTATTCTACATTTGAATTACCTCATAGATGTGACTATTGTGGTTCACGGTCATAGACCCTGTCCCAAATGGCACACTTCATATGAATTTTCAGTCTTGTGTACTTATTTCATGTGTCCATTAACTCCATGAGACCGTAGGGTGTCTCATTTTTCATTTTAGGTATCAGAAGGGTGCTCACGCATACTTTGTGGTTGATATGTGCCCTCGATGCGCACTTTTGCAGAGCCCACACTGATGCAAGCTCTACAGCACACATCTTCTTCTCGACAGTCAAAGCGAGGTTATGTTATTGCCCATCGTGCACAGCGACCCTAAAGGCACGGGGGTGGCGGTGCCACCGGCTTGGGCCCGCCATCGCTGCTTGCAGCTATATTTTACCTTGTTTTTGCTTAGGGTTCTCTTTTGTCCCCAAAGGCCTAAGAGTTGCCCACAATTTCTTGGGATCCTTTATAAGCTCCTCAATTTTAGACATTAATCCTTTTTTGCCTCATCCACCATTCGCTGAACCTTATTTCTAAGTACTTTATATTCTTTAAAAAGAACAGACAGTTTGGTTCTTTTAAACTCACTTAAGATTTTATCCCTTAAGTAAATGGTGTCCAAAATATCATTATTTATCCAAGGCTGTGATCTTTGTTTAATCCTGGTCTCTTTTAATGGGGCTATCTTATCAAGTATTTCCAAGAAAATAGATTGAAAGCAATCCCATGCTGAATCAACATCACATATGTTGATAATTTCCATCCAGTTGATATTATTAAGTATGTCCTGAAAGTTATTAACATTATACCCTTTTAAACTTCTGCTCTTCACCGATTTGTGACATTTAATCTGAGCCCTCTTAACTTTCCTGGTGCAATAGATTAAAAAATGGTCACTAATTCCATACACAATGACCCCACTTTGTATTTGGATTTTACTTGTGTCAGATACAATGATGTGGTCAATAGCAGTTTGGCTATGCTCAGTTATTCTGGTTGGAACACTAATTAATTGGGTTAGACCATGAATTTTCAGAAAATCACAAAAGCCATTGTATAATGGACCTTCTGTATTCAAAACATCAATATTATTATCTGCCATTAAGATGACTTCCTGGTTTAAAAAATCATGACAGCCTGCACTAACACATTCCAAGGTTTGGATGAAGTCATTTTGATTTGGAGGTCTATAAACAACACCACACAAAATTGGTTTGCTTTTTGGAAGTGAAATATCAATCCACACAGCTTCAAGATTAACATTGTCCAGGTCCTGTCTTAGATTGAAATCAATATCAGATTTATTGAATACCTCACAAATATGCAAACCACACCCCCTTGTCTGTTCCGGTCTTTGCAATAACATTTATTATCAATCTTTTTCTGCCTGAAGTGCAGATAGTGTAGAATTCTGTGCCGAATTCAATTAGTTTTCGCTTCTTGCATCTTGCTCGAGCTTTAAGAGCTTTGCGCTTGCGCTGCTCTATCCATTGAGCCGTATCCATCTACAGAGCTATACAGGTGCATTAGCCGAGGTTGTGCCTCTGCCTGTGTATTTGACGCTGCTAAACCAGATACTTCAGATGCGTCGCTAGACTTCAAAATCAGATGAACCGTGTATAATACACTCCAAGTCTAGGTAAACATTTTAATGCAAAGAGGATCTTGACAATAGATTTGATTATTATGACTGATAAACACCCTCTTTTGTAACCTAGCACCCCCCTCTCTACTAATTAGCTTTTAATCATCCCCTGGCATCCTTTGAACGCCCCCTGGGTGTGTGGTACTTCCCCCATTTAGAACCCCTGCTCTATACAATTGCACCATTGGACTCGAGATGCTGCTTGGAAAAATGCAGGGGACAAAAATCACCTTTTAGCTGCTAAACCCTTGGCTTGGATGCACCAGGCAATTATAGAAACATGATGAGATTCGATTTGGTCCTTAATGAAAACACAAGCACATTTGGGCACCAGCAGTGATAAAAGTCATGTGTGTTACATAATCAGAATACTTTTTCGAATATTTTTTATTTTAGACCATATTATCTAGTAAGTAACGCTTTGCTTTTGTACACCTCACCTTTCCCTGTATTGTGAAAAATCTGAAGTGTGCAAACTTCGAGGAGGGGCATGATGGGCATTGTAGTTCTAGAGAGTATGAGCCATGCTTATCAGCGATGGGCAGAGCACAACAAGTCTTCTTTTAGCCCACCTTGAGCAAAATATTGCTGGTAATGTAAATCTGAATACTTCAGTGGAATCCAGTTGTACACATCATTTGCAGCGGTGGATTTTTTTGTGTACTTTGGGCTTAAATGAGCAGCTGTCATAAACTTTGCCGTTGTTAAGACAATCACAGCAAGAGTTAAGGAATGTGTTCTAATAAGGTAACATTTTCTCAAAATGTAACATTCATGTAAGTGATACTTTGATTCTTACAATTGATTAATGTAGGCTGTATTTAAAAGTGAGTAAACACATTTTCGTGGTATAATATAGCACAGGTATAAGCCGGAGAAGTCTTCCCGTGGCCACGGCATGATTATACAGATACATATAATGTGGAATAATCGCTGACTGTTTGTGCATCTGAATTGCTTTGTTTTAAAGCTGCCCATAAAGCTGCTCTGAGTTAAGCATTTAACATTCAACATTCAGTTGCATTAATAAAATCAGTATACGCATTTAGGCAGAGGGATTATACTTCCCTCTGGCCACGACATGATACACAGGGTGAAATACTCGCTCAATTCACTGACTTATGCAGCCGAACTGCTCCTTGATACAGCTCCCCTTAACTGGGAGAATGGGATGAGAAAAGCTGACCCTGGATCAGTGGCTGCGAACAACATACTACATGGTTTGTGTACGCAGACAAAATGTCGTTATTTTCTTTTTTTACTTTCTCCCCTTTTCTCCCCAATTTGGAATACTCAATTCCCAATGCGCTCTAAGTCTTTGTGGTTGCATAGTGACTCTATCTGGGTGGCGGAGGATGAATCTCAGTTGCCGAACGCATCTTATCACGTGGCTTGTTGAGCACATTACTGTGGAGATGTAGTGCGTGTGGAGGCTTCACGCTATTCTCTGTGGCATCCACACACAACTCACCACGCACCCCACCGAGAGTGAGAACCACATTATTGCGCCCATGGGGAAGTTACCTCATGTTTCTCTACCCCCCCCCCCCCCCCCCCACCCACCCCCCAACTGGCCCCCAATGTCTTTGTTCCTAAAAATATTCTTAATTTTGTTCTATAATAAACAAGCAATTTGATTAATGAAACAAAGTTTTGAAGACATCTTGGTAGCTTTAAAAACGATTCAATTCATGTTGTATCAACATGCACCTTTGAAGTTTGTCTGTACGCCCCGTGGATCAGCTCAAAACAAGCGTGACTTAAGTGAAAAATAGATTCAAACTTATTCCTTGAACATGTTAGGTTGGCATTCCCCACTGAATTTATCTTGACTTATGAAAAACATCTCAAGTTGACTCTGGCATTGTCGATGGGCACTGCATATGATGACATATATGATGCAGGTTCAAGTGTTGGACTTTGCTACGGTAGGTAAGGCAGTGGTTAATCTTCATTATTCATCTTGGCTGCCATGTCGATGGAAAAAAAAATCATGCATATTCCAGTTATTGAGTCTTTATTATAAATATGACGTGATGACTTACTGATTGTAGACTTACTACATAACTGTTTGTTTAGTATGCAGTTTAGTCATGAGTATTGTACAGTAGCTAGCATGACCTGTAATGTCTCCAAATATCTCTTGTATTTGTATTGAATGCACAGCAGAAGAGAGAGTGGTAGTGAGAAAAAGGTAACGCAAAAGTAACGTAATGCTTTACTTTCCATAAAAAGTCACTTTTTAAATTATTTAATTACATTTTTAAGGAGTAACGCAATATTAAATTGTAAACAAGTTACTTTTAAAAGAAATGTTACCCAACACTGGTCACCAGCATAGAATATGTTGTGTTTTGGATGCTAGCGTGCTGGTGACAGCACCAGACTTCTTAAAAGGTTAAATAGGGAATGTTTTTTTACATTTTTACAGCCTTATGATCATTTTGTGTAACAGACCAAAATTTAAGTAATTATTCACTGATCATCTTCACCTTTGCAAAAGCTCTAAAATCTATTTTTTTTTATTGTGTTTAGATTTATTGTTGCATTTATTATAAGCAAACATAATGTGTCAGTTTTAAAATGCAATGGGAAACCATTTTTGTGAGCTGCCCAACTTTATCAGTAAATAACAACGTCTAGGTTACGGATATAACCTCCGTTCCCTGATGGAGGGAACAAGACGTTCTGTCGAAGAAGCGACACTAGGGGTCTCAATTGAGTGCCGAATATGCCTCTGATCTATGAAAAAAGGCCAATGAGAAGTTGGCAGACAGTATTTGCATACCCCACCCCCGGTTCATTCAGGATTTTTCTGAGGAGCCGGAAATGGTCCGGCCACTACAGTGGCTCGGCTCAGCGACGTGGCCAGTAGGACACAACGTCTCGTTCCTTCCATCAGGGAACAGAGGTTACATATGTAACATAGACGTTCCCCTTCTGTCGCTCTCTCGACGTTGTGTCAGACCGCACGTACCCTTCCCCAATGCCCCAAGGGGACCATACCGCGGAAAATACACACAGGGGGAGTCCATGTAGGAGTCCTACCCTGTGGAGCACCTACATGGACTCCCCCTGTGTGTGATAGTTCAATGAAATGACATCCACGACCCAGTGGGAAAGCCTCTGTTTGGAGACAACGTTCCCTTTCCGCTGTCCGCCAAAGCAGACAAAGAGCTGCTCAGAACGTCTAAATCTCTGCTTGCGGTCCAGATAGATACACAAAGCATGTACCAGACACAGCAACGAAGGGGCTGGGTCTGCCTCCTCCCAGGGCAGCACTTGCATGTTCACTACCTGGTCTCTAAAGGGCGTGGTAGGAACCTTGGGCACGTAGCCCGGTCGTGGTCTTAGGATCACATGTGTCTGCCGGACCGAACTCCAGGCAAGTGTCGCTGACAGAGAACGCTTGCAGAGAACGCTTGTCGGTGACAGAGAACGCTTACCCTCTTGATGGAGGCGAGCGCGATCAGCAGGGCAGTCTTAAGAGAGAGGGCCCTGAGTCCAACTGATTCTAGCGTCTCAAATGGAGGTCTCTGGAGGCCCGCGAGGACCACCGAGAGGTCCCAGGAGGGGAACAGGCTTGCCGGGGAGGGATTTAACCTCTGGGCACCTCTTAGTAACCTGATGATTAAGTCGTGCTTACCCAATGACTTGCCGTCTACTGCGTCATGGTGGGCCACGATAGCAGCGACATACACCTTTAGGGTGGAAGGGGAGAGCCTCCCCTCCAGCCTCTCTTGCAGGAATCAGAGCGCTGACCTAACTGCACACCTATGCGGTTCTTCGGCCTGGGAAGAACACCAATTTGCGAACAAGCACCACTTCAGGGCATAAAGATGCCTGGTAGAAGGGACTCTGGCTTGATTGATCGTGTCTACGATGGTAGGTGGTAGACCAGCTAGATCTTCCATGTCCCGTCCAGGGGCCAGACATGGAGGTTCCAAAGGTCTGGGTGCTGGTGCCAGAGCATGCCCTGCCCCTGAGAAAGAAGGTCTTTCCTCAGGGGGATTCGCCAGGGAGGGGCTATCGCGAGGAGTACGAGGTCCGAGAACCAGGCCAGGGTGGGACAATATGGAGCCACTAGTGTCACTTGTTCCTCATCCTCCCTGACCTTGCACAGCACCTGTGCAAGAAGGCTCACTGGGGGAAATGCTCACTGTGTGCCAGTGCATCTGCCCCACGAGGGGAGCCTCTGTTTGGGCATACCAGAACGGGTAGTGGGAGGTCTCTCGGGAGGCAAAAAGGTCTAATTGGGCCTTGCCGAACCATTCCCAAATCAGCTGGACCGACTGGGGGTGAAGCCTGCTGCTTAAGCGTCCGCTATCACATTGAGGTTTCCGGGGATGTGAGTGGCACGCAGCGACGGGCGAGTCGACAGACGAGTCGCGACATGTGGCGGGAGCGTGCGCCGCCTTGGCAATTTATGTACGCTTTCACAGTGGTGCTGTCTGATATGACTACACTGCAAAAAATGATTTTCTAGACAAGTATTTTTGTCTTGTATTCCTGTCAAATTATCTAAACTTTCTTAAAACACGATTTATTTACTTGTCAAGCAAAATGGGATAAGATATTAAGTCTTGTTTTAAGATAAATCTAACTAAATTTAGTGAACTTTAGACTCAAAACAAGAAAAAAAATCTGCCAATGGGATAAGCAAAATAAACTTGTTTTCCTTTTAAATTAAGTTTATTTTGCTTACCACATTGGCAGATTTTTTTTCTTGTTTTGAGTCTAAAGTTCACTAAATTTAGTCAGATTTATCTTAAAACAAGACTTAATATCTTATCCCATTTTGCTTGACAAGTAAATAAATCGTGTTTTAAGAAAGTTTAGATAATTTGACAGGAATACAAGACAAAAATACTTGTCAAGAAAATCATTTTTTGCAGTGTAGGACATGTTTGTCCCGAACTAACGGGAGGAACTTCCGCTGGGCAAAGAAAACAATCAGTAACTCTAGGCAATTGATATGCCAGTGCAGTGGGGCCCCTCTCCAACGGTCCGCAGCTGCGTGCCTGTTGCACACGGCTCCCCAACCCATTCTGGAGGCGTCGATCATGACCAGGACGCATCGGGACACCTGCTGCAAGGATACTCCTGCCTGTAGAAAGCAGAGGTCTGTCCAGAGTTTGAATGTCTGGCGGTAGGCAGGGGTGATCATCACACGGTGCGTGCCACGTCGCCCGGCTCGTCTCGGGACTCGAGTCTGAAGCCAGTGCTGAAGCGGTCTCATATGCATCAACCCCAGTGGCACAACCGCCGCGGAGGATGCCATATGCCCTGGAGCCTCTGGAAGAGTTTTAAAGGGTCCGTTGTGCCTGGCCTGAAACTGGCGATGCCTGAGCACCTGGTCTCTGTGAGCGCATACTAACTCTCATGAGTGGGCCAGAATAAGCCAGTCATTGAGTTAATTGTGTATGCGAATGCCGGCTTCCCGGAGCGGGGCAAGAGACATGCCGAAGGGGAGGACTTTGTACTGATATGCCTGGCCGTCGAATGTGAACCGTAGAAAGGGTCGGTGTCGAGGCAGAATTGAGACATGAAAGTATACGTCCTTCAGGTCTACCGCTGCGAACCAATCTAGATGCCGGACGCAGGTCAAGATGTGTTTCTGCGTGAGCATTTTGAACAGGAGTTTGAGCATGGCCCGGTTGAAAACTCACAAGTCCAAGATCGGTCGTAAGCCGCTGCCTTTCTTGGGTACAATGAAGTAAGGGCTGTAGAAACCCATTTTTGCGCGTAGGGATTTGGCATGTTCGCAGTGTACTGCGGTAAAGCAGACGCCCGTGAAGGGGGGGGCGGGGGCCTGGCAAACTGAATTGCGTAACCGAGTCAGATGGTCCGGGCCAGCCAGCGAGACAGGTTGGGAAGTGAAAGCCATGCATCCAGACTCCGTGCTAGGGGCACCAAAGAGGATAGGCAGGCTGGCTGTGAGGCGCGCCGCTGTTACCTTCGAGCACGGACGGGAGTCAACGAGCATGCTGGGGGGCGGGTGGTCCGAGGGGGCGTACCCGGTGGAGCTGCACCCACTGCCATCCCCAGATCGCCTCCAGCGCCAGCCGCATCAATCTCAATCCCGTTGGAAGGACCAAGGGGGGGGCGGCTGGAGTGGCGTGCTTTCTGTTGAAAGAGAGCCGCGACCGCAATGTTGCCATGGTAATGCCCTCGCAGTGAGAGCATGAACCATCCACAAACGCAGCTTCGGTGTGATCGCTGCCCAGACACACGAGACAATGCCTGTGGCCGTCTGAAGCGGAGAGCACTCTACCGCATCCAGGAACTACACAGGGGCGGAAAGGCTTCTTTAAAAAGACGCAAACGTAAAAGGAAGTTCAACGCCAGCTGTGTATTGCTCTTTTAGTGAAATATACTCTTTTAGTAGGGAAATCACTCTTTTAAACAACTCTTTTAAGAGTTTCTCTGCGCTGTCGAAGTGCCCAGGGGCAAATTGCACTGCCGTGCAAAGAAGGAGAAATAGCCGCTGTAATGCGCCGTCGATCCAACTGCATGCAGAGCGTCAGAAGAAAACAGGAATGCGTGTGACTCGCAGCAGACTGCATGCACTACCATCGGCTCCGAAGAAAATTTCTGAATGAACTCAACGTATTTCCTCGCCTTTATACCCGTATGTCCGGGGTCGGGGTATGCAAATACTGTCTGCCAACTTCTCATTGGTCTTTTTTCATATATCCGAGGCATTTCGGCGCTCAAGATAGACCCCTAGTCGATTCTTCGACACAAAGTTGAGAGAGCGACAGACAGGGAACTTACATTTTTGTCTGTTCTTCAGACAAAGCTGTTTCTATGATTTTAAAATGATTTGTTGACTCGTGGTCACTATGAACTGTCTTAATGTTATTGCATTAGATAACAATATATAAGAATCATCTGCAGGTGTGGTTCATCACATTAAATATGGACATGTTTCTCTTATGTTCACATGCACAGGGGGGTGGCCACCGTGGCCCGAGCCACAGCCAATTTGCCCACAAGGGCTGAGGGTCCCTTTTAATTAATCTTTTACAAAATATATTTTTTTACTTTTATTAATTTATCAAACGCTTTAAAAGCGATTCACCTGTGTTTTTTTATTCTATGTAAAATTTCATAAACTATGTTTGTGAAACAGGTGTAAACAGTCAGGTATTTCTATATTTGCACCTATGCTATTTAACATGTACAAATAATCACAGAACACATATTCATTTCAGTCATAATTACCTTTATTTCCTTTAAAGAAGTGATCAAATATTTTTATCAGGTTTACATAACACACTCATGCAGATTGAGTCAAATCTGGCAGGACAGGATGGTTTGTGGGGAAATTTAAGGTTAGATATACTTAAAACATTTGTGTCCATTTATTATTTAATATATTCACATTACTTATGGCAATAATGCATGGACAGGAAAAATATGCAGTGAATGATTATTAGTGATCAAACATTAATAGCATACTGATTTGATGCTATTGGACTTTGGATGAAATAAGGTCTGTGCATTTCAAATGAATTTTCAATGCCTAATTTTGTGTTCAGACAAATAACATCCAGTAAAGTTATCCATTGAAGAGTATTATTGTTGTTTGATTAATATACCCTACCAATTTTGTATGTATGAATGCAAATAGCCTCTGTTTAATTGTATAATAATCTGCATAAGTTGAGGTTTAGTCCAGTCCTCGCCATCATCTAAACAAATTTGACTCCCCCTGATCTATTCACTTGAAAAACTAAGTATGATATTTGGATTAAATCTGTATTGAAAATCTGTAAAGTGAAAGACAGTGGTATTTTTTTTCTTCATTATATTACTTGTCAATTGCTGTGTAGTACTCTTATCTTTATTGTCTGGTGTCTTGTTTGTTTGTTTGTAATGGGTGTGCCCTTTTTCATGGTTAATCCAGAGCATGTTAAGTGACAGCTGGTTTGTGGTAGATCTCCATCTTCTTGATTATGGTCAGTTGTCTATCTAGGGAGCGGATTTATCTTGGGAACCATGCTGAGAAGTTGAACCTCCAAAGTGCAACTTGCAGCCCAAACTTTGATTAAATTCACCCCCTGCTGCCCACCCCATTCACACTTGTCCAACATGCCCAATTCCAGAGGCACTGTAGCTTGGCTTGATTTCAGAAATGTCAGGGGTGAGCACAACTCTAGATTGACAGGCGGTCTCTGTGATCCGCTCGAGTAACTCGCAGACTCCAGGAGTGCACTGCTCTTGTGAATGGTGGGATACCTCTGTAATAAAGTCATGATGAGGGTAGAATCAGAATCACTGCTCATGTGTGACTTATCATATCCTATCAATTACGCTAATTGCTGCTGTAATGGCACCCAAAGGAGGGCCGTGTCACGAGCTGCCTGCCCTGATTCTGAAGGTCTCATTTAGCAGTTCAGAGCTGTCCAACCTGCTGCATGTCTGCCAGTGTTTGCATCATTCCTGGTATGAAGTTCATAACATGAATATGCTTGTGTTGTTATTTAAAAAAGGGTATTCCAGACATTTAGAAACAATTACTCTGGTCAAGCTCAGCTACTTAAATGTTATTAATAATAATGTTATAATGTTTCAATTTTCAATTGTAAGAAAATGTATAGTATGGCACGTAAATAGCTGAAGTTAGTAATTGCTCTGTGAGGGATTAAGAGTTACCTTACATAAGGGTGTCAACTTGAAGTTCATTTTGATTTTTATATAACCATGCTGATTTTGAAAACAACGACTTTTATTAACTTTCACACAAATCATGAGTAAAATAGCAGATTATCAGATGAGTAACACTTTCTTTTCAACCTGTTCCACAAAAAATACTATTTTATGACCCTTTTACTAGAGCGCATGACTGTGTTTGCATAACATAACCAACCAACTACATTTACAAGCTTGTTCGAATCATTCTCATGCATGCTTGTTCGTGCATCGTGTGGACAGGGTGAAAGATCTCTCATGGAAAAGCAAAGGTGGGGTGAATGTTTTATGATCAACAACTCATGATGTGATCGGAAGAACATACACTTTATTAAGTCACTTTGCTTGCCTGATCTGGAATACCTCATGCTACTGTGTCAAACAAGCACTGTAAAAAGTGTATAGTGGCTTTAACTAATTATTATTTAGTAACTAGTTCCACAGCTGTTTTAAATTCACTCAATTTCTCATTCCAAAGTGTCACCTGAATTGTTATTTTTTAGTTGGACCAAAACTTCTTGTGCAATAAACATATGCTTGACAGAAGGGCTAAATTCATCCAGTTGACCAACATTAACTTTGCAATACAACTGCAAGATTCAGTTTACAAATTTGTTTCCTGATTTGAAAAGGGATTGACACCAGACCTTATAACACCGGTACTAATTTGTGGATTTTAAATGAAATAATTTTCTCACCGTGAAATGCAAATCTGTATGACTATTCTGTGGACCACAAAAAATGTTAGGCAGAAATGTTAGGGACTGACATCCGCAGTCACCATTCACTTTCATTGTATCTTTTTCTTACAAATGAAAGTGAATAGTTACTAAGACTGTCAGTCCCTAACATTTCTGCCTAACATCTCCTTTTATGGTTCACGGAATAAGTCATATGAGTTTGGAAAAACATGAGTATGAGGATGAGTAAGTGACAGTTATCAATTTTGGGTGAACTATCACTTTTAAAATCCGCTGTTGTTGTAAACTGTCTTCAATACCATGTATTTGTATTGACAGAAACAGTCGAAAGATCTAATGAGGATTTTGTTAAGTTTGTTTCTAATCAAATTGACTTTTTTCTTACTACCAACAGTACTCTAGGGATCTCAGCCTCCCTTCTTTGGGAGACTTTGAAAGCATACATTAGAGGTGAAATTATTTCATACAGCAGCTATGAGAATAAACAAAGGAAAAAAAAATTAAAGGAATTGAGGTTACGAATCTCCCAGCTTGAAAATATCTATGCTTCCTCTCCCCTAACATATATAAGGATTGTCTCTCTCTTCTGGCTGAGTTTGATGTTCTTTCTACTAAAGAGGTTGAGGAACTCTTATTTAAGACTAAATATTGTTATTATGAATCTGGGGATAAAGCGACCAAACTTTTGGCACATCAGCTTCGACAGGCTTCCTCCTCTCAGCAGATTTCACAAATTAATACTCCTTCTGGCGTCACTACCGATCCTAAAAAAATTAATGATCAGTTTAAACGGTTTTACTCTTCTTTATATACTTCTGAGTTGGTTAAGGTAGATACTGATATTGCTGAGCAGTTAGAGGGGCCAATCACCATAGATGACCTTAAACGGGCAACATTTTCTATGCAGTCTGGAAAATGTCCAGGCCCGGATGGTTTTCCGACTGAGTTTTACAAGACCTTTTTTGACAAATTAGCACCAGTTTTGATAGAAATGTTCAATGAATCTCTTACTCTTTCTAAATTACCTCAGACTCTAAATCAGGCCTCCATATAATTACTCTTAAAAAAGAATAAGGACCCTCTGTCCTGCTCAAGTTATCGTTCAATTAGTCTTTTATCTGTAGATGTAAAACTTCTGTCCAAATTATTAGCTATGCGACTGGAATCTGTTTTGCCTTTAATAATCTGTCCTGATCAGACAGGTTTTGTCCAGAACAGACTTGGGTCCTTTAATCTCAGACGACTTCTCAATGTTGTCTATAATCCTTCTACGTCAATGGGGCCGGAAGCCGTAATCTCATTAGACGCGGAGAAGGCTTTTGACAGAGTGGAGTGGAACTACCTTTTCTACGCTTTGGAGAAATTTGGTTTTGGCCAGGAGTTCATTTCTTGGATTAAGTTGCTATATTTATCCCCTGTGGCTTCATTCAGAACTAATGGCACACATTCAGAGTATTTCCCTTTGCACCGCTCCACTCGTCAGGGCTGTCCTCTTGAGTCCTCTTTTATTTGCTGTTGCTATTGAACCTCTGGCTATTGCGCTTCGTTTAGAGCCACGCATCACTGGAATTACAAGATATGGTCTTGAACAGAAGGTCTCCCTCTATGCTGATGATTTATTACTATATGTGTCCAATCTCTCTATCTCAGTTCCAGCTGCTCTTGACATCCTTAGTTCATTTGGTCAGATTTCAGGCTATAAACTAAATTTGGACAAGAGTGAGCTGTTTCCTTTAAATCCAGGTGCCCATAATGCTGCTCAGGGTTTCCCAGTCAAAATTGTTCCATTTGGCTTTAAATACCTTGGTATCCGGATTTGTGACCAATTTGAAGATTTGTTTGATTATAAGTTTGCCCCCTTGTTAGATCAGATACGGATGGACTTTCAACGGTGGTCACTGTTGCCTCTTTCCCTTGTGGCCAGGGTCAATTCGGTTAAGATGAATATCCTTCCCAAATTGTCTTATTTCTTCCAGTGTATACCCTTCTTTCTCCCTCAGTTTTTTTTTCACAAATTAGACAAATCAATCACTGAGTTTATCTGGAACAGGAAGGTCCCTCGTTTGCGAAAGGAGCTGTTGCAGAGACCTAAGACCCTTGGGGGCTTGGCCCTTCCTAACTTGAAGTTTTATTACTGGGCTTCCATCCTTAGAGTAATTCAGCTTTGGATTTCTCTGGAGGGGGCACCAGTTTCTCCTACATGGCTGAGTATGGAGATGTTTTCTGTTAAACCTGCTTCGTTGACTGCTCTCATTCATGCTCCTCTTAGCTTTTCTCCCTTTTTTGCAATAATATCTTAGTTAAATCCACTTTTGAAATTTGGAAGCAATTTCAACTCTATTTTGGTCTACAGACCTTCTCTTTCCTAGCACCTTTATCAGCTAACCCTGATTTTCACCCTTCCTTAATTGATGGGGCTTTTTCTTTGTGGTCTGACTATGGCATCAAGGCATTTAGGGGCTTGTATATTGCTGGTACATTTGCATCCTTCCAGCAACTCTCCGAGAAATTCCATTTGCCTAGGCAACAGTTTTTTAGATATCTTCAAGTTCGAAGTTTCATTCGCAATCTTAGCCCTAACTTCCCAAATCTCCCAGAGGCCTCTCTAATTGATTCCTTTTTAACCCCATTGCCTACCATTAAGGGTGCTATTTCATGTTTATACAATCTTATCTATTCTTTGCAACTTACCCCGCAGCATAAAATTAAAATCCAATGGGAGGAGGATCTAGGGGAGTGGATCTCGGAGGAGCTGTGGGATGCCATTTTGCGTCGGGTTCACTCCTCTTCAATTTTTGCTAGACATGGTCTGACCCAGTGCAAAATTCTACATCGTACCCATCTCACTCGAGTTAGGCTTTCCAAAATCTATAATGATGTCGATCCCATGTGCATTAGATGTCGTCAGGCTCCAGCTACCCATGCCCATATGTTTTGGTCTTGCCCTTCACTACATAATTTTTGGACGCAGATATTTAATTCTATTTCTGTTTGTACGGGGTTCATTTTGATCCAACAGCATGTACCGCTTTGTTTGGGGTTTTACCTCCTACTTTGCAGCTTCCTAAATATAAAGCTGACTTTGAAGCCTTTATCTCCTTATTGGCTAGACGTTTGATTTTATTGAGGTGGAATTCTCCTGTGCCGCCTTCTCACTCGTCTTGGATCAGGGACATCCTTCAGTTCGTGAAGTTGGAGAAAGTTAGGTGCTCGATACATGGTTCTCTTGCAAAGTTTAATAAAACTTGAGGTCCATTCTTTGCACATGATGAGGGACTGATTTTTACGGCAATTCCAGAGTAGCCACCCTGATTGTCTTCTAATTGTGAGTTCTTTCTTGTGTGAATTTGTAGCATGCTGGGATGTTTTTTTATTTATCTCTTTGTAAGTGAACATATTGGGCTTTTATTTAGCAGTGGGTGACAATTTTTTTTTTTTTTTTTATGTGTGTTTTTGTTTGGTTCTGTTTATTTTTTTATTTTATTTTTTTTTTTCCTTTCTTGTTACACTGCTTTGACTCCCGAATTGTTACCACTTGATTTTGTTGTCACTGAAAAAATCAATAAACAAATGTTAAAAAAAAAAAAAGTCGAAAGAAAAAAAATTCCAATAACAGCTAAAACGGTTAATAAACAGTAATAATGTAGTACTAGACTCAACTGAATGTATTGATTCATGACAATTGCAAACTCACACCTAACTCTAACTTGTGTAGACCCCAGCTTCAAGACACTTAAGCAGGCTCAAAGTGACAACCAGGCTCAGATCAATTTAGTCAGTAATTAAATTTAAATTTACTTAATGAGTTCACTTGTGCATGGCTGATCTCCCGACTCACAACGCAGAGCCCCTGATGTATGTCAATACATGATAGCTCATAACAGTCCAAATGAGGGAGTTCAAAAGGATGCCTGCTGATGGATTTATCTCCACAACCATTCAAGAGCCTGCATGGCAGGTGCCCTTATGTAATGCCCCCTGACTAAAATGTACGAGCTTGATGGTTTGATTGCTGTGAAACAAGTTCCTTCCTATTGGCATGGAAAAAGAGACGGGAGTAAAGGCCATGATATACTTCATACGAAATTGAAGAACAAACAGTTGTGACTCATTAAAACATTTGTGTCCATTTATTATTTAATATATTCACGTCAATAAAACTGAATGTAGTTAGACTTACATAGTTGTAGAGAGCTGTGGCAGGGTGGAGGGCGGGGCCGGGTTGTGATCCTACACACCCGGTCCCGTATTAGGCAAATTATGCCTCTGTGAGGGTTAAAGGTCGACTGCAGAGGATCGTGCGGGAGAGAGATTGTTTACGGACATGTCCGTCATGTGTGTGATTATGTTGTCTTTTAAGTTTACTATTAAAATATGATTTACATCGTCAAGCCGGTTCTCGCCTCCTCCTTTCCATGGATCACTTTACACTTGTGCCAGAAACACGGGAAGGAGGAGGGATACGCCGTAGTAGAGTTCTCGCCACTACCGTCCACCCCAACGGAGCAGCCGCGGCCATCTGCCGGGGGACGAGGAGCCCAGCCGCCTGAAAGAGGATGATGGCCGCAGACCGTGAGGGGAGAAGGGGCTCCTAACCGACCGCCTGGAGCGGACAGTGCCGCTGCCAGGGGAGCAGGAATGTGAGATAGGAGTGAGCAAGAGCATCATCTTAACTCAATGGATGTAATCAGACCTCGAATGCTGAGTACCTATGCATGATGACGTGCACGAATAATGGATCTTCATTCCTTGATGAGGGGTATACTCATTTGTGAACCTAAACTCACATACCCGCCTGGTGCATTCGCCACGCTGCTGAATGCGTGATCACCTACCATGATTTGCAAGAACTGAATGCTCAAGTGAAATGAAATATTGCCGCTTGAAAAGTTATATTGTTTCAGATTGTTTTTATGATGAACAGAGAATGACAACACTGGCAGCAGAATGCCTAAAATCCTATAAACCACCTGATACATGTATTGACTATTGTTCCTCCTAAGAGAAGAATGACTGAGAACTTAGCATATTTTCCTAATTGAAACCATCTGCTGAACATCACGTTGAGTAGACCATGATGTTGACAAAAAACTGTGTGGTAATATTGGATTATAATCCAATATTACCACACAGTTTTTTGTCAACTTCACTTTAGTAGATGATGATGTATAATCCAACGTAAAATGACTGATGCTTGGAAAAGTGAGGCATGGCGTGTGACATGATTGTGTGTTTTGCTCACATTCGCGTGACTGAAAACAATGGAAGTATGCCAACCGAGGAGATTGAGGTAGAAACATCAGAAATGGTATGCATGTGAGGAGGGCTAACTGAACTGGCTGTGGAGAGGGAAGCTGGCTGAGTGGGATCTGAAGAAAGAGAAGGTCAAGAAGACTTGAGGAGAAAAGCCTTGAGTCGATGATTTTGACAGACTCAGTGATGGAGCGCACAGGTTCCAGCACCCGGTCATGAATTCCAGTTGTGGTAGATGGAGTGGCTTCGACTGAGGGAGGTCTCCTTCTGTACATGACTGAGATCTGGGCGAGCTGGTTCACCTGTGGCCTGGAAAGACTGGGGTTGACAGAGATGACTTTGGATAACATTTCTATTGTCATTCTGAGAGGCCAGTGATCCCACTGAGATTCCAGGAGCTGCAGGCTTGAGCAGCAAGGAGCTGTCTGATTCTGGAAAGAAGATAAGGAGCAAGGGACTAAATCTATGTCCAGAGTATTAGCTCGTCGGGGAGCAAAGCTGACTCACGCCCGTTTCACACATACTCCGTTTGCAGTGCGTATGCGGTGCGTATTTTTTTCCGTACCCATGTTAACAGGTTAGAGCTTTTACACTGCACGCGGATGCAGTCCATCGATCCGTTCCAGTTGCGGTGCGTATACAGCAGTGCAGCGATCGTTTACGCACCGAGTCTATTTTTGCTGTGCTGCACCGCACTGAATTAAAGTGGCAGCGCATTGTTCACATTAAAATAGACATAGATTGACAAGAAACTGTAATCATTTCATCATATACGCATAATTACAGTTAATGTGTTCTACAGTTACTAAATTACAGGGTCAAGAAAAACAAAAAAGAATGATTATAGTCCCAAAAGTTGCAAAATGCCATCCTATATGATTTTTTACCCTAAAAAAAGACAGAGTGAACGCAAATGCGTCTCATTCTTCTCCTTCTTAGCAACAGATATGCGATAGCTTTTCTTCAACTCGAACTACATGTAAAACAAAGAATCACAATGATTAAAATGAATTTTCATACTGTTTCAATGCCTTAAACAATCTCAAATTTAACGTTTGGGTTTAAAATCAAAATTCCTTACACATTTTTGATTTTGTGGCACACAGAAACTGCGGATCAGTAGCGCACTGCAAGCGCAACATATGTGAAAGCACTATAGCGCGTGCTGCTCCTGTACCGTATACGCACCGCATACGTACCGCATACGCACTGCACACGGAGTATGTGTGAAACGGGCGTCAGCCTCAGACATAGTGAGCTGTCGAATTAATTGCTGTGTTGACAGACTTTTAAAGCAAGGGCTGATATATGATTGGCTAGGAGCTACCTTGATAATGGCGTGATGATGATGTACAGCTGCGAGTTTTCTGCTAGAACTACGCTTACTCTTACATTTACAGAGTTGATTGTGAAATGCAGGGTTTTCAAATCGAAGCAAGATACCACATGTTATCTAAAGTTTGGGGCAGATGATATCCTTGAGTTCCTCCAGTGATGAGGGTTTCCAGGGAAGGTCAAGCTTCTGAATGTTGTCTGGGCCCAGAATCACACAAAGCAACATGGTTCAAATAAGATACTTGTCCAAAAATATAATAGGAGAAACAAAATAGGAAAATGTATTATATCATCAAGCTTAATATTAGTGTATTTTTTCATGTGTGCACATTACTTGCTAGCAAAGAACAAATCTCTTGAGACACACCAGAAGCTTAACCCAAACTTTATATGCTGGAATAGGGTAGTAATCATTCAGTTCTTTTGAGAAGATTTAAATGGAGTTCTTAAACATAAGTTTGGGAGGTGTTTGCTCATCTAATCTGCCAATCTACCAGCAGGTTGCAGAATATAAAAGCCACCACTTATCTCACTCTAGCAACAGTCTTTCCGGCATCTGGCTCCACCCACTTGCCCACAACATATCTATGCAGTGAGAGACCTGGATGCAACACTTCAGATAAACTCCTCCATCGCAAATAATCACGTTATTCAACAGAAACTGCCGCAGCAGCTCTCTATTTTTATACGTTGCAGCATAGCTGGCTGCCATTTTAGCTGTTATAACCTGTCTTTCCAATTGCAGCATCAATTTTATGATGCATTTTATTCCCACACACTCCAATGCTTCACACAGGTGGTTACAATCAGCTTAATTACTGTGCTTCAGATGTCTCTCACTGTGACGAGGCAGGCGAGGAATGAGGATCTATACGCAGCTTTATTAAAGAAAACAAGAAAGCACAGAATAAATCAAAACACAGGGAACCTAGCACAGAGTATATCAAAACATGCAAGAACTGACAAATAAACTGGGGAAAACAAGGGCTTAAATACACAAGGGAAAACAAGGAACTCCTGGGGAAACAATCAGGGGAAAACCAATCATAAAATGAAACTACAAAGAACTACAAAAAACGGAAACAGGAACTGAACTTGAACATAAAAGCACAAAAACAAAAGACAACAGGGAATATGTGACACTCGTTCTATTACAGCTCCAGAGAAAACTTCACACTTAAGTCAATCCATTTCAGTAGTATGTATTATGTACGTTGTGACAAAAAATGATTTATGGCCCTGATTTATGGTTTAATTGCTGTACATTTGACCTTTCCCTCCGCCCCCCCCTCCCCTCCCTCCGGCAGTTGTAGGCTACATGCTGTGATATGGCGTGTCTGTTCTGATACCCCCATCGGTGTATTTAAAAGAGTAGAAAGATTATTAATCTTTAATGGAAAACTGAGATGCCAAAAAAAGTAGTATTACGTTTAAAATGTGTTTAAATGATGTCTTTATTGGGGTTTAATGCTTGGTGAAAAACTATTTTGTTTTTTAAACTTTTGACAAAGAGAAGAAAATGTGTTTTTAAACATTACGTTGTCTAACACATCTCTAGCAGTGTCACTTTAAAGATGCTGAACAAAAACATAAAATGTATTTAAAAATTGTATTTCAACAAAGAGCATTTTAAATAGCATAAATTGTAAAATGCAGCACAAAATCTACCGTTTAAAATCCTTTCATGAACTCATTCAGCGATAAGTGATGTAAGTAAGACGATGTTTAACATTAACCTAGCAAACAGGATACATTTTCTAAAAACATAATATATAATTTTAACTATATAAGACAGAAATCTTACACGACTCCGTTTAAAGTCCTTTCACCTTCTCATCCAAAATGACAATGGCGTAAGATCAGTTGACAAGCCCCTCCGCGGGGGTGGGGCTTAACTCCTCCTAATCTTAGGAAGTGTTTTAAAGTATTATTTAAAGGTTTAAATGTATTTAACGAAAACTTTGACATTTTGTTTTAAAAAAACGTATCAAGTTGGCAAATACAACAAAGGCACTCTAAAATTATAAAAACTTTAACAACATTCACTAGAAAATACAGTATTTTGGTAAACAGGTTTATTTTATATATAATTCTGACGAAATATCTTTAATACAAAAGTTTGTTACTTTTTTTATTTTTTAACCATGAGATTCTAAAACAGTGGATATTGAATGATATTAGTTTATTTTACGCAAACAGACGATACTGGCAGAGCAAACTCATTTAGACGGACACTTTAAAATAACGAATAAATGATTAACAAGTGTTATTTACTTTTACCAGAGACTAAAACGTATTTTAAACCAAATAGTATGAGTTTTCATTGAAATAGTATGCATTATAAATTGTAACTTTAACACGTGTTGTATTGCATTTTTTCTAATCAAAATTATTTCAGGAGTGCATCCAAATTGATAACGCGGTTTTTGATCCAGCCTTTAAGGCGCTGAGCAGCGAGGGTCTCGCTTTCATGCGGCGGGGTAATTCATTTTATGATTCAGACATAAAGGCGACGAAATGACTGGGGGTTAATTAAATTTGTATTTTGACCAGACCTTAGGGTTGTTAATTGGATCTGTGTTCATGGGGGTGAATACGCGCCAAGATTTCGAAGTGTCAATTTAAAGCTTTGATCTCTGGATATTTCACAACTGGGGGTTTTGGTATAGTCTATCCGCAGTCCTTTTAAATGATTCAGCCACAGATTAAACTATCAAACGTCCCAATGTTGCATTATTCAATTCTAAAATAACTTTTAACTAAACATATTAATATTGTAAATTAATGCGTCCTTTCTTCACGCCAAGAACTGCCTACTAAAAACGAATTCTGACGAAATATCTTTAATACAAACCTTTGTTACATGTTTTATTTTTATTTTTAACCATGAGATTCTAAAACAGTGGATACTGAATGATATTAGTTAACAAATAGGTTTATTTTACGCAAACAGACGATACTGGTTGAGCAGTCTCATTCAGACGTTCACTTTAAAAAACGAATAAACGATTAACAAGTGTTATTTACTTTTACCAGAGACTAAAACGTATTTTAAACATTAGGTTCAGATTGGCAAACACAATATTGTCATTGAAATAGTATGCATTATAAATTGTAGCTTTAACACGTGTTGTATTGCATTTTTCCAATCAAAATTATTTGAGAGCATCGAAATTGATAAGGTGTTTTTTGATCCAGGTTTTTAGGCGCTGAGCAGCGGGGGATTCGTTTTCATGCGGTGTGATAGCCTAATTGTATGATTCAGACATAAAGGCGACGATCGACAGATGTTTTGTGGCGGGATGTGTAGTGAAGACGCCAAAAGAGTTCGAAGTGTCAATTTAAATCTTTGATCTCTTAATTTTTCACAACGGGTGTTTTGGTATAGTCTATCGACAGTCCTTTTAAATGATTCAGGCACAGATTAAACTATCAAACATCCCAATGTTGCATTATTCAGTTCTAAAAGAGATTTTAACTAAACATATTAATATTGTAAATTAATGGGTCCTTTCTTCACGCAGCAACCGCCTACTAAAAACAAGCTAATAGGCCTACATTCAATAATATTATAATAAAAACAGCCGCTGAGTTAAATCACTAGACAGAAAGATGTGCGGTCGTTTAAATGTATGAAAACAAAATGAGATCAATTGTTGTCTAAGAAAAGTGTATTTTTCTGTTGAGAATTATATAAAAGAGACATGAATAAAACTTTTTTTTTATATACGTCATTTTGAACTTTTGAAAGTTTTAAACTTTTATATACGTCATTTTGAGTTTGTCGCGATGCTTCGTGAACCCAGATTTAAACAGAAGATGGCGCCAGATAGCTGTGGTGTGATTGTGAAACTTTGTGACAAAAAATTATATATGACCTATGCTTTATGACTTAATTGCAGTACCTTTGAACTTTTAATTCCTGTCCCCCTTACCCTCCACTCCCTCCCTCCCCAACCCCTCCCTCCGGCAGTGAGTGAGTGAAGGTCTTCTTATGGGGAGAACTCAGCCTATTTAAACAGACTTTAAGTGTGTGTGGTCATCATTTACAGCTGAACCAGACAGACGCATCTGTAGAACACGGGTGATAGCACTTTAAAATGGCGTTTATTTTCAGAAGTATGTGATTTTTTAAATATTGATGTTTTACATTTTGGTACCTTGATTTTTAACAGGCGTTTAAATCATTTTTATTTGTACGTAATTCAGCCCCTATCAACGATTATGAAAACCTGGATCGCATCGATCAACTGCGTAAGTTTACATAAAGATCATTTTTATGTATTTATATATTAGAATTGCTTAGTACTGATGTGAATATTTTCTATTTGTTTTTCAGTGACTGAACCGTTAATTAATGAAACAACGGGTCAGAGCAAATCTGTCAACAGATGTGTACTGCAAGGTATGTATACATTATTTGTGTTCTAGTTTGATTATGCAATATTGATAAAACAAAAATGTATTTTCTGTGTTTGTAGATATTTCAAACGTCAACTTGTCAACGCTTGTCTCACAACCGGGGTTTGCTACACCCAAACCGAAGACATCACTGTCACTCAGTTCACGGAGACGCAACAAACCCGTTAGTCCAATTCCGAGGATTTCACGAAGCCCTCGATTACATGTTGTACCCCCAGCTGGAAACGGTGCAAGACACTATTTTGGAGAAAAAAATAAACGAATCAGTTGGTGAGTACGATTCACACTAACATCATTAAAAATGGTAACCCCTTGCTAATACACATATTTTCATTCTTTATATAGATTTGTACGCTACCAGTTTGCAAATTGACGAAGACCCCACAGCAATCTTCAATAATGATGCGTTCGTGAGGGAGTGGGACGCTCTTAACCAACCCATACTTCCAGACAACACCGATATTGCTGTCTCATCACACGGCGGGGCTGTGGTGTCAGAGGAGGAGGTGCTGCTAAACGACGCGGAGGATGTGATTTCGTTTATTGATGCTGTATCGGATTGTACGGAGGACGATGCGAATAATCAGGAGTGTGTGGAAGAGACAGTTATCGAAGCGGATGAAAATCTACCATCAAATCAACAGAACTTTTCCCATGATTTGTTGATGGAATTGCATGAACAGAATCGATTGGCGGATCGAGAAGCTGGACATTATTTCAGAGAATGTCAAACGTCTTTGTGACTGCTTCCACATGGTGATGACAAACTCAGAAGAACAAGGAAGTCTACGGCTTATTCTCGATCGAGTTGGTGCCAATCGCGAGATGTTGAATAAAATTGAAAAGATTCTCCAGGACGAATTCCGAGAAAGCCAGCTCATGGTAAATATATTGACTAACATCAATAACGCTGTCATAGAACATATAAAATAACTAATTGTGTTTATGATTGATTTGTGTTAAAAGGGTGTTGTTGTTTTGTAGCTGGTATGTGTATAATTGTGTTTATGATTGATTTGTGTTAAAAGGGTGTTGTTGTTTTGTATTATTTAGGCTACCTGTGCTTTTTTTGTAGTTGGTGTATGTGTATAATCAGTGGAAAATAAAACTGAATTAAAAAAGTTTTCAATATGACGAGTAAAAGAACACATTCAGACGATGAATTGCTTAATTGTCAACCAGACTTTGAACAAAATCCTTCTGCAAGAACTAGATACGATCATTTGTCAAATATTGAACAGCTACAAAGCATAATCGATCAACAGATAGATGTTTTAGGTCCTGCCTATTTGGATTTAAATGCTAGATTAGAGGGTATTCTTCAAACACAGAGAAGATGTCTAAATTATTCTAATGGTAATAAAGAATGTGAGATGTTAAATCAGTCACTAGAACATCATCACACAGTTCATCCTCATTAATATCAGGCCCCTCGCGCTCTAAAGTACGAAAACGATTAGAAGACATGATCCAAAAATATAATGACAAACTGGGGTCTCACGACCTAACCTTTGTGAAAGATTAGAAGCAATGATAAAAAAGCACGAGGATGCTAATAATGAGGATGAGCTGATTGTTGATGCAGTACAGACTGGTGGTGTAAGCAATATTTCATCAGACACGAATGACCCCCATGTAGGTTTAAGTCAGAATAATATTGAAACATTGGTTAGAAACGGAGGTGTTGTAAATGATTTCACAATTGTACCAAGACCGCGTTTCAATGGCATAGAGATACACAGGGCTCTAAATTTAAGGGATTTAATATCTACAGACCTTGCTGAATACAGTACCTCTGTGCACAATGCATTGTCAGAGATGGTGTCATTTTCCAGACAGATGGGCGGTGAATCCAGTTTTATTAATATTTCACTGAGAGGCCCCAGTCTGAAATCTGATGTAAACTGTGTATTATCACCTAGCAATGGCTATAACGAACGCATTTTTGTTGAACAATTTGAAAAAATTATGCAGAGCAATGCGAAAGTGATGGCCGACGACAGTTTGCAGTTACACGCATCCATAGCCAGAAGTAGGAACGGTGGTGCTCGTAGGAAGCTAGTTGATATAGCACATGATGACGTGATTAGAAGAAAAAGAATGCATTTATTCTGTCCTGTCAATACGTCAAACAACCTGTGTTTTTCATTATGTCTAGCATATTTTCTCGACCCTCAGATTTCCCATGACAACTTAAAAAGACGGGGTGAAACCATTCAGAGTGCTGGCGGTTTCACACCTCGGGATAAAATAGGTCTAGGAGACATTGCAAAATCTGAACGTGCATTAGACATAAAAATTGTTGTCTTTTACAGGTCAACCGATGGAAAGTTGGAAAAATATAAAACTTCAGATGAGCCACACACCAAAACAGCATATCTTTACATTCATGATTCTCATTATTACATGATAAAGAATCTGAAAGCCTTTATAGGGTCTGCATATGTGTGTGATTTCTGTTACACAGGTTATACTGAGCAGACAGAATCATGATTGTAAATATGTGTGCTCTGTTTGCAACGATAGTGAGTGCTACAAACAGCCTAAAAGCATAATACACTGTCAAGACTGTTTGCGTTATTGCAGATCTAGATACTGTTTTAATGCTCATAAAATAGTACCCCCTACGGACGATGATTGTGGTAGATCTCCTTGCGATACTACAAAATATTGTCGTAAATGCAATAAACGTTACCATACAGCCAAAAACCCCAAACCTCATAACTGTCCAAATGATAAATGTCTACATTGCGGGGATGATGTAAGATACGAAAGGCCTACACCAGTGCTTCATACAGCCTACCATACCCAAGGAATATACAGATCGTTACATTTTCTATGATTTTGAAACACGATGTGATAATGGTAAACATATAGCAAATTATGTGTGTGCCATGACTTTTGATGGTGAGACATTTGAATTTGGAGGTGAGGGATGTGTGAGACAACTCGTTTGGAGGTTTAGACAGCCGAGGTACAAAAATTACACTTGGATTGCACACAATGCAAGCGGGTTTGACAACTTTTAATTCTGGAGTATTTTTGCAATGCAGGACTCCAACTTAACATAGTAATGCAGGGCTGTAGAACCATTTTCATGTATGATGAGACTTTTAGGCAACGTTTTATCGATTCTTACTCATTCCTCCACATGGCTCTGTCTAAGATGCCATCTGCGTTAAATTTGGAAAATGAAGAAAAAGGCTTCTTTCCTCACTATTTCAACAGACAGGAAAATCAGACTTATATAGGTCCATACCCTGCTAAAAACTACTACGGGTACAACTCCATGACAGATAGTGCCAGGACAAAATTTGATCAGTGGTACGAAACAGTCGATGGTGAAGTCTTTGATTTCAAAAAAGAGATTGGCATCTACTGCATGAATGACGTCGTTTTATTACGTGAAGCATGCATTAAATTTAGAGATGAATTCCTACGATGCACGCAGGTAGATCCTTTCAGCTACGTGACTCTTGCTAGTTGCTGTATGGGTGCTTTCAAGACGCAATTTCTCTCTAGAAATACACTGGCTCTGACACATAATAATGCATACGTCAATCAGTATAAGACATTCTCTAACATCTCTATTGAATGGCTTGAGTATGTGAAAAACACTCTAGACATTCACCATGCGCTAAATCATGGTGAAGTGAAATTTGGAGGGTATTGTGTTGATGGATATTACGAAAAAGATGGTGTACGAAAAGCTCTAGAATTTGCCGGATGTTTTCACCACGGTCACGAGTGTCGTTACAGATCTGACTATGTAAACCCCCTGTCAAAAGTGCCTTTTGGAGTGCTCAGGATGCAGTTTAATGACAAGATTGATGTTTTGCAGAACGCATACTGTTTAGACGTTGAGGTGATGCATGAGTGTGTATGGAAGAATCTTAAGCAAACTGACCCTCATGGAATTGCGTTTATGACCACTTATTCGGCACCTGAGAGACTGAAACCACGTGATGCACTCTTTGGGGGGCGTACAAATGCTTACAAGTTGTACCACAAAACTTCAGAAAATGAAAAGATCAGATATGTTGATTTCACCAGTCTTTATCCTTACTGTCAGGCTCGAAAAAGCTACCCTGTTGGACATCCTGAAATAATTTTCAAGGATTTTGAACCCCTTGAAAATTATTACGGACTTATTAAGGCCACAATGCTACCCCCCCCCGAAAATTGCTTCATCCTGTGCTTCCTTACAGGTGTGCAGGGAAACTTATGTTTCCTCTATGCAGAACATGCGTTGAGAAACAAATCAATGTTACATCTTGTACGCATACAGATGAGGAGAGGTCTATCTCAGGCTGCTGGGTGAGCATTGAATTGTTGAAGGCGATTGAGAAGGGGTATCTTGTAATGGAGGTCTCAGAGGTGTGGCACTTTGCAGAGAAATCGGAAACACTGTTTTCCAATTATGTAAAGACCTTTCTCTCATTGAAAAACGCCCCCACAGACTATTCAGCAACAATTTGTTGATAGATCTCTGAGCAGGGTTGTGACAGATCTTTGCAGGATCGAGGTTAATCCCTTCTTTTTTAAAGTAATCATCGATATAGGCTTTTTTGTCTGAATCGGTGACTACATGAGAGGGATAGTCTGAGGCCTCCTGTTTAAATTTCAGAAAGGTCTTTACATAATCGGAAAACAGTGTTTCCGATTTCTCTGCAAAGTGCCACACCTCTGAGACCTCCATTACAAGATACCCCTTCTCAATCGCCTTCAACAATTCAATGCTCACCCAGCAGCCTGAGATAGACCTCTCCTCATCTGTATGCGTACAAGATGTAACATTGATTTGTTTCTCAACGCATGTTCTGCATAGAGGAAACATAATTTTCCCTGCACACCTGTAAGGAAGCACAGGATGAAGCAATTTTCGGGGTAGCATTGTGGCCTTAATAAGTCCGTAATAATTTTCAAGGGGTTCAAAATCCTTGAAAATTATTTCAGGATGTCCAACAGGGTAGCTTTTTCGAGCCTGACAGTAAGGATAAAGACTCGTGAAATCAACATATCTGATCTTTTCATTTTCTGAAGTTTTGTGGTACAACTTGTAAGCATTTGTACGACCCCCAAAGAGTGCATCACGTGGTTTCAGTCTCTCAGGTGCCGAATAAGTGGTCATAAACGCAATTCCATGAGGGTCAGTTTGCTTAAGATTCTTCCATACACACTCATGCATCACCTCAACGTCTAAACAGTATGCGTTCTGCAAAACATCAATCTTGTCATTAAACTGCAACCTGAGCACTCCAAAAGGCACTTTTGACAGGGGGTTTACATAGTCAGATCTGTAACGACACTCATGACCGTGGTGAAAACATCCGGCAAATTCTACAGCTTTTCGTACACCATCTTGTTCGTAATATCCACCAACAAAGTACCCTCCAAATTTCACTTCACCGTGATTTAGCGCATGGTGAATGTCTACGTCACGTGTTTTTTTCACATACTCAAGCCATTCAATAGAGATGTTAGAGAATGTCTTATACTGATTGACGTATGCATTATTATGTGTCAGAGCCAGTGTATTTCTAGAGAGAAATTGCGTCTTGAAAGCACCCATACAGCAACTAGCAAGAGTCACGTAGCTGAAAGGATCTACCTGCGTGCATCGTAGGAATTCATCTCTAAATTTAATGCATGCTTCACGTAATAAAACGACGTCATTCATGCAGTAGATGCCAATCTCTTTTTTGAAATCAAAGACTTCACCATCGACTGTTTCATACCACTGATCAAATTTTGTCCTGGCACTATCTGTCATGGAGTTGTACCCATAGTAGTTTTTAGCAGGGTATGGACCTATATAAGTCTGATTTTCCTGTCTGTTGAAATAGTGAGGAAAGAAGCCTTTTTCTTCATTTTCCAAATTTAACGCAGATGGCATCTTAGACAGAGCCATGTGGAGGAATGAGTAAGAATCGATAAAACGTTGCCTAAAAGTCTCATCATACATGAAAATGGTTCTACAGCCCTGCATTACTATGTTAAGTTGGAGTCCTGCATTGCAAAAATACTCCAGAATTAAAAAGTTGTCAAACCCGCATGCATTGTGTGCAATCCAAGTGTAATTTTTGTACCTCGGCTGTCTAAACCTCCAAACGAGTTGTCTCACACATCCCTCACCTCCAAATTCAAATGTCTCACCATCAAAAGTCATGGCACACACATAATTTGCTATATGTTTACCATTATCACATCGTGTTTCAAAATCATAGAAAATGTAACGATCTGTATATTCCTTGGGTATGGTAGGCTGTATGAAGCACTGGTGTAGGCCTTTCGTATCTTACATCATCCCCGCAATGTAGACATTTATCATTTGGACAGTTATGAGGTTTGGGGTTTTTGGCTGTATGGTAACGTTTATTGCATTTACGACAATATTTTGTAGTATCGCAAGGAGATCTACCACAATCATCGTCCGTAGGGGGTACTATTTTATGAGCATTAAAACAGTATCTAGATCTGCAATAACGCAAACAGTCTTGACAGTGTATTATGCTTTTAGGCTGTTTGTAGCACTCACTATCGTTGCAAACAGAGCACACATATTTACAATCATGGTTCTGTCTGCTCGTATACCCTGTGTAACAGAAATCACACACATATGCAGACCCTATAAAGGCTTTCAGATTCTTTATCATGTAATAATGAGAATCATGAATGTAAAGATATGCTGTTTTGGTGTGTGGCTCATCTGAAGTTTTATATTTTTCCAACTTTCCATCGGTTGACCTGTAAAAGACAACAATTTTTATGTCTAATGCACGTTCAAATTTTGCAATGTCTCCTAGACCTATTTTATCCCGAGGTGTGAAACCGCCAGCACTCTGAATGGATTCACCCCGTCTTTCTAAGTTGTCATGGGAAATCTGAGGGTCGAGAAAATATGCTAGACATAATGAAAAACACAGGTTGTTTGACGTATTGACAGGACAGAATAAATGCATTCTTTTTCTTCTAATCACGTCATCATGTGCTATATCAACTAGCTTCCTACGAGCACCACCGTTCCTACTTCTGGCTATGGATGCGTGTAACTGCAAACTGTCGTCGGCCATCACTTTCGCATTGCTCTGCATAATTTTTTCAAATTGTTCAACAAAAATGCGTTCGTTATAGCCATTGCTAGGTGATAATACACAGTTTACATCAGATTTCAGACTGGGGCCTCTCATTGAAATATTAATAAAACTGGATTCACCGCCCATCTGTCTGGAAAATGACACCATCTCTGACAATGCATTGTGCACAGAGGTACTGTATTCAGCAAGGTCTGTAGATATTAAATCCCTTAAATTTAGAGCCCTGTGTATCTCTATGCCATTGAAACGCGGTCTTGGTACAATTGTGAAATCATTTACAACACCTCCGTTTCTAACCAATGTTTCAATATTATTCTGACTTAAACCTACATGGGGGTCATTCGTGTCTGATGAAATATTGCTTACACCACCAGTCTGTACTGCATCAACAATCAGCTCATCCTCATTATTAGCATCCTCGTGCTTTTTTATCATTGCTTCTAATCTTTCACAAAGGTTAGGTCGTGAGACCCCCAGTTTGTCATTATATTTTTGGATCATGTCTTCTAATCGTTTGCGTACTTTAGAGCGCGAGGGGCCTGATATTAATGAGGATGAACTGTGTGATGATGTTCTAGTGACTGATTTAACATCTCACATTCTTTATTACCATTAGAATAATTTAGACATCTTCTCTGTGTTTGAAGAATACCCTCTAATCTAGCATTTAAATCCAAATAGGCAGGACCTAAAACATCTATCTGTTGATCGATTATGCTTTGTAGCTGTTCAATATTTGACAAATGATCGTATCTAGTTCTTGCAGAAGGATTTTGTTCAAAGTCTGGTTGACAATTAAGCAATTCATCGTCTGAATGTGTTCTTTTACTCGTCATATTGAAAACTTTTTTAATTCAGTTTTATTTTCCACTGATTATACACATACACCAACTACAAAAAAAGCACAGGTAGCCTAAATAATACAAAACAACAACACCCTTTTAACACAAATCAATCATAAACACAATTATACACATACCAGCTACAAAACAACAACACCCTTTTAACACAAATCAATCATAAACACAATTAGTTATTTTATATGTTCTATGACAGCTTTATTGATGTTAGTCAATATATTTACCATGAGCTGGCTTTCTCGGAATTCGTCCTGGAGAATCTTTTCAATTTTATTCAACATCTCGCGATTGGCACCAACTCGATCGAGAATAAGCCGTAGACTTCCTTGTTCTTCTGAGTTTGTCATCACCATGTGGAAGCAGTCACAAAGACGTTTGACATTCTCTGAAATAATGTCCAGCTTCTCGTCCGCCAATCGATTCTGTTCACGCAATTCCATCAACAAATCATGGGAAAAGTTCTGTTGATTTGATGGTAGATTTTCATCCGCTTCGATAACTGTCTCTTCCACACACTCCTGATTATTCGCATCGTCCTCCGTACAATCCGATACAGCATCAATAAACGAAATCACATCCTCCGCGTCGTTTAGCAGCACCTCCTCCTCTGACACCACAGCCCCGCCGTGTGATGAGACAGCAATATCGGTGTTGTCTGGAAGTATGGGTTGGTTAAGAGCGTCCCACTCCCTCACGAACGCATCATTATTGAAGATTGCTGTGGGGTCTTCGTCAATTTGCAAACTGGTAGCGTACAAATCTATATAAAGAATGAGAATATGTGTATTAGCAAGGGGTTACCATTTTTAATGATGTTAGTGTGAATCGTACTCACCAACTGATTCGTTTATTTTTTTCTCCAAAATAGTGTCTTGCACCGTTTCCAGCTGGGGGTACAACATGTAATCGAGGGCTTCGTGAAATCCTCGGAATTGGACTAACGGGTTTGTTGCGTCTCCGTGAACTGAGTGACAGTGATGTCTTCGGTTTGGGTGTAGCAAACCCCGGTTGTGAGACAAGCGTTGACAAGTCGACGTTTGAAATATCTACAAACACAGAAAATACATTTTTGTTTTATCAATATTGCATAATCAAACTAGAACACAAATAATGTATACATACCTTGCAGTACACATCTGTTGACAGATTTGCTCTGACCCGTTGTTTCATTAATTAACGGTTCAGTCACTGAAAAATAAATAGAAAATATTCACATCAGTACTAAGCAATTCTAATATATAAATACATAAAAATGATCTTTATGTAAACTTACGCAGTTGATCGATGCGATCCAGGTTTTCATAATCGTTGATAGGGGCTGAATTACGTACAAATAAAAATGATTAAACGCCTGTTAAAAATCAAGGTACCAAAATGTAAAACATCAATATTTAAAAAATCACATACTTCTGAAAATAAACGCCATTTTAAAGTGCTATCACCCGTGTTCTCCAGATGCGTCTGTCTGGTTCAGCTGTAAATGATGACCACACACACTTAAAGTCTGTTTAAATAGGCTGAGTTCTCCCCCATAAGAAGACCTTCACTCACTCACTGCCGGAGGGAGGGGTTGGGGAGGGGAGGGGAGTGGAGGGTAAGGGGGGACAGGAATTAAAAGTTCAAAGGTACTGCAATTAAGTCATAAAGCATAGGTCATATATAATTTTTTGTCACAAAGTTTCACAATCACACCACAGCTATCTGGCGCCATCTTCTGTTTAAATCTGGGTTCATGAAGCATCGCGACAAACTCAAAATGACGTATATAAAAGTTTAAAACTTTCAAAAGTTCAAAATGACGTATATAAAAAAAAAAAAGTTTTATTAATGTCTCTTTTATATAATTCTCAACAGAAAAATACACTTTTCTTAGACAACAATTGATCTCATTTTGTTTTCATACATTTAAACGACCGCACATCTTTCTGTCTAGTGATTTAACTCAGCGGCTGTTTTTATTATAATATTATTGAATGTAGGCCTATTAGCTTGTTTTTATTAGGCGGTTGCGCGTGAAGAAAGGACCCATTAATTTACAATATTAATATGTTTAGTTAAAAGTTATTTTAGAATTGAATAATGCAACATTGGGACGTTTGATAGTTTAATCTGTGGCTGAATCATTTAAAAGGTCTGCGGATAGACTATACCAAACCCCAGTTGTGAAATATCCAGAGATCAAAGCTTTAAATTGACACTTCGAAATCTTGGCGCGTATTCACCCCCATGAACACAGATCCAATTAACAACCCTAAGGTCTGGTCAACCATTAACCCCCAGTCATTTCGTCGCCTTTATGTCTGAATCATAAAATGAATTACCCCGCCGCATGAAAGCGAGACCCCCGCTGCTCAGCGCCTTAAAGGCTGGATCAAAAACCACGTTATCAATTTGGATGCACTCCTGAAATAATTTTGATTGGAAAAAATGCAATACAACACGTGTTAAAGTTACAATTTATAATGCATACTATTTCAATGAAAACTCATACTATTTGGTTTAAAATACGTTTTAGTCTCTGGTAAAAGTAAATAACACTTGTTAATCATTTATTCGTTATTTTAAAGTGTCCGTCTAAATGAGTTTGCTCTGCCAGTATCGTCTGTTTGCGTAAAATAAACTAATATCATTCAATATCCACTGTTTTAGAATCTCATGGTTAAAAAATAAAAAAAGTAACAAACTTTTGTATTAAAGATATTTCGTCAGAATTATATATAAAATAAACCTGTTTACCAAAATACTGTATTTTCTAGTGAATGTTGTTAAAGTTTTTATAATTTTAGAGTGCCTTTGTTGTATTTGCCAACTTGATACGTTTTTTTAAACAAAATGTCAAAGTTTTCGTTAAATACATTTAAACCTTTAAATAATACTTTAAAACACTTCCTAAGATTAGGAGGAGTTAAGCCCCACCCCGCGGAGGGGCTTGTCAACTGATCTTACGCCATTGTCATTTTGGATGAGAAGGTGAAAGGACTTTAAACGGAGTCGTGTAAGATTTCTGTCTTATATAGTTAAAATTATATATTATGTTTTTAGAAAATGTATCCTGTTTGCTAGGTTAATGTTAAACATCGTCTTACTTACATCACTTATCGCTGAATGAGTTCATGAAAGGATTTTAAACGGTAGATTTTGTGCTGCATTTTACAATTTATGCTATTTAAAATGCTCTTTGTTGAAATACAATTTTTAAATACATTTTATGTTTTTGTTCAGCATCTTTAAAGTGACACTGCTAGAGATGTGTTAGACAACGTAATGTTTAAAAACACATTTTCTTCTCTTTGTCAAAAGTTTAAAAAACAAAACAGTTTTTCACCAAGCATTAAACCCCAATAAAGACATCATTTAAACACATTTTAAACGTAATACTCGTTTTTCTGGCATCTCAGTTTTCCATTAAAGATTAATAATCTTTCTACTCTTTTAAATACACCGATGGGGGTATCAGAACAGACACGCCATATCACAGCATGTAGCCTACAGAGGGAGGGGAGGGGGGCGGAGGGAAAGGTCAAATGTACAGCAATTAAACCATAAATCAGGGCCATAAATCATTTTTTGTCACAACGTACATAATACATACTACTCATTTCTCCTGCATGTACATATTCAGTGCAGAGCTGCATATCTTTTCATTCTCATTTCATTTTATTTCTTTGCTCACATTAAATTAAGCTTTTAATTAAATCAAGAGCTCGAGTCGAGCCTCTTCCTTGAGCCTCTGCTTTGTGGACAGCAAACCACATACATTTGCCCTTTATCACTCAAAGATTATATGTGCACGCAAACTCGTGAAATCTAGTTCTTCATAGGCACTTCCAACAGCTCAATAGGCACAAAGATGTTCATTGCACATACCAGGCTTTTGAGAATCAATTAAATCATGCCATCAGTAATACAATTATTCTGGATAACTCAGGAAAGCCTTTACATGAACCAACAGAGACAATGTTTGTGTATCTTGTTCCATGGACACATCAGTTTTTTTATCCCCTTTTTCTCCCAATTTGGAATGCCCAATTTCCACTACTTAGTAGGTCCTTGTGGTGGTTCGGTTACTCACCACAATCCAGGTGGCAGAGGACAAGTCTCAGTTGCCTCCGCTTCTGAGACAGTCAGTCCGTGCACCTTATCATGTGTGCATGGCACCGCGGAGAGTCACAGCATGGGAGGCTCATGCTAATCTCCCCAATCCACGCACAATTTACCATGCGCCCCATTGAGAGCGAGAAGCCCTAATCATGACCACGAGGAGGTTACCCCATGTGATTCTACCCTGCCTAGCAACTGGGCCAATTTTTCTTTTGCACCGCAGCATCAGGTCCCGCATCAGCCGGCTGAGAGACAGCTTTTTTTTACCCCATGGCATTAAACATCTAAACTCAATGAACAGCTTCACACTGGACTCAGAATCCATGCACTGTACACTTTTACAACCTATGCTGCTCACAATACTCTGAATACTACACACTCGAACCGTTCTAGTACTCTTCATCTGTTTACCGTGCATGTGTGTATTATTGTATGTATATATTGTGTTGTATAAATATAATTGTTACAGTGTATTGTGTACTACTGTGTACTTTGTATAATATGTATATATCTATATTGTGCTGTGTATATTATGTATAGTTTTGACATACATGTGCATACCTGTATAATTATGTATATTACTACATGTTGATGCAACCTCACCCACTGATGCACTTGTATACATGGTGAAATGACAATACAAATGATTTCATTTGATGCAATCAAACTGTGTGGTAGCTCAACTGATGCGTTGTAAAGGCCAAGGGTACAAGTCATGGTGAGCATGCGAGTCAACACGTGAGTCAAAAGTGTCAAAGAAGGACCACAAAATGCTGTGGTTGCTTAAGAAAATTGCGTTTTTCATCTCACATTAAGTTTAGGTATAAGGTTTAGTCAATTTAAGTAAATTCTGTTTTATTTGTATAGCGTTTTTTCAATACACACATTGTTTCAAAGCAGAATTACAGAAAATTATGCTGTTTTGTCTGTCCATCCTACGATTGAGGTGCAGGCAGTGGTCAGTTAAGTATTCCTTGTTGTACGAAAGGAGTTGGCAGCAGTTAGTCCTCTGTGAAGCCCATCATAATAGATTTAAATTATGCAGACAGTGATAATTGAAGCACCCCTCACTGTCTGGTTGGCACAGGCTGCAGCTAGTAGTCATCTCACAGCGACCAACCCATTGTTGTCTGGTTGGCACTGGCAGCAGTTAGTAGTTATCACTCAATGAGGCAGTGGTGGTAGTCGAACATCTGGCTGGATTTCAGCTGGATCTAGTAGGCTCTGGTAACCTCGGGATATAAATCGCAGGGAAAAAAAATAAAATTATATTAGCATAAATTCTGTTCATTTTAAATCAGATTTATAGATTATGACTTCCTGGAAGACCTGACTAATTCAGCATATCTACGAGGATAAATTAGGTGTATGCCTGGCTTAAGAGACTCATCTTTAGTCTAGACTTAAACTGAGAGAGTGTGCCTGAATCCAGAAAATTGTAATGAAGGCTATTCCATAGTTAAGGAGCCAAATAAAAAAAGGATCTACAGTACATCCTTTTGTGGATTTTGATGTTTTAGGTACAATTGGTGGGCCAGAATTTTGCTATTTTAGTGATTGTGATGGATTATAGCATGATAGAAGATCGCTTAAGTACTGAGGAGCTAGACCATTGAAAGCTTTGTAATTAAATAGCAAAATATCTCAGCATTAGAAACAGAGAACATGTGTCATAATTTAGCAAAATTTCAGAGGTGGAAGAACGCTGTTCTACAAACATTGGAAATTAGATTTTTAAATGTTAAATGTTAAATGTTCTAATGTCCTAAATATGGCGAGGAGTTATTAATAGTGAGAAGAGGTCTGAAATTACAGGAAACACCTCTTTCAATATTTAGGGAATAGGGTCTAGCAGAAATGTTGTTTCTTTTGATGCTTTATTAAATTTAGTTAGCTCTTTCTGACCTAGAAAATGAAGGACTGAATTTCTTGTAAGGAATACTGTGGCAGCGGGGGCGTGGTCAAGCGCCCGTCCGGGAGAGAAAAGCGGTAAGGGCGCTCACACCTGAGCTAAATGATAACTAACACCTGTGTCTAATTTCAGTAACGTGAGGAGAGCGGCATAAAAGGGCAGGAGCGACGGAGCATGAGAGAGAACCAAGGAAGACTGTCTCTGTTGTATTGTAAAAAAAACTTAAGAATTAAAAACTTACCCCTTAAGTTGACGTTCGTTTCCGTCCCGTCCTTGAGCTATTTTACAGTGGTGCCAAAACCCGGGACTATTTTTTTTTCTTTTGGTTACGTAATGGAACCAAGTCGCCCCATAGAGTCCTCCCAGCTGGCGGAAATCCTCCAGTCCCTCGCTAATCTCCATCAGGGCCACCAACAAACCCTGCTTGAGCTCCGGCAAGATCAAGATCGGCGGTTCTTCGAGGTCATGCGGGCTCAGGCAGAGGACCGACTCGCTATCCGGAGCCTCCTCAGCCAGGAGGCTGCGTCAGCCCCAGCCGCGACCCCGGACACCCACGCTACGCTGCCCCCGCCCATGTTACAGAAGATGGGGGTGGCAGATGATCCTGAGGCCTTCCTCGACCTCTTTGAGAGGACGGCTGAAATCTGGGGCTGGCCGCCTGAACAATGGGCAGCCCGGCTAATTCCTCTCCTGTCCGGGGAAGCACAGCTCATGGCACAACAACTGCCAGCGACGAGCCTCCTGGCTTATTCCGACCTGAAGAGGGCCATTCTGCAGCGGGTTGGTCGGAGCCCGGAAGAGAATCGCCAGCTCTTCCGGAGCATGAAGCTGGAGAAATCCGACCGCCCGTTTGCGTTTGTTCAACGGCTCCGGGACGCTTGTCGGCGGTGGCTGCTCGCGGGGGACCGCGACGTCGAGGGAGTTATCGATCAGGTGGTACTGGAGCAATTTACGCAAAGACTGCCCAGGAGAACGGCGGAATGGGTCCAGTGCCACCGCCCGGCGTCGCTGGAGGCAGCTGTGCAGCTCGCGGAGGACCACCTGGCGGCGATCCCGAGGGCAGATGAGCCCTCCCCCTCTCTCTCTCTCTCCCCTTCCCCTGTGTCTTCCCCTGTTTCCCCCGTTCCCTCTCGCTCTGCTCTCTCCCAGGACCCGTTCCTGCCCCCGCAGGCGTGGAGGATACAGTCGACCAGCTTCCCGGTCGTGGGAGAACCCGCCCAACCCTTCCCCGTCTTTCAGTCGCTCTCCTCCTCAGGTGGTGGCGCCCGCCAGCACGGGTGCGGCCGTGGCGCCTGGGCCGGTCTGCTGGAGGTGCGGGGACCCGGACCACTTCCGGGATCAGTGTCCGCTGATGGAGGTGGGGACGGTGGTGCGGGTCTCCGATGTCCCGCAGGCTGCCCCCGGTCGGGCTGGAGCGTACCGGGTCCCGGTAAGGATCCAGGGGGGTACATACCAAGCTTTGATGGATACCGGCTGTAATCAGACCACCATCCACCAACGCTTGGTTCAACCCGGGGCTTTGGGCACAGCTAAACGGGTGAGGGTGAGGTGTGTGCATGGGGATATTCACAAGTATCCCATGGTGACTCTGGCAATTAAATTCCGGGGAGAAAAGCATAGTGTGGAGGCAGCGGTTAGTTCCCGCCTCATTGATCGAGGTTCCCTTCGAGAGAATTGGAATGGACCTCGTCGGGCCATTAGAACGGACGTCACGCGGACATCGCTTTGTGTTAGTCCTGGTGGATTACGCAACGCGGTATCCGGAAGCAGTGCCTCTGAGCAACATCTCAGCACGCAGTGTTGCCGGGGCACTCTTCAAGATAATCTCCCGGGTGGGGGTTCCGAAAGAAATCCTCACCGATCAAGGCACTACGTTTATGTCACGAACACTTCGCGAACTTTACGAATTGTTGGGCATTAAGTCGATTCGCACTAGCGTGTACCATCCGCAGACGGATGGGCTGGTGGAACGATTTAATAAAACATTAAAAAATATGATTCAGTAAATTCGTGCACGAAGACGCTTAGGAATTGGGATAAATGGCTGGACCCCCTGTTATTCAGCGGTACGAGAGGTTCCGCAAGCCTCCACGGGATTTTCCCCATTTGAGCTGCTATACGGATCGACGCCCACGCTGGGTCCTCGACGTCATCCGCGAAACTTGGGAGGAGGGGCCTTCCAATGCCAAAAATGAAATTCAATACGTTCTTGATCTTAGAGCAAAACTCCACACACTGGGGCAATTAACACAGGAGAATTTGCTCCAGGCTCAAGAACGCCAACGCCGGCTGTATGACAGGGGTGCTCAGCTACGGAATTTGCACCGGAGATAAAGTACTTGTATTACTCCCAACATCGAAGCTCAAAATTACTCGCCAAGTGGCAAGGACCCTTTGAGGTCACACGACGAGTAGGGGACCTCGATTATGAAGTTAAACATACCGATAGAGGGGCGCTACAAATATATCACCTCAACCTCCTGAAATTGTGGAGGGAAGAGGCGGCCTCTGTGACGTTGGCAACGGTAGTTCCGGAGAGGGCGGAGCTCGGACCGAGGTAAACAAAGCCTGCGATCCTAACACCCCGGTTCTGTGTGGAGACCACCTCTCACCCCGCCAACTCGCAGAGGTTTCCGAACTGCAAAAGGAGTTTGCGGACGTGTTCTCTCCTCTACCGGGCCGTACAGACCTCATACAACACCACATCGAGACCGAACCGGGCGTAGTGATACGCTGTCGCCCTTATCGCTTGCCCGAACATAAAAAAAATAGTTCGGAAGAATTGGACGCGATGCTGGACATGGGAGTAATAGAAGAATCTCACAGCGATTGGTCCAGTCCGGTCGCCCTTGTTCCCAAGAGCGACGGGTCTGTCCGCTTCTGTGTGGATTATAGAAAAGTCAATGCAGTGTCTAAATTTGACGCGTACCCAATGCCCCGTGTTGATGAACTGCTCGATCGGTTAGGTTCTGCTCGGTTTTATTCGACCTTGGATCTAACGAAGGGTTATTGGCAGATCCCCTTGACACCAATATCCCGTGAAAAACGGCCTTCACCACGCCGTTCGGATTACACCAATTCGTGACGCTTCCTTTCGGTTTGTTCGGGCACCAGCCACGTTTCAGCGCCTCATGGATAGGATCCTCAGACCGCGATACTGCTTACGCCGCTGCGTATCTAGATGATATCATCATTTATAGCAATGATTGGCAGCGGCACTTGCAACATCTGAGGGCCGCCCTGAGATCGCTGAGACGGGCGGGCTCACGGCAAACCCGAAAAGTGCGCGGTTGGGCGTGTGGAGGTACGGTATCTGGGGTTCCACTTGGGTCATGGCCAAGTGCGACCCCAAATTGACAAGACCAGCGGCGATATGCGACTTGCCCTAGACCCAAGACCAAAAAGGGGGTGAGGCAGTTCCTGGGGCTGGCTGGCTATTATAGACGGTTTGTTCCTAATTATTCGGATGTCACCAGCCCGCTGACTGACCTTACTAAAAAGGAGCTCCGGATCCGGTCCAGTGGTCGGAGCAGTGCCAACAGGCGTTTACAGACATTAAAGCTGCACTTTGTGGGGGCCGCTTTTGCATGCACCTGACTTCTCTCTCCCTTTTGTTTTGCAGACGGACGCTTCAGACAGAGGGCTGGGGGCCGTACTCACGAGGTAGTGGAGGGAGAGGAGCCCGGTGCTGTACATTAGCCGGAAGCTCTCCTTGAGGGAGACTAAGTACAGCACCGTGGAGAAGGAGTGTCTGGCCATCAAGTGGGCGGTTCTCACCCTCCGATACTATCTGCTGGGGCGGGCCTTCACCCTCTGCTCGGATCATGCCCCACTGCAGTGGCTCCACCGCATGAAAGACACTAACGCCCGGATCACCCGTTGGTATCTGGCCCTCCAGCCTTTTAAGTTCAAGGTGGTCCACAGACCGGGGTGCAGATGGCTGCCGCTGACTTCCTCTCCAGGAATGGGGGGGGAGTGGTAGGCAGGCCGGATGACGCCCCGGCCTGAGTCGGGCGGTGGGGGTATGTGGCAGCGGGGCGTGGTCAAGCGCCCGTCCGGAGAGAAAGCGGTAAGGGCGCTCACACCTGAGCTAAATGATAACTAACACCTGTGTCTAATTTCAGTAACGTGAGGAGAGCGGCATAAAAGGGCAGGAGCGACGGAGCATGAGAGAGAACCAAGGAAGACTGTCTCTGTTGTATTGTAAAAAAAACTTAAGAATTAAAAACTTACCCCTTAAGTTGACGTTCGTTTCCATCCCGTCCTTGAGCTATTTTACAAATACTATAAGACATTGACTTCTGAATCACTCTGGCAGACGTTTGCATAAATTTCTTTCTGAATGTTTACATTTTATCAGTAAAGAAATGTATAAAGTCGTTTCTACTGTGCTGTGAGGGAATATCTGGTTCATTCAAAGCTTTGTTCCTTGTCAACAGTTCTGAATAAATACTTAGGATTGTTGTGGTTATTTTCTATGAGTTTGCTAAAATATGCAGATCTGCCAGTCTTTAGTTAGAGACACTATCTATCCATGCACCGCAAAACACCTCCACCTTTTAACTCTTGTGTCCTATTTTCCGAGCTGCTCTCTTAAGAGAATGAGTGTGAACATTGTACCATGATGCAGTTCTTTTCTCTTTAACTTTCTTTAATCGAAGGGGGGCAACAATATCTAGAGCGATAAAGAAGACTGGATTCATATTTTCTGTGACTACATCACGTCCTTCTGAACTTTTTGGAATACCGTGTACAACCTCAATTCCAAAATGAAAAATGCTAATAAAAACAATAATTAGTGATTTGTATATTATAATCACCCTTTGCTATATTGAAAACACTACAAGTACACTTTATATGATGTTTTAGCTTGTAAATATAATTTTTTGTTTAATGTACAGTAATTTCAAATCAGAGGATTGTTACACACTCCAAAAAAGTTGAGACAGGCCATTTAAGACTAATAATAATTTGCAGAGTTAAAATAAAAATGTAATGTGAAACAGGAGATGTTAAACAGTTGAGGAAACAGTGTCATAGTGTATAAAGAGCCTCCAAAAACAGCCTAGTCCTTCAAGAGCTAGGATCATTCGAGATTTGTCAATTTGCCAACAGATGCTTCAGCAAATAATCCAGCTCTTTGAGAACAATGTTCCCCAAAGACAAATTGGAAGGACTTTGGACATTTCACCCTCTACAGTACACAATATAATTAAAAGATTCAAGGAATCTGGTCAAATCGCACCAATTTAAAGGGCTAGATGAAAACCACTTCTGAATACACTTGATCTCTGATCCCTTAGACATCACTGTCTTAAAAAACATAGTTCATCTGTAATGGATATCATTAACATGGGCTTAGGATTACTTTATTAAACCTTTGATTGTCAACACCATTCGCCGCTGCATCCACAGATGCAAGTTAAGACTTTACTATGCAGAGCAGAAGCCCTACATCAACACTGTTCAGAAGTGCTGCTGACTTCTCTGAGCTCGTTCTCATCTTAGATGGAAAGTAGAACAGTGGAACCATGTTTTTTGGTCTGATGAGTCAACATTTCAAATAGTTTTTGAAAAACACAGCCATTGTGTTCTCCGTGCTAAAGAGAAAAAAGACCATCCAAGCTGTTATAAGCATCAGGTCCAAAAGCCAGTGTCTGTATGGGCTAGGAGTGTGTCAGTGCCCATGGCATGGGTAACTTGCACATATGTGAGGGCACCATTAATGCAGACAGATATGTACAAACTTTGGAGTAGCATATATTGCCATCCAGCACCATCTTTTCCAGGGACATCGTGGAATTTTCAGCAGAACAACTTTAAACTACATACTGGCCAATTAATCAGAGAGTGCAGGTGCTAGAATGGTCTGCCTGCAGTCCTGAACATCTCCAATTGAGAATGTGTGGTGCATTATGAAGTGCACAATAGGGCAACAAAGACCCCATACAACAGCTGAAGACATGCATAATGGATGAATGGGGGAAAATTCCACTTTTGAAACTTAAACTTGTGTCTTCAGTGCCTAAATGCTTAATAAGAGTTATTAGAAGAAATGATGATGTTTCACAGTGGTAAACAATTGACTGTCCCAACTTTTTTGAAGTGTGTTGCAATAATCTGATTTGAAATTACTGTACATAAAAATGACATTCACAAGGTAAAACATAATATAAGGTGTATAATGGGTGAATATAATTGACAAATCACACCTTTTCGTTTTTATTAGCATTTTTCATACTGACAGTATTGGGGTTGTATTTGAGAGATATATGGAAGATTATAATTGAAGCTATCTTTAGTGGTTAAAATGATTGTTCTGCCCGATCGATAACATGTTGTAGATTGAGTGACCTTAGCTGAGAAACGAGGTAATGATCTGAGATGTCATTGCTCTGTGGCAGAATTACTTGATGATCAACATTAACTCCATGAGACAGGATTAAATGTAGTGAATATAACAATTATGACAATGAGTTAAGAATATCTATAAAAGTTAGTCCCAATGTATCATTTTCATTATCTATGTGATTATCTATATGTGAATATTTAATAATTAAATCTCTATCCATAAAAAGTACTAGATCTGACAGAAAATCTGCACATTCTCTAAGGGAGTCTGTATGGAGCAAAATGCAGCAAGAATTCTGTATTTGTATTGGACAATATTACATTAAGCACTATCACTTCAAAAGAATCAAACTTAAATCCTGACCTCCAAGTAACACCAAGAATAATATTGTGAATTGTAGCAACACCTCCTCTACCTTTCTGGCGAGGCTCATGTTTATGACAATAACCTGAGGGTTATTGCATCCAAGTGCATCCAAACTATGATATGTAATAATTTAATTTACAATTAGTGTTTTGGATGAAAGAGATTAAATGTTTAATAGCCCAAACTCTATTAAATGTCTATTTACATTTTTTTTGGGTGTCATTTTCTAGTTTGACATCAAACCAATTTTTTCTAAATGGGCTCACATGTAAAGGGGCATACCACGAGTACTGGACCTGGTGCCGTAACTCCTCCCCCGAGTTCATCACCGAACAGTGCTTAAGAATTAAAGAGGAATCCATGTTTCACCAGATATGTTGGTGAAAACCTGTTGTGGACAGAAGTCGCACATTATCACCTTTGAATAAGGGGAAAGGCCCAATGCAAGCGGTACACCCAACTGGTCAGGGGCTCAAAGGGGGCTCTCTGTAAGGCAGGTAGGACCCAAGAGGCAATCATCTCTGCAAGTTTGAGCCACAGGTGCCGATCTTGGACCACAAGAGTGGACATTGTCTGGCCCAGGGTGTGTCGCACGTAAGGCAAGGTTGGTCACAGTATGCAGTTCCTGCATCAGCCCCGGGTCGGTCCTACCCTCATGCCAATCTTTCAGCGCCTTGGCCTGGTGGACCTGCAGGATGGCCATGGCGTGCAGGGTGGAAGCGGCCTGACCCGCAGCCTTGTAAGCCTATGTCATTAAAGAGGAAGATAACTTACAGGCCTTGGAAGGGAGCCTTGTTCAGTCATGCCAGGTGGTTGTGCATAAATGCACAGCTATGGTGTGCTCTAACTGGGGAAGCGCGACATATCCCTTAGCTGCTCCACCATCAAGGATAGTCTGAGTGGACGATCCCGCAAAGTGTGTACGGGCAGAAAAAGGTGCCTTCCATGACTTTGTTAGATCCTCGTGCACTTCCGGGAAGAATGCTCCGAGCCCAGAAACCAATCATCCAGCTGTGAACGCTCAGGGCATGGTGGGGGGTTCCACTTTAGCCCGATGTTCGCAGCCACCTGGGTAAGCATGGCTGCCATTTCAGCGTCTGCCTCATCCTGTGCTCTGCCACCCGTGGGTGGGAGTTCAGAAGGTTCAGAAACAGAAGCCCACCCTCCGATGCTGTGACCGAAAGCTCATCCTCATTGTGAGCCGTGAACGACACATTAAACCCACCCTGGGGCAGGCCGCCTGCATCGTTCGATGCTCTTCCGGATAGAATGAGCGTGCTGAGCGATGGGAGGTCCATGGGGGCTGAGCCAGCAGAAACGCTCCACATCCAGATTGCCCATGGTGCTTGCCGACCCGGCCGGCTGAGCATCAGCCCAGAACGGACCAGGTTGGGGAGCAGCCACAGTGGCTCCTTGCTTCATGAAGAAGGAAGTGAGCTGTGATCGCAACGTTCTCATGGGCATGTTTTCGCAATGAGAACATGACTCTTCCTCAAAAGCTGCCTCGGCGTTCTGGGGCCCAAGCACTTGAGACAGATTTAATGGCTGTCCGGAGGGGAGAGAAACGGCCACATCCAATAGCGCAAACGAGGAAGGACATTTTTAAAAAGATGGCAGGCATTTAAGCAAGCTATTTTAGAAGGAAATATTCTCTTGAATATACTCTTTTAGCACCCGTAGACTCAGCCGCTGAAGCACCCAGGGGAAGCACAACACTCGACCGTGTGAGGGTGATCACTGATGTGCACTGTAAAATCCAGCAGCGAAAGCAAGAGGTGAGAGGATGAACACAGCATGCAATTGGCTCCAAAGAAAAAATATGAACGAGTGGTGCACGCCATCTCCTTTTATACCCATATGTCCGGGGCGGAGAGAGGCATGCAAATTCCACTCGCCAATTCTCATTGGCCTTTTCTATATTAAGAAAAGGTGATTGGGGCTCTCAAAGTAGAACCCCTTGTGTTACTACATCGACAACATCGAGTGAGTGAAAGACAGGGAACAGAGATGTTTCCCTCTTTTTCCCACCCTCCTACGCATCCTTATCTCACTGCTCAAAAATATCCCAACAATGTGTTGTGTTTACATTGTTATTGGCAGTCTTTACAACAAAGCTGTAGTTAGGCTCCAAAGTGAGCAAAAGCAGTCAAACAGAATAATTGCTGAGAATAGAAAACATCCAAGTTTTGCCCCCACTACTTTGGTATTCCTCAACCTTTCTTTAATGAATAGTGTAACATTAATAAATAAGCCAACAATTTTTGTAATTGCTTAATTACCAAAAGTGTATAGGGTCTTTAGTGACCGGAGATTTTTAATAGTGTCACAATATATATTTGCGCTTCCATAAATTGTATATTTATAGTTCTTTCATATCTATATAAGTTTATTAATACAGGATATATGTTACATTATTTATTACATAACAAATGAGTGCTATTGTGACGGATACCGTAGCGACGGCACCGTGGTGCACAGATTTACTCCTGTAACACAGGAGAGAAATGAGGAGACAGTGTGTCAAGTTCGAGCTCTCTGCAGTAATTTATTCAACAATCTTTTCCTGTGAACACATCTCTATTGTTCAGAGTCACTTTATGCTTCACATATCACATTTTCAATGTCTTTTTAACATTATAATGAATTCCAGTGTTCATGTCAATACACAATCTTTAATAAAATAAATCTCTCAATTTCACATACATGTTCACTTACTCTGTGTTTGTATTTTACACTATCAAAAAGAAATGCAAAAACCATGGTAATATACACCAATTATTTCTCTTAAAAGATTAGAAACTTCTATTCACAGTATTTTATCAGTATCACATTAATACAATGCTGCAAATCACGCTCAGAACTAGTAATATAATTCAAGTATATCTTTAAACCTCATTTAACACATTAACCATTATTATCTAAACCCATTTAGCAAAAACATTCTCAACCTATGTTGGAGACATACATACAGTACCTTAAACAATACTCGTTAACATTTCAAGCTCAAAAAATACCTTCATGTGCATTTGTATAAGGAAAAATGTATATTTCGAACTGACTCGCTCACCAACGTTACATGTGCGTTTTCGGTTGGCCGCTAATCTGTCGAACTTTACTCTCTCACTTTAAACAAAGTCAAAAACAGCCTCTAACGAACATTACTTCTCTTAAAACAATTCACGTATATTCCAAACACATTTCAGCATGGTTAAATTTAGCTTTAAGGTATTTTTGTACATTTACCCACCTGTAACACAGGAGAGAAACGAGGAGACAGTGTGTCAAGTTCGAGCTCTCTGCAGTAATGAGAAACTCACGACTCGCACAGCTTAACACCCATCGCTCGACTCTGCTCCTAACGGCCGGGAGTAACATTACACACTTCTCTTTTTGAAGGAGGAAAGTCACATTAAAATAAAACTCTTAGTATGCTTCTTTTTCCAAAAAGAAATACAATAACATGTTCAAGATAAAAACCAATAATTCTGAATATACTTAAAAGCACAATTACAACATGTAAGGACCTCCTCCAAGGGACGACACTTGACACAGCGGCTCAGAGGTGAGGTTCTTTATTCTCTTTTAACTACAACGTGCACAGAGCACTTTTAAACAGTCAGTTTTGACCACACACAAACACAGTAATTGGTATGCCACTCTCTCTCCCATGGAGGCCCTCTGGCTGCCTTTTATGCCGCTCTCCCCGTGCTCACTGAAATTAGAGACAGGTGTTAGACATAATCTAGCTCAGGTGTAAGCGCCCTTACCGCTTTCCTCTCCTGGACGGGCGCTTGACCACGCCCCCGCTGCCACACAACACTTTTGTGATCGTCACACTATATTCATTCAAACAAGTTTAATATGTTGATTTCTTGCGTAACAATGGAAAATTATCATTATACCATATGCACGTTCACAAACATATTTTGAAATTGCTAGTCACATTTGTTATCAAGGTGTTGTTTCAGTGACTGATGATTTACATTTGACATTGCTATTTGACAAAGAAGTAATTTGGAAGTAAACATTTTGTCATCATCTCTTTCATATGTATGTGAAAAATAAAACATCAACATATATTCTTTCTGTATTGAAAATTATTTGTATTTATTATTACTCTAAAGGGTCCAAAAAGGATATAAAGTTTGCATTTTAATAATCTATAAAACTCCACTGAATTAATCCATATCTTCAGGAGCGATCCAGTTGGTTTTGGATGAGAACAGACCAAAAATATAACTCTTTTTTTCACAGTACATCTTGACAGCAGTCTTATAGTGATCATGATTTTAAGCTCGATTGCACTTCCTATAACGCCATCTAGCAATTTGCGCATGCTTCAAGTACTGAGCTTGAAATCATGATCATGCCTAGAGACTGCAATGGCAAGATGTTTCCATGACAGTTGAGTTTTATTTTGATCTGTTCTCGCCCAAAACCAACTGGATAACTACAGAATTGATTTATCCACTAGAGTCTTATGGATTATTTTTATGCTGACGTTGTCTCCTTTTTGGAGCTTTTGAATTTTTGGTCACCATTCACTTCTATTGTATGGAACTACAGAGCTGAAATATTCTTCTAAATGTCTTTGTTTGTGTTCAGCAAAAGAAAGAAAGTCATACACATCTGGGATGGCATGAGAGTGAGTAAATGATGAAATAATTTTCATTTTTGGTGTCAACTATCTAGATATTGGCTGTGTCCAAAAGCTAATGGAGCTTTCCATAACGAAGAAAATATTTAGTAACTATAAGGAATATATTCATACATTTATAAACAAATTGCTGATTTCAACCTCTACATCAGATCTTTCAACCACACAATGAACCGCATGAACATGATTTTGGGACATGTTAAATGCACCCCAAAAAAAAAAAAACACAAAAAAAAAACAAGCCACATGAAGGCATCTCTGTTGTCAGAATGTGACCCAAATATTGCATTCAAACTTCATGCATTCCTACCTCCATATACAGCCTCTAAAGGCAGCATTTTTCACATGCCACAGTGTTACAGTGTTTATACTCTTGTGGAAGTCAACCTACATGTGGCTTATTTTAGATAGGTAGGAGACAGTATTTGAACTTAACCTATTTCAACTTAGCAGAAAAATGGTGCACTTCATCTTTACAAAAAAATATGCTTATGCCATATTCCTGTGATTATCTTATTGACTAAGAATAAGATAACAGATAATTAAATCAGTAACATCTCTCAGCCAAGTGACTTGCCTGTCACTAAACACTCCCTTGGAGAGAGAGGACAGATCTGCTATAGCAACCTCCTTTAAAATAGTTTGCCAGGATAGCTGTTTAACGAGGCACTTTGGATGCTTTAGAGTACTGTTGGAAATCTCATCCCAAGGGTCATTGCTGCTGGATTGTGTGAAGTTGCTCACTGCATGACAGATTAATTAAACACAATCTCAGTAACAAAAAATTCTCAGTTAATATCACATGAAAACATTTCTCTCTCCATTGCCTCTGCTCACTCCAGAGTATTATGGCTTCTCATTTCACTTTCACTAAACTAAAACTAAACAAAGTAAAAAATAAATAAATATTTATTGTAGTCTGTCATTACACTCTCGCTCTCTCTCTGCAGAATATGATACAATAAATAACTGCTGCTCTCTTCATAATGACTGCTTCAAGAGTTATTTTTAAAATTTTCATCTGAAATGATCTGAAACTCCCTAGTCCTTTGAATTAATACACTGTAAAAAAAAAAAAAAATCAAAAGGCTATTTGGCCTTTGGAATTGATTCCGTTTGTAGACCAATTAAACAAAAAAAAAAAAAAAAAAATTGCATGACATGGTCTTGCAAGTCGGTGTGTTCATAATGAATACTGACTGAAAAATTTCAACAAAGTAGTAGGTGGCGCTTTAGGTCACATCTACCGATGACGTGGACCAATGGCATCAAGAAGGTGTTTAGCAGCCAGAAAGAATGTTTCCTAAAAGTTTGCTTAGATGAGCTGTTATGAACCACCAGGATGCACGCAAAAACGCGACAATTTTTTTGGGACAATAATCTGGGTAGCAATTTATTTTACAGTACTGTTCTACATTTACGTACTATATAGTTAAAACTTCTGTAGTAATTACTATGCACTAAACCAAACCCTAATCTTAACCCATATTAAGTACATGTAGTTACCTAATGTTACTCAGTACTTTCGTGGGTAAGTACACTGTAAGTATACTGAAAGTAAAACATACTGTAAAATAAAGTGCAACCAGATTTTGCTCAAAATGACATCATCCCCATTACATTTTCAATTTCTTATTAAGTTTATCAGGGCCTTAATACCTCAAATTCCCACCACTGCAAATATTGAAGAAAGGCTTGAAGTTAACCTCGCCTATGTTTGGGAATGGCCGTTTAATCCCTTTATATTTAGAGGGAAAAGCTTGTTAAAACAAAGTTGATAGCGAATAAAAGAGAATTATTGATTTAATTTTTTTTTAATATTTATTCATTTAAAAAAAATATATATTGTGTTCTGAATTGTAATATTTGTTACATTTTTAAGCAGTTTTGAGTTATTAATGGTTCCGTTCAAGGTGTCAAATGTTGTATCATAAAAAGTTAAAAGGGCTCCAAAGGCCATGTAATTTTCCAATGGGTTTTTGGCTTTTTATCTGTGGTGTGTTTGTGTGTGTGTGTGTGTGTGTATTTGTTTCAAGGCAGTTGTGGAGAGAGTGGAGTGTTTTCCATACCTGGGCAGTGTGCTTATGACCAGCTCCAGTTTGACAGCAGAGGTCTCACTCTGAATCAGTCGAGCGGCATTATCTTTTCATCGGTTGCGTAACGCTGTGTGGAAGCTACCCGGTTTGTCACTCCGCATGAAGCTTCAGGTATTCTCGGCCATGGTCATTCCCTCCCTTCTCTATGCTTGCGAAACGGGGACCCCCGTAATGGAACATCTTCGCCGGTTAGAAACATTTAGGCTGGCCTGCCTAAGATCCATCCTGGGTTTTGCCTATGATGGTACCAGCAGTGTCAAGATCAGCCTCTTTGGAGGAGGCTTGTGAAGGATGCTGGGACTTGCCGATGATGGTACCAGCGGTGTCAAGATCGGCCTCTTTGGAGGATGCTACTGGCCAGTTGGTGGCAGTCACCTTCCAACAACAATGGAGGGCAGAGGAGCGACGCTCACAACAACGAGCAGAGCGCCGGGTGGCTAAAGCACAGCAAGTTGGCACAGTAGGGCGCACAGGTGGTGCATAAGCCAGTCATCTCAGTCAGTCGACCCGTGTCACCTGTTGGATCTGCCCCGTGACCTCCAGCCAGTGGGCGTTCGACACTTCACGTGGCCTAAACGTGCACATAGCCTGGCACAAGCGTCCTGGTGACGTCACCACCACTTAGTGGTGAATGGCGGTTGTTGTTGTTGTTGTTGTTGTTGTTGTTGTTGTTGTGTATTTGTTGGGTTGGGAGGCACCAACATTGATTTTGCATACCCCTTAACAAATGTATAGTTACCCTGCCTCCCCCACCCACCCTAGACTAACATTTGAGAGCGGAGGGATGCGGATGTAAATTTACTGTTATTAACAGCAGTAAGGTTATCCATAAGATCTATAAAGGTAAAAATTTAACACCTCATTTATTTAGGGTAATTAATTATGTAAATGAATTAGTAAATTATTCTGACAGTGAGACTAAATTGGAACTACTTTCAAGTTGTCATCTCTTTGAATTTCAAAAGGCAAACAAAACCAGTTATATTTTCCTACAATCAGAGTATTAGAAGAGACCTGTCATGGATCCACCGGACTCCCTCTCTCACTCCTCTCACTCTCCCCTGAGTTGATCACACGCAACTGCACATCATCAGTGACTAATCAAGGACTTAATTTATTCCCCATGAGTCCATATCCCTACCTATATGAGTTTCTCCATGACAAGACCAGATTTTACACTGAAGGAAAACTAGAATTTGATCACAAATTTCATAAAAAATCTGAGGGTCTTTTTTGTATCAATTTAATATCGATGCCGAGGTACCAGGTCTAGTATCCATCAACAACACACGATCAAGAATCTTTGAAAGCTTTTGTACAAGATGGCTTTTCTAGCTGGGGTAAAGCACTGGAACGATTCTGATTCCACGAATAGTCCAATCGGCATCGAGCTGCTGTTAGCATTGTTGCCGCTGCTAATGCAAATGTTAATGTGGCCGCTTCTATTTCTGCCAGTAAACAAAAGCAGATGGCTAGTTCCCGAATAGCTTTGTTGGCTATTCTGTCCTCTATACAATATATTTCATGTCAGGGATTAGCCATACGAGGAAAAACAGACGAGGAGTCCAATTTGACCCAGTTGCTAAACCTGCGTGCTAAAGATATTACAGAGTTACAGTCATGGCTGACTCGTAAGGAGAGCAAGTGGCTATCGCATGATATCCTTAACGAGATGACTGAAGTGATGGCCCATGATGTGCTGAGAACTCTAATTGAAGAAATAATGTCTGCTGAGTTTTACTCTGTGATTATGGATGAGACAGCCGACATTACGGTCAAAGAGCAGGTGTCTTTCTGCATCCGTTTTGTTGCCGAAAATCTGGAGCCAGAGGAATATTTTTTGGGATTTTATGAGACATCAAAAACACTGCCAATCGGTAAGTGTAGAGGACAGTGTTATGATGGTGGATCAAATGTGTCTAGCATTAGAACAGGCCTACAGGCTCGCGTGCAGGAACTGGAGCCCCCAGTGCAGTAGATGTACTGCACTGCACATGTTGTGAATTTGGTTGTCCATGATGTGGCCCAAAACCTTCCTGCATGTCGCAACTTCATGGCTCTTATTCGTGACACGATAACACTCATCCGAAATTCGCCAAAGCGTCTCACCTGGTTCCAAGAGTTTCAAGGCAAAGAAAAAACGGCTTTGAGACCTCTGTGTCCGATGCGCTGGACCATGACAATGGCCTCCTTACAGTCCATAGCCTCCAACTACAGCGCGCTAGTGGAATTTCTCGAAGACCTGTGTTTAAATGACAGAGGTGATGCAGGCGGTAAAGCCAACGGTCTACTTTTGCATCTGCAGAAATTTTGCACTTTTTCCTCCTTGAAACTCTGCACTTTTTTCTCCTTGAAACTCATGCTGAAATTCTTCTCTCGAATGGAAACAGTCAGCGCTGCACTCCAAAAGAGCCAGTTGCACCTACAGAAAGCTAGACAGATGACTGACATGCTGAGAGAAGATATAAAGTGTCTTCGGGAAGAAGGATTCCAAGAATTTTGGGAAAACACTACTGCAGCAGCACATGACCTGAACTTGGAGAGCCTAACTGTGCCCAGACCAAGAAAAATGCCCCGCCGATTAGAAGATGGAGGCGCGCCGCCACACAGCTTTCAAACACCAGAAGCAATGTACCGACAACAATACTTTCAGATCATGGATACAGCATCAGCATCCCTGGACTGTAGATATAGTCCTTCTGCATTTAAACACATGCAAGATTTTGAGGATTTTGTAACCGGGAAGAGTGACTGCAAAAACATCATGCAGTTCCATGGCGATGATTTGGATGAGACCAGGCTCACACTGCATCGTGATATGAGCATGGACGTAGCAAAACGAGGAGTCTGCCTAGCTACTTTTCAAGATGTTGTGAACTTTCTAAAAGGCGATCAGGGAGAGCACTTGAGAACCATGTTGCCAGAGATCACCAAACTAGTAAAACTCGCACTGACTGTCCCTGTAACATCCTGCAGTTCAGAAAGGTCATTTTCAGGCCTGCGGCAACTTAAAACCTATCTGCGGTCCACAATGGGACAAACAAGACTGAACCATGTTGCTGTACTGAATTATCATAAGAACGTATCACGAAATAGGAACCTGGATGTAATCACAGATGAATTCATCAAACACACGGCTGCGAGGAGTAACACATTCCTCATAACGAAGTAACGTCAATGGTGAGTGACAACAAATCCAATTTTTATATTTAGTAGCTGTGTGTGGGCCTATGTGTTGATGGTGGTTGTATGTGTTGATGAAAAATTTGTAATGTATTTTACTGTGTGTGAAACAATGTTATAACTTGTTTGGCTTGTTAATGTGGGCCCCTGTGTGTGTGCATTTCATGGTGTGTATCGATAGTTACATTTGTGATCAAATCTCTGTTAATGTTTGTTTTGTGTGTGTGTGTTGTCGCTGTTATTTTCATATGGTGCTGAAATGCGTGCTTTGAATACTTCAAATCTGTATAGCAACAAGAAACGTAGAGGCCATGGGTATGGGGAATTCAATTGTTTAGAGCACCCACTGGCAGAAACATAAATCGGCAACTGTGGTGTCAGGAGCTTCAGGCAAAATGTCTTCCTCATAGGATGCTCCTGAGTTCCTCGTTCAAGTGTCCTCTGGAAGCTTCCCCTGTCCTCGATCCTCGCCTCCTCATGGTGCATTTAGAGAATTGATACGTCCTTCGTGATGGTGGACCTTGACCAGTTTCCGGGTCACAGGCTTGAGGACGGATGAGTGAGGAAACAAGGATGCACAATTTAAGAAATGAGAAGCACCCCTAATGTTTCTGATTTCACTGAGAGATCAGTCTGTGCTGTCACATTCTGCAAATCTTTGCAAACATATTGCAGATAATAATGTCCTCAGAGGTCAGTTAGTGGTCTCCAGATTTGTTCATCTTTGATTATTATAATAAATCAAGAAGTATTATTTTGTATTACCATTATTTTGTCAACAGTTAGAGACTAAACAAAAATCATGCTCAGGCTATTACTAACAGATGCATAATGGTTTATTAATTGCCTGAATGTTGAATGTACTCCTTTACTTTGCTTTAATTAGATGCAAAGTACATGCTTCCTTTCCTGCCTCTTTGCTTTCACAATTTTCAGTGTTCTAGTTTTATAAGATGTATACTGTTATTATCTGAATAATGTTTCTAAATGAGGTTAGGTACATAATCTCATCTGTTGATCTTGATCAATGATCCCTCAACCATAGAAACTTACCTCACTATACCCTTCCATTTAAATGCATTGAGAGAAATATTTATGGTCTTGTTTAGGTTCACAGAGTTCCTGGAGCCCTTTGAGATAGTCATCCAGCCTGAAGAACTGTGGCTCTATAAGAATCCTCTGGTGGAATCAGACCACATCCCCAAAAGAGTCATGTTCGTAAGTGTACCTCATTTAGCTTGACTTACTGGCCACATACATGCAAGTTATGGGAGGAAAAAAACGCATTCAAATACAGGCGTGAATCATTAATCATTGTGTGATACAGGAGTTACTCCTGAATTTGCAATGATTGACAGAGTGATAACAATACCAATGTTTTGGCATATTTTGGATATTAGTCCCCAACATAGGTTGCTGGTGTGTCTAAAATTCATGCCAGTCTATGCTGGTCTTTTCAGCATGGCCCTGATGAACAATCCAGCTAAAACTAGCTTAAGGTAGTAGCTGGTTTTACATGGTTACCACTTGGTCCAACTTGGTCATTAATTCAATTCAATTCAATTCAATTTTATTTGTATAGCGCCTTTCACAACACACATCATTTCAAAGCAGCTTCACAGAACATCAGCATTAACAGACGACAAAAACTGCAACGTCCATAAAGTCGATTAATCATCATTGTGTAATTTAGACAAAATTTGATTTTAATGGTTTAAAAATAATTAAATGATAATTATATTAACTCTTTCCCTTCCAAACACGGAATTTTCCGGGTTTTATGAAAAAGCTTCCGCCAAACACGGAATTTTCCTGGTATCCGTGTTTTAGGTGGAATACGGTAAGAAAGACCCGCACGCATGTTTTGAAAGAGTACGCAACTCTTTGATCAAAGAAACAGACTGCGATCGTCTTAAACGTAAAGTGGAGTTTTGAGAATGTAGCTCAAAATGTAGATAGAAATGCCTTTTTCTCAGCTTTTTGTCCGAAATGTTGTTTTTGACAAAGCCTACCTTTAATGCCTTAATGGCATTAAAAATAACAAATGAAGATAAAATAAAATCGTTTTTTATTTGCCTAAAAGCAGAGGCTCAGATCTTTATTTTGATATATAGCATCTTCATATATTCATGGAATTAAATATTCTATGGGCCATTAAAATTTTGCGAAAATCGTCAAAAACCCTGGCGGTGGCTGGCAACTTTTTTTTTTTTTTTAAACGCTGGCGGGAAAGAGTTAATAACCCCAGTGAGCAAGCCGTAGGCGACTGTGGCAAGGAACACAAAACTCCATAAGATGTAGATTAATGGAGAAAAATAACCTTGGGAGAAACCAGACTCACTGTGGGGGCCAGTTCCCCTCTGGCTAACATTATGAATGTAATGTAAATATTAATTATGTATAGGTAAAATCATGTTTTAAAATTATTAAACTAAGTGTTAAGGTGTCAGTGAGTAAAAATCAATTGTGTTTGAACTGTAAGATTAATGACCAAAGTCTTTGAAGTCCATCTAGATTAATTGTAGAGGTTCACATAGATGCAAGTGTCCCTGTCAATTGGCCGACGAAGGCTTTTGTGGGCAATAGTTAGTCTATGCATTCCATTTCACGATCGTAGTCCATCAATCGACCGCATTTAGTCATCATCATTCAGCGACATGTAGCAGTGGAGTCCAACATGAAGCAGGAATGGTGCTGGATCCAGCCGGTTCTGGTGACCTCAGGATAGGAGTCCCGAGGTTGAGACAGGGAAACAAATAAAAAGATGTAAGCGTAGATGCCATTCAATTTATTGCAGAGTTTGAGATCATGCTCAATGTTTCTAGTTCCGGCAGACTCAACTAAAGCAGCCTAAGTGTGGGATAAATTAGGTGTATGCCTGGCTAAATAGATGAGTCTTTAGTCTAGACTTAAACTGAGAGAGTGTGTCTGCATCTCGAACAGTGTTTGGGAGATTATTCCATAGTTTAGGAGCCAAATATGAAAAGGATCTTCCTCCTTTTGTGGATTTTGATATTCTAGGAACTATTAATAGGCCAGAATTTTGCGATCTTAATGAACGTGTTGGAATATAGCGTGTTAGAAGATCACTTAAGTACTGCGGAGCTAGACCATTCAAAGATTTGTACGTAGATAACAGAATTTTAAAATCAATACGAAATTTAACAGGTAGCCAATGTAGCGATGATAAAATGGGGGTAATATGATCATATTTCTTGGTTCTCGTCAGCACTCTGGCTGCTGCATTTTGAACCAATTGAAGTTTATTTATTGATCTTGCTGGACATCCTCCCAGTAATGCATTACAATAATCTAGTCTTGAGGTCATGAACGCATGAATTAGTTTTTCGGCATCAGCAACCGAGAGCATTTGCCTTAATTTAGCAATATTTCTTAGGTGGAAGAATGCTGTTCTACAAACATTTGTAATTTGATTTTCAAAGGACAGATTTGTATCAAATATAACACCTAAGTTCTTTGCTGTTGAAGATGATGTAACGGTACATCCATCTAGAGTCAAATTATATTTTAGTGGCTTATTTTTAGAGCTTTTTGGTCCAATAATTAGAACCTCTGTTTTGTCAGAATTGAGTAGAAGGAAATTTCTGGCCATCCAATCTTTTATTTCATTGATACACTCTGTTAATTTTGATAATTGTGAAATCTCATCAGGTTTTGAAGAAATATAAAGTTGTGTATCGTCAGCATAGCAGTGGAAACGTATTCCACGATTCCTGATAATATCTCCCAGGGGAAGCATATACATGGAGAAAAGCAGAGGCCCTAAAACTGATCCCTGTGGCACTCCATATTTTACTTTTGTTTGGTTTGACAATTCCTCATTTACATAGACAAAGTGGTAACGGTCTGCTAAATATGACCTAAACCATGCTAATGCCACTCCACAAATTCCAACATAATTCTCCAGCCTATTCAAGAGAATGTCGTGATCTATCGTGGTCGAATGCAGCACTAAGATCTAAAAGCACTAGAAGAGAAATGCTGCCGCGATCAGATGATAAGAGCAAGTCATTTGTAACTCTGATAAGTGCAGTCTCTGTACTGTGATGAGGCCTAAATCCAGATTGAAATTCTTCATATATACTATTTTTCTGTAGAAATGAACATATTTGGGAGGATACTACCCTTTCTAGTATTTTTGACATAAACGGGAGATTTGAAATCGGTCTATAATTAGCAAGTTCTCCAGAATCAAGTTGTGGCTTCTTAATTAGCGGTTTGATAATTGCCATTTTAAAGTTTCTTGGGACATGTCCTAAGCATAGCGAGGAGTTAATGATATTAAGAAGAGGTTCTGATATTACAGGAGATACCTCTTTTAAGAGCTTAGTTGGTATTGGATCTAACAAACAAGTTGTGGCTTTTGATGTTTCGATAAGTTTTGTTAGCTCTTCATGACCTATGATAGCTGAAGGATTGAAGATGCACATGAGGGAAATTAGTCGACTCTGATTTCTGAGGTGCTATGACAGATGATTGCATAATTCCAATTTTATTTCTGATTATTTCAATTTTATCTGTAAAGAAATTCATGAAGTCATTACTCTTGAGGTGTGACGTAATATCTGGTTCGGTTGAGGCTTTATTCCTAACCAATTTAGCCACAGTACTGAATAAACATCTAGGATTGTTGTGGTTATTTTCTATGAGTTTACTAAAATATGCTGACCTGGCAGCTTTTAGTGCGTGTTTGTAGCTACAGATACTATCCTTCCATGCACCCTGAAATACTTCTAATTTTGTATTTTTCCACATGCGCTCCATTTTCCGAGCTGCTCTCTTGAGAGCATGAGTGTGATCATTGTACCATGGTGCAGGGCTTATTTTTTTATTTTTTTAATCGAAGTGGGGCGACAACATCAAGGGTGCTAGAGAAGACTGCATTTAAATTTTTTGTTATTTCATCAAGTTCTTCTGGGCTTTGCGGTTTATTGAGTATATGAGATAGATCTGGAAGAGTATTAGTGAAGCTATCTTTAGTGGTCGAAAGAATAGTTCTACCTAAACGATAGCGTGGTGTAGATTGAGTAACAGTAGCTGATCGCAGCATACAAGAGACGAGGCAATGATCCGAGATGTCATCGCTCTGCTGCAGAATTTCTATATTATCAACATCAACTCCATATGAAAGAATTAAATCTAGCGTATGATTATGGCGATGAGTTGGTCCTGTTACATTTTGTCTGACTCGAGAGAGTTGAGAATATCGATAAATGCTAATCCCAATGTATCATTTTCATTATCTATGTGAATGTTGAAGTCACCAACAATTAAGGCTCTATCTACAGTAACTACAAGATCTGATAGAAAATTTGAAAATTCACTAAGGAAATCTGAATAAGGCCGGGTGATCTATACACTGTAGCAAGGGTAAAGGATCGACAGAGATTTTTTATTTATATTTGTATTTGACGGTGTCACATTAAGCATTATTAGTTCAAAAGACTTACATTTATATCCTGTCCTCTGAGTAACACCAAAAACTTCACTGTAAATTGTAGCAACACCTCCTCCTCGGCCCTTCAGACGAGGCTCATGTTTATAACAATAACCTGGGGAGTAGATTCATTTAAACTAATATATTCATCCGGTTTAAGCCAGGTTTCAGTCAAACAGAGCGCATCCAATCTATGATCTGTAATCATTTCATTGACAATTAGTGCTTTGGTAGCAAGAGATCTAATGTTTAGTAGCCCTATTTTTATATGATGTTTATTTTTAATTTGTTTGTTTTGTTCAAGTTTGACCTTAATCAAATTTTTTCTAAATGATTTAGTGAGGGTATTGTGTTTGGTAGTTCGGGAACAGACACAGTCTCTATGAGATATCTAGGTGATACTGTCTCTATGTGTTGTAGTTTATGTGACCTGTGTGACGTCTCATGGCAGCTAGCAGACGTTCGGATTAACCAGTTTGTCTGCTTCCTGACCTGGGCCCCAGTTAGTCAATTAATATCATTAAGTCTATGAGCCAAATTACTAGAGAGGAGAGCGGCACCTTCCCTGGAGGGATGGAGTCCGTCTCTCTTTAGGAGGTCAGGTCTACCCCAAAAACTTTTCCAATTGTCTATAAATCCTATTTTATTCTGCAGACACCACTCAGACATCCAGCCATTCAGTGACACTAATCTACTATAAACCTCGTCACCACGTCGAGCAGGGAGGGGACCAGAGCATATTACAGTGTCTGACATCGTTTTTGCAAATTTGCACACCTCTTTAACATTATCTTTAGTGATCTCCGACTGGCGAAGCCGGACATCGTTAGTGCCGACATGGATAACAATTTTAGAAAATCTACGTTTAGCATTAGCCAGCACTTGTAAATTTGATTTGGATAGTTCACCCAATAATGAAAATTCTCGCATCATTTACTCACCCTAATGCAGTCCCAGAGGTGTATGACCGTTTCTTCTGTTAAACACAAACAAATATTTCACAACACATAATTTCAAAGCAGCTTTACAGAAAATTATGCTTTAACAGAAAAAGAAGCTGTAATATTTGTAATGTCTTAGAGTCATAATTCAGCATAAGGCAGCATAAAAGTAATCCATATGACTCCTGTGGTGAAATCTATATCTTCAGAAGCAATATGATATTTGTGGGTGAGAAACAGATACAAATGTAAGCCCTTTTTTACTATCACACTTCACTTTCACATTCTTCTACCTTTGTTTTTGGTGATTTTGATTCTTTGTGCATATTGCCATCTACTGGGCAGGGAGGAGAATAAATGGTAAAAACTGACTTAAATATTGATCTGTTACCAGCTGTTTAACATGGCTCCTACCTGGTGCAAGCTGGTCTAGATGGTTTTTCAAACGGAATACCAGCTGGTTAATCTGATTTTGACTTACCATGTTCCAACAATCAGCGTAATCGCCTTAAGGTGGTGTGAAATTGCAAGCCCTTTTGACATTTAATCATGTGCAGGATATGAGTTACAGATTTTAATTCAGTTTTCATTAGCGTAAATGCTAATTTTAGCAATTAAGTTTTCTATTGTGAAGTCTTTATATAAACAATAAAATCATTACTCATAAAAAATTTTTGTAACAAATTGACTCAAACAATATTCAAACATCCAGAAGGCATAATTAAAAGTCTTTGAGATCATATTACTTTTCTCTTGACTTTATTCACATAAGTGACCTTGAGGTAATCCAAAATTAATTAAATGTAATCTGATTTCTTATTGTGTAATTGGAT